>NC_141050.1:41794993-42487493 GCF_041138505.1 Cibotium barometz
TTTTTTGGTGATTATGCTCACTCTAGCACCACCATCTAGGACTCCCATTACTATGATGCCCTTGGTGGCGGTGACTGGTAGTACTGCATTAGACTCATCACCTTCAAAGTATTGTCCTAGTTTATTAGGTGGAATTTTAACCATAGATTTGGCATTTTCTTCTTCCACTGGGATTGTTGGTTTGGGTAGAACTCGTGGTGTCTCCATTTTATAGAGCTTATGCATGTTAGAAAATGGTTGTAATATGCTACATTGAGTTCTACATTAAGGAGAGCTCTCATCGCCTTCAAACAATTCATGATCTCCACTCAATCGGGCAGTTATTGTTGTACTTGTTTGAAAGGCCATAAAGTCTAAAAATTTGGGGATGTTTAGTGGCACATTCATGACCTCCTTCCCATAAAAAGGTGTCAGGGAGACTAGAAAATCCATCTCTGAGATGGGATCAGGGTTTCCATGTCCCTTGATCTAATCATGGATTAAACTATGTGAGAGGTGGAGGCCTCATTCTCTTCCATGTGATGACACTCGGTACATCTAGAGGCTTGTGAATCTCAGTAGTAGACAATAAGGTACTAGGGTATATAGTATCTGAGACTCTCACTTGCTTGGGCTTTGGTTCAAAATCCTCTTGTGTTTTATAACTAAATCACTAAATTCATAGACTTGTTCAATCTCCTTTTGAGGGTCAAGATAAGAGCCAAGTTTCTTCATGTGTGCTTTAGTTTCATGCATTACAAGCTCCCATGGGGCCTCCTTTCCCATGTTCTTGGTTTTGGGTGGTATTTCCCTACCAAGTTTAGAATTAGTCCTTGTGTCCAAGGAGTCTGAGTCCTCATCTAGATCCTGAATGAGGACTAGCTAATGAGGCGTTCCCAGATTTATGTTTTTGGTCTCCTTTGTTTTCCCATTTTTAATCAACTTTTTTCTCCTATGGGCCCTTCTTCTTCTTAGACTCTGCTACTACTGAGGCCACAAATCATTGTTTGAGAACATGTTAGTTTTGTGCTTGTATAGCCAGGTGATAGCATGCAAAGATGTGTAATCTAGATTCTTCAAGATCTACCTTTGAGTTTGATTATCTACCCAAATCAAGTCTAGGGGTGTGATGATGGGTCTTATCTGTGGACTTGTCACCACAATCTTATTGGGGCAGTCCTTAATCCAATGATCTATGCCACAACAGTTACCAGTAGAGCCGGTGGCATGTTTGAGGGCACATCTTGGCTAAGTTGAGGAAACCTTATAGGGAATTGTGACAGTCATTGGGGACCTTGATAGTGATAACATTACAGAGGCATTCTCCTTCCCCTTGCATTAATGTTCTGGCCCCTTCCCATCACAACAAGTTGATAAACTGGATTGACTCCCCCTCTCCCATAATAGTTGGGATGAAGCTTTGTAGGGTCCTCAAAGAGGTGTGGGATGGCTTTGACATCCAGCTCATATTCTTGGTAATTAGTAGGCTCCTCAAAGCTTACTTGATTAAGAGGTGTCACCCTTGGTGGTGGTGGTTGTTTTGTAGTCCTAAGACTAATGGAGGAAATGGCACATTAGGTGCATTGTGCATGCCTTTTGATAGGATTTGTTATGTGGGATGCTCAACCATTGCTTGATTTGAAGGATTGAGAGCTAGTGTTTGTTGTGGTGCCAACAATGCTAGCTGTGGTCTCATTGTGTTGGCAATAGCATGTAGGCATGCTCGACAATCTTGAGCTTTGTGAGATCCGTGCCCTCTCTGCGCATCGAACTCTGGAGAGCTAGCAGTAGAAGTAGCAACCTCACATGCAGGGCAGAGCTTCCCACTCGGAGCCTTGCCCACAAATATCTGGAAAAAAGACTAATCCCTCGGTTCTTCCAAAACCGAACCCGAAAAAAACTTCCCTCACCCAGAAAGCATAGATGATTCCTCCAGGAAAATCTTCTAATGTAGTCAAGAGCCTTAACTATCCTTTGTATTCCGACCGAACCCGCGGGTCACATGGCCGGATCAAAGGAGGAACTTGCACTTGGTTCATAGAGACCAATGCTTAACTATCGTAACTTGAATAAAATTGAATTTTATCATAGGAATCCATCGATCTAGCCAATCCCATGGGTTAGCCAACCGCCCAACCCACTGTATTGATAGGATCCATTATAAAAATTTGGTTATGTTTTGTCCCGGGTACCAGGGAAAAGAGTTCCTAGGCGCCCCAGCTAGCACTCATGCAAAAATTAAATAGATTCACCACTTACACATCCAATATGAAATTGCCTTTTTCTTAGATTCAACTATTTCCAAATAGAATTGCAATAAAACCACAATGTTTCCATCATAATCCTTAGTATTCCATTTCTAGGGTCCAAATTCTAACTTTTCCACTTTCCTACCATAAAATTTGAATTCCGGTCATTCCTTCCTCAACGTACCTATGACATCATCGGCAACTAGAATGCTCACTACCTGGTTAGTCTCTCTAGGCTCACCTAGTACTTCACTCAGGGGCCTTTTCAATAGTTCCTAGCTCATAGTACACCCAGGAGTATAATCTCATAAAACACATATGGACTCTCCGTTTAAGATCAGCTAGATCAACCAACAATGAGATCCAATTACCAAAAACAGCCATGGACTCATCCATTGAAGACCAGCAAGGTCAACCAACCAAATCCATGCCAGTGTTCAGAAAACAACTCCAACTCAATGTTCCATTTCTTCCTCGACGCACACGTGGGTATCCTAGGCAACCCAGAGCCCGAGCATCGTATGGTCAACACCCTCTAGCCTCCTTTGCAGGTGACCTAGTGCTTCACTCATAGGCTAAATTTTCTATCTTCTTCTCTTATCTCCTAACATATAACTGAAAGTTAAGAGTACATACATATAAAGGGAAAGTACTCTCCTACAACAACATAAAAATGGTCGGTCTATAGTGTGAAATCGACTATTTGAGCTGGTGCTATAACTATGCCATAACTCTAGTACTCCAAAGTGGTTGTCACACAACCTATCATTCACCACTGGTAGCTTATCAACCATAGCACATTGAGGTGCATTATCACTATGTTAGGGAACAACTCTATATTGGAGAGATAGGCTTGACCTACGTGCCAACACAGGCCAATGTGGCAGATGGATTTACTAAGCCCCTTTCCAAGGAGAAGTTTGAATCTTTCCAACAAGCTCTGAACTTATTACCTCTACTAGGATAATCTACTACACCTTGTATCTGTTCATGCCAGGGGGGTTTGTTAGCCTTCTACCTTTAACAAGTTCAATGTGAACTAAGCTGATCACGGGAACTTTTACCCTATGCTGGTAGGGGTTTTTTCCCCATGAGAACACACCCTTAGTGTGTTAGTAGCCATGTTAGCCCTAGTGCTAAGGCTACTAGAGTTCTACTCCACGCAGCCATGTTAGCCCTAGTGCTAAGGCTACTAGAGTTCTACTCCACGCAGCCATCATTATCTCATTCGATTATATTCCACCTACTATCACTATTGTTTCTTTTTCTCTCTGAGCTCCTGTGTGTGTTTTGTTTGTGAGTCTATGTAGAGCATCTTATTTCACATCCCACACCCGATTCCTATGGCCCAAAGGTGGTAAAAATAATACGATGTTTAGCATCGATGCCATAGAGATCTCCGGCATAACACCACTCGCAAATAGTCTAGATAACTCGGAGCAATTTTAATAAGCATCCCAAGAGTGATGGTGAATTTGAGACTTTTGAATTGTTCCTATACTTCCTCATTTCTGCTCAAGCCCTCTTTGTCTTGCTTTTGGGTTCAAGGTGGTTCTAGCTCTCTCTATACTGGGTTCATTTGCCTCCTCCCTCATTAGAGACGTATAAGGTAGCCTTATTTTAGCTTCTTCTTCTTATAATTCCTTGGTGATTTTTGATGCTACTTAACCCGGTTCATTTGCCTCCTCCCTCAATGGAGAAGTGTAAGGTAGTCTTATTTTGGCTTCTTCTTCTTGTAATTCCTTGGTTATTTTTATTGCTACTTAACCTATTAGGCGATGACTCAGCTCTCCTGGCCATTCTTGCCATCACCTTGGCTTTTGGCTCTAGGATTTCTTGAATTACCAGGTGCACTCCTATTGCTTTGTCACTTGCTTATGCCTTCTTTGGACAATCCCTAGTGAAATGTCCTTCCTTTCCATAGGTGTAATAGCTCATATGTGCTGATGACTCTTTCACAGCCTCGTGTTCTTTCCCCTCTATCTGTTGTTGTTTCTCTTATGATAATTCTTAAGTCTATTTCCTTTTTACAGTCATCTACTAATTTGTCTCCTATAGACCTTGGCTAGGTTTCTTGGTTTATCATAATATCTACACCTGATGCAATCCTGTGTCGGGTGCCTAGATATTTTGCACTTAGTACACCATACCTCCTTTCCTATTGTGAGACACAGACTCGTTCTTTTGTGCACCAAATCCTTCAATTATTTGGTGATGCTCTCCTCTATCGTGGTTTATCATAACAGCTACACCTGATGCAATCCTCTTTCGAGTGGTTAGATCTTTTGCACTTAGTGCACCATGCCTCCTTTCCTACTATGAGGAGGTGGACTTATTCTTTTGTGTGCCAAAGTCTGTTGCCTTTTTGTCCTCATCTCACTGATTTGGGTCCAGCAAACCTTGGGTAGGTGTCGTCTCAGTGTCGTGGTTTATTTATCCTATGATTTTTTGCACTTATTATACCATACCTCATTTCCTATTGTGAGAGGTAGACTCGTTCTTTTTTGTGCTAAATCCTTCAATTTTCTTCTTTCTAGTTTGGCCTCTTGGAATTTCTTCTTCCTGCTACTCTAAGTGTCTGTTTATCTCTCT
The DNA here is from genome assembly GCF_041138505.1 of Cibotium barometz. NCBI lineage: Eukaryota > Viridiplantae > Streptophyta > Polypodiopsida > Cyatheales > Cibotiaceae > Cibotium > Cibotium barometz. The sequence goes on from NC_141050.1 coordinate 41,799,814, forward strand.
GATTCCTCTTGTTTATCTCTCCGATTCCTCTTGTTTTTTTTGAGGTAGCATATTTCTTTGCCTTCTTTATCTTCTTAGTTTTCTTCTCCTCTTCTGGATTTCTCTTAGATTCTTCTATTTCATAGCCCTTGTCTTATGACTTGAACTACTTTCCACTTTTAGTGCTCCCTCTAATAGTTCTTCTAGTCCTTGGTCTTTCATAGCCCTTGGTCTTACGACCTGACCTACTTTCCACTTTCAGCACGCTCTCTCCACCAATAGTTCTTCCAATCCCCTGGTTAGGTTAAAACATTCTCCTCCCATAGTTTCTTGCTCTTCAACCCGTTAAGGAACCAAGATCTCAAATTCTACTCAGTATAGGAGGACCAGTTAATTGTTTGGATATCTCTATGATTTTTTCATGAATTCCCTAAATGAAATAACTCCTTGTCTAATCTTCCCCAAGTTACAAAGCAAGTCATCACTACGAGTCTCTCTATACCTTTTTAAGAAAGCTTGTCTCTCTAGGCCATATGATGGAATCCTTTCATGAGGATACTAGTAATTTTTTAAGAAAGCTTGTCTCTCTAGGCCGTATGATGGAATCCTTTCATGAGGATACTAGTAATATGACTTCTAAGCCTTTTCCAATAGTGTTTGAGGAAAATAATCCTCCCATTTGTCCTTATCTACACTGATAGCTCCAGTTTCACCTTTGTTGTGCTAGTCAAGTCCCTAGGGCTGATCCATAAAGTACAGATCTAGATTGTAGGATATGATTATTCCATAGTGTTTGTGGTAATGCAGATGGAGGAAATCACTGGTGACTATCTGATGCTATGCTCAACAACAGATAATGTTGTTGCAGAAAGGCAAGAAGAAGATAAAGGCTATAGTTGCGGGCTTCGATCAAAAAGTCACTAAATCTACCAAAACTACTTTTTGTCGAAGTTTTGAATTTCCTAGTGGGAGTGGAGGAGGATCAAGAAGAAAAAATATTAAAGTTGTGACGAGTTTCATGTGGTTCTTTTTGAATGATTTCAGTGTTTTGGGAAGGAAGTAGCTCACTTGTGCAATACAGACTATGTTTGGAGAAGTGTCAGAAGAGGCTCGATTTGAGTCTCAATCTTGCCAAGTGTACTTTTGCAGTTAATATTGGAATCCTTCTTGGGCACATTGTATCTAAAGAAATCTTGGCCCAAGTCTCCAAGTAATCTTGGTAATGCAAAGCAACTTAGAAAATTTATTGGGCAAATTTGCTAGCATAACCAGTTTCTTCGCTACCTGGCTAATGTGGCACATCCACTTCATGCTTTGATGAAGCAAGATATAGCCTATGAGTGGACAAAGGAATGTAATAAAGCCTTCTATAGCTCAAATTGATGTTGATGGTAGTCCCAATCTTGGAAGTGCCAAATTGGTCCATGCATTTTCATGTGTTTGTAGATGTTTCAAATGTCACTATTAGTTGTGCATTGATACATGAGTCTAAAGATGGATGGTTTCAGCCCATTTATTATGCTAGTTGGCTACTCTTTGGGGCAGAGAAGAATTATTCCACTACAAAGAGAGATTCTTTGTCACAATAAATTCAAACATTATTTATTGGGAAATGAATTCACTTTTCATGTGGATCATCAAACCCTTCAGTACTTAATTAGTAAGCCTAACATGACATGTAAGCTGGCCTAGTGGATGTTCCTTCTTTCAGGAATTCACTTTTTAAATCCTCCCACCCTTGCAAAAGAGAATGCAGTGGGACTGATTTCTTGTTAAGATAGGTGAAGCTCCCACCACTATGGTTGATTCATTCCCTGATGCGGATATCTTTTCAGTCAAAGTTATTTCAAGTCTTCTGGATTGGTATGATGAGATGTTCATGTTCATGTTTCTGACACAAAGGATTTTTTCACCTACCTTGTCATGGGATCAGCGAGACGAGGAAGTGATCGGCCTTAAGAAGAATTTTTTAATGATGATTGTCAGCCAATTATATAAGATGTGTATTAACCAGGTGCTCCGAAGATGTGTACCAATACATGAGGAGCAAGCTATCTTGGTGGAGGCCCATCAGGGCATTGTAGAGGTAGACACTTCTCCAAAGACATTACAGGGCGAAAAAGTGTTCTAGGCTAGATTTTGGTGGTGGTTACAGGGATGGATAGGGAGTGCGATGTATGCTAACACTTAGGCCAACCTGCAGCATGAGTGGGCATATCGAATGTCTCATAATATAGTATTGCCCTTGGAACCTTTTCAAAAAGGGGGGCTAGATTTTGTGGGTCCCTCTAAACCCCCTACATGAAAGAAATACTATAACAAATATATTCTGGTTGCCCAAATACATTGATTACTATACCAAATGGGTGGAAGATCCTACCTTGAGGGATAATCGATTGGAATTTGTAGCCAAGAACTTGTATGAAATGATTATGACCCATTATGGGTGCCCTATTGAATTGGTTAACAATCAAGGAGGGTATTTTCTTAATGCTATGATTATGACCCATTATGGGTGCTCAATTGAATTGGTTAACAATCAAGGACGGCATTTTCTTAATGCCGTGATCCGTAGTTTGACAGAATGCCATATGATTATCCATAAGAACTCAACAGTGTATTATCTCCAAGAAAATGGCCAAGCAAAATCCACCAATAAAATCCTCCAAAAGGTGGTTATTAATGAATATAGTACAGATTGGGATTAGAAGCTTTACTTTGCATTATGGGCTTTTCGAACAGCTTACAAAGTAGCCACACTAGGCTAACTCCTTTCTCTCTGGTGTATGGTTTGGAGATGGTAGTGCCCATGGAGTTTATTGTGCCAAGTCTTTGAGTAGCTATTTATGCATGTCTTCCTATTAGATAGTCCTTAAAATATAGATTGAATCAACTAATGGCATTGGATAAAAATAGATTTCAAAGCTCTTGGATGGCAAAAGTAGTACAACATAAGTGCAAAAACGTTAAGTGCAAAGGACGACAAAATTCAAAATTCAAAATTTTTTATGTAGGCGACCCTATGTTGCTCTTCTAGTCCCAGATGGGTCCACACGTTGGAAAATTAAAGCTCAAATGGGTAGGACCCTATTGCACTTTGGCTAAGATTAGTCCTAGTACTTTTTCTCTGGTCACAGATGGTGTTTCTTTTCCTAACCTTGTGAAAGGGTTCTGGTTGAAACCTTACTATGATCATAAATGGGAAGATCAACATGTGGATGGGAAGCTGAATAACACTTGGGGAAGTCTAGATGAACTAGTCTATTTCAATGGGTTGAAGAAGACCAACCCATTGAAATAGGCCAACCTGCCAAAGAAGACGAAAAATCTGCTAAACAAGAGATGCAAGTAGTTGAAGCAGGGGAAATTAATGTTACAAAAACCAAGTCTAAAAAGATGTAAGAAGTTGAAGCATGGGGAAATTAATGTTACAAAAACTAAGTCTGAAGAGAAGTCTACAAAAGGGAGTAACCCTATGATTCCTTGGTGCTCTAGTTTTTCCTTTGTGAGATTCACATGGATTAGGTTGTGCAAGTGGAATATCTATCAAATGTGGCCCACACTACTTTGATTACTCAAGAGTGGGAGTAGCATTTCATAGGCAGCTCATAGTTCTAGAGGCTAGAAGCATTGCAACAGAGTAATTGCTTAAGACATAGGTAGTAGAGCTAAGCTTTTCTCTAGGATTAAAATAAGAAATGATTGAATCTCTAAGTTCTACTCTCTAGCTGAATGCCATGATAAAACTATTCAGATTTTGGATTTACAAGCTTAGCTACAAAAGTAGAGTGAAGATTTTGAGAAATCACAAAATAAACCAACTCCAAACCGCCATGGTTAGATATGCAGTTTAAGCTCATAGAAGGAGTAGAGCAGGAGCTACAAATCTTGACTGATGTGAGAACTCAAGATGAAGAATAGGTAAAAGCTATGGTGATAGCCCACTTGGAGAATCTGCGAGAAATCTATTTATTTGCGGATATGAATAAAGTTCAAAAACTTATGTATAAGTCTTGCTGGGATGCCCAAGTTGCCATTACCAATATCATGGTAATAGCGGAGGAATGGGATAACTTGGAGCTTAAGGGGGGGCTAGCAGATGTCAGTGAAGCTCTATGAGGATATGGAGAAATGCCTCTTAACGGCATTAGAGGGTCTGCCACCTACTTATAAAGCTGTGGCTCTTTATCATCCACACACTAGCCCAAACCCGATGATGATGAAGGAGAAACCAATTAAGATGAGACCCCCTAGTGACAGGTGTAGGCAAAGGCTTTCGAGTTGTGGAACTTGTTGCCACCACAACAAAGACTTCCAAACCCTTCTACTTCTAAAGAGCAGAGCTAAAAGGCTAAGTGGAGGAGCTGAAAAATACGTGGAACTGCTAGAAAAAAAGTTAAAACTTGCCAACAACTACATTAAAATGTCCTATGGAGGAGATAATGAATTTCTAGTGGCCAAAAAAACCTTCTTCTTGGTGAATTTGGATGTCCACGCTCTCAAAGAGCATGCTCTAACTGCAAAAAAAGAAGTCCGATTGCTAGAAAATGAATGCAACTCTCTTTGGCAGCTATAATTAAAGGAATATGAAGATGAGACAGAGGAGCTTGCTAAGGAAAATCAATAGCTGGTGCAAAGGATTGACACATTAAAGAATTTAGTTAGAGGTGGACCAACTGATGGGAAAATCATTCCTAGGCTCGGAAGTAGATCAAAGAGTTGAAAAAGGAGAAAACTATTCTAGAAGAATATGCAATCAAAGTATAGGAGGCTCACAAGGCCCAACTAGATCAATTCCAGAAAAGTTTTGAAGATCTAATAGCTTCACAGGAAAGGAGCTAGAAGCTTACTACTCTGCACATGCAAGGTGTACATTCCACAGGAGTAACCTCGTCTTCAGGAACTCCTCTCCGCCCTATTGGTTTGGTGTAGCAAAATTGAGGAAGGCAAATGAAAATTTAACCCTTTTCTCTAACCAATTGGCAGATAAGCTGGACAAAAAATGAGACACTCAATCACCAGTGCCTGGATTTAACTACAAAAGGGGGAAAGCTTGTTTGTTTCTCAAGAAGATTGTTTCCATGGGGTGGATTATTTACAATAGCTGGTCCATACCTTAACAATAGCCTCTACTCCTTTACCTTGAAATTGGGGAGAAATTAATCAGCTTTTGGTGAAATATGCCCAAACTACCGATCAAAGAGGAAAGGAGAGGAGTACTGAGAGACAGTCCATAAAGTGGCAGATCATCTCACAAAGATCCGGAGAGGTCCAAGGGGGGCATGTTGAAGCCAGTGAATCCTTTAAGTGGGATGATGAATTATGACTTTGATCACCACTATGCTTGAGCCTTATAGCTCACTGGTGGAATAACTATAGTCCTTATTCTTTACATATGTATAAAGATTACAAAGAAGTTCATCCGGAGGATAAAATGTTGGATGTTAAGTATATAAATCCATGGAATTTTTTTTGTCTTGGCAACCTAGAAGTAAATGCTGGCAATCCCAAAGATTCTTATGTTCACTCTTTATCTTCTCTAGAGAGTTGGTTGGTCACTGATGGAAAGTGGGTTCAATACATCCGTGTGTGGCTGACCCACCGGTGGGTGTGCCAGGTGTTAGCAATAGTAACATACTCTAGGTAGAATACTATAATATCTTAGGTGGATTCATCGTGTAGAGATATAATAAGGCCTAAACACTGCCTTAGATATTCTTTGTAACTACCATATATACAAGCACCACAAGCGCTCATTATACACAAGATTCATACAACAAATTCATTGTTAGTTATGTCTCTACAATTAATACAATTTAATTCCAATTATGTCTACATTACTCTATGTATTTAGTTATGTCTCTGTTCTTTGTGTAAAACTTAGTAAGTGTTGATGACCCCCAATAACTTTAACATCATGAATGGATAGTTGCAAACCTTCCCTTTCCATTTTTGGAGAATTTTCTTGCTTTTCTCATTTCGTCTTGTTGTTAGCGATCTATCTTCCCTAGTAGGATTGCCAAAATTTAGATAGTCCTTTATTGACAAGATTTCACTCAAAACTTGTTCTCGTTATGCGGTGCACAATTGTTCTTTTATGTGATCTAGCTCGCCAGGCTACTCCTCCCTTGAATTCAAGAGAGAATTGGGTCTAGATCCCTAGCCCGTGTCGAAGCTATCTCCTATACATCTATAGGCACTCATCACTAGGAAATATTTATAGATTAATCACACTCGTGAGAAATGATGATCATATTCTCTCTCTCTCTCTCTCCCTCTCTCTCTCTCTCTCTCTCTCTCTCTCTCTTCATAGTATGTAATCGGATAATACAATCAATAAGACTTAATAGCATATTCATGAAAAGAATCACATTACATCTAATTGACAAATTCTTAATATGGTGATACCACAATCAAGAAGACTTGACATCATATTCATGAAAAGAGTCACGTTACATCTTATTGAAAAATTCTTAAAATATGGTGATACCACAATCATCCAAAAATCTCATTAAACTAACTTGTAATTAACATCAAACTTTTTAGAACTCCCTTTACAAAGTTTACAAGGTTTATATACTCTTCTAAGATCTTGGCAAGCAAAATCTACAGGCTTACCACGTGTTATCCTGGTTACAAGCATTAAAAAAGGGGTTCTATCCTAGATTACTCCTATGGTTGGCTACAATCATTAAACAAGGTGTCCTATCTTGGATTACTCCTTCGGTTGCTTTCAAGCTTCTGCTTCTTGTGTTTCTCGGTGTGTTTATTGTGTTAGTTAAATGTGCTACATCTTGGCCTTCACATCATGGTCTTTACATTCTCAAGTCCACTCTAGCTTGTAAGTAGACTCAACCTAGTGGTCTTGATCTCCTTGTTGACAATCTCTCTTAGACATGCTTTGGCAATTCCCATCCACCCTACTCGCTCTACCCTACTCGCTCTCTGCTATGTTTTTTGAACTCGGTCTTGGAATAGTGCTTTAGCTTCCCGAGTCAAGCTTTTGAGCGTTGAGCTTCTACTTGCTCTGTTAGCTCTCATTGCTTTAAACTTGATCTTGGAATAGTTCTTTAGCTTTTCGAGTTAGGATTTCAAGTGTCGAGCTTCTAGCAACTTTTTTATCAGATTCCACTAGTGGGACTTACTTTTATATAGAAGCCTTAAGCATCTAGTAGCTTTCTTGTCAGAGTCTAGCGGGGTGTCATCAGTTTTGCTATGACTTTCCTTTGTCTTAGGGGGTTGTGACATGAATGACTTAGTGTTATTGAGGATGAATTCATGGAATATTATATATATTCCCATGTTGTGTAATTATAAATTTTTAAAAGAATTCATGGAATATTTTTATTCCCAAGTTTTTATGCTATGAACTCCCAGACGGGTTTAGATGGGGATGCCTTTCTAAATCCGAGCGATTGTAGCTTACTTTATGTGTATGTGGATGAATCCGTACCATGCTTGGGTGAATCTGTACATGCATGGGAAAGTATTGGTTGCATCATCTTTTTGATATGAAATTTTATATGGATGTTTAATTTTAATCAATTAATTTATTAATGGATTGGCTAGTTGATGCAAATGCATATCACTGGACCGGATAATGGAGGTGAGTCGGTGATGGTCAAGAAATATATTTTGAGATGACCAATTTTGAATATCATCACAAAGTTAAATAATATTTAACTTTGTGATGATAAGCACCATTAATATATTTGGACGCTATTCATATTCATTAACAATGTGTATATGTTAATTGGGACATGTGAAAGCTCCCTAGTGCATACTTTATTTTTCAAGACATGTGCACTCTTATAAGATTCAAGGCTCACAACTATTTTTAAAAGAAGCCTAGCTTGCACGCTCAAGAAAGCTAATTTTAAAGCAAGCTAATTTTGAAGAATACTATTCTTGAAAAAGTTGACATTTTTGTAAAAGTATCCTATTTTTTAGCCCCAAAGGCTACCCATGAAATCTATTTAAGTACACCAAGAGGAAGTGTGGGCTCACTCTTGTGTGGGAGGAGATTGGAACTAATATTGAGTACTAAGTATCTTGTTTGTTCTATTTATTTTACATATTTTATTTATTGCAACCACTTTTATGGGTTTATGTCAACATCCCACAACACGTAGTTTTAGGGATCCAAATGGAAGGGTCCCCTTCATAGTAGCCTTATGCTACTAACAACGTGGTGGGGATTCTGCAAGGCTCTAGGTGGGACACTCGGGTTGTGGATAAAGCTTTGATGCTTGGGATTCCTGCTTATGGGCACCAAGTCTTTGCTTGGGAATCATAGATTAGCTAGCCAATGTGCTCTTTCCACACTCTGTTGAGATTTGAGGTGACATGTGAGCTAGAGAGAAGAGTGGAGATTTATCCCACATTGATATACAAGCCCAAGAGTGTACCTCTTCATAAAAGGGGACCATTTCAAGCAATGAAACACGAAGAAAGATCTCAAGCCTCTTTATGAGTACAAGTCTCAACCTTGTAACCTAATTGTGCTTAAGTCTTAAGCTTAGTTAGCATAATCTTTTCATCATCATTATATTGTTAATTAGGTTGCACGCACCATAAGATTAGTGTTCCTTAATCATAGTAATTAAGGTTAAGATAGCCAATGGTGGTGAGGGTTCATCTTTTGTGACATGGTATCAGAGCCACCCTCTTAGCCTTAGCTCACAGTAGTCTAATTCCTTCACTAATCATCTCATTATCAACTAATCTCAATCTTATCCAATTCCTCCATTTGTGGTCCAAATTTCAAATGCTCACCATTGCTCATTCTCTCATTCATTTTCCAAGATAATTTACAAGGTTCTTGCTCAACCCTAGGCTAAGCCACAATCGCGAATTGAAGAGACTTTTTCATTGCCATTCTTGTACTGGGACTAGACACTAGCCGTGAATCATTATCACATGCAAAGACCTTCCCGATCTTCTCGCTACAAATTTGTATGATATTAGACATTACAAACAAAGAAAAATAAAAGCTTTAGTAATACCTTCTCAGTATGGAGCATGTTGAAGTTGTTTCAAGATTTAATGGTGATGGGTTTCATACATGGCAAAGCAAGACCATGTACTTGCTTATGCATAAGGGGCATTGGCACCTCATTGAGGATGAACAAGTGGAGGTTGAGCCACTTCAAAATAACAAAGAATTGGACCTTAGCGCTAAAATATTGATGATGATGTGATTAGTCACATTGCTAGAATGCCAAGTTGGCATGCATGAACTCAATAAGATTTTTGACACCGACTCAAAGAGCTCAAAGATCAACCTTCTCATGCAATTTTATAAGCTTGACAAGAAGGAGACTGAGGCCATGGCACAACACATTAGTAAATTCAAAGGTATCAAGCAACAACTTTGTGCGTTAAAGAAAATCATTGAGGAAGATGAATCTATTGCCGTATTGTTAAAAAAGTGTTGACAAAGAACCTTATGAATCACTTGTTGTTGCTACACTTAAAAATGTGCCCAATACTAAAATTCAAGATGTAGAATCATCTCTACTTGGACAAGAATCAAAATTCAAGGATAAAGAACCATTCAAATCACATTCAAGTGGGTAAGCACTGTATACAAAGGATGGGAGATTTCAAGGACAAATTAATCAACCATCTCAACTTCCAAGATGTAATCACTGTGGCAAGCTTAGTCACATCTTTGCAAATTGTCGTTTCAAAAATAAACCAAAAAGAGATTGTAGTGCATGTGGAAGGTTGGGCACTTGGAGAACATTGCTACCCCAAACAAAATCAAGAAAACAACTATGTGGAAGATGGTCACTTTGTGGTAGAAAATGATGCCTCTAGCTCCAAAAATCTTCTTTAAAAACAATGTACGTCCTACCCTCTGGAACCGATGATGTAGCCAAGGTAGAAGAAATAGTCAAAATTTATAACCCTAGTCTTAGAAGAGACCTCTAGACCTCAAAGATAGGTCAAGTCTCTATCAAGGTGGGGACCTCACTCTTAGAGATGACCTCTAGGCCTCAAAGATAGGTCAAGTCACCATCAAGGGGGGGGTGTTAAGATTTGAGGTGACATGTGAGCTAGAGAGAAGAGTGGAGACTTATCCCACATTAATGTACAAGCTTAAGAGTGTACCTCCTCATATAAAAGGGGAACATTTCAAGCAATGAAACATGAAGCAAGCTCTCAAGCCTCTTTATGAGTACAAGTCTCAATCTTGTAACCTAATTGTTCTTGATTCTTAAGCTTAGTTATCATAATATTTTCATTATCGTTATGTTGTTAATTAGGTTGCACCCACCATAACATTAGTGTTCCTTAATCACAATAATTAGGGTTAAGCTGGCCACCAATGGTGAGGGTTCATCTTTTGTGACACACTCTTGCTTGGGGACTTGAGGTTGTAAGATCCCTCCCAAGCTATGTAATGATTCTCTTTTAATATAGATTTTAAGAAGAAAGAGAGTGCACTTATAGGGAGAGACTATAAGGTTAGAAATATTAAGAAAATGATAGAGTAAAAATATGAGCTCCAAAAATTTGAAAAGAAATAAGAAGACAAGAATAGATCTATTAAGAGATAAATATCTCCAAAAATAGAATTTCAATTTTAGAAGATAGGAGGTCATATTTAGAGTACTTTTACATATTTAAAATATAAAAAAACAACATGTTTCTAAAGATAATACATTTGTGGCTATATACAGACGTTCTTGCCTATTCTACCCGCCGCAATGGCTTATATGCCAGATGCCTTTCAGTTCTTTTGAATGGTTAAATGACTATATTCTGAGTTTTTATCAAGGAGTTATTTAAGTATGTTAGAATAACTCTCTGATAGATATTTAAATATATGACAAGAGTTCTATTAGAATAATTATGTTTCCCCTCTGCGAGATAGAGTTAGGTCCCTTCTTTTGCTCGTATCCTCATATTTCCAAGAGATCAAGGTGTTGTCAATCGAAGACAAGGGGACTTATCTGCCTATCAAAAGGATCCCCTTGACCTAGCTAGGGTGGGGACCTTACAATTGGTATCAAAGCTAACCTTAGTTCCTAGGATTTGTTATTCAAAGGTTAACTATGAAGGGATTAAAACAAGTGATTGTTTATCATATGAGGACGAATCAATCATCTCTACTGGCCATAGAAGTGGTTTGAATATCCTCACATGTTGAGGCAATCATCCTATATATGAAATTGTGCTTGTATCTTGGGGGTGCACATGCAAGATATTTGTAGAATAAATTTGAGAATTAAGATTGAAGAGGAAACCTTTTGAGAAAAAACATAGGGTGATCTAATTGAGAAGTCAATGATAACTGAATGACTAGAAATTGTGCTTGTATCTTGGGGATGCACATGCAAGATATTTGTACAATAAATTTGAGAAATAAGATTGGGGAGGAAACCTTTTGAGGAAAAACATAGGGTGATCTAATTGAGAAATCAAATGACTGAATGACTAGAAGGATAGATCGAAACTTTGTTTAGAGAAACTTTTAGGATAAATCTCATTAATTTTTATATTGTAAATTATTAAGGAGAGACCCGTGTAAGGTACAAATATAGGTTTGAATAGTTGACGTGTGAATGCCATCCACCACTGGATGCTTTACACTAGGACAGTCATCTAGGATCCTGACCCCATCTCGGACGAGAGCGTGGGTCTAACTCCTGATGTGTGTAATTCCCAAAAAATGAAGCTCCCAGGACCTTGAGTGTCTTTAGATGTGGTGCTATGATAAGTATTTGATAGTTTTGAACTTCTCGGTGAGTTAATTATCTATCTGAGTATATATTTAAGTAATAATAATAATATAAGTAGCTATTTAAATAAAAAATATAATAATAATATAATATAATGTGAAATAGAAGTAGGATTTATAACTTATTATATTTTAATGAAGTTTCATTAATTTTTAAGTCTATAGACATGAGGTATAAAAATAAATATAAGTTTATAGCTATTTGTAGGGATAATAATAAATATAAGTATAAATGTATTAAAAATAATATAAATTTGACTGCAAATATGAGTATAAGTTAGATCAAACTCATTCATACTATCTATTCTCTAGCTCTCCACTACTCATCACGGCCACCTCCCTTGCTTTCGCCAACATGGATTAGTAGCACTCGCTATACTCACTTTGGGTAGATCTACCCCAAGTTTTGTGAGAATGTAGACCTCGAGACTACCATTTCCACCTTAGAACCTAATACTCGTTGATAGCTACATTTTGCAATGTAGTCAATGACATTACCTTCTCTATCCCAAACTCCACCTTGAGTTGGATTCCTTCAGAGTTCCTTTCCGGTATGAAGCGTGGATCCAACCACAAGAAGGCAGTGAGCAGAGCTCTCTATCATGTTAGAGATATCCACACTACCTCTACCTTAACCTCCTTTTAAAAGCACATTCCACTCGATCTCATTGAGCGGGATATTACTTTTGCTATTTACATCTTAAGCTCTGATGTTGAAGAGCTTGAGGATGATGACACCCATGATCTCCCACTAGTGGAATACACAGATAGAAAGCGAGGGGAGAATGTTCTAGGTCCTACCATTGAGGCCACAAAGAGCTCTCACATGGCTCTTGTAAGCATCCAGCCTCACGAAACGCCAAGTTGTGACACACCATTAGCTTCATTGAGTGCCATCACCATTGAAAGGGTGCAGTATCTCCTCATGCAGGATGTATTGGAGCTCTTAGAGTTGAGGGAGAAGGAACTCTACAATATACTTGATCAGTTCTTGGACTTTGATCTCCAAGAAGCTCTACTTTGGTTGATGACGTTGGGTGATATGATGAAAGAAGTGTAGATGACATCTCTGCTATCATTGCTATCCAGAAGCAGATTGAGGATGCAGATCCTTAATATGACATTTTCGATGAAGAGTTCGAGCACTTGCAAGAGGAACTCTTTGGACCTTGACCACACCTTTCGTTGAGTCACACGATGGCAGACCCATTCCAGGAGAAGACCTAGAGGCACCCTTGCAAAAGGAGCTCGACAAACCAAAGAAGGTGACTTGTTTTTATCACATTCTCCCCAAATTTAATGTGTGGGGCCTCTAAGGTATGCAGAGGTCCTACATGTGATGGCATGCCCATCTGGGGCGGCCTGTAAGGCATCAATCTGAAGGCTCATGTGAGAAAGCCTGGTTTTTGCAGAACTAGGCTTTCTCATGCAAGCCTTTGGGCTGATGCCTTATAGGCCTTAGATGGGCATGCCATCACATGTAGGGCCCCTACATGCCTTGGAGGCCCCACACATCAAATTTGGTTCCATTTTGAAAAAAACATCTGCCTTTCCCATGCATTGCATGTTCGATGCTGACATCAATTCTTATGGTGGTGAGCAAGAAATTGTGTATCTTGATGAGTTTACGTCGAGGCAGAGTGGAAAATATGGGGGCCAAGGAAGGGCTAAAGGAGTACATTTGTAAACTTGCCACAATGATGTGATAGTCTTCCACAAGAGTTACTCTCTAAGGTATGCAGAGAATGTTTTGAAGCATAAAGCACTTATTACAAAGAGTGATTCATTCAAAATTATTCCAACTAGCTCAAGTTTGGAAAAGGTTGTTCTACTTTGACACTCAAAGTTTCTTTATTTGTCTTGACTCAAAGGTGGGGCCCCTTGCATTCTATGGTGGCCCGTGGCATTGTTTGCAGGGGTAAAGGATCGCATCGTCAATTAAATGAGGCTAATTTGCAACATGAGATAAGAGCAAAAAGTTTTTATATTTATCAAGATATACATTGAGGTTTACATAGCTTTTGAGAATTATATTTATGCAAGATATGTAAAAATGTAACTAAAGATCATGGCCTAGAGGATCTCTCCAGCGTCGCATGTGTCGCACCCGGTTGCATGTCCTTTTCAGTGATAGTGACCCTCTTTGCATGGATAGCTACAAGCACGATGTTGCCAAAAATGCCCACTAGGAATACCTCTGCAGCCTTTTGGAGTGCCTCCATGGCCTGAGCTATCCACCGCATAGGTAGTGGGCTAGTTGCTGCATAAGCTCAAAACCTCATGTCCATATTATGGAGTTGCAGATCTTGCATTGTCTCTTGCACCACACATTGGAAGGATACCTTCGATGTGAGCAAGTGGACTATCTTTTGGTATTTCCTTATCTCATGAGAGCTATAGTACCGGGCATCCACTTGTGCTTGTGATGTTGTTGTAGTTGTGGTTGGGCTCCCCATTCATTAGATGAGGACATTCGATACATAAGTGAGGGAGAAAATTATTATTTTTCCTTAAGATAGGTAAAATTGTGCATTTTTTAGGAGAGAGAAAATGTGAAAAAAATAAGGTGTATCTATGAAAACTTTCTCTTAATTGATTAAAAGCCTCAGAAAAAAATTATATTTAATTAAAAACATTAGTTTTGACTCTATACACAAAAAATATATATAAGTCTTAGGAGAGCACCTATGTACATGTGCACATACACACGTAAACAATGTAAAATGTGTGAATTAGAATTGTATGGTTGATAAAATTTATGAGAAAAATAATTAATGTAAGAGCTCATTTCTTATTTAAATTAATTAGGTTAATTTTTATAAGGTTCCCATGGAAAGTAAAATGAATTTAGGTCCAAAGTTTATGCATGTGTATGTGTGCACATGTGTGATGAGAACCCTGACCTTAAGGAAATTTCTACAATCTTAGTCTATATTTAAGACCCAAGTATAGGAATTACTTTAAGGTCATGTGCATGGTAAAAAATAATGAGGTTAGCACCATAGAGAAATAATTAATCAAAAGGGTCGAATGTGTGCACATAAATTAAATGGAAATAAGGTTAAATGATTAAGGTTCAAAAGCCATGGTTTATTATAAACCATAATGGATTAAGGATGAGTGGTAATTGGTTGCAAATGTTTTAGGTAATCATAATTGCTAGTGGTATCTAACATGGGTGATGCCGAGCTCTGTTCCCTTAGTTGCATTAGTGCATTGTGGCTTATGCCATGAGTCAAGGCTAGCCCACCAAATTCAATTAGTTTAATTCAAACTATCACCTCTAGCCTCCATTTACTTCAAACTATCACCTCTAGACTATCACCTCTAGCCTCCATTTAATTCAAACTATCACCTCTAGCCTCCATTTTCTTGAGCTAGTAGTATTGAACTAATGTTAATGGTGTACTATACCATATATTGGCCATCTATATGCATAGGGTGTGATGTTAGGCTATAAAAGGGGTGTTTGTCACGGTATATAAGGGGCCCCTATCTCTTCATAGGGTGTGCTATCAAGCTATAAGAAGGACCCCTATCTCTTCATTTTTCACATGCCTCCTTCTTGGAGCCTAGATGCTAGCATTTTGGTCATAAGCTCCCTTATAGCACTACCTTACACCCCCTTACATGTCATAGTACCCTATAACTAGTGAAACTACCATGTCAACATCACTTTTTGGCTTGAGGAGGCACTATTTCTAATAAGGAAGAAATAGGCATGGAGTTATTCTTGGATTTAGAGGCCTTGTGCCACCCATACATCAAGCTTGGACACATTTTCAAGCATTGTTTGTATTTTTTGAAAAATTAAAGTACATATGTCCTTTCTTGTACAATTGAACCCACATCTTCCAATTTCATTCTTTTTTTTAACATTTTAGCTCTTTGTGAATTAGCAATAAGAAGAAATATTATTTAAATCAAATAGGCATATCCTTTTTAGCCTTAGAGACCCTTAATTATACAAATCAATATATTAATCTTATTATAAGGTGTGTATAATCAAGCATAGGCTAGATATTTATTAATACATGGATAAATCTTTGAAAATGATCTACTACATTAGTCTATGATCGCCCTGCATCAATTAAATGCAATAAATCTTAGGATATAGCCTATAATTATATTTTGACAACTTTCTTGATGACCTTGGGGAAAACCTTGGAACTTATCATAAATCCTTTTTTGGTCCTAGATTACAATTGGATTAAAATTAGGGGGATCAAGATTTGTAAGACTATTAGCTTATTTAAATAATTGTATACCCTAAATGAGCACATAAATTTAGTCTTTGTTTCTTTTCTCATATCTAGATCTTGGAGCTTTACCTAGATTAGCACGTGTAAAATTTTAAGATAAAGGAGTCATAAAACTAGCCTAAAATCTAGTAAGAGTTAGTGAAAAAAGAGGTTAAGTGAAGCCTAAAAGTGGGTTCAAATGTGTTCAAATTGTATAAACCCTTATGCACCCTTGTGTATAAGAACCTGCACATATACGCATAGGAAACCCTTAAAGTTGTAAGAGAAATGATTTTGTCGGTGCTTGCCCTAGGTATATACAACAAAAAACCTTTATTTTTTAAAAACCTATGGTATTATGATCATAAAGAGTTGTTTTTCTAGAGAGAGAGTGCTACCCCCTTTCTCCCCTTTTCCACATAATAATATGTAAAAGTGTGATAAGAGATACTTGGTCAACCCTCGAAGAAAATTTACTTTATGTGAGTTAGGAGAAGAAAAGTCTATCTTTGATAGATGAATGAACGAGTATAAATAAAGATACAGATAAGGGAGACCTTTAGAGAGAGAAACCCCTTTGGGAAAAAAAAGGGAAATAAGTAGTCAAATTAATTCACCATAGCATCATAGACTAGGACTTTGAATGAAGACCTTAGCATAAAAGTTAAATTTTGGACTCTTCCAATGGAACAAAGGGCTTAGTTCTAGCCTCGTCCATAAAGGATTAGTAGTTACACCTAAGAATATGCTTAAGGAGACTTCTAGAAAATAATTGAAGGGTAGAATGAAAAAGATCACAATAGATATGACCCTTAGAGACCTCATGCCTTCTTAAGTAAGGATGGATCCAACTATTTTCTGAAGGAACATGAAGGCTTAGACCAAGACTATTGGATCGAGAAACTCGTTCAATGAATCATCAAGACTTTTGCATCATCGAAATTCGCAATGGTTTACCCTGCTTAGACCAAGAATATTGGATTGGGAAATGTTTTCAGAGTCTCGATGGTGGATGATCGAGTGGTCTTATTGGAACTTGCGATGAATTACCCTATTTAGAAATGCATGTGGTGATGCATGGTTGCTTGATCATGTCTGATAATTCTTTGAATTGTTTGCTTTGTGGAATTATTTATATACTTAGTGGAACTTGTGAAGGTGCCTTACAAGAGTTAATATGATGCCGCGTAGATATCATTCGGGTGGTGAATTTTGTCTCACGAAGATGGTTGTCTGAGACCTTGACATACATGGTATGAGGATAGAGGCAGCTCTAGAGTGTACTAGGCTAAGCAGGTATGGGTTGGACCTATGCATTGGTCATAAGACTCTAGTACGATCATAACCTGGAATGTTTGTACCTTGGGAAGGATATAGCCATTAGAAGTGGCTCCTATCAATCCGGGAAGGATATAACCATTAGAAGTGGCTCCTATCAATCCGGGATGTGAGACTTATGGACTCCTTACAAGATGGTAGCACAAGTTAGAGTGCTCAGGCTCAGATAGGTGCGTATCTTCCTTATTTGAGGAGTAGAGGCATGGTGTGAGGAGATGTTTTGGATTCATGTTATATTATTATTTGTTATGTATGGTTTTTATATCCTTAAAGGTTTTGATTTGTGTGTTATGGAGTGTGTGCGTGAATTGTTTTCAATTGGGTGTGTAAGTAGGAATATCAGTTATGGGTGTGTGAGTTCACACCACTCCATAGGTCCAGTGTTGGGTAAGGTGGCAGGCTAGACCCAAAGGATTAGATGGGGTCTAGGCTATGCCTATGGATCTAGTCAAAGTAGAAATTGGATACACCACCATTGGAAAGTGGGAGGCAAGGTGGAACCAAGTGCTTTCTAAACAAAATCCAAAAAGTTGTTTGAAAACTTAGTAAACTCGAGTGAAATGAGTTTTTTTTTAAGAAAAAAATTCTGAGTAGAGACGTCTCCTCCATGATCGAGGGATATGATGTCACTAGTCTATCTTAGTCGTCTCCCACCATGATCGAGGGATATGATGTCACTAGTCTATCTTAGTCATCAAAATGACTTCTATTTGTGAGAATTATGGAAGGACCCTTCCTTGGAGGAATCATACACATTTCCTAGTGCAAAGTCTATTCTAGAATAGTTATGAGAGAAGCTACTAGAATAGCCCACACTAGGATAGTGTCATAGAGTGAGGCACCCGTTTACGTTAATCTTTTGTTGTAGTTGTTTTGAGTGTCTACTATAATGGATAGGAGTCTCACACCAATAGACATATATGCAATGTTCTCTCACAATAATAGACACATGCACTGTTCTTTCACAAACTTGCATTGGGCCCCTCATTATTAATAACTGCTCAAGTACATTTCTGGATGGGGGACCATGGTAGGCACAAGCCTGGCCCATGATACGCCCATCGCTTGGACCTTCCTACAACCAGCAGGGACCTTTCATGCCTCCTCTTGGACCACCCCTATTCCTGGTGCCACAAAGGCCGCCCAACTCCCTTGCAAAGCTATGGACACAACCTTACACAAATCCGTTGGCATGCCTATAACAAACTACTGATCTTAACTCCCCCAAGAAAAGGGATGTCAAGTAAATGTAAAAGAAAGTAGAAAAAGGAGGTTGAAGAAAGCAGTTGTGTTAGAAAAGTCCTTATGTAAAGAAGTGCATCCACACGGGCACACCTTTCGCCCATTGCCCATACACGTCACGTGTATATTTCACTATTGGCATCATAGTTTTTTCACTTCTTGCATCTCATGTTACCCACAAGCACCCGCAAATAATCTCATCAACGCTAAGCCTCTAGGTATATCTCTCGATGGGGAGACTATGGCAGGGGTGCAAGTTTGGCCCATGGTATGATCCATTTCCTAGAGAACCCTCGACCTTGTGGATACCTCCTTTGAGCTTCTATGCCTGTATCCTCAGCTTTGACTCTAATTCACTACCAAAAAAACCTTATCGTTTAGCTGACGTATTTGTCAAGCCACGTGCCAAGGTATCCTGGATCTCCATCTAGCCATGCTAATCATTTCATAGTGGTCCTGGCACTTGGGAGGGGGGGTCACTAAAAAATATGTAAGAAGATAGCATGTGAGTTCAATAGAAGGGTTTTTTCTCTCTTGTGGAGTTACATGAATTTACATAATAAAAGGATTTTTAATTGAAACGGTGAAATTTTTGGTACAAAAGGGGTACTTTATTGTAGAAAATGTTACAAAAGGGGTGTCTTTAAAATTCAAAAATCCATAAGTAGGGGGTTTTTTAAAATACCTCTTAAACGCACGTGTTACATAGGGGGTTAACATAGTGAACTCCCCCAAGCTTGGCACTCATTTCACGACTCAAAGGGTGCGGAGTACTTCTCCCACAACCACCTCCTCTTGATGGGTCCCCACCACATCTATAACCAAGCATGAAGCATTTGTATATCACCTATCACTTCCCATGTTGCCTCGACAAGATGCCTACCATCACGGCTGCCCAAAGCTAACCATCACTTTGCCCTATATCTAGTTGTGGATCGGTCTTGAACTCATCGCTTAACCTTGGATGCAAATTCCATGGCATATCATGGACCATCCACATCATCCACTTCCTGGTAGCTTACTTATTGATTTGCGTGATGCGAGGACGCAATTACCATTAAGAAAGGGGGTATGTTAACCACTCTATTAGTTAATATGGTTTCATCCACATAACCTACCTATAAGGTGCTTTAACATCTTACGTGCTCAAACAGATGACACTAAAACATATTAAA
The DNA here is from genome assembly GCF_041138505.1 of Cibotium barometz. Taxonomy (NCBI): domain Eukaryota; kingdom Viridiplantae; phylum Streptophyta; class Polypodiopsida; order Cyatheales; family Cibotiaceae; genus Cibotium; species Cibotium barometz. Next base: position 41,819,538 of record NC_141050.1, read on the forward strand.
CAGCCTTACTATGAGCTTAATGTCACATAGGGGAAGTCTATAGTCTACGCACTAGTGTACATAGTTACTTAAGACTAGTAATAGAGATCATATAATTTTTAAGTTTGGCTAACTTAGTGTAAAAACTAGTAACACACAAGTATTCCCTTGTAAGAGTTTTCTTGTGAGCTCTCTTTTTTCACTCTTCTGGCTTGCTTGTATGCTTTTGAATTCATGCTTGGATAGGTTTTATTGTAGGCTTCCCTTTTCGATTAGCTTCTTCTTCCCTTGCTTTTTGTGAGAGAGAACCATTACAAAGAATCACCTCTTCTTGCCTCCATCTAGGCATTGTGAGCTCTCCCTTTACCCCTTTGGCAAGGAGCATTCCGATGTGACAAACGGAGTGAGGATATGACGAACAAGCTACTGTACCCATATGGAAAGTTGCATTTGTTGTGGCTTGAGTGAAGGCAAGACCCAATTACACATGCTTTGGCAAGGCTAAGGAAAGCTCTTCATCTAGGAAAAGAAAGCTCTACCTTTGCTTCCATGACCATGGAAGCATTCTAACATGTGTGACAATGGACTGAGGACACGAGGCCCTGGGCTAACACATCCATACTGGGAAGTTTCATCTGTACTTTTACAACAAGACCAAATGACACTTGTTTTGACAAAGGCTAAGGTAAGCTATTGTCTTAAGCACTCGTGTGCTTGGTGGACTCCTGGTTAGAGTAAGATACTCGTTTGTTACCTAGCTCTTTTTGCGCGGAGCAATGTAGCAACATCATGTGCAAGGTAATGGTAAGACAATTGCACTAGAAACAGGCTAGAGTCAAATGAATCCAGAAAGGTAATGGTGTATTGTCCTAGACTGGCAGCACCATCATGGCCATAAGCAATGCTGCCTACCCAAAAGTGAGGGAAGAAGCTGGCAGGGTTCTCTTGAAGCTCCTTTCTCTCCTTCCATCAGTAGGTGGAAGGCCACTGAGATGGTTGGAAGGACTAGTAAAGACCCATTTTTCACTAAAGAACTGAGCTTCTCAAAGGTCAAAACATGATATAAAATAGAGAGAACACAGAGAGCACGAAGAACATGATTACATAGTAACAGAACAATTTGCAAAATGAGCACATGTGAAGGATATTTAATACTTGTATGTAAGAAACACTTTGGCAACTTCCCGTGAAAGGCTGAATAAATATTAATAGTAAGAGCTAAATTTTGTCCCATAACCATTACACATGCAGTGTAGATCATATGGTACTATTGTACACATGGATACACACAATTTGGACACACAAACATATAATTAACTATGGGATCAATCCTTGATTGTGGTAATCTTCTAAAATAAGGTTTGAGCAAAATTCATTCAATGGCTTTATACCATTGAGTGATATTTATTCAAAGGTGCCAATGTTTTGAATGATCCCACAAAATCCAAGCCTTGCTTTTAGAATATCCTAAGGGGTAATACCAGATTGTGTGGCATAGGTTGGCCTAAGCTTGGATAAACACCAAAAAATTTCATTCCAATAGTGATATCACTGAGGAAGATATGGCCTTCACCAATCTATTGATGTGCTTATGCCAGCACGGAACGTTTCTCATGTTGTTGTACACACCTACAAAGAATTTGGTCAACACCCATCTTGTACAACTACTTGACGACCCCACAATAAAAGGATTTACTATGGAGTGCCAACTGCTCTTGGTGGTCTTGGCTCATTATTATTACTAAAAAGATTACTTCCATGGGAAAGATCATCTCATCATACCAATCTAGGGGGACTAATCAATGATCCAATATTGTATCTGATGGTACCCATTTTAATATGGGACAAGAAATGATCAATTGCTTACTTGATGTATGCTTGATTGAAAAATCAATCTCTAGCAAAAGCAACATCCATTGGTGTGCTAACTTGCTGTCAAATTTGGTTTGTTCACCAAGAAAAATAATGCCTAGATGATCCACATGAAATGTCTAGTGATTTAGGAAAAGGTATAATGCTGGAACTTGTTGACAAAATAGACCATTCCTAGAGCCTCTCACATTTCATAGTGGAATAATTATGCCTCATACTTACTTGCATAATGCACCGGTTGGAACCACCCTGATTCCTACATCATCAATAAACTTTTGATCCGCCATATAGGACGTATTAAACATGTGAACAAATCCAGAGGCCACACAATCGAGGCCAAGGCCAACACGAGTTGTAGATAAATGAAAAGCCTTTTTACATTGTTCCAATGCTTCCTTCTTAGTGAGATAAGGTATAACAAGATGGTACAGCAGAATGCCACAAATCTACTTAAAAATCATTGTGCCACTAGATCTAGCCAAGGAATTGGCCCAATTCTTTAAGGTTTTGGAGTGCCTTTAGTATCTTGAAAACTTCCAACTTTTTGGATTCCATTGCAAACTGGCTGTTTACATTACATTTGCTAATAGGATAGACCACCTGGTTATTTTGGTTTAGAATTCATAGAAATTTTCTTGGTGCTCTAATGGAGGGTGCTCAAGATGATGCAAGCTGTATAGCTCCTTAACACAATCAAAGCCAAAGATTAGGGTCTCATTATCACACTTAATTCAGTATATCATTGTCGTTATTCCACTAGTTGATGTTCCCATGTTGAATCCAAGCAATGGGCTTTTCACATCTTGGGATGTTGTTTATGCTGAATATGTTGGGATCTTTCACCTTCCATGGGCACTATGAGGTTTTCCCTTTTGAAACAAAGCACCAATGCTCCTTGAGTTCCAAATGTTTTCCTAATAAGTGTACTAGATGATCTCAATCATGGCCTTCATAAAGCATTTAAGTGGAATTAAAATCATGATGAGTGTGTGTGGCATCATTATAGATCATATTATGGTGATGATGGTTATCTTTTCAATTTGCATCGATTGGATGCCTTAAAATGCAAAGTGGATAGCTTATATCAGTTCTTAGGGGAGAGGGAGAGAGAGAGAGAGAGAGAGAGAGAGAGAGAGAGAGAGAGTGGTGCACATGCTATATTGGCACTTGAAGAGGATGATGGACAAGAGAGCTAGGGAGATGCCTCACTTGCACCTAGCTATGTTGCTCATGTTTCTTAGATTGTTATTGATTATGCTAGCCCTTGGATGATTGATTCAATTATTGATCTAGTCGAGAATGCATGCCTTATTAAGGTGCCACATGTTACATTTGAGGAGGTTTTACATGATAATGTTCATGATGATGGTATTATTATTATTTCACTATCTCCACAAGTTAATGATGTTATTACTATGTAAAGCCTACAAATGGTTGGTGCATATTGTTCATGCAACTCATGCAACTAAAAATAGGGTAGAGGAGTCTCTGAATAAGGTACAAGTCATGATCAAGTGATTATGTAAGTTTGGTTCATGTCTAATCATAATTAGTGTCTTCTTGTGTTAATCTCATATCAATTTTCTGCATATACCAATTTTTGTCTCTCATATTAATGATGTCTTGTACAATCTTTGATCCACCTTGAGTATTTTTTGATCAATATTCATAGCTTAGTTATCATATCCAACATTTGGTATCAGATCTTGACTCAATTAGGTTTAGTTTATTAGCAAAAACCCTATTTAATTTCTTAATCACCATAGCCAGTTTTTTTCTGTTTGAACCACTTGCTATAGTTTGCTTCCGTGCTTGCACCTGAGTGGATTAAACCCTAATATTTTGACATAGACTTGTTGCCTTGGTCCCACGCATGCTACAACTCGAAGCTCATCGCCCAATTTTGATGCAGCTCAGCGAATTTCTCATCGTCATCAGTGCAGCCCGTTTCCTGTTCAGCGTAGCAATTCGCCTTCGTCGCTTCGAATTAAGCCAGTTCCTCTAAGGGTTGCAAGTCCATCAAGTGAAGATTGAGCACACAAAATTTGGAGGCATATGGTCCATTGTAGAGCAGCTGCATGTATCGTTTTTCTAGTCGCCCCTTTTCTGCAGTTTCTGCTCCAACTACATGATGGTGATACCTATTTTGATTTATATTGATGATATTTTTGTTATTTGGGCTTAAATCATCTATGTGAGCAAGTTTTCAACATCAATCATCATATTTTATCATCATGAGTCCAAATTTCCCGACAAATTCAATGGAACTGGGTTCCATACGTGGCAAATCAAGGTGAAGGGCCACCTCATGAAGAAAAATCTGTGGAGTATGGTCAAGCCACTTACTGAAGATGAAGCTGGTATTTCTGCTGCAGTTACAGAGCTACAACGGTTGCACTTCAAACAAAAAATGAGCAAGCACTTAGTATTATCATTTTTTACTGCTTTAGAAGATGATTTTATTCATTATATTGATGATGTTGAGTCAGCTATGGAAGCTTGGGAATTATTAGAACGTACTTTTGGTGCAAAGGCAAAGCATTCCAAGATCAGTTTGAAGATGCAACTCTGTGATCTAACCATGGAGAGTAATGAAAATTTAGCAGCTTTGATTAACAGGTTGAAGAGCTTAATGACACAGTTGGTTTATGTTAAATCTCCTGTTCTTGAAGAAGATGCTATTGCTATCTTGCTTAAAAGCTTACCTTCAAGCTTTAGACAAATTGTGACGGTACTTAAAGAGAAGGAGCCAGTCCCTTCTTTGGAAAGTATCATAAATTCTTTGTAGGAAGAAGACAAGAAGATTACAAAGGATGTGATAGATCCTTATGCATATACGATTACTACAACATCGGCAAAGAAGAAGTGTACTATTTGTGGTCGTACAAATCATCTTACTAAGGATTGTTTCTCCAAACATCCTTGTGAGTATTGTGGAAAGACGAATCATCCATCCTCAAAGTGCTACCAAACAGATCAAAAGCAAGCAAAGGCACATGTGGTTGAAGAAGTCAACCAACAAGAAGAAACAAATCTTTGTTCTAGTCTTAGTATAAAAGATGTAGATGAGGAGTATGCTTTTTAGATTATGTCATGTATGTGGTTGAGTCAAGACTTATGTTGTTCCAACTTGACGAGTTGTAGAGGAGAGTACACTACCCTATGTTGTTGTTAAGGGGGGACTCTTACTCATTGTGTCAAGGAGGTCTGTTAGACTTGATTCATGTTTTGTAAGAAGTTGGTCTTATTAAGGGGTATTGTTGGATAAATGTAATCCCAACTCCTTAGTCCAAATTAATATGTGGTGGATAGGCTAGTGGTCAGTGGTTGGTGTGTAAAGCCTACAAATGGTTGGTGCATGTTGTTCATGAAACTCATGCAACTAAAAATAGGATAGAGGAGTCTCTAAATAAGATACAAGTCGTTATCAAGTGATTATGTAAGTTTGGTTCATGTCTAATCACAATTAGTGTCTTGTGTTAATCTCATATCAATTTTCTGCATATACCAATTTTTGTCTCTCATATTAATGATGTCGTACAATCTTTGATCCACCTTGAGTATGTTTTGATCAATCTTCATAGCTTAGTTATCATATCCAACAACAATCTGGTTGAGAAGGATCTTCGAAGACATGGGTGTTACTCAAAATAGAGGGATAATGTTTATGTGCGATAATTGGAGTTGCAAGGTGATTACCACAACCTAGTGTTTCATGATCGGCAAAGAAGCTCTTTGAGATACAGTATTAATATATGTGTGAGATTATTATGGATAAAGAGGTGGAGCTTGTCCTACTACTATCCAATAAGAGATAATTTTGTATATATTTTCACAAGGACTCTAGGGAGAGATATACTAGAGTGTCATCTTGATCGACTCAACTTTGGACTGAAGAGGTAGTTCACCTATGGATGGACATTGAGGGTTGCTCAATTCTCCACCCTCATGTTGTTACTAGGTGACATATGTGTTCTATTTTATAAGGCAGGAGGAATAGCCATTGTGGTGAGCACCCAGGCACCCGATAGTTTTCACTTTAGGATGGTGGTCAAATGTGGCCAGATGGCTAGGAGACGGCTTATGTAAACTTAGCACTATGCCAATAGGATACATGCTTGTGCAGGCTATGTGATAACATTAAACAGTGTTGGTGGAAAATAAACCAAAGACACACTACATTCTTGAGTTATGAGGCATGTTTTAGGGCCTAGATGGTTTTAGGTGGCCATGGGAGTTGTACAAAGTCCCTATATAACTATGCGATAGTCTATTATAGTCCCAATCATTCTACAAAACTATGTTGTGGTTGAATATAATCCTCATAGAGACCAAATCGTGGATCGATCACAACAAGGTCGATCTACACCTAAATATGTTGTCCAATATGTTGTCCTTGGTTACTATATATATACTATTTTGGCAGCCTTAGTTCATCATCGAGTTTATTATGTTCAAGCACTCTTGTAAGCAAGACATCCTCCGTCGAGAGTCTGTTTAGGTTGCCATCATCAAAACTCCCTACCCAGAGCATGTGGATGGGTGGGCAACCCTCAATTTGTAATCAAAGTTTGGAAGCAGTAATATTATTTACTCTCCACTTCTTTCTGCAATTAAGTGCTTTGTATTGTGTTGATTTTTCTTCTACTATGTGTTTTCTTACGTGTTTCTCTCTTACATGGAGGTTCTATATGGTTCTTTATCAATGTAGTATTTTTAGTAATGATCTATATCCAGGTAGATATTCGTGTATATATTACCTTCAAGTAGATCCACTTCTTGGTCTTCATTGACATGGGGTCTACTTATGATCTTGTTATGGTCCATCTTGTATTGTGAATGATGCAAAGAAATTGCTTCCATTAGCTAGATTGGCAACAAGATACAATCCATCACCTTACCAAGTTTAAAATTAAGGATTCCCATGTAGCTTGGACATGGAGAAACTTTGATAAATTTCTTATATTGAGAAATCCTTAAATATAGCTTCTTTGGCAATTTTTTTGCCATGTTCTTTCCACACTCTGATGTTGTGGATATGAGTGTACAAAAAAGTCCAAGCCCTAGGGTGGCTAGACACTTGTCCCCTTGTTAGCCCTTGAGCAGCTCTCTTTTAGGAGGTGACTCCTCCATGTCTCTCTCAAGTGCTTAGCATGGTGATCTTTGCATCTACTATAGCTAAGTTATGTGAATAGTGAATACTTTTTTTTAAAGGAGGAAAGCAAAAAACTAAAACATCTTTGCATCTACTCTAGCTAAGCTATGTGAATTTTGGGAGGAAAGTAGAAAACTAAAACATGTGCATAGGGAATTTCTTATTTATGCATAACCAATGATATTGTGCATATGGAATTTATTATGTATGCATGACCAATGAGATGATTAACCAATTCATGAGGGGTATTGAAGGCGACCACGTCTTCTTCCTCTATTGAAGAGCCCGAGGGTGGTGTTCCAAGGAGGCATTGTAAAGACAAGATAAAGGAGGAGGATATAGAGGAGGAGGAGATAGTTTATAAAAGGACACACAAAAACCCTATTGAAAGATATAGTATCTTGGGATACATAAATTACAAGTGGAGGTTCAATTGGTTTTGGCTTGCAAAAATCCTTGATTGAAGCTCTTCCATCACACAAAAGACTTCAAATTTGCTTTCTTTTGTGAGGTGCCAAGACTTAGACTAGTTTTGTAACCTTTTACTTGACTTGTGATGGTAATAGCTCCTATAATATACAAAACTTTTTGCCTTTCAGTATCTTCGATTGTTGTTAAGTGTCTTGGATTGTTTCAAAAATCTAATCTTGTTGTCTTTGCTACATGCTTACTTCTTTGACCATACTTGCTACATATATAGTCTTTGAGACCTTGTTAAATAATGGCATCAGAATTTTAAAACAATATTAAAGTCTAGCTAACATGATATTTGCAACCCATTAGCAATTTTCCACCCTCATTTACCCTTTGGTCTTTGCCCAATAGTCAAGCATCCCTTTAATTCTTCAATGTTTGAAAAAGCCTTCAATTTCTTTAACTTGACTTCAATTTCTTCTACTTGTACAAGTACTTCTTGTCATCCCAAGCTTTGATACCACTATTAGAAGGCAAAATATTAAAGCACAAAATGACACTTGTAAGTTTAGTGTAAGTATAGAGTAAGAAAAATCAATACACAAGATTGGGTCCAATTTTCCCCCACACAAGAGCGAGTCCACACTTTCTCTCATTGTATTTTAATACATAGCTTGTGGGACTCAAAATAGCTTTACTTTGCATACATGTCCATCTCAAGAAAAAATATCTTACTTTACTCACATTGCTTGAAATAGTTTGTGGGACTCAAAATAGCTTTACTTTACATTCATGTCCATCTCAAGTAAAAAATAGCTTGCTTTACTTATGTGCATATCTATCTACTCAAAATTGGAGTATCCCTTTAACCAAATAAATATTTATAACCTTTGCAATAAAATCAAATGTCTATATAAGATAACTTTCATATGTCTGAATAGATATCTGATGCTAACAAATATGGCTGCCGTCCAAAATGGAACAAATAGTGATCAAAATGAAATAATAATCCATCGACGCCCAAAGTTAAGCATCTTAAAATCTTCATGACCACAGCAGCTTGCCTCCATTATCCAACCCAAGGGTTTAAACTTTCATCAACTATGCCAATCAGTCATAAACTAATCGATTAAAATTTTCAATTCAAATAACCACATAAAATCCAACGAATCTAGATGATGCAACCAATAGTATCATGCATATACGGAGTCACCCATGTACGTTCAAAGTAAGCTATGACTGCTCAGATTTAGAAGGGTGTCCCAATCTAAACCCATCGAGCAGAATTCATAATTAATAAAAAACATAGAAATTTAAATGCCATGAATTACTCCTCATAACAGTACACCTAGATCACTCTGCTAGGTGTTCTTATTCAACAGTGCTTTAGCTCTTTGTACACCAAGTGTAACAATAGCCGGTATCCCAAACCCCTCATCAAGGCTCTATTCTGAGACACTATCTTCATCAAAACAAAGGAGTGACTTACTTAAACATCTGGGCAACATTATAAAAGGTTGATCCGCCTTTTCTTTTCCCTTACGTGATACATGTGAGCTTGCTGAATTTTTTAACACCAATAGTACCAACCACCACATAATACATCAAAATGCCTAATAGTATGTCTCAACCTGCCTGACCTAGATCTCACAATAGACCCTTTGCTAGAGGACTCTCCTAGTCCACTAAGTGCATGTGGCCATTTGATTCTTTAGTTCAACCCTCTATATAATCCTTCACTGGTGTATGCCAACTACTCGTCACATTAAACACAACATCCCTGCTCACTCGTATCTCATGTGTAGTGCGGTTATAGTATCTATGACCTTTATGCTCTCATCGGAATAACCGATAAATATACATTCTTATACCTTGGTATCCAACTTACTTCTCACCTCATCTGGTACATATACATAAGCAATGTACCCAAACACTTTCAAGTGTGCCGAATCTGGTTTTCTACCATTAACGTTTATTTAAGCATCATGCAACCATGAACTACTACAATGGACATCGTGTTCATGTAGAGAAACTTTTGCAATTGTTTTATACAAGATAAAGCACAATAACTTGCACATAAAAATTAGCCACCAACGAGCATTCGAAAGGAAAGCCTCACTTTTGATGTCAAGATTTGAACCTAGTTTGTAGTATCCATAACTCAACATTGGCACGATATTTTCTTCAGACAAAATTTTAATATTTGATTCTAATTGGGATTGATGGCACATGACATGATGAATGTGGGAGGATGGACCACTCATACAAGAATTGTTTGCGAAAAACGTTTGACTATGTTATTAGGTGGCACAATGCATACTAATAATTTGTACACAATCAATGGGTCACATAAACAAACCCAAGCAAAAAGAGTATGGACATGCTAAGTGTGACTTGGCAGTGATTGATGGACTACACAAAAAAGTTACTTAAATGGTTAAGGAGAGAAAATTCCTCTGCAAAGTAAGGCAAAGTGAAAAATTGGAAGATGAATAAAATAGTGAGATCTTACATGGGTGGCAAGTTGCGAATGCTTATGGATGCAGCACAAGATGAAGATGTGGTCAATTGGGGTGATGTATGAATGCGAAGAATGTGACATGTTTGGACACTTACGGTAATTGTTTCCTTGTTGGTTGAAGGGATGGTTGCACACTTCATTGAAGATTGACATTATACTTTAGAAGAGGTGTATCAAGATGTGAAAATTACAACCAATTGTCAAGAGAGGCAATAGGATGCGAATGAAACATGAAGAATCTTGAAGGATCAAATCTTCAATAGGTATAGATACATCCTTATTGATCGCATGATCAATGATATCCATGACCTCAAGTTGAAATACGCATAGGCATGTGTTCTTCTTTTGTGTCCATTGATTCATACATATCATCTCCAACATTATTGGCTTCAAGTTGTGGTGGTGGAACCAGTGTACCTAAGATAAAACTCCTTGGCAACCTAATTCTTCCTTTATGTTATCTTTGCATAATTTCTTCCTCATTGGGCAAGAACCATCAAACTTACCACCACCCTCTAGTGTATAATGCAAAGTCAAGGGTGGAGCATCTTTGTTTCCTCTTGCTTGTTTGCTTCCAATTTTGTGTTTTACTCACCTTATTTTTAATTCTATAGCGAAAAGTACTGTAGGTGTTACGACCCTGTGTTTTTCCCTCTGGACAACAAGCAGGTGGGCATGGGCACGGGATGGACAGTGTGAACAGGCATCAATTGGATATGAAAAGGAAACTCATGTGTGGCCAGCCCAGGTGTGAAAGGGGACAAAAGGGAGTTTTGAGTTTATAAGGTTTTTAAACCTTAGATGACTTAAATATTATTATTTTTATGAGCATGCGTTTTGTTATGTTGCTTTTGGCGTTTTTGAGAAAAGTGAATCGCCTCTTTATAAAGCGAAGGGTGGCGGAGCTGAAGGAGGGCAGGTCGCCAGGTGGTCATCGTCGAAGTCATCATGTGGTCGTAGTGTGTGGTACAGGCGGGCTTCTTTCTTATCTTTGATTTTTATTTGTTGGTTGCGACATTGTGGGTACCACATACACATATCATTGCTATATGTAGAAGGTTGTCACACAAAAGAGAGTAGTAAGAGGGTTGTAGTACAAGAGGATTTATTGTATGGGTGATTCATGTGATGAATACTTTGGCACAATACATGAAAATGTGTTAGTTGATATTGGTGAGGAGAATGCAAAAGAGGATTTCCTAAAAAAACTCAATGAAGACGAGGACTCAAGTCTCAAGGATCTTGGATACAATATTTGGTAATGCCACATATGTCGAAATCGGAAGATGATTGGAAAGAAAGCGCATGAATTGGAGAGAGATATTGAAGAGGTACTTCAACAAAAGAAGCCACACTTTATGTTTGATAAAGTGGCTCCACATGAAAATTTGGATAAGCCATCGTTGGAGGATGCTTCATGAAGAGGCTGCTCTAGATATGTATGCATATGGAGGATGGAGAAGTTGTTTGCTCCTAATATGTATATAGGATGCTTCTTCTATATGAAAATTTGGATAAACCATTATTGGAGGATGCTACATGGACGGATACGTATGCATACAGAGGAGGCTTCTTCACATGAAAATTTGGATGAGCCATCATCGAAGGATGCTACATGGAGAGGTTTTTTGCTCAGGATATGTATGCATGTAGAGGAGGATTCTTCTATTATGGAGATCCCATTGGGAAATATGTTCATAAAAGTGTTAGCATGCATGCCATATTGGATTCAAAGTCTATATCTTGCTATGATTGGGATGGTCCACCTTCACATGTCTTTTGGTCCAATGGACTATGGTTGAGGGCAAATTTTTTGTTATTGTAACAAAAGTTGTCTTGGAGTATATAAAGTGTGCACCTCTTATAGGAGATAAAATTTGGACATAAGAAGTTGTCTTGGTGTATATAAAAAGGGTGCACCTTATAGGAGATAAGGTGCACCTTATAGGAGATAAAAGTTGGACATAAGAAGTTCACTTTTGACAATATGTCAAAGGAGTTTTGGTACTTCATGGGGGTATCTCAAGCATCAAGCCATCTAAAAAACCAATAAATACCACCTTGTCACTCATTTTGGGACTTTTAGCTTCCTATTATTATTATTTTAGCTAGTTGAAGCTAGTACTTGGCTAGTGGATTACAAAGTACGGTTTGTGAGAGCACTTATGTACTCTTATAGAAATCATAATTCGTGATGGGATTACAATCACTGTATACATTTTCATCTATTATAATAAAAAGTTTAGCTTTTTCCTAGATCCCCACATAAGATTCAAAGCCAAAAGAGAAACTATATTAAAAAAATACTAGCTTTATAGAGAATTCATTACACCGCTCCTATTGACATTACATTCTATTGAGATTCCAACCACCAAATGACACTCGCATGAACATGACACTCCATGGCTATAGATACAAGTACGTGATAGATGGTTTAAGATTCCTTCATATGCTTCAAAACTGAAGAAGAACCCATAGCATTGCAAGTAGACTGATTGCTACTACTACTAGACTGAAAACCAATAGATTGACACACACAACAATTTACCTATACTATAGGTAGATAAAAGTATCCATGCCATAACTAGTAAACATATTTCACACAACAAAAGCACCAATACCATAGGCAAATTGAATCCCAACAACAAAGCCATCACAAGCCTCACCTCTAAGATATGAAAATAGATACTCTATAGAGATACACAAAAAGCTAAATTAAAGGAGTGTTGATGGGTTCCTTGGATAATCTCAATAATTACCCAAAGAAAATCACTTTGTGTGGTCTTCTCATGAAAATTTCACATGCATGCAAAAATGTAGTTTGATTAGGGCCTCATTTCTCTATGAATGATTTCTATGAATTAGGCCTCTTCCAAATTTAAACAAGGAAACAAAAGATCTTTAAGTATCTATAACACCCTCATTTCAACCTAAATGTCATTGCAACATTGTCAGCAACAAATCCAATGTAGAGCTTAAATTGGTTTTTTTAAATATTGTTGACTTTTCTCTATTGAAAATCAATTTTTTCAATTTAACGGTGAAAAACAAAATATGTATCTTTATTTTGTGGCATTGGAATTTTGGACTTGAAGTGCTAATTTGAAACACTTCAATGATAAAAGGAGCTGATGTTAATGCAAGTTTAAGTATTTTAGCCAACAATTAGATCTTTATTGAGTTTTTACTCCACCTTAAATATAGAGGATTTTTTTAACAAACATTATAATAAAATTAGTAATTTGCAATGAAATGTTAACTTATAAGGTACTTAGGTGATTATAGAGTTGTACATGATGGTCTATAGCAAATATTTTTGTTGAATTGGAGTAATAAAAGGTTTAATTTCACCCTCCAAACTAATTTAATCCTCCATACTAATGAAATATGCTTTATTTACCTTAACACTAGTTTGTACTCGTACATTCAAGTGTAAATGAAAAAAGCCTTCACTTGAAGCATCAACAATGCCTCACGGCCATATTCTTATCTAAATTGTTCTTCCCGCACATGCTTATTCTGACCAAAGGTGAAGATAGAGAAGCACAAATGCATATATAATATTCTTTTTTCTTTAAGAGAGGATTTATTTTCTTTAATCGCACCCCTTCTAGGTTATACGGGGTGAGGACGAGGGGTGAGTATTGATTTGCAACCTTAGCTTCCAAAGCTCGAGCTCTACCCATAGGCCTTTTCCCCACCCCATGCATAATACTCCCAAGGGAGAACGGCATGGTTGACTACATAAGAGTTGTGTGCCACCCATTGCTTTAAACTAATCCCCTCACACTCTATAAGTCTTCCTATTTTCATGACTTGTGGAAGATTTGAGAGATGCTTAGGCAGAGTGGGAACTTGCCTTAACATACAAGAGCCTCCGCAAGCCCATGTGGATGTGTGTACGCTCTAGAAAGTACATCAAGCACATATATCGGCCAACCATCAACTTCCTCTTTGGCATGTGAATGACACATCATGGGTGATGTGGTAACTCTTGGTTTCCAAGAGAGAGAACTCATACCTGGAGCTCAACAAAACTTATAAGATAGCCGTTCCAAAAGCAATTGAACTCAAAGAACAATTCATGCAAGTTCGAGAGCAAGGCTTTGTTTAACCGAGTGTATCTCCTTGGAGTGCACTAGTTCTTTTGTAGAAGAAGTATGGGACTATCTAGTGTAGATGCTTGAAGAGTCATTTTGGGTGGAGAAGAGTGCCTGGCTTTTGAATATACAAAAAGAAGGCATTTAACTATTGGTTTAAAATACACAAGGGAAGATTGGTAGAAGTAGAATGGTGTGCACTATGAGATGCTATTAGTCTAATGGGTGTGTTTGGAAAGTTTCCCTTGTTGGTTAGATTGGATACTTATTTTCCATGAAATTAGAGGTTGGCCAAGATTACAAGGATGCTTTCTTGCGGAGAAAGAGGTAAGGGAAGGTGAGTATTTACAATATTCAAGTCCCCTCCCCCACCCCCCGGAAAGTCCCCTTTTGAGGGGATGTAGCTGAGCTAAAAGCTACACTACTCACACACACAACCCTATGGTGTCAAGGCTCGAACCCACGACCTCTTGGTTAGGGTGGGTCATGATGAGCTTAGCCACTCGGGCAAGTGCCCACTAACTATGCAAGGTTTTTCAAAGAGATAAGGCACATATAAGGGTTTGGAAATTCAAGAGGCGAAAACATATCTTATTTTGAAGATGGATAGATTGATCACCATCAGATTTGGAGGCTTCTTTTAATCCCTAATTGCTTTTTTTTATGCGTTACATATGATCGTTTTTCATAACCCATGCGTCACACGGGTATGTGCACTAGATTCAACAAAAGGACTATGCAATTTATGCAAACAGGACTTTGGCAGATCAACACAACCTGCAATCTTACTATATAATTCCAAATCAATATTTACGTCTTCATCATTACCATTTGTTGAGCAGCAAAGCTTTATGTGATGATATGACTCATTGTTTTGTGAGCATGGAGGCGGCCTCTCAGAAACATTGTAAAGAGTGTGTGGTTTTCCCACTTCGTATATAATAAGCATAAAATGCCATGTTAGCCTCTCTTTTTTGGAGACTAACTCATCCAACCATCACTAATTATGTAGCTTCCAATTATACTCTAGATGTAGCCACATAGCTGAACTATTATGATGATAGATTCAATCTTTTTGTTGAGAAAGTTCATATAGTATCTAATGACAGCAATCCGGTCCAGCGGCTGTAGCTAGCAGAGTTCGAAGTCCTCATCCTGGAAGTCGAATGCCTTCACCGCTACATGCTTGTGGACAACAGATTTAAATCGTATCAAGATGTGAGCAGTGAAATCCCATAGCTTCCAACTTTTCTATCTGGAAGTTCCCATAAGAGAATCACACAGTTGCAGCTTGATAGATCACTATCATGATGTAGAACTTGCACTCAACACTAAGAGAGCAAAATGCTATAATACAAAGTTGTCCATAATATGAGCAATCACATCCGTCCCATCAGAATGCATCCAGTAGGACTTCACCTGCAGAGTGGCATGATATATACATAAGAAAACAATGCTGGCGTCCATCAAACAATCTCCACTAGGAATAGTACAAGTAGTGATGATCAAGCAACTACCGAAACTGCCAACATGACAATCCTCATTATACCTACCACATTATAAAGGCACTTATTGCAGGATGTTTCATCTCTTTTCAAATAATGTTATATTGCAAAAGGAGACAATTAGGCAGCAAGCACTGTAATATGCAGGCCTTTGTTGGCCTGCAAAGCAGTCAATGGCATGTTAATTGTCGAAGGATGACGATGGAGAAATGTTGGGGCAAAGGCTTTGTTTCAAGGATACATACGATGATGGAGAAAATGTGCCAGCATAAGAATTCTGGGAAGCCCAGAGGGACACAATTGGCGCAAGTGAGAGTAGTAGCAATTAAACCTAATTCAAACAAACAAGCTCATCTAGAAGATGCTCTACAAGCCTTTGAAGCTAAACGATCGGCTTGGATTGTTCAGTGAAACCTTGAAACTTTGTAATAGTTTCTATGAAACCCAGAAACAAATTATCAAACCTGTCGTAAAACCCTAATCTTGAAAAACTTCAAATTTGCACCAATCTGCCTTCCATCACTTGCATCAAAAAACTTTGAATTTGCATCAATCTGACTTTCACCACTGTGAGATGCATAGGACCATCATTAAAAGCTCAACTTATAGTTAGGTGAGCCTTCAAACATTAAATAAAGTATATAATTTGTAGAGAAAAGTTTCCAAGAATATGCTTGAGCTTGATTCCGAAAAATCCAGTATGTAAGTGCTCCACAGACCTGTATACTGGTGGTAAAGGAATTGGACTCAGGAGGCACGAACCAGTCTCCTGCACCTTCTAGACGCCTATGACTATAACTATAGATAAAGAGGGGAAAAAAGGTTAGTAACTGTTTATATTTATGTTTATGTTTATGTGTACAACTGCATATTATGTGGGCATGTACATATGATTCCATGTATATACATGAAACATAAGACATGTCTGACAAAGGCATTTCTTCGAAAAGCTTCGAATCCAGTAGCAGCTGAGACTCTAACCCACTTTGCAGATACAAGTGGAAATCAAGAGCACAAAGGTGGTTTTTCACCAAGGGTCAAAACTCAGCAAGAAAAGATTCACCCAATAAAGAAATACAGAGGTCCCTTTTTTTTTCCCGGAAGAACAAAGGGAGATGTCAAACCAAAAGATAGGGAAATCGCAACCAATTTGGGGCACTATGCTTGTCAAATCCCCGCAGGATCACCTCGTAGAACGCTCCTGGTACAAGACTCGAAACCTGCAAACAAACCAAAGAAACATGAAGGGGGTGGAGGCCTGACTCACCTCCCAACCTTGACAGCCGTGGGCAAGCCCACAAGTCTTGGCTATCCCCACCGAGCCACGAGCTGAGCTAACTAGATGGACGTACCGACCAATCTCTACCACATGACGTCCCATACCGCCACGGAGCTACCCTCGCGGGCCTCGAGACTGCTACCGGCCTCGGCTGCATAAAGCAGGTGCATGTCTGCACTAGATCCACGCTCCTGACCATACAGCTCTCACAAAGACACGCAAGACTCTATGAACTAATGACTAACCTTGGCCACCCTTTTATAGGCTCTTGGTTGGTCATCGGGCGTGCACACTTGGGTGCCCGCCCATTAGTCTATCCCTAACTCAGCTCGCCAATCAGCCTGCCTAGCTCCAAGCTTCCCCAAACCTCGAAGCTAGTCTTGTGTGCGTGTAGCACACAGTAGATACACTGTGCACGTATGGGACGTCACGTGGTAGAGATTGGTCGGTACGTCCATCTAGTTAGCTCAGCTCGTGGCTCAGTGGGGACAGCCAAGACTTGTGGGCTTGCCCACGGCTGTCAAGATTGGGAGGTGAGTCGGGCCTGCACCCCCTTCATGTTTGTTTGGTTTGTTTGCAGGTTTCGAGTCTTGTACCAGGAGCGTTCTACGAGGTGATCCTGCAAGGATTTGACAATGCCACCATAAAAGTCCCGTATGAGTGGAGGAGAAGAAAATGTCATGGTTCGACTCTCATAAATCTGCTGCATTTTGTTTGCACAGCTCTAGAAGATCCCTGTATATGGGCCCAAGTGGCCAAAAGAGTATGCACAATGTCACTCCATGTACTGCCGATAAACTGGGTGTCATAAACATGAATACCCCCGAAGGCCTCTGAACACATGGTCTTCCAGATATGCCATGCCAAGATACTAGCAATAATCTCCCATGTGGTGTCAATACTCAACGGAGGTGATGTGTATCGTAGCTGAGGGATATCCTGAAGCAAACATCTCTGAGCTATGCCCCTACGGACAAGAATAGCAGGATCTGCATCACTGCCCTTAAAAGAATCTGTGGGCCAGATTGAGTCAACCATGCAATAGCACCCCAAGTAATATAGATAGGATCACTCCAAAAATGCCCAACAGCTGGGCTATAGATACCCAAATCCTCTGTGCTCCATTGCAGTCCCATAAGCAATGATACACTGTCTTGGATGGAGTTGGGCATCTAGGACAAGAAGGATCCATGCCAAAAATAGATCTCCATCGGTTGGTGGGCAACACTCCATGTAGAAACAGCCACAAGAAGTGAGAAATCTGGCTCTCTGCCAGAATCGCCTCTAAATGGGGGGTGTGATGTCATACGCCTCCCAATGAGGCCTAAGAGTGGGAACTCTCTGTCTGGGTCTGTCCAAGCATGAGCAACCTGGCGTTATGCAGTGTAGCTGAAGAAAGGTATGCTCCTCATGGGGTTAGTCACATCAGTCCATTCCCACTCATCAAGGTCCCAAGTAGATATCTGATAGGGCATCCACCATATAGCCAAAGGCACCACAAGGCATGAGTAACCATCACTAGGGAAGGGTCAGTATACGAATGATTTCCCAGAGTGACCCACTACTCACAAAGCAAGTTGTCATCACCTGTACAGAGGTCTTTTGAAACCAGTGTGACTGGACACAACGAGTTGCGACTTTTTGTTTGTGAGAGGTCACAGACATTCAAAGCCCGGAGTTGGTGACAACACCAACAACAGAGATTCAACCAACTTCTGTCTCAGAGTTCACCACATTTGTGGCTATAAAACAAGAAGCTCCAGCTGTATTAGAAGTTCCAAATGAGGTGATACAAGATCAACCAAAAAAGCGGTCATTGTGGATATGAATAAATCAGGTAACATCACAATGCTAACCCCTACTGCATGAGCCTACGGTACAAAGTGAGGGCTCTCACACAAGTGAAATAATGGGAGAGGAGAGAAAAATATTTATTGTCAACACACTATTAAGTATAACAACATTAAAGACCTTGCATAGTTCTTCATGTCCACAGCCTTGAATGTCCTAGACCCTTTTCACTGTCAGAAATTGTGGTGAAGGGCGTTGTGTTTTTGAGGGGGGGCATATAAGCCTTGTCATTTGGTGCATATGTGAAGGTCTATAGGGCCTTGATTTAAAGGATTGCAAATGGTGAAACAGGTGAGAGATGTAACTGACGTGATGTCATGAGCCATGTGGGCTAGATTTTATAATTCAAGCAGCATTTCTCAATGATATGCAGCTGCACTGCACGATTGGACCACAGCTAAAGGTCTCTTTTGAGATAAAATGAAAACCATAAAAGAATCAGGGAAATGTGTAAAAGTGACCCTAAGCCCCCTAACAATTTTACATAAGCTCATTCGCATGCACAAAAAGGCAGTTATATGTATAAATTGAAAATCAGCATGTGCCTCATCCACATGGCTGCATCAGCAGTGATTCAACCTTCATCAAAGGGATCATATTCAAAATGGATATCGACTCTGGAGAAGGGGAGGACCACATGAGCCTTGTGATTGGGTGCACATGTGTGAAGGTCTATATTTTAAAGGTTAAATTGATTGGATTTAGTGTAAGTAAGGTGGTGATTGTAAATGGTGAAAAAGGTGAGTACTTGAGGATGTAAGCGATGTGATGTCATGAGCTACATGGGCTAGATTCTAGGGTGATTAAGGGAATTTAGGACTTGTGATTGAGGAAATCACAGAGATAATTTGAATCTAGATGCTTCCTTTCGGAGCTATATAATGATGTATTTCAAGTGTATTTGGAATGAGATTAGTGCCCTAGCCTTGGGTATACTCTTGTTCATAAGCTCTTCCATTAGCATTGTTAAGTGTTAGACATCCAATTATTCAATCATGAATTTGTGTATGTTGTTTGAGCCTCCTTAGCTCCAAGTTTTCAACTCTCACGAGGATAAACTCTTGGCTGTTCATCTTAGCTACTTTGAAGACCCTGTAAGAGTCATTATATCATATCCAATGCCAAAGAAAGAAAATCAATCACGAAAATGAGAACATACCTGAATCGTGCTATGTGCATACAGCTTTTGTGCACTTCTTGCGAAGCTCACATGAACTCGTTGCCAAGACAGACGCCTTAGTCCAGATATCATTTCTTCTGCACAGAGAGAAACCCGTGCTTTTTTAGGACTTGATAGGAAAAAACAAAAGGGGCAACTAAAGATAAGATAGAATAACCAGGTGCATAGATCACCGAAAAAAACCTTCCTAACATCCAAGGAGAAATTTGTCACATGCATCCAAGTGAATTTCATGTGTCATGACTAAGGGATTACCCAAGGTTAGGGTTTACCAGGGCGGCATGCCATGTGAGCCCTTTTGATAAAAGGGCACAGGTCACAAAGTCACATGAGCTAGGGTCGAGCAGGGATTGCAAAAGGAGTAGATTAATTTCACAACTATGAAGGGGAGCTGCATCACCCAAAAGCATTGGTGTCCAAGAGTGCATTAGGGAACAAAAGCCGCAATATAAGGAGTCCGTATGCATGAGGTGCAGACTAGCCAAGGAAAAGGGGACAAAGCTCCCCTTTCAGAAAGATTAAGCAGATCAGTCCCAGACTGGGGGTTGCACCTAAAGAGGTATTACAGAGCCTACCTTCGACTGGATCTAAAGCTGGTTTCCTTGCATAATCAGCACCATCTGTCTCTGCGGGAACATCTTCTATATGAACAATATGTGGGTACTTCATATCAACAGCTTCTTCTTTTATCTGCCATAAGAAATACAGATGCACAGCTAGATTAATAAACTCACATGGCTGTATTAGGGCTAAGGATTCTAAGCTCATAACTTGGTAACCTCAAAACTACCTCATGGACCTCACTTTTTCGCCTGATTGTGGCCGTTCTACAGCCCACCATGTCTAAGCAAGTCATGGTACAAAGCCTAACGACATAACACTTGAAATGCAACAGACCAGTACGAGAAAAGCATTCAGCTGTAAGGGTGATTCAACCAAACAAAGGATACGATCAAAGTTAACATTTGCATAAGCTACCCGGCGTTGAAAAGCCTTTAATGCAGATCTGTTCAGCCAAAAGATAGCACACATTCTAAAGTTCACAATGATAACTTCCTCTCAACCATGCAACAAGAAACTATGTTATCTTGACAATATAAAAGCTGCAAATACACTATATAAAAGGAAAAATGTTGCTTAGCACACTGACTGGAATTTCCCTTCTGCACAGTCTGTGACCATGCGTTGAAGAAGTGGAGCTTGTGACTCATCACCATCGGTGAGAAACAGATGCTTTCCAGTTCTCCCCACTAACCAATGCGCACTTGACACTGCTACTTTCTCCAGGAAGGTTAGCCCACCTAAAATTGGAAGCTGTGGTTCCAAGTAAATCTGAATGAGGTCAATCAGAATGATTGAAACAAGCGCACATTTGCTCACACTGTGCCATTCATCTGAATAAACAGCAAGGGACACTTTGTAACAAGGGAGCACAGACTTTGGAACACTCAAAACACTTGACTATTAACTAAATTAAACACAATCCAATGTTACTGAAAAAGACAACAATACCAAAACCATCAACATAACACTAGTTGTGAAAGTGATCCCTTGAACCACTAGATTGCCAGCACAACGAAATGAAATGAATACTTTGAACAAACTTTACTCTGTTGTTGTGTCGTTGAAGATCCAAAAGTTCCCAAATCTCTCTCTTCAGACCTCTCCAAAGTACCCAAAAGACCCTCCAAGCAACAAAATTCTATTTTCTACCGGTCACACCTAGAAATCTTGATGGAGATTTGTTGCAGCTTTGCCCTTTTCTGAACAGTTCCAAATCAGCTCCCAATCAGGTCTTGGACAGCCAGCCTTGGAGCAACTCGACCAGCCAATAGGGCTTTCCAGGCAGCTTCAAATCAGGTGGTGCAGCTGACTGCACGTATATGCAACCAAAAGCAGCTCAAACAGCACTAGGGCAGCAAAAATGTAGAGATTCTACAAATCCACAAGGGTGGACACGCTGGTGATAGAATTTCCCAGCAACCAGGAGTAAAAACAATGAAGGAAGAGAGAAAAGAAGGGTAATTTCTCGTCATTTGGCTTGGAGGTGTGGTAATGGCAAAACTATGAAGTCTCTGCTTGCCCAAGCAAGAACGATGGGAAAAGGCCCATCATGGCTTGTTGTGGGTAGTGGATTCCGATGTGGATGTATGTGACACAAAGAAATCTGTGATGGCTCTCTGTGAGGTGTCCTATCGGAGCCGGGGCTGTCTCAGCATACTCCCTCAACACTACATCCCTGTGTCGTCTCAGCTCCATCAAGTACATGCCCAAGCACCTCTCATCCTCGAACTGTATCACCCGTGTGACTGGTCCGAATCCCTCTCGGAAGGGGCAGTGGAGAGAGAGAGAGAGAGAGAGAGAGAGAAATGAAATGAAATGAAATGATATATTAACGTCTTCAAAAGGCCATAATGACCTATGAGACCAAAAAGTTACATCATGGTGGATCTGATACAATGTCTGGATAAAAAACCAGAAAATGAAAAATAAAGATGATACTACTCGCACCTAGAAAATGAAACTAGAACTGGAAGGTAAATAGAAACCCTTATAGGGTGTGAATATAGTGAGGGGGAGGGTACGCTATGGAGGTGAGTGGAGTACAGTGAGGGGATACAATATCATGTGGGACGGGGGGGGGGGGGGGGGGGGCACACTATGGAGGTGCCTCCATCTCATAATATGTGCCGCATCGGACGCTGGCGGATCTCCTCAATATCCTCTGTGGTCAGCACCCTGACTGGGTGTCCCGCATGTCTCGCAAGAATAATCCGAATCCGCCGCTGCAACCTCCATCTATGCTGGGATGCCCTCCTCCGTAGTCGTGGGCGTCTGGACCACCCAATCTCAACCGCACGATCAATCAGTGTACCGCTGGTGTGGGCGGTATCCATGTCCCGCTGCTGCTGCTGCTGTGGTCCATCTGGCGCAGTGATGGCTGGGTCTGATCACAAAACCATCTGCTGTGAGCTGAAGAAAATGCTCTCTGTAGAAAGCCATCTTCGTGCCCAGCTCCTCAGTCGGCTGTATCCATGTCCTCCTAATGTCCAGTTGAACTAAATCTTGACGGATGAGTCTGGTAATCTATGTCCGTGTGAGAGTGAGAGAGGGTGCCTCCAGAGAATACTGGAAGGGAGGCAATCTGTCCATGCTAAAACCATGTGCCTGGAACCAAGATGTCATCTGTCCATACCAACAAGCCGTGTCTCCCTGTAAAGCTAACTGTCGGGAGGACTCAAGGGCGAGGCGTGCATATCTGTCTCGGGGGAGATCCCACAAGCCATGTATGTAGGAGACTGATCTCGTAAGAGCCTCAATCACCAGAGGGGCAGCCGCCAGCTCTGCTCGAATAATCTCATGAGGTACCAAGCCTTGGCTCTAATAATCCTAGCAATCATAGATACCAAAGGCCTCTCCATACCTCTCCACCCGCCTGCGCTGTGAAGGTCACCATATCTGCACTCCATAAAGCATAGCTGATGTCACTAGAGTGTCAAAAAGCCAAAGTTTCGTTCGAGGTTCTTGAAACTGAACCTGCGAACACATCCTCTCCAAACCACCCAGGGCTGCATGTGCTCTAGTCAATCTAGTCTCTGCTGCTCTGGCGGAATGAATTTTTGTGAAAAAATTACTTGATCGCTCGCTAGGAAATCTGTATCTTTTATTTATCAATTCTTCTCTATCGGGGAACGCCGCATGCAAGAGAATGACAGGCTACAGCGACGAGGAACCTGCATCGGCCCTAAGAACTTGGAGAACCATGTAACGGTTTTCCAGGATATCCCGGGTTTCTGCTTCACCCTCTCTCATCGGTGAAGACGATGCCGTTCGCCCGGCGTGTTCCGGACACCTTGCTCTCGATTTTGGGGCATCTTGCACTACTCATTTACCTCGTTTTGCTTCCTGTTTGCTTCCAGTGTTTGCAATGGAAAGAATGGCTTAAAGTTCCCTAGATTTAATTGATAACGGTACTGTGGGCAATCTGCCGCCCGTCAGGGATTCCGGCCTATGGGATAGGATGCCTTCGATCAGGCCGATGCCAATTTGATTGATAGCAAAGCTGCCGGAATCCGCACTAGAGGCCATAATTCTATGCATTATTCCGCTTTATTGCAGATTATTCCTATGAATGCTGATAGATTGGGTGGCCATTACTTGCACTAGGGAACGGGCCATGCATCATTCATAAGGGCCAATGGTTTGATCGATAGCAAAGTAGTTAAAAAGGAGCGGTACTCGGCAGGAATCGGTTAGTTACAAAGGTAGCAGAAAACTACAGCTTCTACACGCTCCACAAGCCTTTCCCTCTGCACCTATTAACCCAGCAGACGGTTCACCTTTTCTCGCAACCCATCCCTCTTCTACGAGACTTGCCTTCGCCAGCTGTTTGGCATTCGAGAATGGTAAGTGAGATAGGCAGTATGGTTTTTTACGTCCAAACTGTGCATCACGTCGAACGGCTTGCAAGCCGCAGAAAAAAGGCATGGGTTGTTTCTGAACCGGTATGATAGTTGTGCACTGGTGTGACATCCCAGACTTAACGAAATCGGATGGCGCATGGCTTTCATCCATGGATGCAAAATTCCAAGCACTGAAACGGGCAGAGAACGGAAGGGGCGCTTTCATCAAGTCCTTGTAGCAAAGCTCGGCTGGCCTCTGGAGCATGCAAATCTCTGTTCTATATTCCTGCACGATCAAAGTGGCATTCTTTCTTTCACCTGTACAAGTGAATTTTTACTTGTAATGGAGTAGTCAAGATACCAGTAAGGAAAAGAAATGTCACTTTTCTGTTAAGCAAAGAAAGTGACATTAAAAAGCTGGTCTGTCGCTAGGGAGGCTTTCAGTCCCCAAACCTATGGCAGTGCGCCGGGGGAGTCTCTGTAGGGGTAGTGCAGTTGGAAGGTAGAGCCCCAAAAAAGGTCCATCCCCGAACCAGTGGCAATGTTACGAGTATCTTGTTTGTAGCTGGGAAGGGAGAGCGCCTTGTCGGTCCCCAAACAAGCAGTGCTGGCGAGAGCGTATTGTCGGTCCCCAAACCAAAGGCAGTGCTACTAAAGGAAAGTGGCGGCAGTGGAGCGCCTCTTTCAGTGCATTCGAGGGAAAACTCGGCACATGGCCTTACAGCAGTGCACAAGCCCATCCCTAACATTCGAGCATAGCAAAAGCGTAGCGAGTGCGGTAGTGAGAAAACTTCCGTCCCCAAAGGCAAGCTACCTCCTTTAGGTTCCACGACGCCTTGAGAAGCGCTACGCACTGAGGGATCCACAAATTTGGCCTAAAAAGATAAAATTCCGTTTTCTTTACATCTATATACGAAAATTCATTCCATTCATAAAACGTTCCGAAGGTTGCGAAAGCGCGCTTTCGTAAGATTTCAGCATTTTTGGAAAATCTTTCGGGTTAAACCTGAACAAAGAGAAGGGAAGAAGGGGGCATCGGAAGAGGTCCCGCCCGCTCCGCGTTGTTCTCCACTTGTGAAAAAGCATCGGTATATCGGTCATTACATGACCTTGATCGCTACACTTGATCAGATACATATTTTCTGAGATAGATGCTAGGATAAAGCATAAAGCTCTTTCTCTGCTTCCGCTCCTACTCGTGCTGGGAAAGTGCCATGTTATTTGGTTGGTGAGAGGCGCCGGCTACAGACAGAAAGATTTCGATACTGGCCCCCTATAGTATAGCCTGGTAATAAAATTGACGTATATAGATGCGCCATTCGTTTAGCCAGCTTCCAGTCTCTATTCACTTTGCACAACCCCATCACCCCCTTATAGAGAAAAGGGTTGCAGGGCTTCATTCGGGTCAGTAATACACCCATTCTTGTTTCGGATTAGCTCAGTCGGTAGAGCAGTGGACTGTTAATCCATGGGTCGCAAGTTCGAGTCTTGCATCCGGAGAAAATAACTGAAACAAACATGAGAATTGATCAACTAGAGCTTTTAAATAGGCCCGCCCTCGAGACGGTGGTAATCAAAAAAAAGCCGTATAGAAAAAATGATAAAAATGGTAAGTAGATTGAATGGCGGGTATTGGTGAAAAGCCGAGGAAACAACGAAGAGTTGCTTGCTCTGGGTATTGGTGCTTTTATAAGACGTGATGACCCTATCGGTACCACAAGAATCTGGGCATGGCAACTACGAGACAAAGATGCCCAAAACGGATTCTCAATGGGATTGTTGACCAAGTGTCTCTCTTGCTCGAGAACAACAACGGTCTGCCATTCCTCGGGGATCCCCCGAACCACAGCTCACGAATGGTAGCATAGGATGGTAACGGCCTATCAATTTACATTGCTTTGTGCTTTGTTCGGCTTTTTCATTGATTTGAAAACTCGGTGGAGAATTCGGTTTAGTTTACTTCAATCAATTAACCTTCTTCCGAGTCCAGTGAAATTATATGGACTTCCCTTCAATAAGTATACCCGAACTCAATGATCGAGAATACATGTATGTTATGCCTCGTAACAGATACGATACCACCTTCTTTACGCCTCTTTCCTTCTTTCTAAAGTGTCTTATTTGTTCGCAGTGTGGCATCTCTTCCGTGTCGGCATATTCTGAGAGAGGATCCTACGCTTCCGCATCTTTCTAAACCGGAATGGGTAAGGAGAGGAAAGGTTGCTTCGGCGAAGGGGTTCCTGGAACAGATCCAGTGGAGACGGGGCCTGTAGCTCAGGGGATTAGAGCACGTGGCTATGAACCACGGTGTCGGGGGTTCGAATCCCTCCTCGCCCACAATAGGGAGAACAAGAAGTCACTTTGGGTTTTGTCGATTCGCTTCGTGACGATTCTATCGAGAAGGACCGAAGCTTGCTCTCGAGGCAATTATTTCAAAGACTTCGAATGCTAAGCGTATTCCAGGGACTAGACCATGACATTTCTCAGAAGCTCCGAGCATAGGTGTACCGACGGCATTCAACATGGCCTCTATTTGTTTGATTCCTTGAATCTCTACTTGTTCGATTAGTCCATTCGAAGGGGTTAGGACATGTGGATTGACCGATTTCTCTCTTCCCAATCACGATCTTGCCTCAGAAAGTCAGTCAAAGCTTACTTTGAATGGGGAGAGTGGCCGAGTGGTTAAAAGCGACAGACTGTAAATCTGTTTAAGGTTTTCTACGTAGGTTCGAATCCTGCCTCTCCCAATAGGTTAGGTATGAAAAAGATTGTAGCTTTCACTGTTAATGGATAGCAAAATGTGTATCTGATGCTTTGCCTAGGCCAGAGAACCCAACCCGCTCGTACCTTCCTCTTCCATGGAAATGAAACGAATTGACCTTTCCACTCCCTCAAACCAACTTTCCTAAGGAGGGCGCCACCCTGGAGGGCTTTTGGGCAACCCCGGTCTTTCGGTATAGTGAATACACCCCTCCGTCCGACCTGATTATCAGACCCCGTAAACATATTCATGGGATAGGAGGACCCAGGAAGGGCGTCCGAGCCGGGGATATTGGGGAATGAATCTATCCGTGTGTCCACGGCACACAACCGTAACTAGAGCGGGAAGCAGCGGGCGGGAGAGAAGGGGGCGGACCCCCACCCCGAAGTGAAGAGATTCAATGAGACCACTCGAATACATAGACAACGTGCCATTTCATGGTGACTAGGAAAAGCGGGGAAAGGTATAAGAAGAGGAAACTAATCGACGAGAAACTAATAGCTAGTAGCAACGACTTCTCGGGATCCATTGGTTTGTATAGAATCCATCTTTTAGGCGTATCGAAATACATTATTTTCACCAAGCGTATATAATAAAATAGAGTGACCCCCTGTGTCCCGGGGTACCTAGCCCCCCCCAGAATCGCGGGAGACAGTCGCCCATCATACGGCTCACCCACTCAACTTGCTTCGGATGTTAGTTCTGAATCGTTCAGGTTCAGATAACTTCGTTGGCTTTACGAACGAAGGAGCGGAGCAAGAAAGCGCCAAGCGCTTTCTAAGCGATGCCCACTTCAATAGATTGGTACCTCATTCTCGAGGACTTGTTTTCCTCTCCCATCCGCAGGGTCTTCGGCTCTCCCCCTTTATTCGGAGGGAGCAGGGGGGATACCGGGAGAAAGGGCGAGCCTTCTTATCCTCACCGTTTGATCTCCTTCAGACCACCTACGGCCCTGTTCGAAAAGCTATGCATCCAAAGATTCACAAGGATCGAATCCCCTGTCTGAACTCTGTCAGACGCATCCAATGGATCCAACAAAAGGGTTAAGGAGAGTGAATACGTAGAGTATAACTCAACAAGGCTTTTAGCTATTTAGGCCCCTTCCCAGCTACCGGATCACTGCTCCAGTGCTGCTTTCCCCCAAATGAAACCAAGACAAAGGGGTTCCTTTTAGGTAGGCAGGTACTATGGACCTTTTGCCGTCCATCGCAGAGCCCGCTATGGGAAGAGCGCAGTAAATAATCAGGGGAGGAACATTTCTATACGATTGGTAGGAAAAGAAACAGATACGTATAGATAGATGGATGTATCTATATCTATCTACCTATATATAGCAACGCTTTAAATCCTTGCGCACCTCTCCCCACAAGCACTCCCGGAGACCTGCCACAAAACACTGTCGGGCCCGGAAAGCGCCCTCGGTCTCTCGAACTTGATTAACTTGGCCAAGGAATAAGGCATGTAGGGCGCGAAGCGCCTTTTCTACGCTTCTCTAATCTCTTGGCACTTCACTTTCCAAGACGAATTGGCGGTTCCTTTCGGATGGACTTCGCCATTATTCCCTAAGGGCTGTATTATCGTATCGAGATGCCGATTTGTTCCCTGTCCCCAGTGATATGGGTAATCTGCTCCGTCCGGCTTGCGTTGTTCCGATCACCGGCAGGGGGCACTTCAACAATCACGCGTTGTAACTGGGAGTCTTATCACACTGAAGGGTACTTCGACAATCTGATGAAGTACACCGGGCATCCCACATGATAATGGACACCACCTAAAGAGCTATGGCTCTCCCTGCTAATAACGATACTCCTTCAAATAAATGTCTCTACCTTTAGTGATATCAGTAATTCTGCCGATAATTTCTTACGCTCTAAGGTCTTTTCCGCATGAGAGAGGGTTACCAAAATGTATTGGCGAACACTGCTTCGTGAAAGGTGGCGGGCTTTTACATGAAACACACGTGATTGTGAAACTAAATAGAAGCAATGAATAGACCCTATATACTGCAAAAACAGACCATTTACCGCAAACGATTTGGAAAAAATCCTTAGGATCGTCAGAGCTGTTTTTACTATTTCCAACGGGAGATTAAATGGGAACCACGCAAGACATTTAGAACAAAACAAACGAACAGACGATTCGCCGTTACCAAGGTTAGCGGCGAATCGTCTAAAAGGAACAGAAACACAACCATCACCATTGCCATTAATCCAACCATCAACACTACCGTACTTATTGCACACGCTATAGCCAATACTACTCAACAATTTGCTAGGATCTATAGATCGAGGCCTATGGAAGATACGAGGATTATTAGTGTTAGTCTGCGTATCGTCATCAATTTTTGTCTGTGTTGTCTCACAAGGGTTGCCAGTGGTAGTCTCAGTCTCCGCATAATAATAACTGTCCTGGACCTGGTTCTCACCAGCTCTATAATGATCCGCCAAAACTCTCCGATAATTACTTTAGCAACTCGGACATATGGAATTCACTTAAGACTAATAAGGCCACCGCCAATGATGACAAGGATGAGATAGAGGATTACGATGCTGACAGCACTATTGATAATAGCATTCCCGAGGTTAGATACGACCCCGACCACAATTACATGGATGTTCACTGCAACGACGAGGCCGACCCTGGTACGCCCCTCCTCGCCAATGTCGGTAATGACTATGATTTCCTACAGGACTACAACAATGATACTACCACTAAGGTTGATAAGCCTTGCTGCATTCACGATACCTGCTCTAAGGCGGAGGATAATAAACCGTTCGATACTGATTTCTCACATGCCTACTTGGATGATACTAGCTCTAAGCCTAGCTGTACTCACGAAGCCCCCCCTAAGCGCGATAAGCTGATCGATGTTCTCAGTAGTCTCTTCGACCAAAGAACCGATATAAGCGTGAAGATAGAGGGTGATAACACTGCCCTTGATTCCGTAGTTTTTAGTTTAGGATCGCACTCTCGGCTCTCGGGAACTGCACCGATAGATATCTAGGGATGGAAATCCTCGATATCACCTCTTGTAAAGGTGAAATCGAAACTAAAGGCTCGTAACCTCTCATTAAAGGCCTTGCGCTCTTGTTCAAAGGCCAAGCGCTCTCGATAAATGTCCATACGCTGCTTTTCACATTGCGCCTGGAAGGCCCAACGCTCATCATCTAAGGCTGGCTTTTCGCGTTACCTAGACCACAGGGCTTAGATCCTGAAGAGGTAAGCCGGAGGGAAGTCCCTAAGAGAGGTCGGAAGAGAGAAGGTGGTAGGGCCAGGGAGTCCGTGCAATCTTAAGAGAATTTAATGGGGAACCAGTAGAATTATATGTGGCATCTTTTGGCGAAAAAGTCGAATAAGGAATAGTCAAATTAGTTGGTCCAAAAGGAAGAGTAAAATTGACAGGAAAAAGAAACCTTGAACCGTGGTTAAACCTTGAACCAAGTGGGTCCCCCAACAACCGCCAGTATAGCCAGCTTTTGGGAGATAGGGCCCCTGGAGAAATTTGTCTCCACCCTGGGGTGTGTGAGACTCACCCGTCCCAACGTCATGTTGTGTACGATGTTGCGGTTCATGGTTTAATTTGTGTTTGTTCTATATACGAGATTTTTCAAATAAATGGCACCGTTTTCCCGTAGCCATGACCTGTAGCCATCCCTTGCCCTACCTGTCAGTTGCGGATAACGGGAATCGAACCCATATCCTCTGCTTGGAAGGCAGATAATCTACCGTTAATCTATATCCGCCTAAGTTTTGTTCCCGAAAGGAGGGGTGTTATACAGAGATCATTCCTATAATACGAATAGGCCGAGGCGCGGGCTTGGCCTTCCATGCAGACTTTGCCCCGCTCAAGTACCTAGTAGAATGCAAGTGATGGATCATTCGTGTTCAATTCATTTCATATACGATAATTCATGGAACGCTATCGATGAAAACTGCCCGTTCGTATCTCTCCGATGGCTCGCTATCGCTTTTCGGTTGGTCGACTGAAGGGCAAATCTAAAGTTAAAGATCTTTTTGACGTTAAGAAAAGTAGTTAACTGTGAAGAAACCCGAGATGGGCTTATATCAAACGCAGATGCTTGATGCATAAACCCCGTAGAAATCCTTCTACAAGATAGAGGCAAACTACAGCTTGGACTTGGACTTGGAAGTCTATGCGGGGTACGACTGCACCCAAAGCACAAGGAGCTTGTGCCCCCATAATTGTAAACAGAAACTGAAGGGAGGGTCTCCGGTGTCTCAAATCACTTGAATCCCCTGGGTTCCTAGTCTAACGTTACCTGTGGAAATAGCAACAAAGTGTGCAATGAATTTGTAACCATAAGAGGGACCAAAGAACGTGCAATCCGGGCTGCTTTTTCTAGTGAAAGTGCTATTCGAATCTTGGGCCGCAGGCTGCGCATTTCGAACGGAGTGCGGCAAGAATCTCATCGGAAAACAAAAAGCTATGGATACAAGAAAGGAAGGGAATCCCACGAACACACGGGAATGGAAATTTGAGAGAGAGAGAGAGAGAGAGAGAGAGAGAGAGAGAGAGAGAGAGAGAGAGAGAGATATTAAGTGTCTACTAAAGACCCAATGGGCCTATGAGACCAAAGTGATACAATAATGTCCATGGCATATCTCATCATGGAATGGAAAATAAAACAGAAAGAAAACATAAACATCGCTATCTCACTGGGGTGATACAAAATTGTCCATGGAAACTCATCATGGAATACTAAGAACATAGAAACATGAGAGCAACATCAGCTCCGAGTAGATGGTATACCACTCTCCAAAATATCAAGCATGGGGCTAATGAGTATGGCTGAGAGGTCTCCCTCAGCTATGTCACGTGGAAAGGTAGCTCGATGGCGGGGCAGCATGTCTTGGATCTTGGATCTGGAGCTGATGAGGTGATCGTGGCCGATTGGGGGGGGGGGGGGGGGGGGGCGCCGGGGGCGAGAGAGAGAGAGAGACCCAGGCTCACATCTATTCTGATTTTCTGATAAACCACCCACACTTAGGACCGGTAACGAACCCAAGTTTTATATAGAATTCATAAATTGCATCAAAATAGCCTTTCAAAAATCAAAGTCACCTGTCCGCTTCCTCGGGATCCAAGGTGAGGTGTTGCAACTGTAACGAAGTTCACAGGTTGGAGACCCAAAATTGTTCCATTTGAGGGATCCAATGCAATGTTCTCATCATGAGGTTCATTGGTTGGCAGACAACTACTGTCAGGTGGACTGTAAAGTTGTCCTATGGCATACCTTGCAATCAGCCCACCTAATGAATGCGCAACAAAAGAGATCCTTCTCAGTCCGGGTGAGCTGTCAATAACTTCTTTAACCTGTATAAATACATGCAAAGAACATGCATGCAGGTGTCACACACAAATGAATTCAAAGAAAGATGGCAAGAAAAGAGGAGAGAATACACACTTAAGTTTAGGACCTCATGTGCAAGCTACCCCTATACGCCCACAAGAAGCATGGCCACTACATAGAAAATCAAAAAGTAAACACTACAAGGAAAAGGTGACTCAACCTCCTCTGCTAGCCGATGGCCCATCACATCAACTCCATCAAATGTCAAAGTTGCAGCATTGCAGGTACTGCCTGAAAGTGAAAATTTCAAGTTTTTCATATCCTGATACTACAAATATTGTCAAGGTCAAATGGAGATAATAGGACGGAAGGTAAAGAAATATATCAAAAACTTACAGTGCACCAAAACCTCACTTCCAAACCTTGACTTGAACTGATCAGCTCCAAACTTCCAATCGCTAGCACTGCAGAAAAAACACGTACATGAAACAAAAGCGTCCAAACGAGCACCATATGTTTTGCCCTAAGCCATTTTTAAAGAAGTGTCACTATATCAGTAGTAAAAGTCGGATCTGTGGACTTGGGAAAAGTGTTCCAACAAAGATAGGGCCAAGAGGGGACGAGACCTTAGCCCTGACCTGATGGGTGCAGCCAAGCAGGTCACTCACTACAGACATGCCAACATGGCCCTCTTGCACTGTCCAGCCTGCCCAGCCTGCCTTGTGCCTGCAGGCCTCTCGACTCTGATGTAACCAGACCATAGACCATAAGGCAGGCTCCAAGCATGGCAGCATGCCCCTAACAGAGAACAACCACTCTCGGCGCCCTCTCACAGCCTCAAATGATCATCACATGCCTAGCAATCATATAATGTGAACACTTTTGAGGTGGTGTGTCACCATTTGGCCACCCAATTGGTCCACCCGTGCTTTCTCATCATGTATGTACATTGGACTGGTGTCCATGCCAGTTGTATATGCCGAGGATTGATGCCACTCATGTGATACTGTGGAATTGGCTTTCTGTTGGGACTTGTGCCTTTGTGTACATGCCCGGAAATGCCTAGTGGATTGGTGTTCCATTGGGTCTGGTATCTCGTATACTTGCCTGGAGCACATCTATTTTGGTATAGTGTCATGAATGGGGATCGTCACGACCCTGTGTTTTTCTCTGGACAAGATGCAGGTGTGCACGGGGACATGGTGGACAGTGTGAATGGCATCAGGTTGCAGTGAAAAAGGAAGCCCATGTGTGGACAACCCCAAGTGTGAAGGGGGACAAAGGTTTAAAAACCTTTAAAATCTTTATAATGCCTTTTATGGAGGGATCGTGGCCCATATGCTATTATGGGGGGGGGCCACGTGTGTGCTTTTTGGAGAAAAGAGGAGATGCTGGCTGGACTGCGCTGGCTTTTCTCTCTCTCTCTTTCTCTTGCATACCGGCAAGCTAGAATGTGTGGCTACGCAGGTCTGCAGGGATAGGCCGGCGGCTGCAGGATAGGAGGCGGCGCATGTGGAGGTAGCAGGCTAGAATGTGTGGCTACGCAGGTCTGCAGAGATAGGCCGGCGGCTGCAGGATAGGAGGCAGAGCATGTGGAGGTACGTGGGCTGTAGAGCCAGGGATTGCAGCCTACGTGGCACACAAAGGGGCTGGTTTCTCTTGACATAAAGGTGGACAGGGGCTGGTTTTTCATGAACATAGACATCATGTCGATGGCGTTCAACTGATGGAACTTTCAGCTTCTCTTTGCTTTGGATTCGGGACTGTTTTGGGACAGTTTATGGGCTGTTTTTGCTTGGCTGCAAATTCAGCTATGTGCTTGGGTTTTTGGCTGCAAGTACAGGTCATTTGGTTATGTTTCTTGGCATGGGAGTGTTGCAAGCTCGCATGGCTGCGTGCTCATGGAGCAGATTGTTTTCTTCCTGCTAGAAAGGAACAGTGGGACCTACAGTTATGGGCATCTCTATGTTGCCAGATGTTTCATGAGGGAACAGGTAACTAGATGTATGGAAACAGGACAGAAGTTTCAAAGGGAAACAGGCCTAAGGGTTTCATGTGGAAACAGGTCGTAGGTTTCTCGAGGAAGCATGTTTTTGGGTTTCTCCAGGAGATAGGTCACATGCAAGCAGAAGGTACAGGAATGGACACATGTATGGTACAGCCTTGCTACTGATTGGATAGGGGACAAGGAATCCATGACAGAGATGGATAGTACCCTTGAAAGGTAGAGAGGGTTGGTACAGGTGTGTCGATTGTATAGTATGCTGTGCTGTGATACGAGCTCTCTTCTGAGAGATAGTTTGGGAGTGTGTGTTGTGATGCAGAAGCACTCGATGTGTCAGGGTGTGATGCTGTTCATAGGGTGAGAGGCTATGGATGATTGTGGCAGCCCTAATCATGGGAGAAAGCTTCTGTATGCAGACTCAATGTGTGGGAGTGTTCTGATATGAACAATGGCTGGATTTGTTTGTGGATGCCGTGTGGACAAGAAGCCATGATGCAGATTCTTTGCAAGCTTCAGGAGTTCTACTGTGTCGGCTGAGTTCCCAGCCTTATATTGTAATCAAAGCTCTTATAATCAATTAAAGAAATACCGCAAGGGGCACCACTGCGATTTGGGGCCAATCGGTGTCCGTGTACTGATTGCAGGAGCACTCTAGCTCCCCCTGTTTGTCTTCCTTTTCTAGGTCCTCAATGGCGTTGAAGTGTTTTATGTGCGAGTGTTTGTTTCACCGCCCGTCAGGCCGGTTTCAGGGATTGTCCATACCAATGTTGCATTGCATAGCATCTTTATGTGCTTGCTTGCAATTGAAATTGCATGTTGTTTTCATGCTCGCATGACCAATGTGTAGTTTCGGGTAAAGGGACGCCCGCCCGTGAACCATGCGTGTGAAACTGTCTATTGACATGGTTATGTAGCATCTGACAGGTGGTAAGTATTGGTCATAAACCTAGTCTAAGGAACTAGCACTAATTTATAAGTGAGTGTGTATACACTTCATTAAGTTTTGGGCAACCAAAACTCACTTATAAATTATGACCAGCCTTGTGTTCACACACACTGATGTCCCGATGCCCACTGCCCAAACCTTATACCCTTTGTACAAAGGAAGTAACCAACCATGTGTCCGTTCTAGCTTGCACCACAAAGTACCTACCTGACACCTAGAGTGGACAACTCACCACCTCACTCTTCCTTCTCTCTCTAGAAGTAGGCGCCTCCACTTTGGCTATATTTTCTACACTTTTCTCCTTCCCAACTCCATATCCAAGCTTGATAGGGTATTTTTCCAACTTCCAAGAGTGTTTCCAAGTGTTGTAAACTCTCCTACACACTTCCAGGAGGAGGAGCAACTGAGGCATCTTGTGGGTCAGCTCTGCAAGTACAACCAGTCAGCAAACTGACGTGGCACTGCCACGTGGCACAGGTGACGTGGCAGCTCACACGTGGTATCCATGGCTGCACAGGCTGGACTGCAGCTAATGTGGCACCTGGCTGCAAGAAGCGTACGTGTGTGTGGTACACCTAGCTGCTAGAAGCGCACATGGCTGGGCTGACGTGGCTGACTGTTGGTACACATGGCGACTGGCTACACAAGCACAGGCGCTGCCACGTAGGTAGGCATGCGCTCACAAGCAAGAGAAAGGGAGGCAAAGCGATGGGCAACCGGGCGGCAGCAAAACACGCAAGGAAAAGCGCGATGGAGAAAAGCACCGGGCAACCAAGTTTTCGAAAAAAAAGAAAACGCTAAAGCGCTACGTTTATTTATATATATATATATATAAGAGAGAAGAAAAGGTATTCGAAAGAGTTCTTTTGAGAAAAGCACTTGTATTAGTTTTTCTTAGGAGGAAAAGCATAGCTTTTCACCCCCAAAACTTGTATAAATAGAGGGCCAAGGCTCTTGTGTCCCACAACACAAACTGGGTGAAAGTTTGAGAAGATCTCCTCCACGTGAAGCAAGGAGGCATCTTCTCGGGAATTGTACAAGGGCTACGCCAACTTCAAGTGATAAATAAATACCTGCGGGGGCGCCACGCTTTGGGGCCAATTGGTCTTTTGTGCAGGAGCACTCTAGCTCCACTTATTCTTTTTCTTCTTCTTACAAGTTTATTATTCCAGTTCGTAAAGAGTTTTAAGTGCGATTAAGTGTGCTCACCGTCCGTCAAGTTTCTAAAGGCCTGTTTCAAGGTTCCATTGCCCGGATTCATCATCAACTTTTTCAAGGGGCGAACCTGTGGTCAACACATTTAATTCTATGGCTAGAACAAGTGAGGAGATGAAGGATTTATCTTCAGAAGAGGATGACTACTTTAAAGAAGATGACGAAAGTGAGCAAGAATTACCTCCCAATGTGCCAAAATTTGAAGATGATGATGCCACCTATGAAGCAAAGATGCAGAGTTTGATGGAGGGATTAATGGAGCTCGCGACGGACTCACGTTTTCCACAAAACTTCAAAGCTGATTCTCAACCACAGAAGCAGGGGTCCGAGAAGAAAGCCAAGCCTAAACATTCGTCTCCCGTCTACCCAAATTTTCAGCCATACCCCAATTCTTCTTCTTCTTTTCCCCCACCTACCCATGGAAACTCTTTTAATACTTCTCATCCTGGTTATTTTGGCGGAGGCTCTGTCTCTTCATTCCATGACGGATGTACCCAACATGGGCATGACTGGGAGCTATGGTATGCGACCAAGTATGCATGGAGGTATGTATGGAGGTATGCCAGGAGGTATGTATGGAACGTATGGTGGTGGTGGCGGAAGTGCTTTTGGTATGCCTGGTATGGGAGGTGGTATGATGGGCATAGGATCTAATGTTGTGGGCAATTCTTTTCTCAAACCACATCCATATCATAATCTTGTTCTGAGCGAGAAGCCAAAAGATTAAAAATTGGGTGGTGCTGCAGTAAAGTTTGATACTTTTAGTAGTGCAAAGGATCATTTGAAGGCTCTCACCTTCATTCAACAGTTTGATGCGGCATTTTCTGGTGGTAACTTCACAGAGGCATCAAAGGTACGGAAGGCAACTTCTTTCCTAAAGGAAAATGCTCTTCAATGGTGGTTGACACTTCTTCATTAGGGAATAGCACCTAGCACTTGGGTGGAGTTCAAGCAAATCTTCTCTTCTTTATGGTTGACACCAACTTTTGAGGTGGATGTTATGACAGCTTGGCATCTATTAGATTCCAGAGATTGTAGCAATCTGGAAGAATATAACAAGAAATTTTGGGATGCTTTGCTACCGGTCACATCCTTTAGGCCCATGTCACTGGTTGAGCAAGTAGAGACATATTGTTGTGGGTTATCCAAGGAGCTTCGTGACTATTGCATTAAAACAAAGGTCGTCTATATGACTCAAATGATAGAAAATGCTCAAACTGGATATGCCATGCTTACTGGTCAGATGTCAGGATTTAAGAATCAACGTCTCTTCTCAAAGAAAGCATTTAGAGAGACAAAGGAGTCAAAGGACAACAAAAACACTGAACCACGAGAGAAGGGGCAATCCAAGAAGAGGAAATTTCAACCCTTACCTCAAAGAACAAATGAAGAAAAGAAAGAACTTATAGCTGCCAACAAATGTTTCTCTTGTGGAGAAGAGGGACATCATGACTTGATAGGGTTGAAGCAAGGGGATGCATCTTCAGAGTTGTGCAGAGCATGGGGAAGACCTCGAGATCAGGAGGTTTTGATCTTTTTCGATCTTGGGACTCGTGCAAACTTCATCACCCCCGAGCTTGCAGCAAAGTTGGGCATCAAACCAAAGGAGATGGGTGTGTTGCATGAGGCTACTTTGGCTTGTCCTGGACA
This sequence comes from Cibotium barometz, assembly GCF_041138505.1. Classification (NCBI taxonomy): domain Eukaryota; kingdom Viridiplantae; phylum Streptophyta; class Polypodiopsida; order Cyatheales; family Cibotiaceae; genus Cibotium; species Cibotium barometz. Next base: position 41,857,686 of record NC_141050.1, read on the forward strand.
TTCGGTTGAGGTTACACCGATCATTGGGAAACTGCGTCTTAGTGTGCACACTTACACGGATAGAGAGGATGATTTCTACATTATGCCGTTGGAGGGTTGTGATGTTTTGTTGGGTATGCCTTGGTGCCATAAATTTAAAGCGGTAGTAGATACTTTCAATAGGAAAATTTCTCACTCACAAGAATAAGGAACACACTCTTGATGTAAAGCTTAAAGGGGAATCTATTCCTGTTGTATCGGCCTCGGCCATTTCTCGTTTAATAAAGAAACACCTTTCTTTTTACTTAGTGTTTGTTAAAGAGAATCAAGATGCCACAGATTCCAACTTGTCTGAGCTGAACAAGGAAAGAATAGATTTTCTAAAAAGTTTTCAAGATTGTTTTTCAAAGGCTTTGCCACGGGAGTTGCCGCCTGCTAGGCCTGAGGATCATGGGATTGATTTGATTCCTGGAAGTTCACCACCGAATAAACCACTCTATAGGGTGAGTGCAGCCCAACAAGGAGATTATGAGCCAAGTGCATGATCTGTTGGACAAAGGGTTGATTCAGCCGAGCTCTTCGCCCTATTGTTCACCAGTGCTTTTGGTACAAAAGAAAGATGGTTCTTGGCAGATGTGCATTGATTACAGGGCACTGAATAAGATTACCATCAAGAACAAATTCCCTATACCACGAATCGATGATATCTTGGATCGGTTACAGGGAGCAGCTTACTTCGGTCGCATTGATCTGAAAAGAGTGGATATCATCAAATTCGCAAAAAGCCAGAAGATGTGCACAAGACAGCTTTCATGACAACTATTGGACTTTATGAGTTTTTGGTCATGAGCGACAACAGGATGATGGATCGAATTTTCCAATCACACCATGCTTTTGTTCCAATCACACCATGCTTTTGTAAACACCTTCTTTGATGATATGATTGTGTTTTCTCATTCAGAGAAGGTCGCGAGCATTTGACCAAAGTGTTTGAGGAACTCAAAAAGCATAGATTGGTTGTCAACGGAAAGAAGAGTGAATTTTTCATGCAGGAGATTCACTTTCTTGGGCACATAGTATCTAAGGATGGTGTCAGGATGGATCCAGCGAAAATTGAAGCGATAAAGAATTGAAGCGATAATTGAAGCGATAAAGAATTGGCCGGATTTGCAGACTATACATGATGTCAGAAGTTTCTTAGGACTTTGTTCATATTACATGAGGTTTATCCGATTCTTTGCAGAAATTGCTTCACCTTTACATCACCTGACCAATTTCGATGGACAGAGAAGGAAGTGGAAGCTTTCAACAAGCTTAAGGAAAAGCTAACCATTGGTCCAGTTTTGGTTCTACTAGATCTACATAAACCTTTTGTGGTACAGTGTGATGCATGTGGGAATAGCATCGGAGCTGTTCTTATGCAGGATGGACATGTTATTGCCTATGAGAGTAGAACTTTGTCACCAGCAGAAAGGAATCTACAAGTATATGAGAAGGAGCTTCTTGCGGTGATTCATGCTCTTTCTACTTGGAAGAATTACCTTCTTGGGGCTGATTTCATTGTTCAGAGTGATCATCAGACTCTTCAATACTTCCTTACTCAAACGAAGCTCTCAAAGAAGTATATGAGATGAGCAAACTTTGTAAACCGGCCTTCGGAAAGCAAAGAGCGGTGAAACAAACATTTGCACATAAAACACTTCAACGCCATTGAAGACCTAGAAAAGGAAAACAAACAGGGGGAGCTAGAGTGCTCTTGCAAACAGTACACGGACACCGATTGGTCCCAAATCGCAGTGGCGCCCCTTGCGGTATTTCTTTAATTGATTAAAAGAGCTTTGATTACAATATAAGGCTGGTAATTCAGCCGTCCCAGTAGAACTCCTGAAGCCTGCAAAGAACCTGCATCTGGCTTCTTGTCCACACGGCATCCACAAATAAATCCAGCCGTTGTTCACATCAAAAGACTCTCACACATTGAGCCTGCATACAGAAGCTTTCTCCCATGATCAAGGCTGCCGCAACCATCCATAGCCTCTCACACTATGAACAGCATCACACCCTAACCCATCCAGTGCTCCTGCATCACAACACAGACTCCCAAACTGTCTCTCAAAGGAGTATCACAGCACAGCATACCATACAGTCGACACACCTGTACAAACCCTCTCTACCTTCCAAGGGTACTATCCATCTCTGTCATGGATTCCCTGTCCCCTGTCATATCAGTAGCAAGGCTGTACCATACATGTGTCCATTCCTGTACCTTCTGCCTGCATGTGACCTATCTCCTGGAGAAACCCAAACACATGTTTCCTCGTCGAGAAACCTACGACCTGTTTCCACATGAAACCCTTAGGCCTGTTTCTCTTTGAAACTTATGTCCTCTTTCCCATACATCTAGTTACCTGTTCCCACATGAAACATCTGGCAACATAGAGATTCCCATACTGTAGGTCCCACTGTTCCTTTCTAGCTGGAAGAAAACAATCTGCTCCATGAGCACGCAACCATGCGAGCTTGCATCACTCCCATGCCAAGAAACATAACCAATTGACCTGTACTTGCAGCCAAAAACCCAAGTACAAAGCTGAATTCGCAGCCAAACAAAAACAGCCCATAGACTGTCCCAAAACAGTCCCGAATCCAAAGCAAAGAGAAGCTGAAAGTTCCATCAGTTGAACGCCATCGACATGATGTCTATGTTCATGGAAACCCAATCTCTGTCCACCTTTGTGTCAAGAGAAACCAGCCCTTGTCTACTCTTCAGCAGAGGGAGAGAGAGAAAGGAGGCCTGTGACTCTGTCTTGTAGCGCAGCACAGCAGTCTCCAAAAAGCATGCATAAATAGACACTCAGATGCGTCTATATTGCCTGTAGCGCAGCCCGCCAGCAGTACCCTCCTGCTGTCCGTACAGGCCTGCAACTACCACCTGTACCAGCCGCCAACCAACCTGCAGCAGCCGTACAGATCTGCCACGTGGACTGTACCTGCACATGCGCCGCCTCCAATCTGCAGCAACCTGACCTGCGCCGCCTGTACCTGCATCGCCTGAATCTGCACCTGCAGCAGCCTGACCTGCCACGTGGACTGTACCTGCAGACAGCAGCCGTACACTACCTGCAGCAATCGTACAGTTCTGCACAGGCCCTTCTGTGCGCAGCCAGCATGCAGACCACCTCTCCCCAGAAAAGCACACCTTCCTCCAGAGACAAGCGCCTCTTTTGCCTAACAGCCCCCCTTTTTCCCAAAAAGCACACGTGGCCCCCAAAATAGCATAAGGGCCACGTTTCTTTAATGAAAAGCTTTATAAATGATTACAAAGGTTTTTGAACCTTTTAAGCTAAAATCTTTTTGCCCCCTTTCACACATGGGGTTGTCCACCTACGGGCTCCCTTTTTGACTCCAACCTGATGCCAATCACACTGTCCACCATGTCCCCGTGCACACCTGCATCTTGTCCAGAGAAAAACACAGGGTCGTGACATACCCCCCTCTTGAAAAATGGCAAGCGTCCTCGATTGCACTCAATGGCACAGTAAAGCATCGCATGAGCAAAGATACCCCATATGGCAAAAACAATGGCCTTCCAATGCATCTGGATGATAGAACAATCATCCTGCACAATAAGCCACACTGTCCTCTTGCTTGTTCCTTCAGAACCTACAGCAAAAGTCTAAAACCAAATGGAAAGACGTTAACTGTGTTAGCCAAAAACAAAACCATGCATCATTCTACATATGACAAACATTTGAATGACACATATATGCATTCGCAAACAATATGCTCCTCAAAATGCTCTACCTACTCCAAAGTAACAGTCTAAGGGCTGCTCGCAAGCCTTACGCCCATGGGCATCCCGCAGGACCCACGACTGAAGGTAAAACATGAGCATATGAAAGCACTCAATGCATCCAAACACTACATCCAGTAAGTACTTTCCCACATACGTTTCATGGTCATCCCGCAGGAGTCACACCCAGTGGTGCATCCATGACATAATAAAGCACTTGATGTATCATACCAATATACATGCAGCACATGACACAATGCAGAGTATTTCCCAATGTATTCTCAATGGTACCAGGATCCAATGGCACCAGAATACAAAAATACCTCTACCTCAAAAAGTGTATGCATACATGCACAAACAGAGTTCGATCCATATTTCCATGAACCAAACCAACTCTAGGACTGCTCGCAAGACTTATGTCCTCCATAGAGTTAACCATAGTTGCAGTTATAGTTCCAGGTGCGCGCGACTGTGAACCATACTCAACCATCATCTCATGTGTCTAGAACACAATGTCATAGAAGTCCCATAAGCAGATGTACTATCAGCCTCAGTACCTTCGGGTGAATACAAAGATGTCACCAAGCGACTCCTAGATGACAACTGAGCCTGTCTGTAACAAGGGAGCGGAGGTGCTACCCCCCTCTTGAGCATCAGGCAATGCTCCAGACCTATGCTCTGCTGAACCTGAATGAGACGTAACAAGAGTCGACTCCAACTCATAGGCATCAAGATAAGCAACTCCTGAGGTGAATCTGCTAAGTCACCCTCCTCCATCCACTTCGCATCCATCAGTGAACCTCCTCCATCCACTTCGTATCCATCAGTGAACAGCTTTTGAACTTCAGAGGATAGCGACGGGAAACCTTACCCTACACCTTTCTTTCCTTATGTGCCAGTATATGCTCAGGAATAAGAACCTCCTCAAGTTCCTCCACTTCCATCTGAGCCTCATCTGATACATCCTCAGGCACCCAAAACCTGCTTGCACTCCACCCAAGTGATAAGCACAAGTCCTGGATGAAGCATAGTAGATCACTACTCCTGAACATAGAAAGAAACTGTCTTCCGAACCCATGAAGCCTCTGCGAAGATACGATCGGTGACAAACTGTCGAAAGCCATAGCCTTCAACGCATCTCCTGCACCATAACACTTCAACTGCTGCTTGTTCCTGGCCGACTACTTCTTGTCCTTGGTGTCTTTTCTCCTGAGCTTCATCTTCAGCTCTTGCTCTTCACCTCATATAGGCAAAGACACAAAATCCTGCACTGTGTCCTGCACTTCCTTTTCACTTTCCTCATGTTGAAGCTTTTGATGTGACTCTCATGAGACAACCACGAGCTTGCCCCCTTAGGAAAGTTGGCGATTGTCCCGACCAAAGCAACCACGAACTCGCCTCCTTGGGAAAGTCGACGATGTGTCCCGACCAAAACAACCCTGGGCTCGCCCACTTGAGAAAGTTGACGATGTCCCGGCAACGGAACCTTGTAAACCGGCCTTCGGAAAGCAAAGAGCGGTGAAACAAACATTTGCACATAAAACACTTCAACGCCATTGAAGACCTAGAAAAGGAAAACAAACAGGGGGAGCTAGAGTGCTCTTGCAAACAGTACACGGACACCGATTGGTCCCAAATCGCAGTGGCGCCCCTTGCGGTATTTCTTTAATTGATTAAAAGAGCTTTGATTACAATATAAGGCTGGTAATTCAGCCGTCCCAGTAGAACTCCTGAAGCCTGCAAAGAACCTGCATCTGGCTTCTTGTCCACACGGCATCCACAAATAAATCCAGCCGTTGTTCACATCAAAAGACTCTCACACATTGAGCCTGCATACAGAAGCTTTCTCCCATGATCAAGGCTGCCGCAACCATCCATAGCCTCTCACACTATGAACAGCATCACACCCTAACCCATCCAGTGCTCCTGCATCACAACACAGACTCCCAAACTGTCTCTCAAAGGAGTATCACAGCACAGCATACCATACAGTCGACACACCTGTACAAACCCTCTCTACCTTCCAAGGGTACTATCCATCTCTGTCATGGATTCCCTGTCCCCTGTCATATCAGTAGCAAGGCTGTACCATACATGTGTCCATTCCTGTACCTTCTGCCTGCATGTGACCTATCTCCTGGAGAAACCCAAACACATGTTTCCTCGTCGAGAAACCTACGACCTGTTTCCACATGAAACCCTTAGGCCTGTTTCTCTTTGAAACTTATGTCCTCTTTCCCATACATCTAGTTACCTGTTCCCACATGAAACATCTGGCAACATAGAGATTCCCATACTGTAGGTCCCACTGTTCCTTTCTAGCTGGAAGAAAACAATCTGCTCCATGAGCACGCAGCCATGCGAGCTTGCATCACTCCCATGCCAAGAAACATAACCAATTGACCTGTACTTGCAGCCAAAAACCCAAGTACAAAGCTGAATTCGCAGCCAAACAAAAACAGCCCATAGACTGTCCCAAAACAGTCCCGAATCCAAAGCAAAGAGAAGCTGAAAGTTCCATCAGTTGAACGCCATCGACATGATCTCTATGTTCATGGAAACCCAGTCTCTGTCCACCTTTGTGTCAAGAGAAACCAGCCCTTGTCTACTCTTCAGCAGAGGGAGAGAGAGAAAGGAGGCCTGTGACTCTGTCTTGTAGCGCAGCACAGCAGTCTCCAAAAAGCATGCATAAATACACTCAAATGCGCCTATATTGCTTGTAGCGCAGCCCGCCAGCAGTACCCTCCTGCTGTCCGTACAGGCCTGCAACTACCACCTGTACCAGCCGCCAACCAACCTGCAGCAGCCGTACAGATCTGCCACGTGGACTGTACCTGCACATGCACCGCCTCCAATCTGCAGCAACCTGACCTGCGCCGCTTGTACCTGCATCGCCTGAATCTGCACCTGCAGCAGCCTGACCTGCCACGTGGACTGTACCTGCAGACAGCAGCCGTACACTACCTGCAGCAATCGTACAGTTCTGCACAGGCCCTTCTGTGCGCAGCCAGCATGCAGACCACCTCTCCCCAGAAAAGCACACCTTCCTCCAGAGACAGGCGCCTCTTTTGCCTAACAGCCCCCCTTTTTCCCAAAAAGCACACGTGGCCCCCAAAATAGCATAAGGGCCACGATTCTTTAATGAAAAGCTTTATAAATGATTACAAAGGTTTTTAAACCTTTTAAGCTAAAATCTTTTTGCCCCCTTTCACACATGGGGTTGTCCACCTACGGGCTCCCTTTTTGACTCCAACCTGATGCCAATCACACTGTCCACCATGTCCCCGTGCACACCTGCATCTTGTCCAGAGAAAAACACAGGGTCGTGACAAACTTTCTGTCCATGTTTCACTTTCAGATTGTTCATGTGGATGGCAAAAAGAATGTGGTTGCGGATGCCTTGTCTAGGAAACCACATGTGGCCGCCGTCTCTATTATCTTTCATCATGAACTTGATGATATGCAAGAACAGTATGCTCATGACACAAATTTTAAGCACATTTTTGATCGTTTGACTGAAGGAGGTTGCATCATTTGTCAGAAGGTGAAGTATGACCGTCAAAAGACACCTAGGTTACTTCATCCTTTGCCTATTTCAGATAGACCGTGGGAGAGTATTGCTATGGATTTTATTTTTGATCTTCCTATAGGACAGAGAGTGGGAATGATGGCATCTAGACTATCGTGGATCGTTTCAGCAAACAGGCCCATTTCATTCCAGTCAGGAAGAAGATTAATGCAGAGCAAATGGTGAGGATATTTTTGACAAATATCTTCAAGTACCATGGGATGCCCACATCTATTGTTAGTGACCGAGATCCTGGAATGACAAGTTTATTTTGGAGAGCATTGTTCGAGAACATGAAGACTTCGTTGAAGTTCTCATCATCTTTTCATCCACAAACAGATGGGCAATCTGAAATTGCCAACTCAGTTGTTTTGGATCTTCTAAAGTGTTATGTTTCGGAACATAAGAAACAGTGGAAAAAGTATCTTCCTTTAGTGGAGTTTGCTTACAACACCACCATTCACACTTCGACAGGAAAGGCACCTTTCGAGATTGTGAAGGACTCAAGAGAAACAGAGGAACGCAGCAAACCTTCACCGTCGATCATTGGTTTTTGATTTGGGTGATTTGGTGCTTTTGAGATTTGAGAAGGCTAGACTCAAGAAAATGAAGTGTAAACAGCACTTATATCCTAAACTGAGTATGCGGTACTATGGGCCTTTTTAGGTGATTGAGAAGATGAGGGATGTTTCTTATCATCTTCAGCTACCGGATCATTGGAGGATTCATAATGCATTCCATGTGAGTCTTCTCAAACCTTTCAGAGGTAAGGTGCCTACAGATCAGGTTGATGAGACACAACCAGAAGTCGAAGAACTAGATGAGATTCTTCAACCGAAACAGATTTTGGCACATAAAGAAAGAAAAGTCAAAGGAAAAGTTTCACGTCGATATCTGGTGAAGTTTGTGAACTATTCACCTATGGATTCGAAGTGGATGGAGGAGGGTGATTTGGCAGATTCACCGAGGATCCTACAACTTTACCTCGAGGCTTTTGGTTTGGAGCCTACCTTAGAAAGTGCTTCAACAGGTTCAGCTGCTGTGGATTCTGGAGTACTACATGTTACTCAAGAGGGAGGTGACTCCGCTCCTTTGTCACAGAGTTCACTTGGATGAGATCTGGAAGTCGCTTGGTGTTCTTATCAGCACACCCGAGTTACTGAACTGATAGTATATCTGCCTATGGGATTTCTATGATATATGTGTACTAGTCACATGGTTTGATTCATGGATATACGGATCTTTTGAGAGAATGGGGATGCCTATTCTAGATTATCATTTAATATGCATCAATGTTTACTCATGTTCATGATGTACAGCTGATCATGGGTCCTGTGGGATGGCCATGAGCGGAGCAGGTAAAGCATCCAGGGAGACATGACTATTCACTATCTGAGCTTGCAGTCAAAGGTGCTTCAACAAGTCTCCCCATTTGCCTAGCCTACAGACGCAATGACGTGAATGGATGCTCTTGATTTATGTATTCAGGTGTTCTGTTTCAGTTAGCAGGACATAGCTTTCTCGTTGCTCTCTTAGGTTTTGTTTCAGTTGGTAGATCCTTTGAATGAACAATCGAGGACGATTGCTTTGTTTTAAGAGGGGGATATGTTACAAGACTGAGTATTTTACCTCTTTTTCTTAGGCATTGTGATTATGTTTAAGCATGTTTAACATTCACTAATCATGTTTAATCCTGTATATGCATGTGTAAGTTTGTACACGTGTACACGTGTGTGGATGCAGATACATGTTTGGTGTGTGTGTGTGTGTACATGTGTGTGCATGATCACATATTTGTTCATGTGCATGCTTTTTCTTTTTAATCTCTCTCTTACCTTGTTGCAGGAGCAGCAGCAGCGGAGGCATATTGTGGGTCAACTCTGCAAGTACAACCAGTCAGCAAAACTGACGTGGCACTGCCACGTGGTAGCTGACACGTGGTACGGTTGGCTGCACAGGCTGGACTACAGCTGATGTGGCACCTGGCTGCAAGAAGCGTACTGTGTGGTACACCTGGCTAGTAGAAGCGCACATGGCTGGGCCGGCATGGCTGACTGTTGGTACACATGGCGGCTGGCTGCACAAGCACAGGCGTTGCCACGTAGGCAAGCATGTGCTCACAAGCAAGAGAAAGGGAGGCGAAGCGATGGGCAACCGGGCAGCAGCAAAACGCGCAAGGAAAAGCATTTTGGAGAAAAGCACCGGGCAACCCAGTTTTCGAAAAAGAAGAAAACGCTAAAGCGCTACGTTTATTTTTTTTATTTTTTTTAAAAAAAAAAGAGAGAAGAAAAGCTATTCGAAAGAGTTCTTTTGAGAAAAGCACTTGTATTGGTTTTTCTTAGGGGGAAAAGCATAGCTTTTCACCCCCAAAACTTGTATAAATAGAGGGCCAAGGCTCTTGTATCCCACAACACAAACTGGGTGAAAGTTTGAGAAGATCCCCTCCACATGAAGCAAGGAGGCATCTTCTCGGGAATTGTACAAGGGCTAGACCGACTTCAAGTGATAAATAAATACTTGCAGGGGCGCCACACTTTGGGGCCAATTGGTCTTTTGTGCAGGAGCACTCTAGCCCCAATTATTCTTTTTCTTCTTCTTCCAAGTTTATTATTCCAGTTCGTAAAGAGTTTTAAGTGCGATTAAGTGTGCTCACCGCCCCCGTCAAGTTTCTGAAGGCCGGTTTCACTAAGAGGATGAATCTCCATGCTATGGGAGAGGAACCATCGGCGACTTCACACCACGCAGGAGTACCTTATGTAGCCGTGAAGGATGCAATGTTTACAGCAATGGTCAAAATGTATGTCAAATGCCATCACCGGTTGAAAATGTGCATGCACAACACATGCAACATGGGCTACAATTTTCTATTGGTGCAGGTCTTCCACGTATCTCTCATGCCACTCATGCCTTCAAGTGTGCTCGTGAGGGAGAAGCTATAGGTGAAAATGCACCAATGCATGTTGAGGGGCCAACCATGCCTCATGCTTACAGGACACATGTATCTATGCCTAATGCATCACCTTTTGCTCCTAAAATGATGCCAGTCACAGGGGCTGTCCCAATGAACAAGCATGCGAAAAAACATGTTGAGATCCAAGCTCATGCATCAAAGTCTCGTGACTTCAAAGCTGGAGACAAATCTGTGAAGTTTGACGCATATCATGGGGAATATGATGCATCAAAGGCACTTGCTTTTATTGCCCAGTTTGATATTGCTTTCAGTGATGAGAATTTCACTCAGAAATCCATGATCCGGCATGTAAGCATGTTCATGAAAGACATTATTGCCCATTGGTGGCTCACGGAGAAGCTCTCACCGAATCCTGTTAGATCATGGAAAGAGTTGAAGGAGACGTTCTATGCCCAATTCTTGCCTCCCAGTGCATTGAATGAGATAACAATGAAGTGTGATTGGGTGAAGTAAAATGAGGGGGAAACAGTGAATGCATATGTGCAAAAGTTTTGAAAAGTGCTTTTGGAGGTGTCTCCATTTATGCATGTCACCGAGGTGGAAAGGAAGAGAAGGTTTCAATCGAGATTGCAACCCGTGTACGAGGTGGAACTACAAATGTATCCTGGTCACACCTTACACCAACTAATCGCAGCCGCCACTGCCACCAAGTAATTGGAATGAGTTGATCCAATAAGGCTAAACCCTCATTTCAAAGCAAAGAGAGAGCTGTCCAAAACCTGCAAAATAATGGACAGCCACCTAAAAAGAACCAAAACCAAGATAAAAATGGTCCAAAGGCTGAAAATAACTCTACCAAGAAGTGTCGCTTCAAAGTGAGAAACTATAGTCTCACTCCGGAGCAAAAAAAAGCAATATATGAGCGAGGAAAAATGCTTTACTTGTGGTAGCACTGAGCATATTGCAAATGCATGACCAAACAAGAAGAAGTGTGATAATGCAAATGCATCAAAGCCCAATGTGCATATGGTTCTGAATGTGCAGGGCAACTTCACATGATAGCAAAGACAGGGTTGTATGTAAAGCTTGGGGACAGCTTAAGGATTAGCCCGCTTTGTTCATGTTTGATGATTGTGCAACTTAGAACTTCATATCTACTCAAATGGTAGCTGCTTTGGGTATTGAAGTGGAGAACATGGGTCGTTAAATTGAAGCAAGGACTGCCTTTGTTGGTAGAGAAGTGCAGGTTATGCCCATTATTGGCAAGTTGTGCATACACATTCAAGGCTACATGGATCATGAGGATTTCCTTGTGGCGCCTTTGAATGGCTGTGATGTATTGCTTGGAAAGCCTTGGCACACACACATTGATCCCTGCAAGGCTTACAAGACCAACAGAATCACCTTCATTCATAAAGGCCAAGAGCATGTAATTGATGCTAGTGAAGAGGGTGATACCATTCCCCTTGTATCTCATGTACAAATTAAGAAAGTAATGAAAAAGAGTGTTTTTGCATACTTGATTTTTGTACGAGATCATATTGAAGAAAATAATGTGCATGTAAACACTCTTAGTAATGATAGGCTGAAATCCTTGCAAGAGTACAATGATTGTTTTGCCGATGAGTTGTCACCCATACGTCCCATTGATCTTGTGCCGGGTAGCTCACCACCTAATAGGCCCGCCTATCGTGTAAGTGTATCCCAAAAAGAGAAAATCATGAAGCAGGTAAATGAGCTTCTTGAGAAGGGTTTGGTTCAGCCAAACTCTTTCCTATATTGTTCGCCCGTCCTCTTGGTTTAAAAGAAGGATGGATCTTTTTGTATGTGTGTGGATTATAGAGCTTTGAATAAGCTCGCCATCAAGAATCGATTTCCAATTCTACACATAGACAACATCCTTGACAAGTTGGATGGATCGGCATGCTTTAGCCGAATTGATCTCAAGAGTGGGTATCATTAAGTGCGTGTAGTGACTGAGAATGTATACAAAACTACTTTCAGGACAGCACTTGGGCTTTATGAGTATCTTGTTATGCCTTTTGGTCTTACGAATGCCCCGGCTACATTCAATAGAATGATGGATCACATATTCCGTGGGTACAGGAAATTTACAGGTGTCTTCTTTGATGATATCCTAGTCTTCTCGAAGACCAAAGAAGAGCATAGAGATCATTTGGCTATTGCTTTTTAAGAACTCCGTAAGTATAAACTCTTCATAAATGCAAAGAAGAGTGAGTTCTTCTTGTCAGAGATACATTATCTTGGATATATTGTGTCCAAAGATGGAGTGCGGATGGATCCTGCAAAGATTGATGCAATTTGGAATTGGCCTGAATTGAGTTCAGTACATATGATCCGTAGTTTTTCTTGGATTATGCTCTTATTACCGTAGGTTCATTCAGCACTTTGCATATTCCCACGCAGCCATGAAAAAGTATTACAATGGATTTCATTATGGACTTACCATGGACCCAACAAGATAATGATGCTATTTGGACAATTGGGACAGGTTTAGCAAGCAAGCTCACTTCTTGCCAGTCAAAAAGACCATCAAAGCCGAGTATACGGTTAAAATATATCTTGCACAAGTGTTCAAGCATCATGGAATGCCGAAGTCCATTGTGGGGGATAGAGATCCCACGACTACAAGTCTTTTTTGGTGGGTCTTATTTGATAACATGGGTACCAAATTGGACTTCTCATCACCTTATCACCCTCAAACGGATGGGCAAAGTGAGGCTCCAAATTCAGCCGTGTTGGATCTCTTGAAATGTTATGTGACGTATCAGAAGTCTTCTTAGGAGAAGTATTTACCGCTTGTGGAATTTGCATACAACAACACGCTGCATGCTACGAAAAAGGCTCCGTTTGAGATTGTTTATGGTAAGGTGGTTTTGCCACCCATCCTTCGCACAAAGGATGAGATATTTGCAGCTTATGAGTATGTAAAAGACTTGGATATTGCTTTTGCTCAGGTGCGGATAGCCATGCAAGGTCACAAGACAAGCATAAAAAGGTTGCCGACAAGCATAGAAGGCGATTGCATGTTAAAGATAATGATTGGGTATTGCTAAAATTTAAGAAAGCAAGACTTGCAAAGAGGCCTAGCAAAGAGGGTGCATATCCTAAGCTTGCAACCAGGTACTATGGGCCTTTTTGAGTGATCGAGAAGATCAATGAAGTTGCTTTCAGATTGGCATTGGCACAAACACAATGCTTTTCATGTGAGTCTCCTTCGCAAGCATGTAACGCTGGAGCCCAGTGAAACGGTCATTGAGGATCCACCAAAAGTGGATGAGTTTGAGGAGATCTTGCAGCCAGAGCAGATTGTGTATCACAAGGAACGCAAGCTTGCTGCAGGAAAAGTTGTCAGGCGTTACCTTGTGAAGTTTAAGAATTATCTTCCCATTGATGCTAAATGGGTAGATGAACAGTTCTTCAAAGATTACCCGCATTTGCTTAAGACATATTTGGATGCTTTTCAAGTGCGGACAACTATTTAGAAGCCGGGGAATGTTACCATTTGGCCACCAATTGGTCCACCCGTGCTTTCTCATCATGTATGTACATTGGACTGGTGTCCATGGCAGTTGTATATGCCAAGGATTGATGCCACTCATGTGATACTGTGGAATTAATTTTCTGCTGGGACTTGTGCCCTTGTGTACATGCCCGGAAATGCCTAGTGGATTGGTGTTCCAATGGGTCCGGTATGTCATGTACTTCCCTGGAGCACGTTTATTTTGGTAGTCTCATGAATGGGGATTGTCCATACTAATACTGCATTGCATAGCATCTTTATGTGCTTGCTTGCAATTGAAATTGCATGCTGTTTTCATGCTTGCTTGACCAATGTGTAGTTTCGAGTAAGGGGGCGCCCGCCCGTGAACCGTGTGTGTGTTTTTCTGTCATGCCATCATTGTGCCCGACAGATGTTTTGTACTTGTTCCATGAACAGGAGATATGTCCATGATACTATTTGCACATGCATTCATGTTTTGCATGTTTGGAACTGTTTTCGCATGACTTGTAATTTTGTGTTTGCCTTTTCGACGTGCCACTTACTGAGCGGGGAAGCCTGCCAGTGAGTCATGAAGTTTGCTCTGTCTTCTGACGAGTTTTGTTGCGTGTGAATAGGTGGTAAGTGTATTGCACTTGTTTATTTTATAGCATTCTTTTTAACCTTTGTTTTTATAAGGTTGTAAGTTCACATTCATTAAAGAGTGGGCACCCTCCCAAATATTTAATGATGTCCTTGGTAGGGTGGGCACTCACGTTTTAATCATGAAGGGTAAAAGGAACCCTTTATGTGTGGGGGTGGGTGCATGGCCACCTACCCACACCCCACCTTGGAACTAGCCGCCTCCATGCAAGCTAGAGGGGCCGGCCAGCTGTGGACGTGTGCCTTCTCCGATACCTTCATATTGGCGACCACCTCACCAGCTTGGATAGACACGACGGTGCAGGCGATCATATCTCTCCACTTGCCCTTAGGTTGCTGCACGATTGGTGGGCTGCGTTCTCTACACAGGCAGCTACTACGACTCTCCTCTACAGGCGGCTGCGTGGGGCTGCTTTCTCCTCTACAGGCGGCTGGGTGGGACTGCTCTCTCCTATACAGGCGGTTGCGTGGGGCTGTGCTTCCTCTTCAGGCGGTTACGCTCTCTACACAGGCGGCTGTCCTCTCCTCTGCAAGCGGCTGTGCTCTCCACAGCAGGCTACGCTCCTCCCCTTCTTGCAGGCGGCTGCCCCATTTGCTGGTGGTTGCGCTACTCTCTACACAGGCGGATGCTCTCTCTGCACAGGCGCCTGCCCACTTTGCTGGTGATTGCGCTCCTCTCCACAGGCGGATGCTCTCTCTGCACAGGCGCCTGCCCACTTTGCTGGTGATTGCGCTCCTCTCCACAGGCGGCTGCTCTCTCTACACAGGCGGTTGCTCTCTCTACAGAGGCGGCTACGCTCTCTACACAGGCGGCTGCGCCTCCTCTCTCTGCAGGCGGCTGCGCTTTCCTCCTCAAGTGGCTGCGCTCTCCTCTACAGGCGGCTGCGCCCTCTTCCACAGGCGGCTGCGCCCATTTAGCAGGGGGCTGCGCTCAGAACTCCAGGCGGCTGCGTGCTCTTCCCTCTTGCCAGTAGACTACTGCGCCCTGGTGTCCATCTCTAGTAGCTGCACCTAGATGCATCGGGTATTTGTCTTCCACTAGTGGGCTACAGATAAGTGGATTGAGATTTAAGTAAAGGACTTTGATGTAAATCTGATAAAGGTTACTCTCTGTTGCTAACACTCGTTCGGTGCCGGGTAGTCCAAGCTTCTGGAGAACCACGGTCCATGGTTGCCGAGATCGGGAGAGCTAGGCGTTACTTTTGTGGGGTATAGCAATGAGACAAGGGATACAGGCTGTATGTACCTTTCACCAGGAAGATTATTGTGTCCAGAGACATCATCTTTGATGAATATGCATCTCAACCCATGATTTCATGTAGGCTACATCCATCGAACCTCTTGAGCCTGCTTTGGCTCCAAACTAGCCTCTTGTGTTGCTACTGAAAATCAGCAAAATCAGCAGCCCAACATTCCCCATATTGCTCCAGATCTGCCACACTTTGATCAAGATGCCATGGGTGATGCATTGGTTGAAGAGGATACGGCCATTTGTGACTCCGAGAGAGTTTTCCGTTGGCTCATTGACACCTTGCATGACAACAAGCTGCCTACACTTATGCCATGTCGTACACACACTGCCTCTCGACATGCATCTCATTTTGTTGACACAACTCTTGCTGCTACCGCATGTAATGACAAGCCACTTTCTCATTTTGATGCATTGGAGAATGATCATTGGGTTACAGCCATGCGTTCGGAGTTGGTCTCCATTGAAAAGAATGCTACATGGGAGTTATGTGACTATCGGCACAAACTGGGTGTATAAATTGAAACGCATGCCTGATGGCTCAATTGATCGCTATAAGGCTCATTAGGTCACCAAAGGGTATGCCCAACAAGTGGGCATTGACTATGAGGAGACTTTTGCACCTACTTCCCATATGACTACCATACGCACTATTGTTACATTAGCTTTGCAGAAAGGTTGGAATGTGCATCAGTTGGATGTCAAAACTACTTTTCTGAATGGTGATTTGCAGGAAGAGGTTTACGTATCACAGCCTCCTGGCTTTGTTCAGAAAGGTGCAAAGCATAAAGTATGGAGATTGCGTAAAGCACTTTATGGTCTTAAACAGGCTCCTCGTGCTTGGTATCAAAAGATTCATGCATATTTGCTCTCATATTTTTCAGAATAGTCCTAAAAGTACCCTCTATGTTTGCAAACAAGGGGATGATTTCATAATCTTGAACCTTTATGTGGATGATTTGCTAGTGACCGGCCCTAATGAGAGGCAAATTTCATAGCTGAATTACTACATGCATTTGATGTTACAAGCATGAGACTTTTGCATTACTATTTGTGTATTCAATTTATACGAGTTAAGGGGGGCATCATGCTATCTCAGAGAAGATACATTGAGTAGCTCTTAGAAAGGTTCCAAATGATAGATTGCAAGCCTTTTCTACTCCTATAGACCAGGCTTACAACTATCACTTGAGAACTCTTCCGAGCCATTTGATGTTGCCAACTATCAACAAGCTGTGGGGGGCTACCTTATGTACCTATGCTCTACCCATCTTGATATTCAGTATGCAGTGTCACAGTCGAGCAGATTTATGCATTGCCTTGGCATTAGGCAATGGCAAGCAGTGAAGCGTGTCTTTCGTTATCTTAAAGGCACTAAGGACTTTGCATTGTTTTATGGCAATGCGTCTCCTTTATGCTTGACCGCCTACACTAATAGTGACTAGGTAGGATGTTATGACCCTAGGGTGTCAACCAATGGTAATTGTTTCCTTCTTGGAAGTTCATGCATTTCATGGCTCAGCAAGAAGCAGCCAACAGTGGCCACTTCTAGTTGTGAGGCTGAGTATAGGGCAACATTCACAGCTACTAGCTACTGTGGAGTGTGTATGGCTCCGCCATCTATTGGCAGATCTTGGTATTAGACAGTCGTCTTCTACCACCATTTTCACTGAGAGCCAAAGTGCATTGGCAATGGCGCAGAATCCAGTTTTTCATGCACAAACAAAGCACATTGAGGTGCATTATCGTTATGTCAAGGAGAGGCTCCATGCAGGAGAGAGCCTTTACTTACGTGCCTACACAAGCCAAAGTAGCAGATGGGTTTACCAAGTCTCTTTTGAGAGAGAAGTTTGAAGCTTTCTGCAAAGCTTTACACTTATTACCTCTACCAAGGTAGTCTACTACACCATGCACACGTTCATACCATTCACTTCAAGGGGGTTTGTTAGCCATTTGGCCTCAAGCATAGTTTCCACGAGTTTCGGAAACGGGGGTGCGGAGCACGGCGGGAAACGGAGTTTCGGAGTTTCGGCCTTCGGGAAGAAACGGGGAAACGGAGTTTCGGTTTTAGGGTTTAATACATACATATATAATTAATAAAAACATTACAAAAGCTTGAAAAATACATCTTTGCTTAAGTTCAAAACTTCAATGTCAAAGACTCAAATGATAGATCAAAATTCAGAAATGACAACTGTAGGCTCAAGCCTCAAAAGAGTCGATACAAAACAAGATCCATCATCCATCATCCATCATCCATAATCCATAATCCATATGTATAGACTATAGTAAATACAAAACATGATCAAAAAATATCCATGTGGCTGGCAGGCTGGCAGCAGCTGCTGGCATGACAAAATCCTAGAGCTAAGTGCTCCAAAAATCACTCATCAAGATCATCCATGGAGGAGTCATCCTCCGACTCATGAGAGTCAGGCTCAGATGAAGAAATGGTAGGATCATGGTCCTCTGCCTCTGCTGAAGTGGAAGCGATGGATCCCCCCCTCTGCCTCTGAGAATGGGTGGTGCAGCGGGTGTTGTGGCTCGGCACTGTCAGCTCCTCATAAAGCAAGGTGTACATATCACGCTCATTCCGTGGGATCTCTGGGATGAACCTCTCCCTCATGATGTCGATCTTATCCACATTCACCTGTGAAGGCTCCGGATGTCGGGCATTCCTCTCAAGGAGCTGGAGGTTGCAATGACAAAACACCAACCGCTCTAGCTGAGCGGTACTCAGCCTATTCCTCTTCTTTGTATGGAAGAGGGCCCAAGTGCTCCAATTCCTCTCACATGGACCCGAACTGCAATCCTGTGAGAGCACTCGAATGGCGATGCGTTTCTGTTATTGAAATGCACATACAATTAGAAATTAGAACTAAGTGGAAACAAGAAAGATGCACATTGTACAGTGTACTATGTAAACTGTAGTTAAGGGTAGTGAATTACCAGCGTGGGAGCACAATTTCCATACTTCTCCCACCATGAGACAGGCTGTAGCTGAGTCTCTCGAAGCTTTGCAGTCTCTCGACCAAAGCTCCCTGTCTGGTTGCGAAAGGCCAAGAGATCATCCTCTATACATTTCAGCATGTGCACATTACCAGATGTCAAGTTCCTCATGTATGTCATGAAGCCTTCTTCTAGCTCCTCGTTCTCGTATTGCTCCTCATCTCGCCACAAAGGATGCAATACATGTGCTACTGCATGAATCGGCCTGTGAAACCAATCCCATCGCCGATTCCACACAGCCTTGATTTCATCAACCCTTTAGAGATCAAACCATAAGATAAAAAAGGACAAAAAACAAGAGTCAAGAGTCGAGACCAATGTAAAGACTCAAGAGTAAAATAAAGATAAGAAGTAAAGCAAGGGTAGCCATGACTGAGGAGACTTACTGCTCTGCTCTCAAGTAGTCTTGCTTGTTGAGAGCCTCCCCAATCTTGTCCATGTACTCGTATAAAAGGCCTAGAGTACTGCCCTCCATGTCTGTAATGCGTAACACTGTGTAGATGGGGTTGAGAGTTTTGATCAACCCCTCAACCTCTACCCACCACTCCTCTCTCATGACATCACGCACAAAAGCTCTTGCCTTGGGGCTCTCTCTCTCATCCCACTCTAGCCATTCATTTGAGTAGACAGTGCGTACCAACTCTCTGCGGACTCGCAGGAGTCTCTCAAGCACAATGAGCATGTATGCAAATCTGGTGGCTGCAGGCTGCAATAGCTCAAGAGTGCTGTAGGCCCGATACATGCTCAAGACTTTTGGCCTCTTCTTCACAAACTTCACCATGCTTCGTGCGGTGCAAAAGATGGCTTCAACCCATTGTATTTGACCTATGTCCTCAATCAATAAGTCGAGGCTATGTGATGCACAAGGGGTCCACACAATGGCTGGAAATTCATCCTCTAGCATAGAGCCCATAGACTTACAATTACTTCCATTATCTGTCACCACCTGCACAACATTCTCAGGCCCAACTTGCACTATAGCCTCCCTTATATGTGTCCAAATAAATGCACCTGTAACTGTGAGACCTGGGAGGGAGGCATCAATGGCTTTCAAAAACATAGTGCCTTTGCAGCATGACACCAAAACATTGTATACATTTCTCCTGCGTACATCTGACCACCCATCACACAATATAGTGCAGCCATACTTTTTCCATGTTTCCTTCAAGGGCTCTAGCTGCACTTCTATGCATGATTTTTCCCGCTTTAGCTCTCGTGTCCGCAGAGCCTCAGATGTAGGGCCATCCCACTCGCATCCAATGCGGCTGATGGCCCTCATGGTCTTCCTCCATTGATTTGTCTTGGCCACATGAAAGGGAATGGCACACCGTATGAACATCCGGGTGAGCTCCCTAGTTGCCTCTGCAATTGCTTGCTTTTGAAATCCTGCTTGGATGCTAGCCCTTTGTACAGTATTTATTGGAGGGGTGTCTTGTGAATGTGATACATCACCTGGCAAAGGAGTCCTCCTTGCATGCACACCCGACACTGAGGTAGAGGAGAAATCTGATCCTGTGTCTCTGCCTCTGGCCCTCTTTGCTGCTGCTGCTTGACTTGAACCAGCTTCATGCTCTTGACCACCCATTGCTGTAGATACTTCCTCTTCGGGAATGGCAAAACGCTTTTGCCTCCACATTTCAAGGCTTTTCCGAACATCTAGAGGAACAGAGGGGCATGGCCCTACATCTTTGTTTGGAACATGAGCAAGATGGTCCTTCACACGGGTGACACTCCCCGTTTTGACCAACCCACAATATTTACATCTCCATTTCCTGGAGCCACCAGATCCTGCATAAGCCCCCACTTGCTCCACATGCTGCCAAAAAGGATCCGGAGTCCGAGCCATGTTACTTAACTTACTTGTGCGGTTCGAGGTCGGAAGACTCGGAGAGATTCGAGAAGTGGAGGCTGTTTTTCTGGTCCTGCAGGCTGCGAGCAAGGTGTGACTCCTTCTTGCTTGGTAGAGCTTAGATGGCAAAGGTGGAGGCCCCAAGTAGAGAGGTAGAGGGCGTGGTAGAGGGCTGATGTGGAGGTAGAGGAGTAGAGGGCAAGGTAGATGGCTAGAGCAGCTCCAAACAGGCGGCGGAAAGAAGGCGAAAAATGCCGGCGAAGAGAGCACGCGGGTTTTTAAACCCTGGAAAAAATAAAAGCTGGAAACGCCGTTTCCGTTTCTGGAAACGTTTCCGAAACGTTTCCACGTTTCGGTGCTCCAGAAACGCCGTTTCTGGAAACTATGGCCTCAAGGAAGTCCTGGTGTGAACACCTCTATCCATAGGCACTTTTTACTCTGGCTGAACAAAGATTTTTTCCCCGTGGGAACACACCCTTGTGTGTTGGTTTTGACTTTCATTATTATCAAGTACACTTTTCCAACACGTCTCACCCTCACGTTTCTCTCTGAGTTCGACTCTATGTCTTTGTGCGTGTTCTCTTGCAGAGCTCCCTCACATCAGCCAACACTATAAACAACCATTAAGCTTGTTTTATCAATCAAAGCATCCTAGCCAAGTATCTGCCTATTAACCCCTAATCCCAAGGCTCCCTAACCCCGTTGGATTAGATATCCGATGCATAGATTAGTGTCCAGGTACGTAACATCCTTCCCCTCTTCAAGCATTTACTCTTAAATGGAATTAGGGAAGTGCTTACTCAAACTAGTTGTGGACTCCTAAGTTGAGTCCACCTCTACCCTATCTTTTCACTTAATCTTATATTCACAAATCAACTTGTTTCTAAGTTGCCTTTCCCTAAAACCTATCACTCTCTCAGGTTCATGTGGAACATTGGATAAGTCCTCAACCTCAAGAGGTTCCTAATGGATAACAAGGTTATCCTAAGCTCCTAGCATCTCTTAACATCAAAGACTAGATGAATTTCCACATTCCTCTAAGGTCCACAATACCTAGGGGATAACTACCCAATCTTCCCCGTATGTAATGTCTCAGAACTCTTGGACACTCTCAACTAAACTAGCATTCCTCAATAAACGCCCTCAACAAATGCCGCCTATAAGCATAAAACCGCGCATGATCTTGTGCACTCTTTATAGCCTCTTGTGCATTGACTAGCATTTCCTACATATCTACTAAGAAATCTCTAGCCACATCCATCTAAATACCCTTAATTCAAAATGTTATTGGAGATCTAGGTTGGTATCCGTACATCAACATAAATAGACTATAACCAATAGCCACATGCTTGCACTATTATAGGCAAACCCAACCATCAAGATGTACTTCTCCCAATCTAATGGTCTCTTGGAGGCGTATACACAAAGCATATCCTCCAAAACCTAATTCACCCTCTCTATTTGTCCATCAGACTGAGAATGATCAGAGGAACTCATACTCAGCATAGTCTCCAATCTCTAGAAACCAGCTGCTAGAAGTGTCCAGAAAACTTGCAGTCCTTATCACGCTGACTATATCAAAAGGCAATCCATACAACCTAGAACCGGCCTTCAGTAGAAACCAAAGTGCGGTAGACTAACTGTCGCCCTAACACAACTGTAAATCAGCAAAGAAAGCAGACAAAAGGGAGCTAGAGCGCTCCTACAAGAAAACAACGACACCTGCTGGCCCCAAAGCTTGGCGCCCCTTTTAGTATTTCTTTATTTAAATTCAAGGAAGAGTCCAACTGACTACAACATGGCCAAACATGGCTGAAGTAATAGCATGCCCAAGATGTGATTTTCTCAGCATAGAAGTCCCGCACAGTCTTGTGCATGAGAATCACAAACCTGCACCCCTTTATGCCAAGAAAATACATTCATGAGACCTCGAACAACGTAGCCAAATTGCCCTTACTCGCAGACAAAAACACAGCCACAGATCAGCCCACAAACTCGTCCAAAACTGTTTCCCAGGTTGCCCTATTTCTGCCCTCTTGAGCTGCGAATCCTTCCTCTCACAAAGGACCAAGAGAAACACTCCCGAACAGCCCACGAGCCGGAAGAAAGAGAGGCTGCGAGCCCTTCAGTTTGCTTGCCCGCGAAGGGGAACCTTCATCGCCATCCTCCACCAGCTTGCGAGGGGGGGGGGGGGGGGGGGAGAGAGAGAGAGAGAGAGAGAGAGAGAGAGCAGTAGCCGGCTATCCCTGCTTAGCAGCGCGCATCTGCTCCTCCTGCAGTCCGCCGCCTTCCACCTGCTGTCTGCCACGAGAGAGAGAGAGAGAGAGAGAGAGAGAGAGAGAGAGAGAGAGAGGGAGTTTCAGTCCTGCGCCTCCTATCCTACAGCCGCCTGCAGTCCTGGCCGCCGGCTTGTTGCAAAGAGGGAGAGAGCCTGTGTGTGTGTGTTGCAGCCCAGCCCGCCAACCTTCCCCAAAAAGAGAGAGAAAAGCACCTATGCATGTAGTTGCAGCGCCGCCCCCCCCCCCCCGCCCCCGCCCTCCCTCCCCCACTCCTCCCAAAAGAGAGTTCCTCCCCCAATAATAACGTAGCCCCCCAAGGCCCACGATTCTTCCAAAAAAGGGGTGTTCTTTTTTTAATGGCTTTAAATCCTGTCCCCTCCCCCCACATGGGGTTATGAAAAGGAACTTTAATAATTCCTAGTGTCACCTTTGACCCCAAGTGTGAACATTTAACAAATATCCTGCATACTGACCACCATGCCCAATGTTCGGAGTGGCGAATTGCCAAAAATACACAGGGTAGTAAGACAACCTGAAATGATGCTCAACAAACTATTCCACCAATTTAGTTGCCTTCACTAACACTTTTGCGTGCCAACTTCATCAACCTATCTACCACCACCCAGATAGCATCATGCCCTCTGCTCATCCGTGGCAAACCTACAATGAAGTCCATGAAAATACTCTCCCATTTATCTCCTGGGATCTCTAGAGATGTAGCATACCCCCAGTCTCTATGGAACCAAGTTTGTTGTGATAACCGACCATGAGTCAATTAAGTACATTTGTGATAGACCAGAGTTGAGGGGTAGGAAGGCATGGTGGTTTGAGTTGATGCAGACTTTGATATGGAATAAAGTATTGGAAGGATAGCCTAAACCGAGTTGTGGATGCCTTGAGTAGAATTGGGAAGTTGAACACTTTGAGCTTACCCAGATTAGGGCTGACATTTATGACACTTTGAGAGGGCTATTTGAGACCGACCGTCATTTTGGTCGGTATTGGCAGCAGGTCTAGGTTGAGAGCTCCATGGATTTAGATTGCGACTCAAGATTCATGCCATCTATGAGTGTGGAAGGTGGTAAGTTTTTTAATCTGTAATGGATTGTTGTTTTGGAAGGAGAAGGTTTGTGTAGTGGATAATGCTAAGATTAGGAAAAGGATCCTGTATGAATGTCATTATGCTCCTACAGTGGGTCATCTAGGGGTACAACAAACCTGTTTTCATAGCATGTACAAACCGCATATAGTTCCTTTTCCTAAGTGTGCTAGCTGACCTGCATATCATCAAGCTTTTTGCTTTCAAATGCCACAAGTCGGCCATCATGGAACAATGTTGTGCCTATCGTGAAATCACTAGCATCAATCTCGACCACAAATAATCTGCTAGAATCCAGCAAGCCCAATACACGTGCTTCTTCACATTAAGCTTGAGAGCTCGAAAAGCCTCATCAAGCTTCTCGTTCCAAGAAATCGGGCTATTGCATCCTCTTCCCCAAAGGAGGTTTGTGAAATGTACAATTAACTGTGAATAATCCCTCACTGACTTCTTGAGAAAGATTGTGAATCCCAAAAACGCCTCAAGTTGCCTTATAATCTAAAAACCGGCTAATCTAAACCTTTTGTATCCGCTCTTGAGAAATCCAATGTCCTAGATATATTAGTTCTCATTTGAAGAACTTTGAATACCCGGCAGACAACTTCTCCTGCCTTAAAATCCTCAAGACGATCTAGAGATGTTTGCATCAAAATCACCCTATGAACAAAACTGAACACCATCCATGATGAAAGATAACTTATGACCCTTCCAATAATGTATCTATAGATCGTGGTTATGAAACCACTCTTTACCTATAATAACATCTACTTTATCTAGATTCATAATCATGAAATCTAATGGATTTGAGTATCTCTCGATATTACAGCCTCCTGACTCCTCCAGCAAAGTGTTCCCTGCTTTTACAAGCTGCACCAGCTCCACAATCAGGTTCTATCTTTTCTCTTGTTGCCTCCTCAAGACTAGCTCTGAGATCAACCAGTGCATGTCTTGCACATGACGTTGGTAGTCCTCCAGGGTATGGTCTTGATTGGTCATGTGGGCAGAAGCACCACTATCACCAACTCATTCCATCGCTTCAGGTATGTCAATGACCTCTTCTGGAGAAGTCATCTCTGTGATCACTAGGAGTGAATCCTATGAAGAAGTGGATGAATCTGTGACTACCATGTATGCTACTTTGGCAGATCCCTCCTCTGAAACTTTGTCCTTGCCCTTGTCTTTGGTGTTGTCCTTGTCAGATACTTTGGAAGCATCCTGGGCTTGGGCTTGGGCTTTGGCTTTGGCTTTGGCTTTGGCTTTGGCTTTGGCTTTGGCTTTGGCTTTGGCTGCTCAAGAGGTATCGTGACGAGCAAAGCAGCAAGCCTTAGTATGACTTGTCCTGCCACAGTAATCACATTCATTGCTTTTGTCCTTGGACTCCTTTGAATCTTGTTTACCCTTGCCTTTGCCTTTGTTTTTGTTGTTGTTGGAGTTTCCTTTTCCACCTTTGCCTTTGCCCTTGTCAGAGGCAACAAAAGTAGACTCCGACTTGCCTTTTCCGCGAAGCATGCACTTGTCGTGGAGATAACTCACGACCTCCTCAAAAGGGGGGAGAGGATCACGGAAGTAAATACGATCCCTAAAAGAATCAAAGGAAGCTTGGAATTTTCCGAGAAGCTTATGGATAGGATTGTTGATTGTGCTCCCGTACTCCTCAAGCTGCAGCTTGATACAAGTGAACTATCCAATCTTCTCAACCATGTTATCTGACTCATTGATTGTAATCTTCTCCAGACTTTAGTTTGGCAATCTTCATTGTCGAAACTCTCCCATACCTCCTCTGGATCTCCATCCACATCTGATGAGCATTAGAGTAGAGACAAATCATGCCTGTATAGATGGAGTCATCCAGCGGATGATGATACGACGTGCCCAAGCATCCAATATGCTTCTCAAAGCAGGGTCCAGTGAGGTGTGGAGATGGACATCCACACACTGGCTCCTTCTAGCAATAACCGAGTGTAGAAAGATCACATATGATAGTTGGTGGCTGTAAGCTTCATGGAGTCACTAACTTAGGAAGGATTGTAGGATGGTATATGGGTAGGGGTGGGAGCATGAACCGGATGAGAAACTCAGAGAAGAAAGATTGGGAAAAGGAACCACCTCGGGGGCAGGAGCAGGGGATCCAAGTAGTGAAGGTGCTGGAGTATCAAAGCAGCAGCAGTAAAGAAATCTCATGAAGACATGTCCTCTGACAAGAAAACCTTCTCTGAATCAAGAGGGCTGTAAAAAAACAGCAAATAGCCTCCTCTCAAGCTGTGCACAGCAAGAGGAGAGAAAGAAAAAAGGGAGGTAGGGTGGGAAAAGAGAAATAGGGAAAGCAAATCTCTCAGGAACCTGTCCGTAGCACAAAAACATGCCCTAAATGTTGCCACATGTCTACTAAAGATGCTCCATGCTTGCTAATGATGCCAACGTGTCACTGGGCACTCGTGCATGTGACAAACAGAGAGAAGAGAGAAATGTTGCTAAAACAGTGTTTTCTATATATATGTATGAAGATGTACATAGATCATAGCCAACATGGCCTCCGAAGGTAACAGCTATACCTATGACCTATCCAACCAATCAGGGATCAGATGACTAATGACTAAGGTGACCCTTGCTATTTGTAGGCTAATAAAACTACCCCTACACCTACCCGACTGCTGTCGGCCAGGTCTCTTGGACAAGTAAATACCAAAAATCCCATAAAATAGTTGGTCGATGCCTAAAAAAGGCTCCTAATCCTAGCTAAAGTAGAGGGTAAAGTATCTCCACATCTGTGCATGTGACACAGAAACCTACCAAGCTAGTTCTTTAAAGCTTTCCAAGAGAATCCAAGGTTCGTATTTCCTGGCAAAGCCAACCACCTCCCAAATTTACATGTTCCGCCAATCAGTCGAGCACCTCCCACGCTAATTGTCAACGGGTTCCAAGCACCGAACAAGCTGATTACGGTTGGCCAACTTAGTTTCCCTTCGTAAGTAGTTCAATGTGTCCACCCAAAGGCGGAGTAGAAGCCTGTCCAAAGCAGCATGAGCGGGTGCCACAGGGTAGTGCTAGCGAGGGCTCGAACTTGGAACCCCCTAGTCCGAGTTCCAACGCTCTCCCAGCTGGGCTACAACCCGTTGGCCTAATTTTTCTACAGATAGGACCCTTCTTCCCTCATTCTAAGCATCAAAAAACTGGGGCTCGAACTCGGGACCCCCTAATCCGAGTTCGAGCACTCTACCAGCTAGGTTACAACCCGTTGGCCTAATTTTTCTACAAATAGGACCCTTCTTACCTCATTGTAAGCATCTACAAACTAGGGCTCGAACTCGGGACTCCCTCATCCGAGTTGAGCGCTCTACCAGCTGTGCTACAGCCTACAACCTGTTGGTCTGATTTTTCCACGAATCGGACCCTTCTTCCCTCATTCTTAGCATCAGCAGCAAAGAGAAAAAGAAGATCAAGCCATCAAGAATAGAGTATTCACCCCGAACAACAATAATTAATACAAATAAATCCAAGGCTTCTGATTCCACAGACTGGGAGAAGGATTTGTTGCTCTATTCAAGGAGAAGTTTGGTTTTCAGCAGATCTAGTAAGATTCATTGGAAAATATTCAGCTTGGTTCATTCTAATAACATGCAGTAGGATAGGTTGACGGAATGAAGTCTTTCTATATCATTCTTGTTCCTCTCTTCTTATTCTCTATACATTTCAGTTCTGTGCTCCAAAGTAGTTCAAAGAATCAAGCTTCCATTAGTGCTATCCCAACATTGGTATTTGACAAAAGTATTAGAGGAGGTATAGCGAATTTTCAGCCACAAATTTTTTCCCTTGTTTTAGGGAAGACTAAAATCACCAGTCAACCCCTCAAATGCAATGATTGAAGATATGGATCTTTCACAAGCATCATTAAAGCTCATGATTCAATGTACAAAGCAACACATCCAATGGATGACAAAGAGTGAGAAGTACAAGAGAAAGTTCCATGAAGTGTGGAGGAAATTTTGGGAGATCCAACTTGCAATGTATGAGAGATAGATTCAACACAACGAAGGGGAGTTTGCACATTCAGGTAGAGTTTAAAAGAGCACAAAGGTTGTTATTTCACGAAGGATTAAACCTCGAAGGAGTGTCCTCAATAGATGGAGATTTTAGTGATTGGACAAGAGGAGGTGCTGCTTTCTCATTCTAAAGAATCAGCAGATGTTCACAGCCCGGAGTTGGTGGCTACACTGACAATAGAATCCAACAGACCATAGCTTACGAGTTCATTGCAGTGGCTCCTCTCTCAAAGGTGGTTCCGCTGACAAGAGAGCTATTGGGTCATTACCTATCACCTCAAAAAACACATGAAATCCTTTTTTTGAATCTTTGACTATGGCATCAAGCGTGGTTCTGTTTGGTCTCGGAAATTCATTGGTCTTTTCCTCCTGAATCATCTCTTTAGATTGGTTCTCGTCTGATGGCAATATAGGATTGCGTTGGACTTAAGGTTCTAGCTGAGGTTCCTTAATTGATTCGGGAATGGGTTCAAGAATTTGCTCACTCAGAAACAGTGCTTCATATTCGACCATTTATTCAAGGATCAGTTCTATCAGCTTGGACTCTTCAGGCCAACTCTTGTGCTTGCTTATTTTGAGATTTCACGCAATGGAAACAAGAAAGAGCACCATTTTCACAATTCAAAGGTTTGATCAACAAATACAGATACGATGATGGAGGGTTGAGCAATGGACACGTGAAGATTTAATGGGTCATAACAATGGCGACAGGCATTGTTTGACGAAGGCATGATCAACAAATACAGGTTTAATGATGGAGGATTGAGCGAAGGGCACATGAATATTGATGGGTCAGAACAATGGCGATAGGAAAGAGCAACATTTACCCAGTTCTAAGGTTTGAAAACAGTGTAGACATGGGAACTAACCTGCCAACGATGCCGCTGACCATCACAATGAGGTGGCGAGGAGGGGGATCATCTGCATCTGGGGTTGAGGAGTCCATGCATGTTGAAGGCTTGGAACCCACCCCTGCGCCTTGTTGTTGCATGTAAGCTACTGCTGCGGGTATGGCTATGGCTATGGCTATGGCTATGGCAGGATCTCTGAAAGACAGTGTAGTCAAGCAAATCGCTGCGAGAAGAAAGAGAATGGGCTGAGGCGGACGCTTCATCGAATTATCTTCTATCTTCTGAACACACTAAAGAGAGAAATATAAATGTTTTCATTTGACTTAGAACTTCAGGAAAGTATATATTTTGGCCCCTCCTTCATCTCGTGTCGCCTCCTCTTACTTCCACTTGCGAACTCCTCTCTCTGCTGCAGCATGTGTAAAGTGCAAGTTAGAGCCATGACTGCTCTCTGTGTTGTTCAAATCGCAGGCCTTCTCTCGCGCATTTATGCTTGGCCACGCGGAGGAGGAGTGGGGAGGAAGTGGAGTAGCCGGAGGGGAGGTGGGACAGTAGCTGAAGGATAGGAGGAGAAGCGTGATGGCGTTCTGCACAGGAGCGGGCGGGTCGGTGGGTCGGTGACGACAAGGACACGGCGAGCATCGACGATGTGGCGGCTTGGGAAGGTCTACTTCATAAACCTAAGGTTTAATTAATCGGGACACCCTACTGCAGGTTAAATATAAACTACCACGGGATGTTATGAAGACTACTAGTAGCATTGGGAGTCATTGGGTTCGGTGGCCAACACGCGGCACGCACATGCAAGCGCACAGGGTGGGAAGGGCTGAGGTATGGCTGGGACACGAGAATAGAGCAATGACGCCGGAGAAGCTGGCTGGGGGGACTAGGACTCGGATGAGAAAATGAATAGAATCCGAGAAGATGAAGAGGGCATCAAGGAGGTGAAGAAAGTGTAGTCTGATTGGATCTCCTTCAGGCTGAATAACGAGGTCCAGCAAGAAAGGAATACTAGAGGGAAGGTATGTGCAAATATTTCACTAGACCCTGTGAAGAGGCAAATAGGATTATTTTCAATGTGTAGCGCGATTCTGCTATGCCCAAGGAGACGGTGCGTCGAGTAAGGTGGAGGTGGGGAAGTGGTTGCAAGATTATGTATTTCATGAGAGGGTGGTGTCGTAGGTGTTTCACCTGCACAACGGGTTTTTTAATGTGATGTTTGTGAAAGGGTAGACGGTAGTGGACCTATTTACTAGAGCTCTACTCTGCATGTTATGCCGTTTGATCCGGCTTTTTGATGTGAATAAGAGGCTCATGAGGTGTGTCCAGTGTGGGTAGAGATTGAGGGGCTTCCACCCTGGTTAAGTCGAGCGATGGGAGATTTGGCAAGGTCAATCGAACCGATTCTATTTGTCCCGAGAGATGAGGATAACGGGAGACATTCAAACAAGATCTGTGTAACCTGGAATGCTATACTGGAGATGCCTAAAGTTTTAGAGGTGTACCTGGGCGAGATGGGGAAGTTAGAGTTAAAGCTGATATTTGGGACTTTTCTTGAGGTTTATTTCAAATGCAGAGGGTTTGGCCACATTGCCAAGAACTGTGGTATAACTAAGAATGAGGAAATAGGTGGGGAGGAGAGGAAGAAGGATGAATTTGTTGAGGCAAATAAGATCAGGAGCACTGAAAAACCATTTGAAAAGGAAAGAAAAGGTGGTAACTGAGGAAAGGGGATCTAAAGAGTAGGGATGGACCAAAGTGAGGGATAAAGAAAAAGGGGGCTGCAGCTTTAGACAAATAAAATGAGAGGCAAGGAAAATTCATATCAAACCTAATGGGAAGGGAGTATTGACTGGTAGCAAACCATTTAAGACAATTCCCTACCAGGAAACTGAGGGCGAACAATCTTTTATTGAAAGATGAGCTATTTGTCACCCTCTTTGAAGAGGCAATTAGAAGACTTAGAGATAAGGGGGGGTTGATGGTTCTTGGATAAGCTTTTCTAATGAGATGTAAGGAATTATCAGAAGAGTTGGAAAACTAAGGGCTAAATAGAAGAGATAGGAGAGGAGAGAATTGAGTAAGCTGATGGAGCAATTGCAAGGGAAGAGACAAAGGGGAGGCCTCTCTAAAGATGAGATTAGCCAATACATTTGGTGTCAGACTCAACTGAAGAGGGAAGGATGACAAGTTGGCTAGGGAAGGAGAAAGGGAAAATGAGTGGAGAGCCTTCAATAGCAAGTGGAAACCTACCAGGTATCTAAAGAGAGAAAGGGGATAAGGAAGTGATAGGGCAGATCAGAGATGAGAGTGGTCAAGAGATTGGAGATATCAAACAAATTGCTCCAAAATGGGTTGAGTTTCTAGGGGCCACCTTGAGAGCCTAAAGGAAGAGAGCTCCCCAAGAAGGTATTAGATAGAGAAGAGTTTGCTTGACATGATCAGTAAGAGAGTGGAGACTAATATGGCAAAATGGTTAGAGAGAGAGGTGGAGATGAAAGAATGTTAGATTGCCCTATAGAAACTTGGAAGGAGGAATCTCCTGGGTGGGATGGTTTAACTGTGGAATTCTTCATTGCTTTTTGGCCATCTCTAAAAGATTTGGTGTGGATCACATGTTGGGAGGCTTTTGCTATAGGCAGGTCGGACAAAGATTTGAAAGAGAGGATTGTGAAACTAATACCTAAGCAAGCAGCTTGTAAAACAGATTTAACCACTGGAGACCCATCACTTTGCTCATTGTGGTATATAAGATCCTAGCCAAGGTCATTGCTTTGAGGATTAGTCCTATTATGCAAGAGGTGATATCCAAGAGGCAGTATGGGTTTATTAAAGGGAGGTCTATCTATGACAACATATTTTCTGCTTTGATGAGTAAGGAAGTCACTCTCAGAGAATAGGACAAAAGTGTGTAATCCTTCAATTGGATGTGGAGAAAGCTTATGACATGGTACATTGGTCCTATGTGGCCAAAGTTATAGAGAAGCTGGGATTTGGAAGTAGAATGGCCACTTCTATCTACACTCTCATTGTAGGGGGTTACTCCTCTAAGCTATTACTGAATGGAAGGTTAGTGGGAGGGTTTGAAATCAATAGATCTATACGACAGGGGTGCCCTCTTGCCCCTTGCTATTCGCCATTGCTTCACACCCTTTGATTGTGGCTCTAGAAGATGCATGTGGAAAAGTGCTGGTGACAGGTTTGCGAATGAGAGGTAGGGAGCAATTGGTGGTACATTGTTTTGCAAATGAATTGTTACTTTTTTCAAGGGCTGATAATGATAATGTAAGACATGCTTTGCAAATTGTCCAACTCTTTGCCGATGCTTCTAGATCTAGATGCAACATTCATAAACCCACAATTATTAGCTTGACATAAGATGACAATTTTGACTTGGAAAGATGGGGGTGTGAGGTAATAAAGGAAGGGAAAGATTGTTAGGCATTTGGGAATTCCCTTTGGAGTTGGGGTGACCAGCAAGGATGTAACTAATTGGGCAATTGAGAGGTTTTTAAATAAGATGAAGAAAGAAGGGATTAGGGTGTCTTTTCATGAACAGGGTGGCCATTGTTAATTTAGTTTTGAATGCATATATCATGTTCCTATGTCCTATGGTTGATTTTCGAAAATGTCACTAAAAGAGGATCATGGCTCCAGTTAGGATGTTTATTTGGAAAAACAGCATGGATGACTGGAAATATTTAGCTTGGTTAGCTTGGGAGAAAGTTAGTTTGCCTAAAAGTGTGGGAAGACTAGGAATTATGCACTTGCCCATTCATGCCAAAGCTAGGGTGGCAACTAGCTTACCTAAATGCTTATTATTATGGTCTATAATGGTTAGAGAGGTGATTGAGTATTCCAATGTGCAATGCAAGGGGAAGTGGGTTGGATTGGATTGGAAAGCTAAGTTGTTCTCTCATGCTCCTTTGAGAATTCAGAGCTCCCACTTTTGTATGTTCCTTTGTCTTAACTAGAAGGAGGTGATGGATTGATGAAGTGGGGTGGATGTATAAGGGCTACAAGAAACTCTTTGTTTAGCTTAAGATTATGGTGGTCTCATAAATTTACTCCCCCCTTAGCTCAATTGGATGTTAGAAGAACCAAAAGATTGAATAACAGGGGGCTGAGATGGATTGGAGACTGTTGGGATTGTTCCCATGTTCGGTGGAAAGAGTTAGGGCAATTAAGGGATGAGTTTGAGTTGTAGTAGCACGTGGCAGGACAAGCCTTGGAAGAGATTAGGAAGGGTTGGGTTTCTACTGCTTTTAATCAGGCTTGCTGGTTGAAGGACTGGACTTGGTTTAATGGGGTCAAGTTGGGGAGGGTGTCTACCAAGTGTCTGTATGAGGAGATGAGCAAGAGTGAAATAAATGTAATGTATCATATAAAATCTGGAGAGTAAGGTGGAGTTCAAAGACTTATATGAAGAGGTGGAGACTGTTGTGGGAGATGGATATTCTCGTGAAGGCACATTCCTTGTTGTGTGGGCCCTTCCTATTGGATATAAATTGGTACAAAGGAACTTTACTTCTGAGGTATACCGAGGTATACCCTAGATGTGGAATTGCAATTGAAGATGGTAGACATGCTTTATGGGGATGTCTTGCTATTAGGGGGCTATGGAGCAGAATTGATAGATGGGTAGCTTCTAGAGTGGGGGTAAAGGGAACCGGGGGCGGGGGGCGGGGGGACTGGTTACTGGGGAGACTGACAGAAGTAGAGGGGGCAATCAATTTAGTCTTCAATCTTACTAGATATAGTTGTCTCTGGGACATTTGGAACTCTAGAAACTGGCAGTATTTCAAAAAAGATCAAAGCAGGGGCTTGATGTTGTAGAGTTAATGTATAGATGTGTGCATCAGTGTTGGTCTATATATTATGTAAATAAGATAAATGACAATTCATTTGTACAAGTAATGCACGCTTTGTAGGCTAGGATAGGATAAGCCAATCTTAGGCTTATGAGATGATTGCACATACTAGAGTAACCTAACCCCTTTTTGGCATGTGGCAAGGATATGCAGGGAAAGACTTGAAGGAAAGGTTTCCCACCAAGTTTGGACCTGAGACTCAATTATGGTATCTGGAAGAGAAGCAACTAATTCATACTTTTATGGCCTTGGTAGAGAACCCTATTCGCATGAAACCTGATGTAAAGATATGGACCAAGAAAGAGTTCATGGAGGAGTAAACCCTAAAAGGATGCACTTCTAAGTCTTTGCTTGTGGGGCTGGCTTGTAGTTGGCTTGTAGCCGGGGTACCATATTTCTTGGGAGCACTCATTTTTTGTTTGGGAGGAGGAGAGGTGGGATCAAATTTGTGGCTTACTTAATAGTGAATTGTGATAGGATTTGAGTGATAGTTGTAAAAAGTTGACTTCTATACATGCCTTTGCGTAGCTTATAAATATAATTATAATTATGTTCCCAAAAAAAGAGAGACTATTAGTAGCATTGCAAATTTTGTGATGGTTGACTATGATTTCATTGATAGTGAGTATTATGTTGGTTGAGTTTGCTTTCACTAATGTGTGTGTGTGTGAAATAATGTGGGGTGTGTGTGTTTGTGTGAAATAATGTGGGGTGTGTGTGTGTTTGTGTGTGAAATAATGTGGGGTGTGTGTGTGTTTGTGTGTGTACATATATGCGTGTGTGAAAGAATGGGGGTGTGTGGGTGTATATATGTGTGTGTGTGAGAATGTATGTACATGCGTGCAAACTGCTCGATGATAGTAATAGGAACTCACCTTC
The DNA here is from genome assembly GCF_041138505.1 of Cibotium barometz. Taxonomy (NCBI): domain Eukaryota; kingdom Viridiplantae; phylum Streptophyta; class Polypodiopsida; order Cyatheales; family Cibotiaceae; genus Cibotium; species Cibotium barometz. The sequence goes on from NC_141050.1 coordinate 41,892,228, forward strand.
TGTACCCCGATTGTTTAAGCCTTAACTATATAGAAGTGTTGATTACATGAATATATTTATATAGGAGAGGGAATCATTGGTGCTTGCATTTTACCTCCCTTGTACATATGTGTGTGCACATGCACACACACACACACACACACATGTATAGATGTGTGCAGATGCACACACATGTGTATGTATAGATGGTGTGTGTGCATGCACACACGTTGTCTAGTTGTGTGTACACATGTATGAATGTTTATGTATATATATTCATATGTACATGTGTACACACGCACTCACACACACACACATGCATGCTCATGAATATGCATGTGTGCTTATGTGTACATGCACATATATATGTATGTATACACGTATGGTATGTGTGCACAAAAGCACACACGTGTGCATACATACATGTGCATATTCACAAGCATACAACACACTATATATATGACACACACACACACATGCATGTATGATTGTGTATATTCATAATCATGCATGCATGTGTGTGTATGAGTGTGTGATATTGTGTGTGAGAGAGAGAGAAAGAGAGAGCGAGAGAGAGTGTGTGTGTGTGTGAGAGAGAGAGAGAGAGAGAGAGAGAGAGAGAGAGAGTGTGTGTGTGTGTGTGTGTGTCTGTGTCTATGTCATGTATGAGTGTGTGTGTCATATATATAATATGTGTATGTGTATGTGTATGTCATATATATAATATGTGTATGTGTATGTGTATGTGTCAAAGTGTGTGTGTGTGTGTGTGCGAGATAGAGAGAAATGAAATGATATATTAACGTCTCTAAGAGGCCATGATGGCCTATGAGACCAAAACTGAGAGTATATCTGAAGTTCGTGTCTCATCAAAGAGAACAACCAAATGAAACTGAAAAGTACAATAAATTGACTATCTTACCGTTATAATAACTGTAAGTAAGACTCCTAGATGATACTGAGTAGAAAATACTAGAAAATACTAGAAAATGTATATCAAGTAGATCCATGTATGCTGATCAGTTGAAGTGCTGCCCTCTCCTCAGATCAAATATCTCCGCCATGGGGTTGTCTAGAATGGAGAGAGGACATAGAAGCGAGGTAGGCACCTCCAATGCCGAGCAATAATGGCTCTGATCTGGCGATGGTGAGGATGTTGTGGTCGGGATCCTGGTGGGCGTGGCCAATGAGCACGACATAAGATGACTGCTCTATCAATGGTGACTCCCTAGGAGCATGGCTGGTGTCTTGATGGCTCGATGGACGACATAAGATGACTGCTCTATCAATGGTGACTCCCGAGGAGCGTGGCTGGTGTCTTGATGGCTCTATCAATGGTGACTCCCTAGGAGCGTGGCTGGTGTCATGATGGCTCGATGGAGGTATCATGAGGTGTGTGGGCCGAGCTGCTAGTGCTGGTGCTGAAGAAATCTGTCAGGATCCTCTGCCTAGGTACATCATGGCTCCGTCTCCTGTCTGCCACCCAAGAGGGTCTCTCTGTGTCTCTTGAGCTCAAGTAGGAACAATCCCAGGCATCTCTTATCCTCAAACTCCATGACCCTACATAACAGCCCAAAACCCTCTCGGAAGAGGAAGTGATATCTACCTCGGAGCTCATAATAGACTGTACATCGGCAAATGTAGTGCTCCTCTGTCTCTGCCTCTTGGTAGCCTAGCTGACAAATGCGGTCATCCAAGATCTGATGCACATATCGCCCTATCTCAATCTGCCAGATGGTGTGATGAGGTCCGGATCTGTCTAATGGCACAATGGCACAATGTATCCCATGTGATAGTAGGTGTACATCCATGTACATCGGGCGGGTGATAAAACCATCTAGTGAGAGGTGTAGAAAATGGCTCTTGTAATGAGTCATTTTCATGCCTAAGGGCTCAAGGGGACTAGTCCATGTCCTCTTTGTGTCCACTTTGACGATATCCATCCTAATGACGTGGTTTTGCTCTGAGTGGGTGAGATCCAAAAATGGACAATCCAAGCTGTACTGAAAGGGTGGGAGTGCTGCTATCCACAAACCATGTAGGTCAGACCATGATCTCATCTGAGCATTGCAGCAATGAGTTTCTCCATCCTCTGCCAACTGTATGGATGAGGTCGATGCCAATCGGGAGGAGTACCTCTGTTGAGGGAGCTCCCCTAGCCTCTGTAAAAAGGTAACTGCCTCGAATAGGGCCTCGGTCACTACTCGTGCGACACTGATGATTTTCTCCGAATCATGCTGGCAATCATCATAATCAATGGTCTCTCCAACTGGCACAATCATCATAATCAGTGGTCTCTCCATATGCCTCCATCCCTCATTCGTCCCTCTCTAAGATCTGTGATGTATGCTGGGTCCCCAAATAAGAGCTCCGTACAAGAGAGTCGGTGTGACAAGTGTATCAAATAGCCACAATTTGGTGTGCAGCTCCTGAAATTGTATGTGTGCACACTGCCTCTCAAGTGCCCCCAAGGCTGCATGCCCTTGAGCTAATCTAGCTGCTGCTACCTCCTTTAGGGAGAAATGTGGTCCTATGAAAGCAACTCCCAAATAGACATATGACTTGACGTACTCAACCGCCTCCCCTCGGAAAGTGAATTGATACCCTGATCTTGTCATCCATGCCTATGTGGTGTTAAACACCATAACCTTGGTTTTCTCAAGGTTCATTGTCAGATCACTATTTACACAGAATGCCTATAATGCATCCAAATGCCTCTGTAATCCCTCTGGAGAGTTTGAGATTAGAACAATATCATCTACATATAACGAGATGGGTATCAACACCCCTGCCAGGCATGCCCCCGAGCCTCCCAATCTCTCTACATAATCAGAGACCACATTCATGTACAGTCCAAAGAGGGTGGGTGATAGTAGGCATCCTTGCTTCACCCCTATCGTGTTGGTCACCATATCAGATAGTCTACCTGGAGCTCGGACTCTTCTTGTCACAAACTCATACAAAGCATATATCCCCCACTGCATATCCTCAAGTACCTCAATGTCCTGCAATCTATGCATAAGCATGGCACGTGGTACGGTATCAAAGGCTTTGCATAAGTCCACAAAGCAGCGATATATCCTTCTCTTCTGTGATGTGCCCTCTTCAATGAGTGCTCGAAGTGTAAGTATGTGATCCAAGGTAGTAAATCCTCTCTTGAACCAGGCATGTCCCTGTGCTCGGTGACCATGCCTCTCTGCCAAGTGGCTCAGCTCCAACTCCAATGTAGAGCCATATAGTTTGGCCAAGTAATGACCAATCATGATCGTCCTGTAGTTGCCTGGTACCATGGGGCCCCACTCTTAAAGAGTGGTACAATGGCATGTTCTGTCTAGCTTACTGGGAAACCCTCATGAATGGCATGATTAAACACATGTACAATCAACGGAGCCAAAGTGTCACGTGCATATGAGAAGTGCTCTCCAACTAGCCCATCATGATCCCATGCCTTTCCATTCTGCCTATCTATCGCATCTAGCACCATCTGCATAGTAAAAAAGGTGCTGCTAGAGCAGGTCTAGCTCCCAGTGGAGGGGAGGTGGGGGGCTCTCCTGGTGCATCATACAGCTCTCTAGCATAAGCATGACATGCCTCATGTGCAATATGTGCAATAATCGGAGTACTAGGCTGTCTCTCTTGAAACATATTACATGCCCTCTTGTTGTCCTTCCCCAAGAGGCAGAGTTGGTAGATCTCCTCCTCTAACTTAGCCAGGTAGGCTCGTTTCTTCCTCCTCACAACGTACCAAAAGATCATCTTGGCCTATCTATGTGTGTGAGTCCCAATGGCAATCTCACACTGTAGCTGTGCCCATGTCTCATGACACCCATCATCATACCAACTGTTCTGTGGGGCAGTGCTGTGGGGGGGGTGTGGAAGGGATCATACTGTAGGGAAACACATATGAGGTGGATGCATGTAATACACCTACCAATCCTCTCATAATTCGTCCAGAGGGCTATGCGGGTCTAAAGCAAACAAGCCTCAGATATTGCATCTCGGTAAACCCCAGCTGTCTCACATGTCAACTGATATCTCGGATACCTAGGTAGATGAGTGGTTGGCCCATCTCTTAGGGATCTACCTACTAGTGTGAAACTTAGGTATGCATGATCGGCTGCTATGCCAATGGGCCGATTGGAAATCGTGAAATCCCGCACATCATGTATCAATGAAGGAGATGCCATCAAGTAGTCCACTGTGCTCGCTCCCCCTTTAGAGTTTTAGCATGTGAGAGCATCTAATCCCTGCCATCTCGATAGGCCATTGTATATGACAAACCCATGTGCACTCTCGAGTGTGAGAAAATGCCTGCCATAAGCATGTGCATATTCACAAGCATACAACACACTATATATATGACACACACACATGCATGTATGATTGTGTATATTCACAATCATGCATGCATGTGTGTGTATGAGTGTGCCAATTGTGTATGTGTGTGTGTGTGCATGCATGTGTGTGTGTGTGTGTGTGAGAGAGAGAGAGAGAGAGAGAGAGAGAGAGAGATGCACACACACACATATGTATACACACTCACTCACTTACGTGCACACATACACACACACACACACTCACTCACTCACTCACATGCACACATACACACACACACACTTGCACACGTGCACACACTTGCACATGCACACACACACACATGTATACACACTCACTCACTTACGTGCACACATACACACACATGCTTACACACAAAACATTTACATATATGTTTCATTTTATGTTTATGTCTCTGTTGTGTGTGTGTGTGTGTGTGTGTGTGTGAAAATTCAGAAATGTGTTACATGGTATTTATCATCTCGTCTCATGAGATATTTTTAGTTAACTTCTATAACAAGGGGAAGCCTCATTATAGAACGAGAGAAACATAAAAGGAGGGTCCTTTTGTGTTGCTAAGACATGATACTCCTAAAGGATCAATGTCATTAATCACCCTACAGGTAAGAATATAGAAAGGGGGCTTATGAATATAGAACATGAGATCAAAGTCATTATTCACCCTTAATAAGTAATAAAATAGAACATGGGCTTCCAATGAATGCCGCACAATTTCGATGAGTGGGCTGCCCGATAATGGGTGGTAAGTGAGCTGGTTGCCCACATGAATTTGTGTAGGATTTATGACATTCCCTATGTAGGATTGATGACATTCCCTAAGTGAGCTGGTTGCCCACATGAATTTGTGTGACATTCCCTATGTGTGTTGATGTGTGTTGTGTTGTGTATGTTTGTGTGTGTGTGTGGGGGGGGGTGTGTGTGTGTGTGTGTGGTTTGTGTGACAAGTATGTGTAAGAGGTGGTTGACCATCCTACGGAGTATTAGTTGTCACTAGAGAGTTGTGGGAGATGTACATGTGATTGGCATCTTGTTATGTAAATTTGAATGCACATATGAAATATTTTTTGGTTGAATCTCATTACGTGTGGTTATGTGGATCCTAGAATTCAACACCATGATGGCAATATGAAAATTAAGGTACATTTGTGCATTCTCTTGACGATGTTGCAATGTTGCAAGTACACTACTTGAGTGTACACCACTTGACATCATCGGTTGGCGAAAGCATGGAACACCATTAACCTTGGGCCCGACACTATCCTCCCTCAAGGGATCCTAGATAACACTCTCATATTTATTTTCTAGCTTTACTGCTAGTGGCGGGTCACAAATCATAGCCATCTCGATGTTTTTACTTTCTCAAAGTCATCATTGTGGACCAACTCCATATCATTACTGTCGGATGCATTCATGGAATTACTATCCACTAACTCCATTTATCTCTGGTGCACATGAAATCGTGTGTGCTAACGTGTAATGACAAAAAGGTAACATGTTTATAGGTTGGAAGGAAGTGGGATGAGAGGGTTGAAGTGAAGTTCAAAACTTTAGAAGATAAAGAGATTTGAGATGGCATACGTAGATCTTGCACAACCTCTATGTATGAGCCAATAAGAAGGGAGAGGTTGGATTTATAGGGGAATGAGTTTTTTTTAAAGCACACTTGCTTTAGTTTTGTGCTTTCTAAAAGTTGAAGCTTAAAAATATACCCCCTCTTGCTTTAGCACCAAAAAAAGAGCTTACATATGCTTTTCTTTTACTCATGCCTTTTCCCATTTTAGGATTCATGCCCATGTAGGATCTCCCAAGGCTTTGTGGGTTTGTTGTCTAGGACACTCTATGCTTTGGCATAGTTAACCTCTAGTAATTTTAAGGAGCAATGCTAGTCTGTGGGTGACAACAGACTAGTAATTTTAAGGAGTAGTGCTAGTCTGTGGGTGACAACAAGATAAGGGACTTTCTTTATTGTTTGAGCATTGGCATGTTACTTATATGGCAAAAATTTTAGACAAGTTTTTGTTGGCGAATAGAGAGGTTGGTGGAGAGACAACACAAGAGAGAGAGAAGGGGAGAGTTGATACCAAGAGAGAGTAAAGGGAGTCATGGACACAAATCAAGATGCACACATTAATCATTAGACTAGGGCTATTAAACAGCCTTTGAAGTACAAAAGACAAGGTCGTAGGACCATACAAAAATAAAAGGTCTAAATCACACTAAAGATAAAATCTAGATAATACTAGGGTGTGTTCACACACACACACACACATTTTGCTTAAGGGAAGGTTTATACACATTGCCACTAAACTTATTCAACAAATCCCCTTATAGTGGTAACGTGTCTAGAAGGCCCAAATATCATCGACCATATTTGTGATGCCCTTCTTCTCCTTGGAATTTTCCTTTGCTGAATTGGCTTTCTCTTTCCTCTGCTTGATGGTGAGTTGCTTCCTGCATTCATTGATGAAATGTCCCTCCTTGTGGTAGTAGTGACACTTCCCTTTCTTCTTCTTGGAAGTATCTTTCGATTTGTCTTTACCTTTTTGACTTGAAATGCTTGTTCACCATCATGAGTGGGAGTGGTGGAGTTGACCTTGAACTATTTGTCCTCTGCAAAACCAGCTCATCAAAAGTTATTGGCGGTGCACCTCTTCTCATTGATAGATTTAGAGAGGTATAAAAGCTTTGGTGGGATGGCGGGAGTGAACTGAGAGCAATGTTAACTAACTCTCGATCTGAAACTAGTTTGATGATGTTGAGCAGCTACTTCTTGAGGTCTTTTGATCTTGGTCAAAAAATTGGCGCGGCTCATGTACCTGTATCCATGAGAGTGGTATCTACCGCATGCTTGAGGCACATCACCCAAGCCTCGTTCGAGCCTGGTATATGGAATATTGTAGCTAATCATCCTAATGGTAGGATTTTGGTAGTGGAGATTCTAATAGTTGGGGAAAGAATGTGGATAGTGAACATTTATGGGGCCCATAATCATAAAGTTAGAAGTGGGATGTGGGAGTGGATTGCTAATCTGAATATCCAGGGGCAATGCATGAGAGGTAGAGGAATAGGTGTGGGGGGAGCATTGTTTTGATGGGTCAAGAAAAGATGAGGTGGGAGGAATTAAGAGGGAGAATTGGCTTAATGGATGGGTGGGACATGGGTGATTGGGGATCTAATCCTGGACATACCTATTTTAGACTACAATGTTTTGGATCATCATCTAGAATAGATGGAGTCTTTTTTAACCAACAAGCTTTATGGGTTCCTCATACTCTCAAGATGATTGTTAACTTTAGCTCTGCTTTGTTTGATCATATGTTAACTGAAATGGGGTTGGCATATAATTAATTAGAAGGAGACTGAATTAAATAAGTTCCCCACAAGGAAACTAAGAGTGAACAACCTACTTCTCAAGGATGAGCTCTTTGTTAGACATACTGAGGAGGCAATTGAGAGACTTAAAAAGAGAGGAACCTCCCAGGGCTCTTGGAGGAATTTTGCTAATGAGATTCAAGGCATAATTAGGGGGCTTGGGAAATTAAGGGCTGAGGAAAAAAGACAAAAAAGGAAGAGATGGAGTGAACTTTTAGAGATCCTTTAGAAAAAGAGACATATAGGGAAACTCACATATGAGGAAGCTGCTTGGTATTTTAAGTGTCAAGCAGGCTTGAAGAGTGAGGATGAAAAATGTATCAAGAGAGAGGATAGCAGATATAAATGAAAAATCTTTAATCATAGAAGGAAACCTAATAGGTATATTTTCAAATGGTTGAGGAGGAAAACTGCAAGGAAATAATGGGAAAGGTATTGGATGAAAATGGACAAGGAGTGGAGGGAATTGGCTTGATTGCTAAAAAATGAGTAGAATTCTTGGGTTCCACTCTTAGTCTGAAAGAAGACTGCTCATGCAAAAGGTTTCAAGCTGAGAGCAAACTGTTAGGACTAATTAACAATAGAGTGGATCCTGATAAGGCCAAGTGCCTTGAGAGAGATATTGAAGCTAAAGAATGTTGGGTATCCCCCCTTCAAAAGCTGGGGAGAGAGAAATCACCTCGGTGGGATGGTTTGTCAGTAGAATTCTTCATTATTTTTTGGCCATCATTAAAGGATTTAGTGTGGAAAATTTGTAGAGAGGCCTTTATATCTAAGGCAGTCTGGATAAGGATTTGAAGGAGGGGTTGGTGAAACTCATTCCTAAACAAGCAACCTGTTGATAAATTCAATCAATTGGAGACCCATTACCTTGTTAACTGTTATATATAAAATCATGGCCAAATTATTGCTATAAGGACTTCCCATGTCCTCTAAGAAGTCATCTCCAAGAGGCAATATAGCTTCATAAAAGGTAGGTCAATCTATGATAACATTTATGTTGCTATGCTTTGAGAACACATGAGAAGCGCATATTATTACAACTAGATCTTGATAAGGCTTATGACAGGGGTCATTTGTGGTTAGGGTGATGGAAAAATTAGGATTTGGTGTGTTAGGATGACTACATCCATATATACCCTTACATTAGGAGGACACTCCAAGTTGTGTTGAATGGGAGGGTTTGAGGTGAACATGACAGTAAGACAGGGTTGTCCCCTTGCTCCTCTATTATTTGCTATTGCTTCTCATCCTTTGATAGTGGCATTGGAAGATGCTTATGATGGAGGGAGGGTAACTGGATTGAAGCTAAGTAATGGTGAGCAACTGATTATACAATGTTTTGAAGATGACTCTTTACTCTTTTTGAAACTTGATAATGACAATGTGAGATAGGCTTTATGCATTATTTAGGACTTTGCAGATGCATCTCTGGGTCCAAGTGTAATATACATAAGTCCAAAATAATAAGCCTGTTTGAGGATAATGACTTTTCTTAGCAATGTATGGAGATTTCAACCTTAACACTTTCATTTATAAAGGACTAAGTTGAATGCTACGACTCTTAAAAAGATGGGGATGTGAGGTTATTAAGAGGGGATAGATTGGCAGACATCTAGGGGTTCTAGAAGTAACAAACAAACAACTAATTGACTGGACCCTGGAGAGATTTTTCTTAAAGCTCAAAAAATGGGAAGGTATCAGAATTCCATTTCATGGCAGGGTGGCCATATGCAATACTGTGCTGAATGCTTACATTATGTTTTTATATCCTGTGCTGGAATTTGGGAAGTGCCATTGACAGAAGATTGTGAGGCCCAAAGGGATTTCCTATGGAGAAATGGAAGCTCTAGTAAGCTGGTTTTAGCTTGGCTTGCATGGGATAGACTAAGCTTACCCCGGCTAAAGGAGGCATTGGTATCCTACATATCCCTTCTTAGACTGCAGCAAATATGGCTTTACTTCTTCCTAAGTATCTTCAACAGAAGGAGATATGGACTAAGATGTTGAAGGAGCTTGTATATGATGCCTATATTAACTTTGAGGGTAGATGAAAAGGACTAGGATGGAAGGATAAACTCTTTTCTTATGCCTCTCTTAAAATCACAGGATCCCCCTTTTGTAGAATGCTTTGGAGCAAATGGAAAGAGACTTTGGGTTTGATAGTTTGGGATGGATGTTACAGAGCCTCGGGAAATTCTCTCTTGAGCCTTGGGATTCGGTGGACCCACAAATTCAATCCTCCTTTAGCTCTTTAGGATCCCAGAACAGCTAAGAACTTGAATAATAAAGGGCTAAGGAGGCTGTCTGAATGTTGGGATGAGATCTCAGTGGGGTGGAAAGAACCTAAACAGCTAGAAGAGGAATTTGTAGTGTCTCCTCGGAAGGGGCAGTTAGTTAGACAAGTGATGGAGGAGGTACACAAGGGTTGGACATCTACTAACTTTGATGAATCCTATTGGATAAAGGATCAGGTTTGGTACAATGGTGCAAAACTGGACAGAGGGGCAACAAAGGACTTATATAAGGAATTAAGAAAAAGTGAGGAAAATGTAAATTACTGTAGTAAAATCTAGAGGGTAAGCTGGAGAAAGAGATGGAAAGCAATATGGGAGATTAATATTCCCACAGAATCCCAAGTATTTCTTTGGAGAGTATGCATGGGGGCTTTACCCATTGGGGTTAAGCTACTTCAGAGAAACTTTACCAGTGGCTATTGTCCCAGGTGCAAGACTACCCTTGAGGATGGGAAACATGCCTTTTGGGATTGCCCTGCTACTATAAGAGGTACGTGGACCAGAATTGGGAAATGGGTTTGCTATAATACAAGGATACAAGGCCAATGGGGGGACTGGATTTTAGGGAGATAGTCAACTAATGGGGGGACTGGATTTTAGGGAGATAGTCAACTAATGATGGACATGCTGACTTAATCTTCAATATAATCAGGTTTTGTATCTTTGGGAGGTATGGAATACCGAGAACTATATAGTTTTTCAAAAAGTAATTGATGCACGAATAGATGTGATAGATAGAGATGCATAAATGTATATACATGTGCTAGTCTATTTACTATGTGAATAAGCTGAACAAGGAAGAGATGTGATGCAGATGATTCAGGCTCTGCAAACATTCATCATTTGATCCTTATTCCCTCTAGGGAGACTTTCATACATATTGGGCTGAGTCTAATAGGTTTCTCTTTATGTTTTCAGGAAATTACAGGGTTAAACTTGAAGTTAAAGCTAGTGAAGTTTGGCCAAAGACCAGAAGGTAGTACTACAAAGTGAAACACATTGACTACATGTATATTGCCTTTATAGAGAACCCAGTTGGAGCCAGACCAACAGTTAAAATCTAGACTAAGAAGAGTGAAGTTTTGGAGAAACAGTCTCCTAAAGGCTGCACTACTGAAGCCATGATTAAGGCTTGCATTCAGCTAGGTTATCAGATTTCATGGGGACAATCTTCTTTTGCATTAGAAGATGACATATGGTTTTTGGTTTGTGATTTGTTGAACAGGGCTTGAATGCAATGATGTAAAATATGATGTAAAGATGTAAAACTACTTTTTGGTAATAAATATATATGTCTATTGGTCCCCAAAAAAATTGAGAGCACCTAGAAAGTGAAGTACTCAGAGAGAATCCGAGAAAGTTCTCACTAAGATCTCCTGAGTGTACTTGCACGGCTGAGTTACCCAATGGGTTAAAAAACTTTGAATGGTGCAATAGAATCTAAAATCCCTTTTACCCCAAACTCTCTATGTATTTTTTTTAGGAACAGTAAATATATATTATATTAAAAAGGGTAGCCCTTTACAGAGAGCACACTTGCAACTCTTCTCTTAGACATATCACCAAAGAGAACCTCATCCCTTTACCCCAAAATTCTAATGCAAAATTACTTTATCCTGAACACTTTGTGTGTCTAATGTGGAATTTCTTTGTCCAAAACTCTTTGAGTACGTTGAAGGCCGCCCAAAAGATTTGCTGCCGGCGCACCACCTAAAGTAGTGTGCCCAAAACTGTCAAGGAAAGCAAGTAGTGTGCCCAAAACCGCCCAGGCGAGCGAAGCCCTGTGGGTAGCAGGGGTCACTGAGGTGGAGCAAGCAGCAGAGTGAAGATGGCAAACTGGGTGGTTGACTAGCATTTGCTTGGAACTTCTCGGTATTAGACTAAGTGTTAGACCAGTTGATAGTTGGACTGTTTGATACACTAAGATTGTATATGTAGTTGGATCTCACAATGGTCACACGATGGATGCAGTTCCATAAAATTATTTTGATTCTAGGACTTTAGAGTTGAATGGACTTCCACTTGTTCATGGGGTGTAACCCATGGACATGTTCGGGGTGGAATATGTTGTAACCATCATCCTTCAAGATCTCTATTAATTAGATTGCATGGACCTTTAGTAACCTTAAGTTCATTCCAATTCGGTGGAATGAAAAGTAGCTTGAAGTATTATGTTGTCTTTAGGCCATTCGAGGACATGGGACGTACACTAGGGAGTTTTATGCTTACCATAAAGTAGATGTGAGTATCTATTGGTTATATGTGAAAACACAATCTAAGTTCAATCTTAGATGAGGATTGCAAAGGGGAGATATTGTGCGTAGAATATTGTACTGGTGAAGTACAGTATGATAGGATATTGTACTGGAAGTATAGTATCCTAGAATATTATACTTGTGGAAAGGGGAGATCTTGTAGCTAGAATACTATACTAGAAAGTACATGGCACAAGAGCGAGCAACCTCACTGGAGGCAGAAATGGCAATGGCACAGACGCCAAAGAGTTGGGAAGTGAGCCTACGGAAGGACGAGGTTAAAAAAGGAATAAAGGCAGATGGTTTGCCCTAGTGCTTTGAGTTTACCATAGGGATGTCACGTGCACACCTTAATCTAATGCCACGTGAACATTATTATTCCTTGTAGCCACCTTAGAGTCAAAGTTAGAGGGTGTATATTGTCGGTTTGGAGTAGCCTATAGGTGCCTAGGACATGCACTAATGGTTGGGGACAAGTATTAGGCATAATATGAACACATTTTATCACAATTCTCATAATGTTTATGGCTTGAAAAGGGATGGCTGACTTGAATATTACTTGCTATCAAAATTCCTATATAAAGATAAAACAGGAGTCATTTGTAACCATTAAGAGGCAGGGCATGCAAGGCTAAGAGCAAGGGCATGCAATAACAACATTTAGATTAGTAAAGTACATCTCCAAATCAGAGCTTTCCATTACAACTTCAAATCACGTTCATGATCTACAATCATTATAATTACTCATTCATTTAGTAATATACAGTAGGGGTAGGTTAGGTAAATACTCTCTCTCTACTTTTCTATGTCATCAATTGTGCATGTGATTAGCACTAATTTTTATAACTTAACATTAATCATCACATTAAGCACGCTTTTACATAGCTAGCATGTAACACTTTCAGATACTCCCTCGACAAGATCTTAACTCTAATAGAGAGGATTGTAGCTTTGATGCAAGAGTTCTATCGAGAAATTGAGGTGATAGACTCCTCCTGAACCTGAGCAGAGATAGATGGCAAAGTGAGAGAGAAGTACGACATGTCAGAAGGCAACAGAAAGAGGAGGATTGCAACTTTGATGCAAGAGTTCTATCGGGAAACTAAGGAGATAGACTCCTACTAAACCCGAGCATAAACAGGCAACGTGAGGAAGAAGCACAACATGTCAGAGGGCAGCAGAAAGATGTAGACAAATGATAAAAATGTTGAAGCACCAAGTCAGAGATGAGAGAAAACAACAAATCGCCGATGTAATAATCCTCAAGAAGCAAGATGCACCAGCCCATAGGCAAGGAGTGGTCTCCACAAGCAGAGGGCTGAAGAGTGCTCGCACCACATGGCTAAAAAATGATGATGATAATGAGGGGGAGGGGCTACATACATACTCTCCATATGCACTAGCCGACTCACCCATGAATCCAATGGGACCTAAAAAATAGGAACAAATAGGCAAAATTGCCATAAAAGGGTGGGCATCCCACATGAGAGGCCCAGGAAAAATAAGGAGGTGCGTGAACATGGGAAAGGCACCTGTAGACACCAAAATAGCCACCAACAAGAGATGATATATACTAACACCCCCTCTCAGGTATTTGGGATGCCCCAAGGCCCAAGGAGTTGCCACATGAATGCCAATAGCTGATTGAGATAATCCTTTGGTGAATAAGTCTATAGCATTGTCCTGGGTAGGACAATATTCAAGAATAATCTCCCTCCAAGATCCACTCCCGCACACAAAGTGGTATTGTATCTCTATATGCTTGGTCTGTACACATGAAATATCGGATTCTTAGTAAGAGCCAAGCAACTCTAGTTTTCGCATGAGATAATGGTAGGTTGATGTGGAAAATCGATCTCCTCAAGTAGCTTCCGCAACCAAATTCCCTCACAAGAAGCCGAACATGCCACTCAATACTCCACCTTAGTCCGATGAAAGCACCACCATAGGTTTCTTTTTACTTGTCCAAGAAATTGCTCCTAATCTAAGTATAAAGCAAAACCCTATAGTGGATTCTTGGGTGTCCACATCTCCAGCCTACTCCGAGTCACTCTAGCCACGTAAAGTGGCCCCCTCTCCATAGAAAATACCAAAATCCTTTGTTGGTACCTTGCAACAAGTACAAGAACACAAAGAGTGCTACTTGTGAGTGAACGTCCAAAGGTGTCTGCATGCATTGAGATTTCCCACCATACATGTACAATCAGGACGTGTGTTAAGCAACCAGATCGAGGAATCAACCAATTGTTTGTATATAAGTAAGTGTATTTGCACTAGGATCAGGTCCAGAAGAGGAGAGTTTGATGTCAAGATCCATGGGAGAAGTGATGGGCTTACAATCTATCATTCTGAAAGCCTCTAAGATCTCTATAACTTATTTCTCTGAGAAATGAATATGCCATCTGAGGCTCGAAGATCTCCAATCCAAGAGAGAATAGAAGAAACTGGAGATTTGTCATCTCAAAGTCCTTACTAAGGGTAGCCTTTTCTAAGCAATGTGCACTATATGACTACCTGTGAGGTAATCAAGTCATCCACATAGAGAATGACAAGAGTATACAACCCTTTCTTCAGAAAGATGTAGAGATTTGGAGCCGCCGACCCCTTGAAACCCTTCTTTTGAGAGAATGCATCAATGTTCTCATACTAAGCCCTAGGGGATTGTTTCAAACCATACAAGGCCTTTTTCAGCATGTAGACCATACCTTTGGAGTCAAGAATGTGAAATCCTAAGGGCTGTTCCACATAAAATTAATCCTTTAGCTCTCTATTGGGAGAGGAATGTTGACTTGACATACACATTGGCCCATTTGAAAGATGGACCAATGAGAGTGTGCAACAAGAGCAAGAATTGTCCGCATAGTCACCATCCGAGCAGTAGCCTCAGTGCAAAAGTATCATTAAAAAGCCACGTCAACTTTCTAAGAATATCCTTTGGCCCCAAGCCTAGCCTTGTGCTTATCCAGAGTCCCATCTTTGTACTTGGTCTTATAGACCCATTTGACACCAATCACCTTCCACTTTACCGATCTAGGAACTAGCTCCGAAGTGTGATTCTATTTAATAGAGTCAAGTTCTGCTTCCATGGTCTGATTCCAAGTCAATTTGGAGAGCATCTCCCTAATATGAGTAGGTCCGAGTCCTTATGGATATGTGACATTAGTGCATAATTGACGCACAGATTCTCCTAAGGTGATGTCGTGGTATGCAACTGCTCTAGTCAATAGGGACCCCTTGTTGTAGGTGAAGGCAACCATGCTACCTCTAAGTCCCGTGATGTCAAGTACACCAATTGGGAATATGATATTGCCCCTCTAGAGTAGAACCCTACTCCTAAGGTGTAGCTTGCTATGGAGCATCCACCAAAATCTCCTCCTCATCATCATTGTTGGATGATTCCTCCACCTAAGGTTTTGGAGGATGTGCCAATTCAAGTTGAGGAACTGGAGGATCCAATGAGGAACCAATGAGGAAGAGGAACTGGAGGATCCAATGAGGAACCAAGGAGAGGCTAAGTCAAATCAGACCCTGAAAATGAAGAAACCCCCTCTAGAAGATGAACTCTCATCAATGCTACCACATCTCTGCTAATGATGATCTTCAAAGTTACATGATTGTGGAGCCGATAACCTTTGGATTTTGAGTTGTAGCTAACCAAAATATGGTGCTTGGACTTAGCGTCCAGCTCCCCCTTATCACCATCAAGTACATGAACAAATGTATTTGACCCAAAAACCCAAAAGTGTGAAACCAAGGGTTTTCTTCCTATGTAGGCCTGAAAGGGGGTCTAACCTAGAATAGCAGTAGTAGGGGACCGATTGACAATGTAAACAACATTAGCAAAACTACCTTTTCCCAAATCTTTTAAGGTAGACTTTGATGTTCCAATATCATTTGAGCCATCTCAATCACCAATTTTTTTTTCACTCCATCATGTTGTTCTCTGAAGGAGTACCTATGTTGGCAAACTCCTATTGAATACCATTGAGGTCACAATACTAGGGTTAACCTCACAAGAAGTGAACTCGCCTCCTTTGTTGTCTCATAATGTCAAGACAGAGTGTCCCAACTGTTTCTCCACCAAGGTTCTCCATGTTTGGAATTTGTTGAAAGTTTCAACTTTGGATTTGAGAAATAGACCCAGGTATACATGCTAAAATCATCAACCAAAAGAAAAACATAACTACTACTAGCAGAATCAAGAGTCGGAGTATGCATCGGGTTGTATAAATCTACATGAACCAATTCCAGAGTAGCATTCTTTGGAAAGGCCTCCTGATGTTGTTTCCCTTTGAGACAAGAGTGAAAAAGGCCCTCATGTGTGCCAACATCTGGCAACTCATCCACTAGTTGCTCTTGAAAAGCCTTTTGCCCTGCAAGGCCTCCAAATGAGGTGTCTAAATCTAGCATGCCAAAGATCACTTGTGTGGGTACCTGTGTGAGAGTAAAGAGGTGTGAGTTTGTAAAAAGAGGCCATGGTCCTCTATGCCTTGCCATAGGATCCTGTCAGTGAGAGGGTCACGAATGACTTTAGAGTCCCCCATAAATTCCACCTTATTGCCCAATTTGCAAACCTTATGTGTACAAAGGAGATGGAACTCTAAATCTGGCATTGAAAGTCCACTTAATAAGTTGGGACAATACTTTAAAGGTGATAAGTCTAATGCATTACTACCATTCACCACCAAGGGCATCACAATAATGGGAGTCCTAGATTTTGGTACGAGAGTGATCTGTAAATGAGATCGAATGCCTAGTAAGGCATAGCAAAGTAGCATACGGACCCTCGGATGTTGCTAGCCTAATGAGTGATCTGTAAATGAAATTGAATGCCTAGTAAGGCATAGCAAAGTAGCAAACGGATCCTCGGATGTTGCCACAATCGGATGGCATTCTTGTCATCAGAGGTGAAATCTCCTAATGGACCCTGAATCCTACCATGTGTGGAGAGACTTAAAAGAGTGGGTCAAGGAAGGAACTTTAGAACCATAGGTGAGAGTAGGATGTGAAACAAGAGTCGCAGCATCTAAGGGAAGAGAGTAACACCCCCAAATTTTTACAAATCTAGCGACATCACTAAAAAAAGGATGACACAAATGTAGCCATCTCCATTTATCACCACAAGATCCTAGATGGTGGAGCAGATGTGAGTAGATGTTGGGAAAAAAAGGGGTAAGAACGGATAGATCTTATTGTGAAGATGGCCGATGAAACCTTTACAAGACCCATGGGAGTTTTATAGCAAACTAAATTAAAAATCTTTTCGTTCCGCTATCATCACACATTTGTAGTGATAAACTTCTTATGCCAACCGAACTCTTACAATGTCATTCTTTGTAGACCTTTTATGAGGGAGAATAGGCTGGTGTATGATTAAGCCTTGGAGAAAATCTATTTACAAGAAGAGACTCAAGTTCTAAATATGGATTTACAATCTTAGAACCGTCACTGTATGGAGGGAAACCTCTTTGCAAATGAGTCTTTCACCATTAATCATAACACATTAGTGCAAGTGTGTGGTGAACCAAACATTGTGCCAAACAAGGTTGAAGAGGAGGGCTTAATGTATACATCTCTCCCGCCTCTAGATTTTAGAAAAAATTGGATACACATATTATCCACAATCAATGTATTCCCTAGTCAAGGAACCAAGTTCATGGATTTGGATGATGCAATGATGTGCATACCCTCGAGTTTCGTCATGATGT
This sequence comes from Cibotium barometz, assembly GCF_041138505.1. Lineage (NCBI taxonomy): Eukaryota > Viridiplantae > Streptophyta > Polypodiopsida > Cyatheales > Cibotiaceae > Cibotium > Cibotium barometz. Next base: position 41,910,195 of record NC_141050.1, read on the forward strand.
TGAGAGTTGGGACTATTACTAAATTGAAAGAAACAAAGTTGATACAAACCTGACCACAAAGCATCACCACACGGGGGGAATCATGTAAGAAGAAGGTTAAGGTAAAAGTGCTACCAAGGTAGATGTAACAAAATCTCCACTTGCTCCATATAACAAAATGTTATGTTGCCAATGGTGGTGGACATTGGTGGTTTAGATACATCAAGGCTACAAAAATACACAAAGAAATCTCAGAAAACTAGGGCAAAGGGCTAGAAAAGATAACTACCTTTGGTAAGGCACACAAGAGTAACCCCAATCCCCAAAGAAATTTGAATCGTGACTTTATAAATCAGAAAGGCATAAGAGAAACAAAGCCTTAGAGCTAGAAGCCAAGAAGATACAAGCCCAACAAGGAAGATCATGACCAAGTCCTTGATTGTTATAAACCATATGTAGTGGGTGAACAAGTAGTTATCTTCCTTATAGCCCAATGCTCTAAGGAGTGGCAAGAGGGAATCTCTTACCATTAAAGTACATTTATAATGATGGGAGACAAGTTTTCCTATTGAGTTATGCCCTTTGGACTAACTAATAGCCCTTCAGCATTCCATTGGCTAAATGTGCATAGCTTTTAAAGACTATCTACCGAAGTGGTTGGAAGTTTTCATTGACAACTTGTGTGCTCACTCCAAGTGGAAAGAGTGGAAAGACCACCTAACTTGATTGAGCCAAGTATTTCAAGGTGTTAATTATATTGAATATCTTGGATCCCACTGAAATGCCAAATTTGGTCAAGCCTGGTGTTATATTTGAACACATTATGTCTAAAAATGTTCTCTACGGATGAAACCAAAGTCAAGTTGATTCTAGAACTTCCACTACCCACAAATTTTAAAGAAGTACAAAGGTATATTGGATATGTTAGGTACTACATAAGGTTCATAGTATTCTATATGCAGAGATTACATGACCATTGTTTAGAGACTATTTGTAGTCCTTGAATGGACCAAGGAATGTAGGCAAGCATATGATGAACTTAAGAAGTACACCAATCTTAAGACTCCCTAATTAGGACGACATAATCTTTCATATGTATATTGACGCATTAAACTTTGCCATTAGTGCGTTTGTGCTAACACAACCAGGGGCACAAATTGGACTACCTTATTTATTTTGCCAATAGGAAACTCAATGAGGAGTAAATGAATTACACCACCACAGAGCGAGAAGAGTTGTCTATGGTTTATGGCATGAAAAGGTATATACACTAGCTAATAAATTTGTATCCTTTGTGGATCAACAAACCTTGTTATATCTTGTTAATAAGCCCTACACTATAGGAAGGAGTACAAGATGGTTGATCCTACTCTTGGAGTTTAACTTCACTCCCACTCAAACACAACATTTACTAGCTTATAATTTGTCATAAATTCCTAATGGTGTGAGCCTGCAACACAAGAATCAATGACAATCTCTCAGATGCGTGCTTATTTGAAATTGACATGGTACTTGAGTGAACTGATGAAATCTCTTAATACCTTTCTTAAGGTTTTTTGCAAGATCAACCATTGAATAAAGATAAGATGCAATGGGTTATCAAGCTAGTAGCACCATATCAACTGATAACATGACAACTATACAAGCGAGTTAGAATGATGTTCTACGAGAAGATGATTTTGTGCAAGTACTCAAGGAAGAACACTCTAGAATTGCTAGAGGACACTGGGGAAGTGACAACATGAAAGGTTCTAAGTTGGGTTATGTGGCCAACGTTGTTTTAGTGATGTGGTTTGCGATGAATGTCAATGATTTGCTATACCATAATAGAGAGACCATATTCCTCTCAACAAGTAATAGTTTAGCATCCCTTCAAAAAATAGGGAATTGATTTTGTATGACACATTAGTCCTACCAGCAGACAAAGACCCCATGACCACTACATCATAGGAGCCCAAAGTTGGCATAATCTAGGACTACTAAGAAGGTTGATGCTCATACCACTGCTAAATTTCTATATTTACAAGTCATTTCTAGATTTGGATGCCCTTTATCAGGGTCACACTTTGTCAATGAGGTGATTGATCGCCTCATGAAAGGCTTTATGATAGCGCACAAGAATTCTTCGCCCTCCTATCCACACAAGCTAATGGCCAAGTAGAGAGCACAAACAAGATATTATGTGGCATTTCTAACAAAAACAATTCAAGTAAGTAGAATGGATTAGGAGAGTACCAGCTAACAACTGCTTTGTGGGCTTATCAAACATCATAGATGGTAGCAAAATGAGTTACACCCTATTTTGGTTTTGACCTATGGGGTTGATGCAATAATGCCCATGGATCACTATCAGCAAAAGATTAATTGATAATGAAATGGTTGAAAGGCTTATTGACCTACAAAAGTCAGAAGAAACCAAACTAATTGCCATACGTGGATTGATGGTAGAAAAGTTATGATGCAAGAAATGGTTTGATCAAAACGTCAAGGTATGAAATTAGGAAAAAAAAGTTGAAATTAGGGGATTGAGACCTTTCCAAATCACTGAGATTACTCCAGATGATCATTGAGATTAGTTGATCATGATTGATACCTTGGATGGTATTGAATCCCATGGGTACATCAATGAGATTACTCCAATCTCAATGAATGAGACCTTTCTAGATCACTGAGATTAGTCGATTACAATTGATACCCTAGATGGTATTGAAACCCATGGGTAAATCAATGAGATTACTCCAATTGATCACTGATACCTTTTCGGATCATTGAGATTAGTCGATCATGGTGGATACCCTGGATGGTATTGAAACACATGGGTACATCAATGGGAGAAAATTGAAAAATTAATATGGACCCTTGACATACGATATGTCGGCCAAAATACAAAAAAAGTGGGAGAGAAAAGAACAAGACAGGGTGAAAAGACTTGCCCAAGTAGAGGAGGTTGTAGCCAGGATCAACAAGCAAAAGATGAGTAAAACATTATCAATAAACATGGCTACACTATCATCTAAGGAAGATGATGGCCTGGATATTGAGCTTGCAAGGGTTAGTATTCAAGTGTGTGGCTAGAAACACTAACACAAGAATAGCTCTAAACATAGGAGCCAATCAAATAGTAGAAGGCACAAGTCAAGGCCAATAAAGAAAGAGATGCCACTGAAAGAAAACAAGCATTGGTGTGGAAAATAAAACTACAAATTCAACCTTGCCCATTGATGAAAAGGTCGAGGAAATCCAAATGGATCTAACTGAACCAAAGCTAATAAGCAAGAGCAACATCAATTACAAGGGTAAGTGTAAAGTTAAGGAAGAAACTACCCTAGCCCATTGATGAAAAGGTCAAGGAGATCCAAAGGAATCCGGCTAAACCAAAGCTAATAAGCAAGAGTAACATCAATGACAAGGGTAAGTTTAAAGTTAAGGAAGAAACTACCCTAGTTTCCATCACAGATCTATAGATCTAATAATGACTAGGTTTATCTGATGGTTTGGAAGAGGAGGTGCACAACTCAAGGAGGGAACTAGAAGATCTCTAGAGACAATATCCTTAAGCAAACAGATAAGGAAATCCTCCCACAAACTGGAGAGGTAGGAAGCCAAAGCTTAGTGCATTTCCCAAAAAAGGAGATAGATTGATTAAGTCAAGTTCTGCCACCTATAAGGTCGTCTTAGGTGGAGAAAACTCATGCCAAACATATCATAAAGCTAAGAGGATCAATCTATGAAGTCATGGGTATAAAATTATGAAAAACAATTGACGTGAAAAACCAACGGATTGAATAACTTGAGTTTTCCATGCCTAAAAAATCCCTACATTAAGCAAGAAAGACAGAACTAAACAAGTCAGTAGGATTACAAGACACAAGAAATCACTTCGAAAGATGGACACTCAAAAGATTTTTCAATGTGAAAAACTAGCGTCGTGAGTGAGTAACTTGAGTTTTTCATGCCTACAATTGTTGGTTTAAGGACAACAAAAATAATGCACGATGTTAGAGTATGACATTGAAATTCATAAGCTAAGCTCAGCTTGACAGAAATTGGAAGATTTTTCAACATGAAAAACCAATCGATACTCACAATCATGTGATGAGTAGCTTGAGTTTTTCACGCCCAAATTTTGCACCAAAATAATGATGTGAGCTAATAAAAGTATTCCCGAGGGTAGTGTGTAACCATCTATATGTGTTTGTAATTCACATTAAGTCATGCAATCATCTCTCAAGCACATTGAGTTTATCTCTCTAAATATCTCCCTTCTCTCTCTACAGCAACACACATATATGATGGAGTTCTATCCTCCATAGCCTATAGCTTATGCCTATCCCTAAGGCTAATATCTTTGAGCACCATCGGCCACCACCATTATCCTACTTAGAAAACTTTTGGCCTTGTGATATCTCTTTAAAAATGTCCTTCTATAATTCCTTGATGCGGTTCTACTAAGGCAACTTGTTGCTCAAATGTTCTCTTCCTCATCATCTTCTACTCCTTCTAAGTAATTCAAACCCTCAGCATTAAGTAATTCAAACCCTTAGCATAAGGTGGCCTTATAGATTTATTGACGTGTGCTTTACCTAGGATCGTAACCCATATCTTCTTCTTTCCTTTACACAAGCTGATTTGATTACTGGCCCAATTATTCTTGATCTTCTGTTGCCTTAACCATGGTCATCCAAACAGCATCATAGGTATGTGCTGTCAATTTCCTCCATGATCAACATTACAAAAAAATCACATCCAAACAATCTAGATTAGTGGCCCAATTATTCTTGATCTTTTGTTTCCTTAACCATGGTCATCCTAACAACATCATAGGTATGTGATGCTGATTTTCTTCATTTTCATGATCATGACATTGTTAAAAAATCACATCCAGACAATCTAGATTGGCAATCCGTGTACCAACCCCAAGGGCTTAACTCGTCTTTGATCCACCATTTTGACTAAAAAAGGAGTGGGTTCTAGCTCCTTGATTCCCAACTCCTTCTGCATGGTATCTGAAAGAATGTTGACTCTGGATCTACCATCTAGTAGAGCTCCAAGGATCTGTCATCCTTTTATTGTCACCATTACTTATGGTACTACTACATCCCAATCATGTATGGTTGCTGCAAAATGGTGGTTGGTGTCTACATCGACCTTATCTGTGTGCACCACTAGATCATCAACGTTGGGTTTGATGTGTCAACATCCACCTTATCTGTGTGCACCACTGGATCAAGTAGTTTGCCCAGAAGTTGTCTCCAATAATTCGACACTAGCCTAAGCAACTAGACCTCTAGCATCTTATTATGAGGTCGATCATTCATGTGATTAGGAGATTGTTGTCCAGATTGACTATCGTAATAACATTGCTATGTAGAGTCATTGGTAAGATTACAGATTGCACAATAATAAGCATGCTTGTAATCCTCCTTCAAATGTCCTAATTTGGAACATTTTGAACACGAGACATTTGGTTGGACTCTTGCAGAGGATCCTGCACTCTTTTCGTTTGCCTCCCAAGTCAAAGCGTGCGGATCACACGAGGAATCAATGATATGATGAAAATGCCCCATTCACAACCATTGCCAGTATGTATGAAGTATGTTAGAATCCACTAACAAGGACCGTGGTCCGTGATCTTTGGGATCTTGTGATAATGCCCCCTCTAAGATTTTGTCATGTTTGCATGGTAATAGTAAAATACACATAAATCTGTTACTACATTTGCAAGGCACATTATGAAGTCTCATTGCATGAGTTTCCCCCCTCTTTTCCATCTCAATGAGAAATGTGGTGAATGCATCAACAACGATTGCACAAGTGGTTTCAAAGTGTTGTCATGTGCACCTTTTTAGGTTATGGTTGATGGCTTAGGTAGAATCTTGCTTCCTCTTTCAACTCTATATTTGAATCTAAACATGGTGATTGGCGACTTCCTTTGTGGAAAATTCCCCCAAAGGATTTGCCTTGTAGATCTTTTGATGTGCTAGGGATCATTCGTCTTGGCGATGCCTTTATGGAGCAGAAGTCCCCCAAGGGATTCATCTTGTAATTTTTTGACGTGTGTAAGGGGTCATTCTGGTTGGTGAGGGATAGGCTAAGGGCTCTAAATTGAATTTCGAGATACGAGAGAAGCTAAGTACCATTCCTAACCTCCTTAACCTTATGCATAATGTGACAAAAGATTTTGAATGTACTTTTGAGATATGAGAGAAGCTAAGTTGCACTCCTAACCTTAACCTCATGCATAATGTGACAAGAGATTTTGAATGTACTTACGTGTCAAATTTTCCCTAATTTGGAAATTTGTATCCCCTTTTTGTATTATTTTTCCTAATTTCCCCTCTTTTGAACCTACTTTACTCTTGTCTACTTGTAGATATGCACTTTAATACCCTTAGCCTCAATAGCATGCAATCCCTAACAATGGTGCTCTAACTGGATTGTACAGGTGCATAAATATCTTTCTTAACCTTGCTTGAGGTTTTTCATCACTAGCCACATGGTCTATTTTAGTAAGACTTGGGCACACAAATATCTTTCTTAACCTTGCTTGAGGTTTTTCATCACTAGCCACATGGTCTATTTTAGTAAGACTTGGGCAAGGCCTAAGGTGGTTCGCTCTGGGCCTACTCATTCCCACCTCTTCTAATTATCACCTAGAAGATTTGCGCAAAGCTAAAGTTTTTAGTTCCACCACAAGATCACCTACACCTACTCCTAAGGTTTACTCTATCAATCCCCATCCTCCTAGACTAAGTGATGGCTACTCCATCCAAAGGCACCTTTTGCGTAAGTGCTCAAGCCCTCATATAGTTCCTTGGCTATGAGAGAAGATTAGTTTACATCCTTTATCCCTTTTTAAGCTTAATGAATTTGGTAGAAGGGACAAGAATATGAAGGATGTAATTTGGGGGCAAGAGAGACTGGTCGAGAAGCTGCTCGGAGACTACTTAGGTGTGACTGTAGAAGCTGATTTCAAAAAATTGAACTAATAGACTTAACAAGTACTTTTTTTAAAAAGTTATAATAGATTAATATAATAAAGATTGTGTCTTGCAATGACTACAAAAGTAATGCAAAAAAAGTACTATTTTATCTTTTGGAAAGGTTTGAGAAGATTTGGCCACATAGAGCCCCAACACTCACGTATCGTTAAAAAATAGCTCCACATGTGTACTCTTTAAAAAGAAAAAGAGCAAGATACCATTGCATCAATTGCATCATGCTACAAGATTGAGGAGTTGTAAAATGCAAAGATGCTTAATTTTTCATGCTCTATCCAAGCATAATCTCAAATCTAACCCCACTTAGGTATTTTCACCGAGGAAAATAGGTTTGGGAGACTTTCCAAAAACACTCATATCTTGCAAACGATAGGCTCATTTTTTCTTTGTCTTTTCAACTATGATGTCAAATCTACCCCTCCATTAAACATTCCTATTAGGGAAAAATAGGTTAGAAGGCACTATAAAAGGTCATAACTTACAAATTACAACAGACTCTGATTCTTTGTGTGAAATTTCAAGAATGAAAAAACATAATAATTAATAGTTCATGATCATAATAGATCCTATTTCTTGGAAAAGTAACTTTATTATGAGGTTAAATTTAATATCACCTCAAAAAACTTAGTTCGGAGCTTTTAGCTCAAAAACCGTACACATCCCTCTATAGAGGGACACATACCAACATGGCCATAAGCAATAGTTTAGCATCTAGGTGTTGCACTTAATTAGAGAGATCAAGGGGCACCTGAATCAACACAACCCATCTAGGAGCCTCATCGAAGACATCAATGGGTTTATCCTTTTCATCTGTTTTGACATGGCATCAATCAAGAGTCAGAATTGGCACCATAAATTTTCTCGATCAATGATTGGTTCAACAATGGTCGCAAGGTTTTGCTATTTTGCTATAGTGCACGTGCTGCCATGGCCCTTATGAAGTCTTGTCTAGAGTTGTTTTATTAGTGGCGTAGATCAATTGGCATTGTCTGTGAGCTCATACACCAACTACGAGCTAGTAATGTTTTCCGCACTTGTTATTCTTCATGATGAATAGCATGCATAACAATGTGTGAGAGAGATGTATATTTATATTTTTAATTGATGTCTACTGGTCTACTAGACCAAGTGTTGCATATGTTCCAAGCTGTTGAAATCACTGGCATGGACAACTAACAGGTTGAAAGAACAGCCAGTTCATAAACATGCAGGTAGGGAACACTCAACCTGAAAAAAATGACCATGGCCACATCCCCCTATACATCAACTTAAACACAGTAAAAGTAGTTGGAGTGGCGCTCACAACGCTCTTTTGACTTTAAAGGATGGTTGTTACCACATCAAACTAGGCATTTTCAAAGTTTGAAGGCCTCAAAAGAGATAAAAGACTTATATCTAGCACCTGTAGTCAAGTTCAAAATGAAAATGAAAAAACAGAACTTATGAATCTCTTGTATATATTTATTTACATCCACTCAAGGTTTATTTTAAGAAAGAAGACCGACGACATCAGAACAGCACATAACTGAAGCGCACGTGTATTACAATTTCTTGTCCAGTTTACTTCAGAATCAAAACCATCTTTACAATTTACTTCAGTTTCCTGTTCCGAGGGAATTACAACCTGAAACGCCTCTTTCCAACAACTCCATCCCACCACCATGCACTACACCCTAGGAGCAGCACCCACACAAACTACATACCCCACGCGTGGTTTGAGAGAGAAAGAGAGAAAGAGAGAGACTATTGAACTTTCGAAGGTTAGATGGCAAACTTGACCACAATGTGATGATGAGCCTGTTACTCATGCTCTTCGATTCCAAAAAAGAATTAAAGCAAAGCCCATCAATGGCTTCTCAAAAGGTCAATAATAGTACTGATTAGAATCAAGATATTGAAAACCTTGTTCTAGCTGTGCATAGGAGAGAATTCTGCATGGGCAGGAGGCCTATTTAACTGGGTCAAATGGAAAATTCCTTTACTTTAAAAAAAAAAGACCCTAGATACCTGGGCAGCCTATGAAGAGTACCACTGCTCACCTCACTTCACCTTTGGAGTTCCAAATTCCAAGTCTTTTCAAAGGACAACTTCGGAGGTTTGTTTTCATTCGCATGGACTGTGCACATTACCTGTATCATAAGTGCACAAGGCATCAAAGAACTCACTGTTGACTAAAAAGACGACACACTTCAAGAGATCGAAGGTTTCTTATGGAAAAAACTACTAGTAAGCACAGCTTGCTATTTCCAACAAAAAGACTAAATGGTATGCCGCTAACTAAATTTTGAGACTTGAAGTAGAGCCCTGAGCCTTGCAAGAAAGCATGGCCGTAACAAAATATCAGCAATCATTACATCATTAAAGAAAAGAATTTCATAAATAGATAGATAGATGCGGGTACGTATGCATTGATGTATATTGTGTATGTGTGTGCCTTGTATGTAATTATGTATATGCTAGGGGTGCTGGCATCTATGTACGGTATGAATGGTTGGTATGTGCGGCATGTTTGTCTTATATATGGTATTTATGCATGGTATGCATGAACGTATATATGGAATTTATGCATGTATGTACAGTAGTGAGCAGGTAGATCACCTTGAAAAAACCGGTTTCCTTTGACTCTCTGGTCCATTCTAGATCCACCACTTTCTTAGATGCTTCATAAGAGGCCTTCAATGTATTCTCTCCAGCCAGCTTTTGAGATGCAGCAAAGCTCCACGCCTCTGAATGGAAATCATAGGAGGGTTCCAAGGTAACACCCAAGCTGTGTACATATGAATATTTGAGTGAACCTTTTCCGGAATAAAAGCTGTATTTGCCAGTCACCTTGTTTGCAGGATCGAAAGCCAAAGTGCTCTCCAATACGGTAGCATTGGCCTTCTGAGAATGTATGTATGTCACCTTCAACTGTTTACCGCAAAGTTTGGCCGAATTCATGAACTGAAACCTGGCAGCCTATAAATATCATTTCAGAGTTCAAATGTCCTTCAGCACATACTTCAGAGATATCCTTATATTAGTGGAGTAAAGTAAATACCATTGTCAGTTTTTAATATAAGATCTCAAACAAATGTGCTGGCTTTACAGACCACTTTAAGCATAGTTGTCAAAACTCGACTTTTGCAAGGTCCCAACCTCGCTCTCACATTTTTCCCCTGGGAGGAGCCATTGCCAACCCCGTTGTGATGTTTACCTCCCAAGTTCCAACTTCCCAGCCAACCCTTTCCAACACCATTGACAGCAACACTGGAAAGCACTAGTCGGCAAGTTGGAAAGGGCACATTGCCACATCACATTTATTTTGGCTTTTTTTTTAAAAACTGTAGTTGTGGATGGAAACATTGTGGGCACCGTCATAAGGCAGCTGTGTCATTGCCATTTTAGTGCACCTTCAACCAACTCTTTCTGGCTTGTAACCTGTGACACACCCACGACCCTATAAGATCCATACATGACCTAACCAAGGATTATCTGACATAGAACCACAGAAGTGTTGGAGAATGCACAGGTGGAAGCATAAACAGAATGAAAACCCGGCCAACTGCATCTAGAAACAGGCCGACAGCTCATGACTTGCTACACAAGGGAAAAATACATAAAATGCCCAATAAATAGGGTAGCCTCATAACACAAAGATGCACAAATTTTAACAAGAAGATTAGGGTTAGATCCACATACGAGACAAACCCTACAAGAGGTTTCATAGACCTGACGGCGTGTGCATCCTATGACCACAATGGATTGTGGCTAGCGACTCACGAGTGACCACTCAACCATACGTTCAATGCCTCAAACCACCCCTAAGCCTAAGGTCCAATTTCTGCAAGCTTGCCAACCCCAAGTGACCCCAACTTGGCATCCCATACCACTACGCCACCCGCTCACAGCTCCATGGCCCTAAGGTCTTCTACATGCCCCTGGCAGCTCTCCTATCCATCGCGTGGATACCTCTCATAACTCGTAAGTGCCCCCCCAGGTCACTTATATAGCAATAACCCAGCTATTATTGACCCTTGCTTTATTTATAAGCTTTCGTCCTTGCGTTGGAGAGTCCTCATTATGCTATTAAATAGCATTTTTTCCTTGTCCACAGCAGGCTGACGGCCTCTAAAGTGAACTAACCAGCAACTAAAATCATATTCAAGAGGCGCCTCATCCACAGCATAAATCATTCAGTCATAAATCAGTCTACAAGCATTCCAAGAGCAGTTATGTGTGCCTAGAGCCTCCGGTCTCTTGTGCATACATTCAGCATTCAGCACTTTACTGTGCTACTGTGCTACAGTCCCAAGGCCTCCACGAAGATCCTCTTCAGCATTCAGCCAACATATGTGCATCCCTCAGTTATGGGTTTGCATAGTGGTCATTGAAGAGTTTTTCAAGGTATCCTAGACAGCATATGGTTCAGCCTACGTTCGTTCTACTTCGTCCTTGCGTTGTTGGACAGTCCTCATTGATCATTCAAATTTCATACTCATTGTACAAAGTTCTCCAAAGAAATACAAGCAAATACTCCTGCTTGTAAAGGGGTCCCTTCAGTGGGTAATTGGGACCCAATCTAGTGTCGACTCTCTATCTTCTCTCTCTTCTCTTCCCTCTCAATGTACAGTGGATTGCATAAGCTCACAGGTGTCATAAAGCTTTGTTGCGCATTACGATGATCAACCTATTGTATGCTACATTGGTATCAGAGCTGCAAGTTTAGCTACCCAAAAAACCCACCCAAGCTTCCACAATGTCAAGAGAGACTTTGTCAGAAAGCTACAAAGAAGATATGGAAGGAGAGATCTACAAAGAAGACACAACCACTACAAAAACGCTTCCGCAATTCAATGAAGACTTCGTCAAAGCAATCTTGGAACAAAATAGATTGCTCAAGCAACAGATAGAGGCTACAGAAGAAGAAGCAACCAAAGAAGAAAAAAAATAAAGACGCGGCTCAAAAAGCCAAGAAAGCAATTGAAAAGCCAAAAGAGCTCTCAGAATTGGAAAGATTGTTTCTTATCATGGAGCAACAAAGACAAAAAGAAAATGCAAAAGAACGAAGGGCCAAAGAAGCCCGAAGTGAGGATGAACAAAGGGCCAAGGACGCCAAAGGCAAGGTTTAAGAAGAGCAAAGACAAACAGACCAAGCAGCCCGAGAAAGACTTGATCATGTCGCTATAGAACTCGAGTACCAACAGTTGATAGCCACTATGCCAACAAACATGCTGTCACTTCTCTCTACCTTGGCGCACCAAGGGCCGAGTTCCTCTAAAACTACACCAGCTAAGTGTGAACGTCCTTGGACCCTGTCTCGTGAACAATACACACGTCACACTTAATATGTAAAAGCCAGATGCACATAACAACTAAATGATACATCATTGCACAAGATAATATGCAAAAGAGACAAGCACCGCAGAGTACACCATCACTGTGACCGCGAACGGGCCGATCCCCCCCTCAATACTAAAGTATATTATTGGAGTATTTAAATTTGTACAAAGTTCCAAGGGCTTGCCAGCCAAATAATCCAATGCAATGCAAGTATGAAGACAAGTTACCCTAACAAAAGTGTGTCAGAGTAGTTTGTCGATGCCAAACTCGTCGAATGAGTCTAAATAGCCTAGCCACTAGTCTCATACACTTGGAGGGAAATGAACATGAAACTATCATTCCGAGACCACGCACAAACAAGCACTTTCATACTAGATCCTGGCTCACCCCCACGCAGAGAATGTGGTTCAAGCATCCCTAGTACGAGTACACAAACATGTATTGGTACGCGATGTCAATAGTAGGTACTCCAACGGGTATTCTTGGTGCCGGTTCACAGCACGTACATCTGGTATTGTAGATGTAGGATAATAGTCAACATGTACGTGCAAGTTCAGTAGAGTTTTCAACTTATACTTGCAAGTTCAGTTAGGGTTTCAATCAGAGAAATGGGAAACGGAGAAACAAGAACGGGAACGGCCTTTTAGGGGGGGGGGGGGGGGGGACGAGAACGGGAAAGCCATGTACACATATTAGAATGGGCGGGAGAGGGGGAAGCGAGAGAGGAGAGGGAGACTACAGAAAATCCAATTTCCAAGTTGAAAAGTCTGAAGAGTCAAGGCTAATGCATTAATACTCAAGAGTTCAACTTCTACAAAAAGTTAAAATGAAGTACAATACCAAAAAGTTGGTAACAAAAAAGCTAAACAATAGACTCTAGAGTCTAGACAATTTCTTGCGGAAGGATGTCTATTTCCTCCTCGTCATTTGCATCATCATCTTGAGCCTCGATAGGCTCAACCTCTTCATCCTCCTCCTCAACCATTGCTTGTTGAATAGAACCAGATTCTACCTCAGTCTTATGAAAGCCGATATACATATCACGTGTATATTCACTTCATTTGGTAAGCAAACGTAAGTTCACATTAACAAAGACAAGGTCATCAACTTTCTGAGCTCTCAACCGGTTCCCCTTTTTGGAGTGGATGTAACTAAAGTGTCACATGCACTCTGCACTCAGTGCATGGTGACAAGATGGCTCATCATCAGAAGTGCAACAGTTGTACAATTTTAGAACCCAATAGGATGATAATTGTCGTATGCCGTGACCCCATTGTACATCCTCAGTCCAGGATAAGTCAGGCACGAGCTACATAGGTCATTCCTCAGCCTTAGCGGGTCAATCAGTCAGTCAAGTCCCTTAACCCACTTGGAGAGAATCATTCATGCATGTAGAGTCAGTAGAAGCCTTAGGGTTTGCATCAGAAAGCACTCTGCATCCTGCATAATATGCATTCATATGCGTGTGCATCATTTAGAACATCCCAGAAGTCTTAGGGAATTTACTAGGATTTATCTGGTATTTTTTCCATATTTAATAGTTATTTATTTAGCATTATTTGCATTATTGCGCATTTATAAATATAAACTTTATTAAAGGACCAACCTCCAATTAGTATAAATAGGCTGGCATAGGGCTTAGTTTCTCATTCAGTCTTCATTGTGCTAAGAGCTCTCCTCCTCAACCCCAGGAGTATCCTTGCCTTCAGCCCTAGACTAATCCAGCCCTTGGAGCTCATAAGCTTGCTTCTCCAGCCCCTTGAGAACCCTTGCTTCAGTCAGCCCTAGGCGCCTGCCATCAGCATCACTTCAGTCCCTGATTCAGCCTACAGCCCCACCTCAGATCAACGCCAGAATTCAGCGTTTCTATCCAGCCGTACAGCAGCAGCCTGCGTTTTCTGTCAGCATCAGCATACCTGCGTTTCAGTCCAGCAGCATCCCTGTAGGTCTGCGTTTCTGTCCACAACAGTTTCCAGCCCTGAATCAACAGTTTGCAGCAGTGTCCAGCCTTCTGTACATCATCCATACATGTAGCAGTCATCTGGTGAAGGTAACACAGCATTCATAAGTGTTTTCAACATTCTAACATAGTGTAGAACAGTCCACCTTCTTCTTTTCTCAGCCTCAGGTGTGCAGCCCTTCCTCATGCCCTTGGGAAGAGTGCATAGGCTCGAGATCAGGTCATCGAGGTGTTTCTACAGCTGTGTACAGATCAGCCACTCTCCGATCCTCGAAGATCTTGCGTTTGGCTTATCTACAGTCCACATTCATTCTCTCTAAAGAAATAAAGCAAATACTATCTCGTTATCGGGATAGGGGGCCCTTCAGTGGGTAATTCGGGACCCAATCTAGTGTACAGTTCTCATATCTCTCTCTCATCTCTCTTTAAAGTTTGAAGTATAAAAGTGGATTGCTAAACTCACGAAACTCAGGATACAGAAGACGGTGTGAGCATTTGTGTGACAGGATCTTCCAATACAAAGACTTCCGTTGCATATCACATTGGTACCAGATTCAGATTGTCCACACACACCGTATCCTAGCGTGGGGGCATCCTTGGATGGTTAGATTGCGTTCCGGCACGACCACCGACTTCAGCATCATGTCTACAGGAGAGAGTACTCATCAGCCGGAAGACGTCTCCCCCGAAGGAGACCTCGTTCTTCCGCCTACATCAGACACCATAGCTCTTCTTAGAGCTCAGAACCAACTGCTCATGGATTGTCTCCAACTCTTGGAGGCAGCAGCAGCACGTCCTTCTACGCCTCCATCTAAGAAGGACAGCAGTAATAGCTCCAGTTCAGGGGGTAAGAAGGATAAAGAACCTGGATAGAGAAGATGGCGAACAAGGCGAGACGAAGGGAAGGCGACGGCGATAGTAGCGAAGAGAGAGAGAGAGAGAGAGAGAGAGAGAGAGAGAGAGAGAGAGAGAGAGAGAGAGAGAGAGAGAGAGAGAGAGAGAGAGAGAGAGAGAGAGAGAGAGAGAGAGAGAGAGAGAGCGCGACTCTAGAGGCCCTTACCGGAAGGTGTACGCCGTACGGCCTGCAGAGTCTAGACGCTATCGGAGGCGAAACCCAAAAAAAAAACATTTATCACAAGCGAAACTCCACCCCCAAAAAAAAAACGTACGGATCGAAGGCGAAACACCCAAAAAAACGTACGGATCAATCCGTACGTACGGATCCCCGTACGGTACGGATTGGATCCGTACGTACGTTTTGATCCTACCTTGATCCCCTCCCTCTCAAGAGACCCTCTCTATGTCTACGCAGCTCCAGCAAGTATAATCCGAGGCATCTCTAATCTTGGTATCTCATGACTCTAGAAAGTGGTCCGAAACCCTCTCTAAACAGGCAGTGAAAACGGCCTCGTATCTCATAATATACTGGACAGTGACATATGTAATGTAACTCTGTCTCTGGCTCCATCTGGCACAGCTGACAAATCCTAGCCTCAGCTGGTACTCCTCTGAATCTGCCAGTCTCAATCTCTAGCTGGTGTGAGGATGTGCGCATCTGAGCAATAGCACACCGTACCCCATGAGAAAGATGAGTATCCATGTAGCTGGGTCTAATCACAAACCCATCCTTCGTGAGCTGGAGAAGATGATCTCTATAGAAAGCCATCTTCGTACCAAGCTCGTGTGTCGGCTGTATCCATGTCCTCCTAGTGTCCAGCTGAGTCAAGTCCTGCCTGGTAAGTCTGGTAATCTCTGCCCGTGTGAGAGAGGAGGGTGCATCCAGGGAGTACTGAAATGGAGGTAGCCTGTCCATACTAAAGCCATGCAGTTGGAACCAAGCTGTCATCTGTGCATACCAACATGATCCGTCTCCCTGTGATGCCAACTGTCGTGAAGACTCCAGGGCTTAGCGAGCATATCTGTCTCTAGGGAGAGCCCAAGTGCTATGTATAAAGGAGACTGATCGAGTGAGTGCCTCTACTACCAATGGGGGGGCAGCCATCTCTACTCGTAATATCATGTGGAACAGAGGCCTTGGCCCTAATCATCCAGGAAATCATAGAAACCAAGGGCCTCTTCATAGAAGCTGTGTAACTCTGCTATATACACACAAGAAAATCCTAGAATCTACAATGGAGAGTGTGGGGGACAAGGGATCATTTTATATGGCCCCAAGCTGCTGGTCGGCCAGTCCAAAACAGGCCAATGTCACATGCACTTTGCACTCAGTGCATAGTGACAAGATGGCTCATCATCAGAAGTGCAACAGTTGTACAGTTTTAGAACCCAATAGGATGATAATTGTCGTACGCCGTGACCCCATTGTACATCCTCAGTCCAGGATAACTCAGGCACGAGCTACGTAGGTCATTCCTCAGCCTTAGCGCGTCAGTCAGTTAGTCAAGTCCCTTAACCCACTTGGAGAGAATCATTCATGCATGTAGAGTCAGTAGAAGCCTTAGGGTTTGCATCAGAAAGCACTCTGCATCCTGCATAAGATGCATTCATATGCTTGTGCATCATTTAGAACATCCCAGAAGCCTTAGGAAATTTACTAGGATTTATTTGGTATTTTTTCTATATTTTATAGTATTTATTTAGCATTATTAGCATTATTTGTCATTTATAAATATAAACTTTATTAAATGACCAGCCAACTTGACCCCAACTTGACCAACCTCCAGTTAGTATAAATAGGCTTGCATAGGGCTTAGTTTCTCATTCAGTCTTCAGTGTGCTAAGAGCTTTTCTCCTCAGCCCTAGGAGTTCCCTTGCCTTCAGCACTAGACTAGTCTCATCCAGCCCTTGGAGTGCTTGAGGTTGCTTCAGTCAGCCCTGTTTCTCCAACACATGCAGTTCAGCAGTCCCTACAGCACTAGGCGCCTGTATTCAGCATCTATTCAGCCCAATTCAATGCAGCAGTCCCACAGATTCAGCAGTTCAGGTTCAGTCCATCTGTGCAGCCCATAAGCGCCTGCAGCCAGCCTGCGTTTCTGTCCAGCAGCAGCCGTACACCTGCGTTTTCTGTCCAGCAACAGCCGTACAGACAGCGTTTCTGTCCAGCAGCAGCACACCTGCGTTTTCAATCCAGCAGCATCCCTACACGTCTGCGTTTCAGTCCACAGCAGTTCTCAGCCCTGAATCATCAGTTTTCATCAGTATCCAGCCTTCTGTGCCTCATCCATACATGCAGCAGTCATCTGGTGAAGGTAACACAGCATTCATAAGCATTTACAGCATTCTAACACAGCGTAGAACAGTCCACCATCTTCTTTTCTCAGCCTCAGGTGTGCAGCCCTTCCTCATGCCCTTGGGAAGAGTGCATAGGCTCGAGATCAGGTCATCGAGGTGTTTCTACAGCCGTGTACAGTTCAGCCAATCTCCGATCCTCCAAGATCTTGCGTTTGGCTTATCTACAGTCCACAGTCATTCTCTCTAAAGAAGTAAAGCAAATACTATCTCGTTATCGGGATAGGGGGCCCTTCAGTGGGTAATTCAAGACCCAATCTGGTGTACAATTCTCATCTCTCTCTCTCATATCTCTTTAAAGTTTGGAGTATTAAAGTGGATTGCTAAACTCACGAAACTCAGGATACAGAAGACGGTGTGAGCATTTGTGTGACAGGATCTTCCAATACAAAGACTTCCGTTGCATATCACATTGGTATCAGATTCAGATTGTCCACACACACCGTATCCTAGCGTGGGGGCATCCTTGGATGGTTAGATTGCGTTCCGGCATGACCACCGACTTCAGCATCATGTCTACAGGAGAGAGTACCCATCAGCCAGAAGACGTCTCCCCTGAAGGAGACCTTGTTCTTCCGTCCTACAGCAGACACCATAGCTCTTCTTAGAGCTCAGAACCAGCTGCTCATGGAGCGTCTTCAACTCTTGGAGGCAGCAGCAGCACGTCCTTCTACACCTCCAGCAGCACCCAACTACATCTCCCTCTTCTTTCAAATGGAACAACAAAGGAGAGAGGACGAGGCCCGAAGAAAAAGAGAAAAAGCAAAAAGACGGGACTATGAGGAAGCCCAACACAGGATCGACGAAGACCGACGTCAAGTTGAACTCGCCGCTCGGGAACACCAACGTGAGCTTGATCGAGAACGTATGTTACTCGAGCACCAATGGGAAAAGGAGGCCATACACTTGAGGTATCAACAGCTCTCCTCAGTCTCCCCAATCATAGGTGTCACCAGCCAGCAGCCCGCAGCAGCATCAACCACCATCACTCGCAGTCAACCAAACTTCAGTAAGTATGATGGTAAGTGTGATCATTCATCAGTTAATCAATTTATCCATCAGTTTAATGCTCATTTTCCATTAGCTAGGATCACAGACCCCAAGACAAAGTCCACTTGGCAGCTCCCCATCTCACTGGTGAGGCAGTCACTTGGTGGCAGCATTGGTCTAGTATCCATACAGACCAGGCCACAGGTGTCACAGCCTTTGACTGGGACATCTTTGTCCATGACCTGAAGACCAGATTTCTCCCGCCCCAGTACATGACCGGTCTGAAAGATGAGTTCTATGGACTCAGACAGAACGGATCCCCAGTGCTTCAGTTTTCCGGTAAGGTTATTACTTTAGCACAGCAGTTAGGGTTATCTGAGCAGGCCAAGATGGAGCAATTCATTCGTGGATTGGACTCATAACATTTGGTTCACAGTTCGTAACTTTGAACCAAGTACATATGACCGGGCTCTGACTCTCGCTCAGAATGAAGAAATGAAGCTTAACAGGGGCAAGCCCAAGGAGGCATCTCAGTCCAATACCAAACCCCAGCACAGCAGCAATCAGTTGCACAGACAGGGAAAGGTAACGCATCTTCTAAAGATGCTAAGAAGGACAGCAGTAATAGCTCCAGTTCAGGGGGTAAGAAGGATAAAGAACCTAAGAAAACCCTTGATGAAAAGGCTAAAGCAGGCATTACTGGAGGTTATCTTCCTCCAGAGGAGCAAAGGAAGTACCAGTCAGAAAATAGATGTTTTTTCTGTCATATTATAGGGCATGGTAAGAAGGATTGCCACAAATGGCAAGCGGCACAAGCTGCCAAAGCTCCTTCGGCCACAGTTGCCACAACCTCCCCAGCTCCTCCAGCCCCGCCTCCTACCTAAATGCCTTCAACTTTTACCTTCCATGCATCCTATGTGTCAAATCCCCACGGATCCCCTCGTGATCGATCTTGGTTCGAAACTCGAATCCTGCAAACAAACGAACAAACAAACAAGCAAGGGAGTGCAGGCTTGACTCACCTTCCAACCATGACAGCCGTGGGCAAGCCCACAGTCTTGGCTGTCCCCACCGAGCCACGAGCTGAGCTAACTAGGATGACGTACCGACCAATCTCCTCCTCGCGACGTCCCATACCGCCACGAAGCTGCCCTCGCGGGCCTCGAGATTGCTGCCGGCCTCGGCTGCGTAAAGCAGGTGCACGTCTGCACTAGATCCAGGCTCCAAGACCATAGAG
The DNA here is from genome assembly GCF_041138505.1 of Cibotium barometz. Classification (NCBI taxonomy): domain Eukaryota; kingdom Viridiplantae; phylum Streptophyta; class Polypodiopsida; order Cyatheales; family Cibotiaceae; genus Cibotium; species Cibotium barometz. Next base: position 41,929,933 of record NC_141050.1, read on the forward strand.
CTCTCACAAACACGCGAGACTCTCTATCATACAATAACTAACCTTGGCCACCCTTTTATAGGCTCTTGGCCGGTCATCGGGCGTCCACACTTGGCCGCCCGCCCGTCCATACTTGGGTGCCCGCCCATTAGTATTTCCCTAACTCAACTCATCAATCAGTCTGCCTAGTTCCAAGCTTCCCCAAGCCTCGAAACGAGTCTTGCGTGCGTGTAGCACACGGTAGATACACACTGTGCACATGACATACTCCCCTTCCTCTAAGAGCTCACTCCTGAGCTCACTAAAAAGCTAGGGTAATCTCTCTGAAGAGTAGTCAATGTCTCCCATGTAGCGTCCTCCTCAACACGATCCTTCCACTTGAACTTGTATTCCGTGATAAGCGTATTACGCAATCTTCTTTCACGAAATCCAAGAATCTTTTCAGGTTCGTGCAAAACAAATGTCATGTCCTTGACATCAATAATTTCTTAAGGAGTAACTACCTGATCTGCTCCACCCAGTAATTCCTTAAGTCTACTGACATGAAATATAAGATGAACTTTCACATGAGAAGGCAAATCCAATTCATATGCAACTGAACCAATCCGTCGTGTAATACGAAATGGTCCACAGTATCTAGGAGATAATTTCAAAGATCTACCTGTCCGTAAAGTCTCGGAATCTTTCGGAACTCGCAAATACACTATCGTTCCTTCAGAGAACTCTCTAGGTGAACGATGTCTATTAGAATAAAACCTGTCTCGATCTTGAGCACTTCTAATAGATTCCTTTGCAACTTGTAACATTTCCTGCATATCTTGCAAAAAATTACATGCTGCATCATGCTGAAGTCCTGAGAATCCTACTGTAACAGGTGATCTAGGTTGAAAACCATACATAAGCATGAAAGGACTAAACCCTGTACTCGTATGCTTAGTACTGTTATATGCAAATTCTAACATAGGAAGATAATCCTCCCATGAACTCTGTCTTTTGGATACATATGCTCGAAGCATGTCCTCCAAAATCTGATTCACTCTTTCAGTTTGGCCATCAGATTGAGGATGATTTGAGGAACCCAAATTCAAAGTTGTTTCCAACTTCTCAAAAACAAGTTTTCAAAAATCACTCGTAAACTTAGAGTCCCTATCACTGACTATGTCCTGCGGTAACCCGTACAATCTAAACAATTGCTCGATAAACTGCCGAGCTAATTGCGTAGCTGTAATAGTCTTCCGGGTCGATAAAAATCTAGCCATTTTTGTCAAGCGATCTACCACAACCCAAATAGAATCGTGGCCTTGATGTGTTCTTGGCAATCCGGTAATAAAATCCATAAAAATGCTTTCCCATTTATTACCTGGGATTCGCAAAGAATGCAACAACCCAACCTGTCTAAAGCGTTCAGCTTTATTTGCCTGACAAATCTGACACTTGAGAACATAATCTTCTACATACCCTTTCATCTTCGGCCAATAAAAAGTGTGTTTCACTAATGATAGTGTCCTGTGTACCCCAGGGTGTCCAGCAGAAGGGGCGTCGTGACACTCCTTAAGAATCTTGGACCTAATGTCCGAGATCTGTGGCACACAAATTTTGCCATTACGGAATAGCAAACCATTCCGAATCATCCACTGGCCTCCTGCAGCCTGAATAGTAGACTCCTCAGTCATCGAGTCTTGGTCAATCAATGAGCTCTCGTCCTGGATCTTCTGTCAAAATGGACCAAAATAACTATCAATCCTGCAAAGCCCTCTCAATGACTGAAATAAGTCAGTAGAAATCTCGGTGAACGACAAAGTATTCACCTCTCGAATTCGACTAAGTGCATCTGCAATACTATTCATGGACCCTTTCCGATAACGGATCTCAAAATCAAAATCTTGCATTAACTCTGCCCAACGAGCTTTCCTGCCTCTCAAATCATCCGCATCACACATACTTGATTGACTGATGATCAGTCAATACCACAAACTTGGAGCCATATAAATAATGTCTCCAAACCTTGAGAGCATGAATCACAGCATAAAGCTCCTTCTCAAGGATTGGCCAACGAGATTGAGTGTCGTCTAGCTTTTTACTTTCAAAAGCAACCGGTCTACCATCTTGAAATAAAGCAGCTCCGATAGCATAGTCACTGGCATCAGTTTCAAGAACATAAGGCCGACTAGGATCAGGCAATGCTAAGATAGGTGCTTCCTTTACTTTATCTTTCAAAAGTCTGAAGGCCATATCCAAATCGTTATTCCAAGTGATGGCTGAATTGACTTACGTCCACAATCTTTCAATAAGTCGATCATCGGTAGTGTGAGCTGAGAGTACTCCCGTACAAATTTCCGAAGAAAAACAACAAAACCAAGAAAAGAACGAAGTTTCACTGTTCGTGGTATAGGTCAGTCCAAAACCTTCTGAACTCGGTCATAGTCAATGCTCAACCCATCTCTAGTGATCTTGTGTCCCAAGTAAATGATGTCGGTGATAAAGAACTCACATTTACTCAATTAGCATATAGTCGATTCTGTCTTAAAATAGATAAAACAATCGCGAGGTGTCTGAAATGATCCTCAAGAGTACGACTATATATCAAAATATCATCCAGGAACACCACCACAAATTTTCCCAAATGTTCACGAAAAAGATCGTTCATCATTTGCTGGAAAGTGGCTGGCATTGGTTAGCCCAAAAGGTAATACGAGAAACTCGTAATGGCCATACCTAGTCTGAAAGGCGGTTCTTTCAACATGCCTTTCATGAATACGTATCTGGTGATAGCCAGTACGTAAATCTATCTTCGTGAAATATTTCGCTCCTGCTAACCGATCAATCAAGTCATCTGATCTAGGGAGAGGATAACAGTTCTTAATGGTCAGCTTGTTAAATCTCTTGTGATCTATACACATTCTCCAGGTATTGTCCTTCTTTCTCCTAAGCAACACACGTGCACCCCAAGGTGATTTACTTGGACGGATCTGGCCCATCCTCAAATAAGCTTCGAGTTATTTAGCCAACTCATCTTCCTCAACTTGGCTCATCCTGTAAGGTGGAATACTGACAGGGTGAGCACCAGGGTTCAAGTCAATACGATGATCTACTGCCTGTTCAGGTGATAAACCCGATGGCAGTTCCTTAGGAAATACATCTAGAAACGAATCAAGTATCTTCTGTAATTCTTTGCTTTCAAACACACTCAATTCATTTACATCCATGAAAGGAATGAGAAAAGAAGAGTGAAATCAATACACAATGGAAAGCGGTATACAAAGAAGAATCCATTATATTTCCAAAATCAATTGTATTTACAAGAGGTCCCTGAGAGGAATGAATACAATTACCTAAAATACTATACTTGGTGTCCCTATGCTGAGAAGAAAAAATATGACTAGACGAATCTATCTGGACGTCAAGAGTCTTAAACCACTCAATCCCTAATAACAAGTCTACATTTTCCAGATGCATAACATAGCATTCCAGAGTATCATTGTAGTCCTGAATCTGGATTGGAAGCATCTCCACCTTGCGATTCCAAACTTGCCTTCCCGCAGGTAGGCGTACCTCATAGGTATGGTCGCTGAGTGTCGTATCAAGACTCAATTTCTGCACAAGTTTGTAGTTAACAAAGTTATGCGAACTACCAGGGTCTAAAAGAATGTGAATTTTATGGCCATTCACTTCTCCATACACTCGGAGAAGATCATGCAAGCCAAATACCTTAGAATTGAACAGACAATCAGAACAAGTACTAGGATGAGAAAGTACAGTAATTGACTTACCTGTCAAAGACAACTGGTTAGCTGCCTTTGTCTTGGGTCCTGCGTTTGACTTGGTACTCTTTTACTTCGAGGACTCGTTACGCATGTGTGCTTTTTCTTCCAAGATAAAACAACGTCCTTCCTTCTTGAGCTTTAAAGCCCTAAGGAGTCGTTTCTTCTTCGCTAGTGTCGAACTTGAATTCTTCGAAGGTTGGTCCGAAGACTTTCCCTCTGTCGTGTTAGCCATAGGTGCGGAGAACTTTCTTTTATGCTTGTTCCCCTGCTCGGTAATGGGTTTCGACTTGGAAGAGACCATCGTATCAGCATAGATACGAGCTGAATGAATGGCCTCGTCCAAAGTTTTACATTTGTTATTTTTAACCTGTAATCGGTACGAGTCTGGTAAACCAGCTACGAAAAACCCCAAAAGAGTAGTGGGATCCATCTTTGTAGCTTTCATCTGCAAGTCACGAAACTTCTGGAGGTAGACCTTATAAGTGAGGTGCTGCGAGGTCATGGTCAAAGCTGAAAACCAGGCAACAACATCGTAATCATCCTCTTTCTTGAGGAATTCTTTCTTGAAAACGTCTTCAAATTGTACCCAAGTCGTTGGCTTAGGATTGAGTTCCTTCCACCAAAGCAAAGCTTTGCTGAACAGGAAACCTTCTGCTAACTGGATCTTCTTTCCATCATCATATGGATGAAATTGAAAGTGAACTTGCCCCTTATGTAGCCACGTGTCCACGATCTCCTTGGTTCGCTGCTTTTGCTCGCCCCCGAACGGTTCCGGAGTAATATTGGGACCTAAAGCTGAAGCCAAGGTATCCATACCCGAGAAAGTAGAGAGGGTAGTGGTCAATAGAGCAATGGAGTTCTGCAAAGCTTGCATCTGGGCTGCGATTTGTGCCTGACGTTCCGTCGAAGAATCTTCGAGAGCTACTTTGAACTCTTGGAAATCTGATTTTGACACAAAATCGTCAAAAAGATCGGCATCGGTACCTTCTGTAGCCGGCAAGCCTTCGCGTTCCACGAGGGGCTCCAACTTCGATTCTTGGGTCGACATCGTGAAGAGGGTACGCGGAGAGAAAATTCGATCTTTGCACAACAAAAGTACGAGCGAACTTGAGAGATTGAGAGCTTGAAAACTTGAGAACTTGAGAGATGTGTGGCAAGAAGCCCACTTGAGAGGGTTTATAAAGGTTTCCCCCAAAAGCCAAAAAATCTCCAAAAGCTAGGCTTAGCTTTTGCTTAGCTTTTATGTTTTTTTTTCCTTGAATAAATATATATATATATATATATATATATATATATATATTCTATAGTCTTTTTAAAATTAAAAAAAAATAAACACTTTGGAAACCTTGGAGGAGGGGTCTTTTAAAACTTTTAAAAAAAAAAATTAAACTCCAAAAAAAAAGCTAAAAAAACGTGCTTTCCTTGTTTTTCTTTCTCCCCTCCTGGAATAACCTGCCGACGAGCTGCCGTCAACTGATGTGCTGCCGACGCATGTTGTCCTGCCGGCGCTTGCACGCCTGCCGACGGCTACTGACTGCCTGCGCTTACTCGCCATCCTGCGCCTGCGACAACCCTGCATAGGTGTGGCCACCAGTCCACGTGTGCCTGGGCGCCCGCCTGGCCTGGCCTGGGCGCCGACCTGCTGTGCGTGGCCTGGGCGCCTGCCGGCCTAGCTTGGGCGCCGCCTAGGCTGGCTGCGCTAGCTTGGCCGCCTGGCTTGGCAAGCCTTGGCCGCCTTCAGCCGACGGTAGCCCCTCGCCCGCACAATCCCGCCAGTGCATCGTTCACACAAACGCTCTCTCTCTCTTGTTCAATGAAAAAGCAAACGTGCGTTTTTCTTCTTTTTTTTCTGTTTCTCTCCCTGCAGTTTATGCGTATGCACAACAAACATGCCTCTTCTTTGCAAAGCAATCGACCCTACTTAACTACCATCCCTCCCATCAACATGGATTTCTTTGATGAAGGAAAACACATACTATTCTGAAATCTGCAGTATGCACAGAAAAAACAGCAAGCTTTTGAACACATACCATTCTTCGACCTCTTCTTCTCTACCTACCGACTTGCTCGTTCACGAGGTATGCTCTGATACCACTATCAAATCCCCACGGATCCCCTCGTGATCGATCTTGGTTCAAAACTCGAATCCTGCAAACAAACGAACAAACAAACAAGCAAGGGGGTGCAGGCCTAACTCACCTCCCAACCATGACAGCTGTGGGCAAGCCCACAGTCTTGGCTGTTCCCACCGAGCCACGAGCTGAGCTAACTAGGATGACGTACCGACCAATCTCCTCCTTGCGACGTCCCATACCGCCACGAAGCTGCCCTTGCGGGCCTCGAGATTGCTGCCGGCCTCGGCTGCGTAAAGCAGGTGCACATCTGCACTAGATCCAGGCTCCAAGACCATAGAGCTCTCACAAACTCGCGAGTCTCTTTATCATACAACAACTAACCTTAGCCACCCTTTTATAGGCTCTTGGCCGGTCATCGGGCGTCCACACTTGGCTGCCCGCCCGTCCATACTTGGGTGCCCGCCCATTAGTATTTCCCTAACTCAGCTCGTCAATCAACCTGCCTAGTTCGAAGCTTCCCCAAGCCTCGAAACTAGTCTTGCGTGCGTGTAGCACACGGTAGATACACACTGTGCACATGACACTATGCCATCCGTGGTATTTGATGCTCTGCCCAGGGCCGACAGTTTGTAGTCCTTTTCGATATGGGTAGTTTTGAAGATGCCATCTCTCCCCAGTTGGCTAATAAATTGAACTGCACATTAGTCCCATATCATCTGGATGTAGACGGGTTTACACCTGGTCTTCGCACCCACATTTCCCAGAAGGCACAGCAATTTGCCTTTGAAGTTCAGAAGGCCTCATTTCAACGAGATTTCATCGTCTCACCTCTGTTGGAGTGTGACATGATCTTAAGAATTCAGTGGTTCCGTCAGTTTGAGCCTATTCCCAATTGGGAGCAGGACACTTTTACTATTTGTAAAGGTTTTCCTGAGCCTGTCATGATTCGTTGGGATAGAAGCATTCTTGGCATCCCATTGATTTCACATCTCCAGGCCAGACGAGCTATCCGCAAGGGAGCAAAAGGAGCACTCCTTTATGTGCGTGCTCAAACAGCCCCTCCCTCATTAGTAGCATCCGTTACATCTTCAGTCCCTCAATTAGCAGACCTCCTATCCAGACACCAGGACATTATGCTTAGGGGCGATCTCCCGCCCAGTCTCCCACCCTCTCGCCCTGAGGACCATCACATTGATTTGGTCCCTCGATCAGATCCTCCTAGCACGTTTCCCTATCGTCTTTCCAAGACTTTAGAGGGCGAGTTAGAAAAGCAGTTATCTGAGCTTCTCCGAGCCGGATTCATTCGGCCTTCTTCCTCCCCATTTGCTGCACCTATCCTATTTGTCCAAAACAAGGACAAGTCTGCACGCCTTTGTGTAGACTACACGGCATTAAACAAACGCACTATCAAGAATAAGTTTCCTATGCCCAGGATAGAGTACATTTTGGAGCGTTTAGATGCTGCTAAGTTTTTCACTAAGATCGACCTCAAGAGTGGTTACCATCAGGTCCGCATTTTTGAAGCTGACATTCCAAAAACAGCTTTTCGGACAGAGCGTGGTCACTACAAGTTCGTAGTCATGCCTTTTGGGCTTACAAATGCACCCGCAACGTTCAATAAGATGATGTCCAGGATTTTCGCAGTCCACATTGGGAAGTGTGTTTTCATATTCCTTGATGACATACTAGTCTTCTCAGCCACGCGAGCAGCATGAGAAAGATGTGGAGAAAGTCTTGCAACTTTTGCAAGATAATCAGCTCTACATAAACGCCAAAAAGTCTGTCTTTGGTGTTAAGGAAGTTCAATATTTGGGCTACATCATCGGTTCCGATGGGATTAGACTGGACCCATAAAGGTTCAGGAGATCTTAGATTGGGACATTCTTAAGACCGCCCAAGAAATCCGTTCATTCGTAGGTCTTTGTCAGGTCTATAGTACCCATGTCCATCAGTTTGCCAACCTTGGAGCACCTCTTACCGACTTGCTCAAGGGGGTGAAGACTCGCAAGTAGAAAGTCTCAGTTACAAGTAAGGCACTTGATGCATTCCATGCACTCCAGAAAGCTGCCTCAGAAGCACCTGTATTAAAGTTAGCATCATGGGACGAACCTTTCGAGGTCATCACTGATGCCAGCAATGTAGCCATAGGTGCAGTCCTCCAACAGGACAATAGACCCGTGGCATATTATAGCAGAAAGTTGGATGCCGCCGAAAAGAATTATTCGGTATATGACAAAGAGCTTTTGGGTGTGATCACAGCGCTCAAACATTGGAAGCCTTTTCTTTATGGACAGGCTTTCACAGTGAAAACAGACCACCAAGCACTTAAGTGGCTTCAGACTATGCCAAGTGCCCAGTGGAGTGATCGACAGGCCAGGTGGAGTCAAATCTTCCAACAGTTCGGAGGTATGATTGAATACATCCCTGGTAAACACATAACCCAGTAGCAGATGCTCTCAGTCGAAAATCCAAGAAGCTACCATTCTCGAAATCACGGGAAAGGACTTGGATAATATGAAAGACCAATATGTCGACTCCCTTGAGTTTGGTACTCAGTATAGTTTGGCCCTCACTTCTGAGCCTGGCTACTATTTAGTACAGAACGGTTGGTTGTTCTACAAGAACCGTCTCTATGTTACTCGGGAAAAGCGTTCCGCTCTTCTCCACGATGCCCATGACTCCTTAGTTGGAGGACATAGGCATATCAACAGTACCCTCGAGAAATTAGAACGGTCCTTTTATTAGCCAAAGATGAGGCGTGATGTCTATGCACATGTACAAGCCTGTAAGATTTGTCAAAAAGTCAAGGTTCCCCATACAAAGAAGATAGGTTTACTTCAACCTTTGCCTATCCCCGACGAACCTTTCATCGACATATCTATGGACTTTGTAGGGCCTCTACTAGCATCCACCGGATCCCGTAACACTCAATGTTTTACCATTGTGGATCGCTTTAGTAAATTCTGCATGCTCATCCCATGCAAGCATACGGCCACAACCGAGGACGTAGCCCGTCTATTTCTCAAGCATTGGTATCCAATTTGTGGTTTTGCCTAGCACCATAACATCAGATAGAGATTCCAAGTTTACCTCGCATTTTTGGAGGGCATTATTTGAAAACTTCGCAACCAAGTTGCAGTTGTCTAGTGCATTCCATCTCCCAGACAGATGGCCAAACAGAAATCTATAACCAGTTGGCCTTTGATGTCCTCAAGTCATACTGTTATGACCAGCAATCCAAATGGGAACACTATCTTCCATTGGTTCAAGCTATCTTGAACGACACTCATTCTTTTAGTGTCGGACGGACTCCATATGAAGCAACCTTTGGTCGCCGTTTTTCTTCTCTTTTGACGAGAATGGTGTCTCCATCGTTAGAGGCTACTAAAACCACGGAAGCATTTTCCGAGATCATTGAGTCAGTCAAGGACCGCTTGACCAAAACTCAGGAAGCATATAGCAGACAGGCAAATAAGTCTAGACGAGATGTCCACTTCAAGGAAGGGGATTGGGTCTATTTGCGTATCATGAAACAGAGATTGAAACAAGTGGGAAAACGTTGTCCCAAGCTTTCATTCCGTAGTTTTGGCCCTTTTCCAATAGTTAAGAAGTTAAGTGATGTCTCCATGAAGTTAAAGTTGCCTGCCAGTTGGACAATGCATGATGTTTTCCATGTTTCTTGGCTAAAACCATATGTTGGTCCAGAAGTGTTTGATGTTTCGGATGAACAGCAGCCAGACGTGGTAGACGAGGCAGACGTGATTGAGCAGACGTGATTGAGCCTGAGCAGATCCTTCTTCATCGATGAAAGCATGGTTTCGGTCGGCGGATTCGTCAGTTCTATACGAAATTCCGAGATCGAGGCACCCATGAAGCCGTATGGCTCGATGAGGAGTTCTTCCAGGAGTACCCCCGGTTATTGGCGGACTACTTGGAAGCCATGAACCTACCGCCAAGCTAATCAGGAGGGAATGTCACATGCACTCTGCACTCAGTGCATGATGACAAGATGGCTCATCATCAGAAGTGCAACAGTTGTACAGTTTTAGAACCCAATAGGATGATAATTGTTGTACGCCATGACCCCATTGTACATCCTCAGTCCAGGATAAGTCAAGCACGAGTTACGTAGGTCATTCCTCAGCCTTAGCGGGTCAGTCAGTCAGTCAAGTCCCTTAACCCACTTGGAGAGAATCATTCATGCATGTAGAGTCAGTAGAAGCCTTAGGGTTTGCATCAGAAAGCACTCTGCATCCTGCATAATATGCATTCATATGCTTGTGCATCATTTAGAACATCCCAGAAGCCTTAGGAAATTTACTAGGATTTATCTGGTATTTTTTTCATATTTTATAGTATTTATTTAGCATTATTTGCATTATTTGTCATTTATAAATATAAACTTTATTAAATGACCAGCCAACTTGACCAACCGCCAGTTAGTATAAATAGGCTTGCATAGGGCTTAGTTTCTCATTCAGTCTTCAGTGTGCTAAGAGCTTTCCTCCTCAGCCCTAGGAGTTCCCTTGCCTTCAGCACTAGACTAGTCTCATCCAGCCCTTCGAGTGCTTGAGGTTGCTTCAGTCAGCCCTGTTTCTCCAACACATGCAGTTCAGCAGTCCCTACAGCACTAGGCGCCTGTATTCAGCACCTATTCAGCCCAATTCAACGCAGCAGTCCCACAAATTCAGCAGTTCAGGTTCAGTCCATCTGTGCAACCCATAGGCGCCTGCAGCCAGTCTGCGTTTTCTGTCCAGCAGCAGCAGCCGTACAGCCAGCGTTTCTGTCCAGCAGCAGCACACCTGCGTTTTCAGTCCAGCAACATCCCTATAGGTCTGCGTTTCAGTCCACAGCAGTTCTCAGCCCTGAATCATCAGTTTTCATCAGTATCCAGCCTTCTGTGCATCATCCATACATGCAGCAGTCATTTGGTGAAGGTAACACAGCATTCATAAGCATTTATAGCATTCTAACATAGCGTAGAACAGTCCACCATCTTCTTTTCTCAGCCTCAGGTGTGCAGCCCTTCCTCATGCCCTTGGGAAGAATGCATAGGCTCGAGATCAGGTCATCGAGGTGTTTCTACAGCCGTGTACAGTTCAGCCAATCTCCGATCCTCCGAGATCTTGCGTTTGGCTTATCTACAGTCCACAGTCATTCTCTCTAAAGAAATAAAGCAAATACTATCTCGTTATCGGGATAGGGGGCCCTTCAGTGGGTAATTCGGGACCCAATCTGGTGTACAGTTCTCATCTCTCTCTCTTATATCTCTTTAAAGTTTGAAGTATTAAAGTGGATTGCTAAACTCACGAAACTCATGATACAGAAGACGGTGTGAGCATCTGTGTGACAAGATCTTCCAATACAAAGACTTCTGCTGCATATCATAGCCAACAACAGCCAGATGCTCACGACCAGCAACAGTATTGCTCATGCCAGCAAAACCCATGTCGGCCAAGTCCCAGTAATCGGCCAGGTCTGCAAATCAGGTCGGGTAGCAAACAAACCAGTCGACTAGCAAATGAATCCGCCAATAGCCCTCCCACACCCAGAAAAATGGGAACACCAAAACTGGGTGGGCACACCCACAACAAAGATAGGACAACAAAGGCCCTGGTGTAATGTACAGATAGGAGATGATTGCTAACAATATCTCCCGTTCCAAGAACATGTAAATAGCAAGTCTTTTCGAGCACAGAGTTGGCTCAGTGGGAAGCCTAAACTGGAATCCTTGAGAATGGGTTCCACATGTTGGCCGCACTACAAGTGACGTGGTCTAGCCTCCCATAGGTGACACGAGTCCAGGCCTCAGTACGAGCGACACAAAGCTCCTTGGCCTCTCGTATCTTGGCACGAAATAGAGAAAGCCCACTTGGGCGGCCAAGTGGTACCGCCCCAACCACCACCATCATATGAGCTTAACCAAATTTTGGTGAGTGTTATCATGCTACAATTATGCAATTTATTCATCAATTTATAGCTTATTTTTCTCTGGCTCAGCTTTCAGATCCTCAAGACTATGGTCACCATGAAACTCATTTCGGTGGCTTTGAAACTCGTTTCACGTTTCGGTGTTGAAACGTTTCATGTGCACATTGAAACCATATCGTTTCATGTGGAGAAAAAGGTTGTGATTTTGTGTGCTTTTTATCTTTTATAATTCTCTCTCTTTCCTTCTTTCATCGTATTTGTTCTTCTCTTCTCTTTTGTATATCTTCTTTGTTTATTGATGATAAATATACTAATATCATCTTATAACTATTGGCTAGTACCTTCACATTTTATGTATATGTGAACGTTTTGATCCAACGTTTCATTGTCCACCTACTTGGTGTTGAAACGTTTTATTCCAAAATAAATCGTTTCAGTAGTGAAACGTTTTGCAATGACCTTGCGAGTCAAGACCGAGTCCACCTAACACCTCTTGTAACTTGGTTGAACACAATGCTAATCAATACACTTAAATACACCAAGATTTAATGGACAACATGCTCAATACAAGAAGTAATTTGTTGAATTGACAAGAGACGCACAATGAGCCAAAACGGCCGACCCCTCCCTCAAATAAAGTATATTGATCTTGAAAGAATCAAGTACATAGTGTCATAGGCATTTCTGACTAAATTTTCATACCAATGTATATGAATACAGTATTGCAAACAATGTGGTTGTCAGTGTAGACTTGCAACTCACACTACCCTCTCAAGTGTCCATGTTTCCTACCATCTTCTCTCTATTGTTTCACCAACACATGGTAGCAACAATCTGCAAGAGAGCACGTAGAAGAAGAGAACACTACACAAAGTATGTGATCTTGTAATCCAGTTCCTCTCTCCTGCTACTTGCTTCCAGATTTAAGCACAAAAGCTTACCAATTGTAAGTAGAGTCGATGACAGCGAAAGTCTTCACGATGGAAGTGCTTGGAGTGTTAAAATCTTTGATTTGTCACAATTCTTCGCGACAAAAGTCTTCAAGAGGATGGAAGGAACCCTGGGAAAGCTTCCCTTATGGTTCAACAAGGTTGAAATTAAGATTTTCAGCAAAAAGACCAAAAATTACAACAAGAAAGAGAGTTGTTTTAGTGAATTTCAATCATTGGGAGTGTGTAAGAGAGTGAATAGCATTCAAAAACACTCTTTGGGAAACACCCTAGCTTGGATATGGAGTTGGAATGAGTTGTCCACTCTAGGTGTCATGTAAATACTATGTGGTGCAAGCTAGAACAGACACATGGTTGGTTACTCCCTTTGTGCAAAGGGGATAAGGTCTGGGCGATGGACATTGGGTTTTGTCCACCTCGGGACATCAGTGTGTGAACACCGAGCTAGTCATAATTTATAAGTGAGTTTTGGTCACCCAAAACTCAACGAAGTGTGTATACACTCACTTACAAATCAGTGCTAATTCTTAAGGCTAGGTTTATGATCAATACTTACCACCTGTCACATGCCACATAACCATGTCAACAGACAGTTTCACAGCACGATTCACGGGCAGACGTCCCCTTACCCGAAACTACGCATTGGTCAAGTAAGCATGAAAATAGCATTCAATTTCAATTGCAAGCAAGCACATAAAGATGTTATGCAGTGCAGCATTGGTATGGACAATCTCCGTTCATGAGACTACACCAAAATAGACGTGCTTCAGGCAAGTAAACGAGGACCCAATGAAACACCAATCCACCAGGCATTTCCGAGCATGTACACAGAGACGCAAGTCCCAACGGAAAGTCAATTTCATAGTATCACATGAGTGGCATCGATCCCCGACATACAACTACCATGGACACCAGTCCAATGTACATACATGATGAGAAAGCACGGGTGGATCAATTGGGTGGCCAAATGGTGACACCTTCTCACCTCTCCAACGCCTTGGTGGCAACATTGGTCCAGTCTACATGTAGACGGAATCAAGGAGGCTCCACAGATGTATTTCCGATCACGCCTACCGCATCCTCTTCGACCTCGATCCCCACATTCCACTTGATGAGCTTACTACACACCTCTCAGCCACCCTCCATACGTCCGCTGCAACCGCCTTCCCGCACTCCAGAGCCACCCCTACATCACTAGGAGGGACTGTCCCATAGAATAGCTGGTACGATGAGGAATGTCGTGATACTCGAGCCCGTCTACATCGGGAGATGGCACTGGGATCCACCACTCACCAACAAGCGCGAGTGATCTTTCGACGTCTCACACAGAGAAAGAAGAGAGCCTACCTAGCGAGGCTTGAGCAGGAGCTATACCAGCTATTTCTTGGAAGGGACTGTAAGGAGGCCTGGAGGATCTTCCACTTGCCAAAATCTCGACTCTCTCTCTCTAGCTTTCCACATCGGCATGGTGCTAGTACAGTGGACTATGTTATGGCTCAACCCAGTCTCATTCCCTCTTTTCAGGATTTTATGGTAGGCACTAGGCCGGTTGGAATAGCAGTGGATCATGCTATCTTGTCCTTCACTCTCACATTTCAGTTCAGCACCGCTCCATTGGGACAGGTCTCCACACACACTCGTTATACCTTTACGAGGGAGACTGACACCGTATACACGGATGAGATATACAGACGCCTATGTGCCGAGGAGCCGGGACGGCCATTAGATGAGCTCACTTAGATATTGATAGAGACGCTTCATGCTGCAGCATCAGAGGCATATCCCCATAGTCAGCCTACACAGAGACGATCTGGGAACATGCCCCAGAACAGTTGGTATGATGAGGAGTGCAGAGAGATGAGGATCAGATTACAGAGAGAGGTGCTCATGGGTGTTACCACTCACAGACAGTCACGGATTACCTTCCGGCACCTAGTGCGACGGAAGAAGAGGGCTTATCTTGCTCAGTTAGAGAGGGATTTGTACCAGTTGTTTATGAGTCAAGACTCAGGCGAGGCATGGAGACTATTCCATGAGCATTCACCATCACCAGCCATTACCTCCACAGAGATTTGGGGTGAGTATGGAGCATCCCTGTACACAGCACCAGGACAGCCGCCCCTGCCAGACCCATCGGAGCCATGCCCAGAGACGTGTGCTTTCTTTACTGCTGAGATGGTAAGGAAAGCTATTGACAGGATGAGCACTGGGAGAGCATATGATCATGATGGTTTGGTAGCAGAGCACTTTATTCATGCCAGAGATATGCTTGCAGAGCTTATTGCTATGATGTTTAACCGAGCCATGTGTGAGGGTTTTCCTGAGACTTGGAATATGTCCACGATTGTGCCTATCTTCAAGTCAGGGGATCCTATGCTTCCTGGGAATTATCGTACCATCATGATTGGTCACACATTGGCTAGATTATATGCATCTATTCTTGAGCAGGAGTTGAGTAGATGGGCAGAGAGAGAGGGCATACATGCATCAGGGCAGGCAGGGTTCAGGAGAGGTTTCTCCACTCTTGACCATATCTTGACACTCAGAGCTATTATTGAGGAGGGCAGATTATATGGCAAGAGGATTTATTGTTGCTTTGTGGATTTCCGCAAAGCTTTTGACACAGTACCGAGAGCCAGACTGATGCGCAGACTACAGGAGATGGGAGTGCCCACAAAGCTGATTTGGGGAATCGTGGCTTTATACAGGACAGTTGTGGGGCAGGTACGTACTACCCAGGGTGTATCTGAGATGGTTCACTCCACTATTGGGGTGAAACAGGGCTGCCCCCTTTCCCCCACCTTATTTGGGATGTATGTGGATGAGGTTTCGGACTATGTAGAGCGGGAGGGTGACAGAGAGCACAGCTAGCAGGGACATGGATTCCGCTGTTATTGTATGCTGATGATATTGTGCTGATCTCAGATTCTCCACAGGGGATGCAGCGTCATTTGGATGCATTGCACATGTTTGCAGAGGACAGTGGATTGTCTGTTAACCTTAGTAAAACCAAGGTGATGGTGTTTAACACCACAGCACAGTGGGTTAGGAGGTCAATGCCCACCTTTACATATGGTCAGGAGACAGTGGAGTATACAGATGCATATACTTACCTTGGTGTGGTTTTTAGTGGCCCACTATTTTCCTTGAGGAGAGCAGCGGAGACCAGATTGACCAGAGCTTATGCAGCATTGGGGAGACTAGAGAGGATGTGTTCGCAGGTTCAGTTTCAGGAACCTCGAACAAAGCTTTGGCTCTTTGACACTTCAGCCATGCTGTATGGAGTGGAGATATGTGGTCACTTCAGCCATGCTGTATGGAGTGCAGATATGGGGACCCTCAGTGGATCACCACAGCCGAGCTGGTAGCACTGATGGATGGAGACGAATGGAGAGGTCCTTGGTTTCTATGATTTCCCAGATGATTAGGGCCAAGGCCTCCGTACCACGTAATATTATCCGTGCAGAGATGGTTGCCCCCCCATTGGTAGTAGAGGCACTCACTCGATCAGTCTCCTTTATACATAGCACTTGGGCTCTCCCTAGAGACAGATATGCTCGCTTAGCCCTGGAGTCTTCACGACAGTTGGCATCACAGGGAGACGGATCATGTTGGTATGCATAGATGACAGCTTGGTTCCAACTGCATGGCTTTAGCATGGACAGGCTACCTCCATTTCAGTACTCCCTGGATGCACCCTCCCTCTCTCTCACACGGGCAGAGATTACCAGACTTATCAGGCAAGACTTGACTCAGCTGGACACTAGGAGGACATGGATACAGCCGACACATGAGCTTGGTACGAAGATGGCTTTCTATAGAGATCATCTTCTCCAACTCACGGAGGATGGGTTTGTGATTAGACCCAGCTACATGGATACTCATCTTTCTCATGGGGTACGGTGTGCTATTGGTCAGATGCGCACATCCTCACACCAGCTAGAGATTGAGACTGGCAGATTCAGAGGAGTACCAGCTGAGCCCAGGATTTGTCAGCTGTGCCAGATGGAGCCAGAGACAGAGTTACATTACATATGTCAATGTCCAGTATATTATGAGATACGAGGCCGTTTTCACTGCCTGTTCAGAGAGGGCTTTGGACCACTTTCTAGAGTCATGAGATACCAGGATCAGAGATGCCTCGGATTGTACTTGCTGGAGCTGCGTAGACATAGAGAGGGTCTCCTGAGAGGGAGGGGATCAGAGAGGGAGAGACACCTACAGAGGCATATTACAGACTTCTTTCGTCCAGAGATTGAGCAGTCACGTCAGCAGGCATTGCAGCTAGCCCCAAAGTACAGCCGCACCAGAGGTACACTGATTGATCGGGCTATAGAGCTGGGGCTGTCCAGGCGCCCCAAGATGAGAGGCCCATCTCGACACCGGCGGAGACTACAACAGAGGATCAAGACCATACTAGCACGGCATGGGAGACGTCCAGTCAGAGTACTCACCATGGAGGACATTGAGGATATCCGCCATCGACCGATGAGAGACATCTTTGGATAGTGATGTGTATGATGCTTACCTTTGTTGCTGGAGTTTTCCTCCCACATGTTATCCATTAGGAGCTCCTGGTACCGTACTTTTCCTCATAGTTGTTTCAGTTTCAGTTAGTTGTTTAGTTGTTTTTAGCTTTCCTTACACAGACATTGTATCAGATCCACCAATTGTTGTAACCTTTTTGGTCTCATAGGTCATTTTGGCCTTTTGAAGACGTTAATATATCATTTCATTTCATTTCATTTCTCTCTCTCTCTCTCTCTCTCTCTCTCTCTCTCTCTCTCTCTCTCTCTCTCTCTCTCTCTCTCTCTCTCTCTCTCTCTCTTCGACTCTCTCTCTCTCTCTCTCGCTCTGACTTTTATTACAAGCCAAAATTTTGACTCTTTTTTTTTTTCTAAACAGAATTTTGTCTGAGTTATGCAGAGCTTGGCGCCCCAGACCCCATGGCCCTCGCCCACGGCCACGCCACCACAGGAGGATCTGGGCCATCATCTCCCATCATCGCAGGACTTCTCGTGCCAGCTCAGTTTTACCACCTTGAGCACCATGTCACAGTGGCCCATGAGGGATGTATTAGGATGATATGAGAGCTCTTTGCTCATGTACCTAGATTAGTTCTAGATTTTTGTTATTTTTTTTTATTACTATTTTGTACCCAAGATGATGTACCTTATGGATATGATGTAACCTTTTGGTCTCATAGGTCATTTTGGCCTTTTGAAGACGTTAATACAACTCTCTCTCTCTCTGTTATTACAGGCACTAATATGAAAAGTTTTATTATAGGCAGAATTTCAACTCTCTCTCTCTCTCTTTTCAATAAGTAGTATCATTGTCAAGAAAAAAGAAAACTTAAATAACCACTAGTGACCACTACTTGTACCACTACCTTCTCTCATGATTCATAATGTAACTCGCAACGGCGGTGCCCGGGGGACTAGGGCCTTTGACACACTTGTTGATACCATCAATGCATATTAAAACATTTAAACATGGCCACAGCCTTAACACATATCCATCATCACTTTGCATAAAATATAAAGCTGGACAAAACATCCACAAATGCTGAAAATGGATCCTGCACATGTGACACCACATAGAGGCCGGAATGGGCCGACCCCCCCCTTGGAGTATTTTATTACCCAAGGAGAATAATATCATGTACAAGCTTTGAGGGCCTTACTCTCCCCACGGGAGATGCCGGATTATCCATATACAAATGCCATAACACAGCCCAACATGAGGCAACCAAGCCGGAACATAGGCTGTAGAAATGCCGAGCCAACAATATAATCCATATACCTCCGTGTGGGTACTGATTCTTCCCCAAAAACCACGGGTCTTCATGCAATAGAAAGGGTACAGCAAGTATAACTCTCCATTCAGCCGGTACAGCAGGTACAATGGCTGGTACAGCCGGTACAATGGCTGGTACAACAAGTACAACAAGTACAAATGCTGGTATAGCAGGTACAATTGCTGGTACAGCAAGTATAGTGGCTGGTACAGTCGGTACGGTGGCTGGTACAGCAGGTACAGCAAGTACAGTGGCTGGTACAGCAAGTACATTGGCTGGTACAGCCGGTACGGTGGCTGGTACAGCAAGTACAAATGCTGGTACAACACATACAATGGCTAGAAATCATAATAAATGATTGAATACCCTTGCCTTTAGTATTTCTTCGCGATGGAAGCCTCCAAAACAGTCCCCAACAGCCGGTATTCTTCATGGGCAGCCTTCAAGAGAGAGAGAAAGAGAGTAGCCATCATTAGAGAAACCTTCAACGGTGGTAGAGGCTAGTGTGCAGCAAGAGAGCCTCCATTAATGAAGAGAGAGGGCTCCAATTTATAGATTTGGGCCTCCCATGAGCTAAAATGGCAAGAGAAGGCTACAATGACAAGTGGAGAGCCACACAATAGCTGAAGTGACAAGTGTGAGGCCACTTGTCTCACTTTGATCCACTTTATAACAAGTGTCAGGCCACTTGTCTCACTTTGGTCCACTTTCTTGCCACATGTCCCAATCTAAGAGATGGGTCCTTCCATAAACTTTATCTCTAAAAATATCCCAACTGGTAGACATACTGTCATAGGCACTTTGCCAACTCTTGGTATCTGCTCAATTCCAGATGTAATGACGCGAACAGAATTTCCATCGGAGTCGGGCCAAAAATAGCAACTCTCCTAAATTTTAGGAGTGTGGTCCTTTGTATTCTAGGATAATCCCCCATTCCCAAAGCTTGTACTTTCCAAATATTTAAACATCCTGGAGTCCACCAGACCCCTTTCAGACTGGGAAATGTCCAGGCTGGTGACATCCTCCCCAACTTCTTAAAAGTTGTCTGCAACTTTAAGCTTCAAGCCATATATTCAAGATATAATCATGTCCCATCGATTGGGCGAGACGAGACAGTCTCAAAAAATCCAATATAACTGAAGAATCCATGTCCCAAAGAAATAGGCGAGACTAAATAAGTCTCCATAATACCAATATCAAAATCATGTCCCAAGATAAATGGGTGAGACAAAACAGTCCCATAAGTCCAGATATAATCCATGCCAATGCATATGAAATTCAACATTTAGAAAACAATGGTATGTCGATGTAGATCACCAAGGAGCTGCCTTGACGCCCGGCCCGACTTCAGTGCCCATATTCTCTACCATTGGCTCTATGTTCTACCAAGCAAGGTAGCAACATCTTGAAGAGCACTTAGGTCAAGAGAAATACTACACAGGGCGGCTAAACAAGGAGTCCTGAAAACAATCGCTCGCAGGCATAGATAACCTGGTGTTCCATACGCATTTCTGCTACACATAGTTTATAGGCATTTCGGCCACCAACTCACACTACCCTCTCAAGTGCCCATGTTCCCTTCCATCTGCTCTCTATTGTTCCACCCACACATGGTAGAAACAATCTTCAAGAGAGCACGTAAGACAAGAGAACACTACACAGGGTATGTTGTGCTTGTCACTACCCTTTGAAGTGCCCATGGTTCCCTTCCATCTGCTCTCTATTGTTCCACCTTCACATGGTAGAAACAATCTTCAAGAGAGCACGTAGGACAAGAGAACACTACCCAAGGTAAGTGAACCATGAGTTCCATAAGTCCAATGCATCCCAAATAAAGGGAGCCAAAAAGAATAATCCATCCCAGTAAAAGGGAGCCATAAACATAATCCATAAACCTGAGGATGGATCCAAATTCCTAGAAAAGAAGTCCAGGAATCCATACACCTGTATACCATAATCCTTGTATACCATAACTCTTACCACATACTCCGTGCTAACCACACACCTTGGAGTAGAGGTGAACTTAATCCATAAAAGCATCATATCCATGAGATAACCAAAGATTTCTTCTCTATAAACTCGAACAGATTCGTCCATAGAAATTGCCTGTTAAGCCCAATATCTATATAAATCTCGTCCAAGAAAGAAATCTCCATAGATATATTCCATCCCAATAAAGGGAGCCATGAAAAGAATTCATCCCATTAAAGGGAGCCATAAACAATGTTTCCCTGAAACCATCTCAAGGCAAACAACAACACCTTTCTCCTTGCATAGCTATACAAGGGTTAGTGACCATCAAAAACACTTCATAGCAAAAGCACTAACTTTGCAAACTCAAAGTATACTTAGCTTTTCTTTTCCAGGTTGGTCATGAAGCCAAAAGAAATATCTCGTCACCATATCCTTGAGATATCCTGAGATATATCTCCATATAGCTTGCCTGTAAGCTTGATAATATAATCCACAATATCCATATGGAAAGAGTGCTAAACGTGTGCACATAAAGCCAACTTCACACTTCCACGATAAAATTCTGTGAATTCATAAACCCTTAGATCAACAAGCTGTCTACTGCTCATGCTCTTGCTTCATAAGCTATAAAGCGGCTGGCCATGCTTAACAGCAATGATGGTAAGTGTGGTCCCCACTTGAGATCTTTTCTCTTCCTTATTGATAGAAGGAAGCCTCCGCTTCCCAAGAAAGCCTATGCTCTGATACCAATGTAACTCGCAGCGGCGGTGCCCGGGGGACTAGGGCCTTTGACACACTTGTTGATACCATCAATGCATATTAAAACATTTAAACATGGCCACAACCTTAACACATATCCATCATCACTTTGCATAAAATATAAAGCTGGACAAAACATCCACAAATGCTGAAAATGGATCCTGCACATGTGACACCACATAGAGGCCGGAATGGGCCGACCCCCCCCTTGGAGTATTTTATTACCCAAGGAGGATAATATCATGTACAAGCTTTGAGGGCCTTACTCTCCCCACGGGAGATGCCGGATTATCCATATACAAATGCCATAACACAGCCCAACACGAGGCAACCAAGCCGGAACATAGGCTGTAGAAATGCCGAGCCAACAATATAATCCATATACCTCCGTGTGGGTACTGATTCTTCCCCAAAAACCACGGGTCTTCATGCAATAGAAAGGGTACAGCAAGTATAACTCTCCATTCAGCCGGTACAGCAGGTACAATGGCTGGTACAGCCGATACAATGGCTGGTACAGCAGGTACAGCAAGTACAAATGCTGGTACAGTAGGTACAATGGTTGGTACAGCAAGTATAGTGGCTGGTACAGCCGGTACGGTGGCTGGTACAGTAGGTACAGCAAGTACAGTGGCTGGTACAGCCAGTACAGTGGCTGGTACAGCAAGTACATTGGCTGGTACAGCCGGTACGGTGGCTGGTACAACAAGTACAAATGCTGGTACAACACATACAATGGCTAGAAATCATAATAAATGATTGAATACCCTTGCCTTTAGTATTTCTTCGCGATGGAAGCCTCCAAAACAGTCCCCAACAGCCGGTATTCTTCATGGGCAGCCTTCAAGAGAGAGAGAAAGAGAGTAGCCATCATTAGAGAAACCTTCAACGGTGGTAGAGGCTAGTGTGCAGCAAGAGAGCCTCCATTAATGAAGAGAGAGGGCTCCAATTAAAAATAGCAACTCTCCTAAATTTTAGGAGTGTGGTCCTTTGTATTCTAGGATAATCCCCCATTCCCAAAGCTTGTACTTTCCAAATATTTAAACATCCTGGAGTCCACCAGACCCCTTTCAGACTGGGAAATGTCCAGGCTGGTGACACATAACCACCTGCTCATGCATTAATTTCACCATCTCTCCACTATCCCACCCATCAAGAACTTCTTCTTCCATGACTCCCCTTCAGTCTTCTATCCACCTATATAAAAGCACTTGCATATACTCTTCCTCACATCTCAAGCTAATACATCTTGTTAGGCATCCTTTACACTTACTTTTTTGAGCCCTCTTAATCTTAAGCCGCTCTCTCAATCACCATCTTAGCCTTCTCTACCACTCTAACCTTCCAACTCTTTGACAATGAATCCTCAAACAATTGAAGCTCAAATCTCTAAGGTCCGAGCTGAGAAGGAGATGACCCAAGCTGGCTATTGGTGGCGACAAGTTGAAATAGTTCGCAAGTACGACAACAATAGAGGTGGTACAAGAAAATTCCAATGCCGATACTGTGGGCTTCAGAGATGAGATTGTGCACAATGTGTGAAGGCTCATTTACTCGGCATCAATGGACATGACATTGGTCCATGCACAAAAATCACAACAACAGATAAGAAAAGGATGAGGGAGGAATACATTTCTAGAAACAAGACCTCGCAAAGATCAACATGTACTACCAGCTTCAAGGCCCGTGAATGCCGCACGTGGAGCTCCTCCTCACCTTGACCAATCAGCCCAATGTGCTCAAAATCTTGCAAGGGATCATGCGGCATCTTCTCAAGCCAAAGGTAAACAAAGCACTTTATTTACTTCTTGGCATCCACAAAGGAAGGCACAAGTTAATGCAGTTGTGGCTCATTTCTTCTATTCTTGTGGAATTTCATTCAATTTGGCACGGTCTCCTTTCTTTAAAGAGATGGTGGCAGAGATTAAAGCCTTTGGTCCCAGTTATCAACCACCAAATTATGATGCACTACGTGAAAAGCTGTTAGAAGAGGAGGTCTCAAGCATCAAAGAGGCCATCGCACCAATAAAACAAAAGCGGAGCATCTATGGTGTGTCTTTGTTAGGTGACGGTTGGACCGATGTATGGAGCAATTCTTTGGAGGACATCCGCGCATCTTGCAGAGGTAAAGCTTTGTATATCAAATCTACACAGTGTTGTGTGCGCCAAAAAACAACACCACTACTTTGTGAAATGTGGAGTGAACGAATAGAGTATGTTGGTGCACAAAATATTGTGCAGTTTGTGTCCGACAATGAGGCCACAAACAAAGCGGCTGGAGATTTGTTAGAGCAAAGGTACCCACATATCACTTGGAGTCTTGCATGGCCCATTGTTTAAATGATCTACTAAAAGACATTGCCAAGTTGCAATGGGTCAAGAGCACAATAGATACTGGGAAGGAAACCATCACATTTGGCACTCGACATCATTTCTCCCTTGCTTTGTATAGGAAGTTTGCAAAGAAGGAACTGTTGAAATACTCTGAAACCCACTTTGCATATAGCTTCCTTATGAGTACTCTGAAATACTTTGACAATGAGGCCACAAACAAAGCGGCTGGAGGTTTGTTAGAGCAAAGGTACCCACATATCACTTGGAGTCCTTGCATGGCTCATTGTTTAAATAATCTACTAAAAGACATTGCCAAGTTGCAATGGGTCAAGAGCACAATAGATACTGGGAAGGAAATCATCACATTTGTCACTCGGCATCATTTCTCCCTTGTTTTGTACAGGAAGTTTGCAAAGAAGGAACTTTTGAAATACTCTGAAACCCGCTTTGCATATAACTTCCTTGTGGGTTGACTACCATAAGTATATAACATGCACATTCCTAGAAGGTGAATTTGGGCATGTTCCTAGATTCATCTAGGTATATAATTCAGTTGTAGTAGCGGACATGCAGATATCACATTGTGAAGGTTTCGTCTGAGTTGCGGCCAGTTGATATTGTGCTAATTCTTTCTATCTTTAGCGGTGCATTTACCCTATCAACTGCTTATTTGTTGTACTAATTCTTTCTATTTGCTTCTTCCCTTAGTGCTAGGCTTCATTATGGTTGAGTTTGCCCTGCATCTTCGGAGGTTTGACAGAAACTCAGTACGAAGAGCTTTGTGTGAATATATGCTCTTATGTGTGTGTGTGTGTGTGTGTAAGCATATCTTGATACAGAGTTCTACACCCACTATTGGGCACTGATGACGATAGTAGGGATGTCGTAATATCTAGCCCATACTATGCATAATGGAGTTGATAGTTATATAGTCTTGTGGGTTGACTACCATGAATATATAACATGCACGTTCCTAAAAGGTGAATTTGGGCATGTTCTTGGATTCATCTAGGTATATAGAACTTCTTTATGCTTCGTCGTTTGTACAACATGAGGCCAGCCTTGAAGCAAATGGTAGCAAGCCCGGAATGGGCACCTTGGCCTACCTCTAATTCAACCATGGCACAATTGTGCTATAGTACTGTCACTCAGGAGGAGTATTGGCCTGAAGTGAAGCAACTTCTTCTCATTTGCTTGCCTATTGTAAACGTCTTACGCCTGGTCGATGGCGATATACCCATCATAGGAAAAATCTATGAGGCAATGGATCGGATGATTGAGAACATCTGAACCATAGAGACAGACCAAGAGAGACTTCAAGAACTTGAAGAACTTGCAATGAGCAGATGGAATCAATATTATTCTACAATTTATACTACAGCATATGTGTTAGACTCGGAGTTTCAACACAAGGGCAGGCAACAGCAAGCTGATAGCCAGGTAGCTCGAGGGTGGATCTCAACACTCCAAAAGTTGATGGGCTCTGTTGAACAATGGCGACTTGTGAAGGACCAGCTTGCAAGCTATCGTGGCAAAGAGGGCATGTTTGGATGGGAGGATGCTCAACATGATAGGTAAAAAATGGGTGTATAATATATATTAATCGATTTCTATCTAGGCATTTAAGAAAGATCTTTACTTTCAAATCCCGTGTTGGTGGTGTTACATGATAGGAGGATTATGGTGCTGATACTCCAGAGCTTTAGAATTTGGCCATAAGGATATTAAGCCAAGCGTGCTCTTCTTCAGCATTGGAGCGACTATGGAGTATCTTTATGTGATATGCAGCGGAAGTCTTTGTATTGAAAGATCCTGTCACACAAATGCTCACACCGTCTTCTGTATCCTGAGTTTCGTGAGTTTAGCAATCCACTTTAATACTTCAAACTTTAAAGAGATATGAGAGAGAGAGATGAGAACTGTACACCAGATTGGGTCCCGAATTACCCACTGAAGGACCCCCTATCCCGATAACGAGATAGTATTTGCTTTATTTCTTTAGAGAGAATGACTGTGGACTGTAGATAAGCCAAACGCAAGATCTCGGAGGATCGGAGAGTGGCTGATCTGTACATGGCTATAGAAACACCTTGATGACCTGATCTCGAGCCTATGCACTCTTCCCAAGGGCATGAGGAAGGGCTGCACACCTGAGGCTGAGAAAAGAAGAAGGTGAACTGTTCTACACTATGTTAGAATGCTGAAAACACTTATGAATGCTGTGTTACCTTCACCAGATGACTGCTGCATGTATGGATGATGCACAGAAGGCTGGACACGGCTGCAAACTGTTGATTCAGGGCTGGAAACTGCTGTGGACAGATACGCAGACCTACAGGGATGCTGCTGGACTGAAACACAGGTATGCTGATGCTGACAGAAAACGCAGGCTGCTGCTGTATGGCTGGACAGAAACGCTGATGTGCTGCTGTACGGCTGGACAGAAACGCTGATGGGCTGCTGCTGAATTCTGGCGTTGATCTGAGGTGGGGCTGTAGGCTGAATCAGGGACTGAAGTGATGCTGATGGCAGGCGCCTAGGGCTGACTGAAGCAAGGGTTCTCAAGGGGCTGGAGAAGCAAGCTTATGAGCTCCAAGGGCTGGATTAGTCTAGGGCTGAAGGCAAGGATACTCCTGGGGTTGAGGAGGAGAGCTCTTAGCACAATGAAGACTGAATGAGAAACTAAGCCCTATGCCAGCCTATTTATACTAATTGGAGGTTGGTCCTTTAATAAAGTTTATATTTATAAATGCGCAATAATGCAAATAATGCTAAATAAATAACTATTAAATATGGAAAAAATACCAGATAAATCCTAGTAAATTCCCTAAGACTTCTGGGATGTTCTAAATGATGCACACGCATATGAATGCATATTATGCAGGATGCAGAGTGCTTTCTGATGCAAACCCTAAGGCTTCTACTGACTCTACATGCATGAATGATTCTCTCCAAGTGGGTTAAGGGACTTGACTGACTGATTGACCCGCTAAGGCTGAGGAATGACCTATGTAGCTCGTGCCTGACTTATCCTGGACTGAGGATGTACAATGGGGTCACGGCATACGACAATTATCATCCTATTGGGTTCTAAAATTGTACAACTGTTGCACTTCTGATGATGAGCCATCTTGTCACCATGCACTGAGTGCAGAGTGCATGTGACACTTTAGTTACATCCACTCCAAAAAGGGGAACCGGTTGAGAGCTCAGAAAGTTGATGACCTTGTCTTTGTTAATGTGAACTTACGTTTGCTTACCAAATGAAGTGAATATACACGTGATATGTATATCGGCTTTCATAAGACTGAGGTAGAATCTGGTTCTATTCAACAAGCAATGGTTGAGGAGGAGGATGAAGAGGTTGAGCCTATCGAGGCTCAAGATGATGATGCAAATGACGAGGAGGAAATAGACATCCTTCCGCAAGAAATTGTCTAGACTCTAGAGTCTATTGTTTAGCTTTTTTCTTACCAACTTTTTGGTATTGTACTTCATTTTAACTTTTTGTAGAAGTTGAACTCTTGAGTATTAATGCATTAGCCTTGAGTATTAATGAACTTCCTTAAGACCAAAGACAGACTTTTTGGCGTTAATGTACAGCTGGTTATCTCGCAAAAGTTGCAAGACTTTCTCCACATCTTTCTCATGCTGCTCCGCAGTGGCTGAGAAGACTAGTATGTCATCAAGGAATATGAAAACACACTTCCCAATGTGGACTGCGAAAATCCTAGACATCATCTTATTGAACGTTGCAGGTGCATTTGTAAGCCCAAAAGGCATGACTACGAACTCATACTGACCACGCTCTGTCCGAAAAGCTATTTTTGGAATGT
This sequence comes from Cibotium barometz, assembly GCF_041138505.1. Taxonomy (NCBI): domain Eukaryota; kingdom Viridiplantae; phylum Streptophyta; class Polypodiopsida; order Cyatheales; family Cibotiaceae; genus Cibotium; species Cibotium barometz. Next base: position 41,957,335 of record NC_141050.1, read on the forward strand.
CAGCTTCAAAAATGCCGACCTGATGGTAACCACTCTTGAGGTCGATCTTAGTGAAAAACTTAGCACCGTCTAAACGCTCCAAAATGTACTCTATCCTAGGCATAGGAAACTTATTCTTGATAGTGAGTTTGTTTAATGCCCTGTAGTCTACACAAAGGCATGCAGACTTATCCTTCTTTTGGACAAATAGGATAGGTGCAGCAAATGGAGAGGAAGAAGGCCGAATGAATCCGGCTCGGAGAAGCTCAGATAACTGCTTTTCTAACTCGCCCTCTAAAGTCTTGGAAAGACGATAGGGAAACCTGCTAGGAGGATCTGATCCAGGGACCAAATCAATGTGATGGTACTCAAGGCGAGAGGGTGGGAGACTGGGCGGGAGATCATCCCTAAGCATAATGTCCTGATGGCTGGATAGGAGGTCTGCTAACTCAGGGATTGAAGATGTAAGGGATGCTACTAATGAGGGAGGGGTTGTTTGAGCACGAACATAAAGGAGTGCTCCTTCTGCTCCCTTGCGGATAGCTCGTCTGGCCTGGAGATGTAAAATCAATGGGATGCCAAGAATGCTTCTATCCCCACGAATCATGACAGGCTCAGGTAAACCTTTACAAATAGTAAAAGTGTCATTGGGAATAGGCTCATACTGACGGAACCACTGAATTCCTAAGATCATGTCACACCCCAACAAAGGTGAGACGATGAAATCTCGTTGAAATGAGGCCTTCTAAACTTCAAAGGCAAATTGTTGTGTATTCTGGGAAATGTGGGTGCGAAGACCAGGTGTAAACCCGTCCACATCCAGATGATATGGGACTAATGTGCAGTTCAATTTATTAGCCAACTCGGGAGAGATGGCGTCTTCAGAACTACCCATATCGAAAAGGACTACAAACTATCGGCCCTGGGCAGAGCCATAAGCTCGGATGAGGCTCTTTTGAGCAGCATCGCTCTCACCCTCTGCTTAGCATTAGATACCATGGATGGCATAGGATGCATGGAAGGTAAAAGTTGAACTGCATTTGAGGTAGGAGGCGGGGCTGGAGGAGCTGGGGAGGTTGTGGCAACTGTGGCAGAAGAAGCGTTGGCGGCTTGTGCCGCTTGCCATTTGTGGCAATCCTTCTTACCATGCCCTATAATATGACAGAAAAAACATCTATTTTCTGACTGGTACTTCCTTTGCTCCTCTGGAGGAAGATAACCTCCAGTAATGCCTGCTTTAGCCTTTTCATCAAGGTTTTTCCTGGCCCCGTTTCCGCACCCACCCTTGCTCAGGCCCCCAAGGCAGCAACATAACTCTCTCTCTCTCTCTCTCTCAGAGCCTTAGCCCACCATCTGTGGAACGTGCACTGAGCTCTCAGCCTCTCTCTCCTCTCTCTCTCTCTCTCTCTCTCTCTCTCTCTCTCTCTCAGCTGAGCTGCCACTAAATATTATGCATTGCATGATTGCTGAATCTTGATTGAAATTGTATGGCATTGTGCATTGAATTTGTCTGAGCAATCATGCCGAAGCGAGAGAACCCATACTGGAAGGCGCACACAAACGTCATTCGCATTGTGACTACTCCAAGGCAGGCAGGTAGTGGCACTCGACAATGGCAGTGCAAGTACTACAATTTCACCCTCACGAGTACCATTACTCGTGTCATCAAGCACCTCACAGGCATTGGCACCACCAACAATTGTGCTGGGTGCAAGAGAGTGCCACCAGCATTGAGAGATCAGTTGATTGCTGAAAATTTCCCTGCAATGGGGACAGCTGGAAGAGGAAGAGGCACGCAAGAGAGACAAGATGCGCTTCATGATGCTCTTCTTGGGGACTTGGCCGGTCCATCCACGCAGGTTGATGAATCTCAGCCTGCCTTTTCTGAGCAGGCATCGTCTGCCAGAAAGAGGCCTTCTGTCATGCAAGATGAGGATGAGGGTGATACATATATGGAAAGGCAAACCACCTTGCCTTCTCGTGTGCATGCACAGTCTTGGGTCAAAGAAAGCCAAAAGGTGGTTGACTGTAATATGCGGAAGCTTCGGAGGAGGATCGGTACTTCAAAACTCAGAAATCAGCACTCTTTTCGCGACGGAATTAACGCACAAACTGAAAGGAGAAGTGTAGAAAATAGAGAGAGAAGGGGGAGATGGAGAGGACACAGTATTGGGTCCCAATTACCCTCTGTAGGGCCCCCACCACGGATGGTGTATTTGCTTTATTAGAATGATGTAAATCTGAAAACAAATGCAGAAACTTGACCTTTTCTTGGCTGGAAAATCCTGCCCTTGACCTTCAGTCTTTCACCCCTTTGCGTTAGCAACTTCTTGGCTGTCCTGGCCCTTGTTTGCTTGATGCACTTGGTGAATTATGAGATGCCTTCATTGATTCTTGGCTGGAGTATTTATACTCCCTTTATCATCCAATCGGCCAGCTTTATTAAGCCTCACGACCATGTCTTTAGTAATATTGTGCTTTCAAATTGCTGGCCACTCTGTGCATGCCTGCTGGGACAGTACCAGGCTGCTGGGCACTCTGCGCATGGGTGTGGGACTGCCCTGGCCGACCTGCTGGGTAGGGTTTCTAGCCCTGTCGGCTGCCTGTCTAGAAGCACTAGGGCTGGCCGACAGCCCTTCCAGCCCATGCCATGGCTGGTGGGCACAGCCTGGGCCCTCCTGGTCCCTTGGGGGTGGTTCTACATCCTCCCCCATGCCCACACTAAGAGTGCAAATCTTCGCACTGGGGTAGCCCTATGGGCTGGCCCCATCTCTACATGCAAACCTACATGCCCACAGAGGTCTGGCATCCGGTTGCAAACTAGATACACAGAAAATCTGACATCGTTCCAGAGGGAGACTCACAGCGCGGACTGGCACTGTTTCATGTGCAGGACAGTGCACACCTGACCTTGGACTCATGTGCAGGACAATGCACACCTGACCTCGGACGACTGAGATGGATCCCTGGCTGACTCGTCCCGGACTGGGCTCACATGGGACCAGTTCACCATCCCAGGTCCTGCACCTTCTGTACAGAAAATGTCTACGTGGCATCCAAGTGCGGGATGCACGTGACATCCCCTTCTGCTTAACTTGACGGAAGCTGCATAGCCTCCAAATAATCCGTCAATAATGCCGGATAGTCTTCGAAAAATTCTTTGTCGAGCCATACCGCTTCATGAGTTCCTCGGTCTTGAAACTTCGTGAGGAACTGTCGTAGTCTTTAGCCTGAGCCATGCTTGAAACGGTACAGAAGGATCTGTTCTGGAACCATTACTTCTGCTTCATCAATAATGTCTGGTTCCGCTTCGTCTACCTCTGAAGGGGGTGGACCTGCATATAGCTTTAACCAACTGACATGAAATACATCGTGCATAGTCCAACTCGGAGGTAGCTTTAACTGCATAGACACCTCATTAATCTTTTTCCGGATGGGAAATGGTCAGAAGCTCCTGAAAGACAACTTTGGGCATCGCTTGCCCACCTGCTTCAATCTTTGCTTCATAATCCGAAGATACACCCAATCCCCTTCCGAAAACTTCATGTCCCTTTGGTCTTTATTGGCCTGTCGAGTGTAGGCCTCTTGTGCTTTAGTCAATCTGTCTTTAACGGACTCTAGGATCTCCTGGTAAGACTCCGTCACTCTATTCGCCTCCGGTACTGAAGACGAAGTCCTGGTTAACAACGACTGGAAAGGCCTTCCAAACGCTGCCTCATATGGAGTCCTGCCAATAGCTGAAGAAAAAGAGTCATTCAAAACAGCTTGAACTAAAGGCAAAAACGATTCCCACTTACCTTGCTGATCGTGGACATAACACTTCAGCACATCAAAGGCCAACTGGTTGTATATCTCTGTCTGGCCATCTGTCTGTGGGTGGAATGCACTGGAAAAATTCAACTTAGTACCAAAATTATCAAACAATGCCCTCCAAAAATGACTGGTAAACTTGGCATCTCGGTCTGACACTATGGTCCTAGAAATCCCGCCAATCGGGTACCAATGCCGAATGAATAGCTGGGCAACATCCTCGGCGGTCACATTGGCCCTGCAAGGAATAAGCATAACAAATTTGCTGAACCTATCAACAATAGTTAAACACTGTGTATTACGCTTACTCGGACTGGGAGGCAGATTTGTGACAAAGTCCATTGAAATGTCCTGGAAAGGACCCTCAGGAATTGGCAAAGGCTGTAACAACCCTATCTTCTTTCCACGAGGAGCTTTCACCTTTTGACAAATGTCACAGCGTTGTACATATGTAAACACATCACGCCTCATCTTTGGCCAATAGTATTGCCGTTCTAATTTCTCCAGAGTCGAATTCATGCCCCTGCGACCACCTGTAATGGCGTCATGGGCATCATGGAGAAGAGCTGCCCGGAATGACTTCATGACACATAGTCGGCCCTTGTAGAAAAGCCAACCATCGTGTATCAGGAAATGGCATGGTCCTGTAGCATCCAATGCCTGTTCCCACTGTGTACCGAATTCCTCGGAATCCGCGTACGTGTGCTTCATGTCTTCTAGTCCTGTACCAACAAGGTCAAGTCTAGTGGTTTGAATCGCACATACTTGTCCCTTCCTGCTCAAAGCATCGGCCACTGGATTGGCCTTTCCTGGAAGGTACTCAATCATGCCACCGAACTGCTGGAATATCTGACTCCAGCGGTGTTGTCGATCACTCCACTATGCACTTGGCATCGTCTGAATCCAACGCAATGCCTGATGGTCAGTGCGAACCTCGAAGTCACGGCCATACAGGAAATGTTTCCAATGTTTCAAGGCCTGTATAACTGCTAGGAGTTCACGATCATAGACTGAGTAGTTCTTCTCGGCGGACAGTAACTTACGAGACATGTAAGCTACTGGATGACCATTCTGTTGCAATACACCTCCAATTGCGATGTTACTCGCATCGGTGATCACTTGAAATGGTTCGTCCCACGAGGCAAGGGCTAAACAAGGCGCTTCTGATAAAGCCACCTTGAGGTTCTGGAATGCCTCCAACACTCGTGGAGTCATTCGAATCTTTTGCCTTCTTGTTTTCACTCCCTTTAGCAGATCGGTGAGGTCTGCCGAGAGGTCGGAAAACTTGTCAATATGGGTGGAATATGCCTGGCATATATCCACAAATGATCTAATGTCATAAGCGGTCTGAGGTACTTCCCAGTTAATAATCTCGGCCACTTTAGCCGGATCCAGTCGAATGCCTTCAGCACTAATTATATATCCCAAGTAATGTACCTAGAACAGATAAAATTCTGACTTCTTTTCATTGACATAGAGCTCGTTGCTTTCCAGCAACTTAAGGACTTTCTCCACATCAATGTCATGCTGCTCAACTGTGGCTAAAAATATGAGTATGTCATCCACAAATATGAACACACACTCTCCAATCAACTCCCGGAAAATACGCATCATCATGCGGTTAAATGTAGCTGGGGCGTTCGTCAATCCAAATGGCATAACCACAAATTCATAGTGGGCCCGTTCTGTACGGAAGGCTATCTTGGGGATGTCCCCCTCTACAATCCGTACCTGGTGGTACCCACTCTTTAAATCCAGTTTGGAGAACACCTTAGCTCCATTCAGCCTCTCGAGAATATAGTCAATTCGAGGCATCGAGAATCTGCTCTTGATAGTCAGCTTGTTGAGTGCACGATAATCAACACACAACCGAGAAGACCCATCTTTCTTCTTGACAAACAGATCGGTGCTGCAAATGGCGACACGCTGGGGCGGATGAAGCCAGCTTGCAACAATTCTTGGAGTTGGCGGTCCAACTCCGATTCCATTGCCTTGGAAAGGCAATACGGAAACTTGCTCGGGGGTTTCGAGCCTGGGAGGAGGTCAATCCTGTGATCCTCCGGTCTGGACGGGGGAAGCTGGGGAGGGAGACTGTCTCGAAGAAAAATCTTCTGGAACTTTTCATGGAGAACCGAGTACTTCTCGGAAGCACTGGCCACCGTCTGGTGGGATGTCTCGATGTAAATCATCGCACACTGTGCGCCTTTCCTGACTGCTCGCTTAGCCTGCAAGTGGCTTATGAGCGGAAAGTTTGGAATACCTGGCTCACACTTAATGGTCACCGGGATGTTTGACACATTCCGATCAATCTGGAACGTGTGCTTGTCCCACTTGACATCAGGAAGAAACTTGTGAAACCACTGGATACCCAAAATTATGTCTGCTCCTACAAGAGGGGCAGCCATAAAGTCACGCACAAACTCTATGCCCTGAATCACTAACTTAGCACCTAGAGCTTCATACTTGACGCTCGTTGTCATACCTGTGCTAAAACCCTCAACTTATTTGTCCACCGGAGTCAGCTCGAAACGGGCACGCCTAGCGGCCTGTTCCGTGACCACATCCTCCGTGCTGCCGCTGTCAAACAAGACAATGACTCTCTGGCCACCTATGTAGCCAAAGAACTTGAGCAATTCCTTGCGCTCATACTCCTGGTCATGGGCGCCCTTCTGCTTATCTTCGAGCTCCCGGCTAATAATTGCTCCAACTGAAGCACCGGGGGTTGAAGAACTAGGGGTAGCCGCTGGGATCTGTGTGGGAGCTATGCTCACCACGGAAGCTGTGGAGGCGGCGGCGGCCTTTGGAGGCTTCTTCGGACAATCCCGAGAAGTATGTCCTTTTGTGTGACAAAAGAAACATCTACCCTCCTCCTTGTACTGAGAAAGCTCCTCAGCACTCAACTTGCCACCTGTCTTGCCTGTCTCCGCTTTCTGGTCTGGAGTAAGCTTAGACGCATTGTTCGAGTACTTGGAGCCTGAGGCTCCCGGGCTCTGTCCTGGGGAAGACCCCGTCTGGTTCTGGCTTTTGCCCCCCGAGGCGTTAGCCTTGGGAGAAGCCGGCTGGGAAGTCTTGGGCTTGCCACCATTGTGTTTCATTTTTGCACTCTGCGCAAGCGAGAGTGCGTCCTCAAAGGTGGCTGGCCTAAACATACGCACCTCCCATTGGATTTGCGTGTCCAGGCCATACAAAAACTGCCCTTTCTTGTCCGTATCAGATAAGCCTAATTGCAGACACAAGGTCGAAATTTTATTGGCAAACTGAAGGACTGGTTGCGCGTTCTGACGTGCTCCCCTGAACTCGTCTTCGAGTCGCTCAAGATAGTGGGGCGGTAGAAACCGCTGCTTAAGGTCGCGGACGAACTCGTCCCACACATAAGCTGCCATACCTGCTCTGGTGTGGGCATGAGCCCACTGAGTCCACCAAGGAATGGCCTCACCTTCCAAGTACCAACTAGCTAAAATCACTTTGTCAGTATCTGTTTACCTAACTGCGGCAAAGTAAGCTTCAAATTGATGTAACCATGAATAAAGAGTAGTGGGATCGAGTTTACCATTATACTTACTGAAATTCATTTTCTCGGGAAAATGATTCGAGGGCGCCGCCGGTGTCAATCTGGCGTCCAAAGCTCTGAGGTAACGCTCGTGTTCCACTCGTCGCATGGCGTCGTCTTCTCGTTGTCGAATCTCCAATGCACGCATCTGCATCTCAAGCAAGAAGCTTGGCTACGGCTGTGACCCCGTGAGAGGGTCCCTGTGACGAGGATCTGGTATCTGGAATACGGAAGGAGAGGGAGGAGGAGATGGAAAACGCGACGCTGGAGAGCGAGAACGCTCCTCCAGAGCCAAAATCCGCGCCTTCTGCTCATCCAACTTGGTTGTCTAGTCTGCGATTGCTCGCATCATCTGCTGGAACATGTCTGTGACACTCAAGCCGGGTGCCCTCGTTGGGCTGCCTGGTGCACTCTGGTCCCATGGTTCTGGTTCTCTCTCGTCGCCAAAGCTCGCCATAGCGGGAAAATGCAATTCCTTTCCGGAACGCAATCTGACCATCCACTATCTGTGTGGGAGACTTCCGGAGGCTTCCGGAGGCTAAAAACCAACCGTCCTTCAAGGGACAGGAGTCACTCCGAAAGGGGGTAGTCCACTGGCGTCTAAAAACCAACCACACAAGCGAAAAAATTTTCTGGTTTTGTTTGTTGAATCTTTGTCCTTGAAGTAGGCTCTGATACCACTGTAATATGCGGAAGCTTCGGAGGAGGATAAGTACTTCAAAACTCAGAAATCAGCACTCTTTTTGCGACGGAATTAACGCACAAACTGAAAGGAGAAGTGCAGAAAATAGAGAGAGAAGGGGGAGATGGAGAGGACACAGTATTGGGTCCCAATTACCCTCTGTAAGGCCCCCACCACAGATGGTGTATTTGCTTTATTAGAATGATGTAAATCTGAAAACAAATGCAGAAACTTGACCTTTTCTTGGCTGGAAAATCCTGCCCTTGACCTTCAGTCTTTCACCCCTTTGCGTTAGCAACTTCTTGGCTGTCCTGGCCCTTGTTTGCTTGATGCACTTGGTGAATTATGAGATGCCTTCATTGATTCTTGGCTGGAGTATTTATACTCCCTTTATCATCCAGTCGGCCAGCTTTATTGAGCCTCACGACCATGTCTTTAGTAATATTGTGCTTTCACACTATTGCAAACTGCTGGCCACTCTGCGCATGCCTGCTGGGACAGTACCAGGCTGCTGGGCACTCTGCGCATGGGTGTGGGACTGCCCTGGCCGACCTGCTGGGTAGGGTTTCTAGCCCTGTCGGCTGCCTGTCCAGAAGCACTAGGGCTGGCCGACAGCCCTTCCAACCCATGCCATGGCTGGTGGGCACAGCCTGGGCCCTCCTGGTCCCTTGGGGGTGGTTCTACATCCTCCCCCATGCCCACACTAAGAGTGCAAATCTTCGCACTGGGGTAGCCCTATGGGCTGGCCCCATCTCTACATGCAAACCTACATGCCCACAGAGGTCTGGCATCCGGTTGCAAACTAGATACACAGAACATCTGACATCATTCCAGAGGGAGACTCACAGTGCGGACTAGCACTGTTTCATGTGTAATGCGCGGAAGCTCTGGGTAGTCTTCTTTCAGCCCTAAACACTCTTGAAAACCTTCTGATGCAAAAACGCACCATCTGATGCAAAAACGCAGGTAGAGAGAGAGTAGAGAGAGAGAGTGAAGTGCTGGAATTTCAGTATATACTATGGTACAAAAAGGTACATATCTGTACAGCCATGGGCTGCCTTCATAAAAAGGTTGTTAACCCTAAAATCTGTCCCCTATGGGACCTCCTATGATCCAATCCCCTAGTGGGAGAGAATGCCTAAAACAAAGAGCAAGGGGGGCTATTTATAGCCCCTTGAACAAAATGGGGAACTGGCCGACTGCTGGTCGGCCAGTTAATAATTCATTAATATCCAATAAATGCAGCCAGACTGGATCTCTTGATGCGCCTGCTGCCAGCACCTTCTGCCCTGCAGCCGACAACCTTTTGGTACTACTGATGTCAGCCTCCATGCAGACGACAGCCCTTCTGATCCATGCTTTGCTACAAGTCCTGCTCCATGTCCATCTTCTACTGGTTCATAGTCTTTATCTGCTTGCCCCTTCTGGTTTTAGTCTTGAGAAGGTCCATGGCATTGCTGATGCACATGACATCCCCCTCTGCTAAACTTGATGACGGGAATCCAACCTGCTCTTGGATGACTGTCATCATCCCAATCCTGTCCCGAAGTCCCTTTGTCATCATCCATCCCTGGCAAACCTTTTTCTCTGAAAATCCGATCTGTTCTCCAAACCACTCTGTCTCTGATGAAGATCTATGCATCTGGTCTTCCTCTAGTCCACAATCCATTCCTGCCCTGACTCTGAACACCGTCTTGGTCTTCGTTCCTGGAACTGAGTCTGGCACTCTCACATCACCCTTGGAGGATCAACCTCCCTTGGGACCGTTCCCTTAGAACCTATCTGGCTCACGGAACTGCCATCCCCATCTGGCACTGTGGAACACCACCAACAAACCTCCTGGGAGTTCTTCCCGATCTGTGTTCCCGCCTTGGGCTTCGAATCCATGTACTTTCCTGTACCTTGGACCTGTACACCATCATATGGGACTGATTCAGTGTTTAGCTTGGCTGAGCCTGATGCTCTGATACCAATGTAATGCGCGGAAGCTCTGGGTAGTCTTCTTTCAGCCCTAAACACTCTTGAAAACCTTCTGATGCAAAAACGCAGCATCTGATGCAAAAACGCAGGTAGAGAGAGAGTAGAGAGAGTGAGTGAGAAGTGCTGGAATTTCAGTATATACTATGGTACAAAAAGGTACATATCTGTACAGCCATGGGCTGCCTTCATAAAAAGGTTGTTAACCCTAAAATCTGTCCCCTATGGGACCTCCTATGATCCAATCCCCTAGTGGGAGAGAATGCCTAAAACAAAGAGCAAGGGGGGCTATTTATAGCCCCTTGAACAAAATGGGGAACTGGCCGACTGCTGGTCGGCCAGTTAATAATTCATTAATATCCAATAAATGCAGCCAGACTGGATCTCTTGATGCGCCTGCTGCCAGCACCTTCTGCCCTGCAGCCGACAGCCTTTTGGTACTGCTGATGTCAGCCTCCATGCAGACGACAGCCCTTCTGATCCATGCTTTGCTACAAGTCCTGCTCCATGTCCATCTTCTACTGGTTCATAGTCTTTATCTGCTTGCCCCTTCTGGTTTTAGTCTTGAGAAGGTCCATGGCATTGCTGATGCACATGACATCATGTGCAGGACAGTGCACACCTGACCTTGGACTCATGTGCAGGACAATGCACACTTGACCTCGGACGACTGAGATGGATCCCTGGCTGACTCGTCCCGGACTGGGCTCACATGGGACCAGTTCACCATCCCAGGTCCTGCACCTTCTGTACAGAAAATGTCTACGTGGCATCCAAGTGCGGGATGCACGTGACATTGAGATGGAGATTGCTCGCACTCTCATAGAGTGCAATATCTCCTTCAATGTTTTGAGGACTGACCAATGGAAGAGGATGGTCAGAGCTAAAGCCCAGGTTGGACACACGGAGTCATGGTTAGAGCTTGAGTACAAAAAGATGCACGTTTATGTCCAGAGAGATAGAATTCTTTGGCGTACCAAAACTGACCGTAAGGCAGTGCATCTTCTCAAATGCAGTTATGTTTGCACGCCAAAGATGCATGGGGGTTTTACATGTTCATGTGCTTGCTCGCAAGGCCATGCTCTAGCCTACTTTCTTGGAACAGCGTCAGCCTTGGACACTCATGCTTTCTCGCTTGTTTGCCTCTCTCAGGACAGTAGCATTTGGGCACTGGACACCAGCTATCCCGGATGTTATTTTCGGGCATTTTCAAGGCCGCATACCTAGTTGTCCATTTTCTACCCGTTTGATTTCCGACTGGCAACAGCTTTTGACACATTTATCTTGGTCTGGCCGCCCTCCGAATCCAGGCAACTTGCTTCGTCAGCAGAGTCTACACTGGAGTCGGGTCTTTCATATCTCAGGTATGTATATCATGTATGTACTATGCCATATAAACTAGTCTTGTGAAGCTTGTTGGGAATTACCGAGCTCACATGAATGAAGCACTTTTTTTGAATTGGAGTGCAGGATTGTTCAGCACGTGCTTGTGAGCGCAACTGGAGCGCTTACTCGCTCATACATACAAAGATACGCAATCGTTTGAGCACCTCTCAACTAGAGAGACTCGTCTATTGTAGGGCCAACATGAAGCTCGTACGAGCTTATCATGCTTTGGGCACCCCAAAACAGGTGAGTTTATCCTATTCATTCTCTTATGGGGATTGGTCTCCCATTTACATAGCTTTTATACTATAGTATACACACAGTTGAGTCGTTGACACTCTGCGTTCTCTTTGGTTTTACGTTGAATAGGTGGATCCAACACGTGTCAAGCTGGTCCCAGATCCTACCACCATTGATGAGACAGAGCAACGGTTGAGAGATGAGCAGGACAAGATTCTTTGCCTCCTGCATAGAGAGCTGGAAAATTCAAGGGACCTGCAGATGCAGAGAGTTCTGGCCGGAGAGGGAAGCTGCCTATTCAGACTCCTCGAGCACGTGCGAATGAGGCCGTTCGCCTCATTCACACTACCCAGTAGGATGATGCAGAGGCAGGGACAGGGACATCTGAGGCAGCCCACCCACCTGTGCCCATGATGACAGGACCTAAGTATGATGACGAGGACAATGTCATCACAGAGGGTTATATGCTTGATTCTCTAGGGTCATCATCCTCATCGGATGATGAGTTTTGATTTGGATTACCTTAGTTTTGATTTGGTGCTGTATGGACATGGCACATTTTGTCATTATTCATAGACTCGTTTTCAAATTTCATCATTTTTTGATGTGAATTGTGAGTTGTCACGACTCACTTGTGACAATGTGACTTGTCTTAAGTAATAAGTAATAAGTATTAAGTATTAAGTATTAAGTACGATTAACTTATTAAGTATGATTGACGACTTGTGATTCTAATTTCTCACTTTTGAATTAGTAGGTTTTTGACCTTGTTGTGTCTCTATTTCGAAAGTTTTATATGTCAATGTGGACATGGACTGAAATTTCTGAGATTTTATGTATTTTTATGTATTTTTACCAATGGTACGTATTTTTACGTACCTTAAAATTTTTTTCCATACCAAACAACGTACAGTACGTACGCATCCGTACAGTACATAATGTTTGGTACCACCTTGGAGGAGATGAGAGAGGGAGAGACACCTACGGAGGCAGATTACAGACTTCTTTCGACCAGACACCGGCGGAGACTACAACAGAGGATTAGGACCATACTAGCACGGCATGGGAGACGTCCAGTTAGAGTACTCACCATGGAGGACATTGAGGATATCCACCATCGACCAATGAGAGACATCTTTGGATAGTGATGTGTATGATGCTTACCTTTGTTGCTAGAGTTTTCCTCCCAGATGTTATCCATTAGGAGCTCCTAGTACCGTACTTGTCCTCATAGTTGTTTCAATTTAAGTTAGTTGTTTAGTTGTTTTTAGCTTTTCTTACACAGACATTGTATCAGATCCACCAATTGTTGTAACCTTTTTGGTCTCATAGGTCATTTTTGTCATGTGCACAGTGGGTATCTACCGTGTGCTATACGCATGCAAGACTAGTTTCGAGGCTTGGGGAAGCTTGGAACTAGGCAGGCTGATTGACGAGCTGAGTTAGGGATATACTAACGGGCGGGCACCCAAGTATGGACGGACGGGCGGCCAAGTGTGGACGCCCGATGACCGGCCAAGAGCCTATAAAAGGGTGGCCAAGGTTAGTTATTGAACATAGAGAGTCTCGCGAGTTTGTGAGAGCTCTATGGTCTTGGAGCCTGGATCTAGTGCAGACGTGCACCTGCTTTATGCAGCCAAGGCCGGCAGCAGTCTCGAGGCCCGCGAGGGCAGCTTCGTGGCGGTATGGGACGTCGCGGGGAGGAGATTGGTCGGTACGTCAACCTAGTTAGCTCAGCTCGTGGCTCGGTGGGGACAGCCAAGTCTGTGGGCTTGCCCACGGCTGTCATGGTTGGGAGGTGAGTCAGGCCTGCACCCCCTTGCTTGTTTGTTGTTCGTTTGTTTGCAGGATTCGAGTTTCGAACCAAGATCGATCACGAGGGAAGATCCGTGGGGATTTGACAGTGGTATCAGAGCATACCTCGTGAACGAGCAAGTCGGTAGGTAGAGAAGAAGAGGTCGAAGTACGGTATGTGTTAAAAAAGCTTGCTGTTTTTTCTGTGCATACTGCAGATTTCAGTTTTGTATGTGTTTTTTCTTCATCAAAGAATCCCATGTTGATGGGAGATGTAGTTTTGATTGGGTTGATTGCTTTTGCAAAGAAGAGGCCTTGTGTACAGTCGCATGTACAGTCGTGAGAGAAAACAGAAAAAAAAAAAAGCATGTTGATTTTTGTTGCTTTTTGGCGCATGAGAGAGAGAGCGAGCGCAGAATTGCTTGAATCGTTGCTGGCGGGTGTGCGTTTTGGGCCGCAAGAGAACCTGTAGGCAGGCGCCTAAGGCCATGTAGGCCTACGCAGCCTAGCGCAGGCAGCCCAGGCCAGGCCGGCGCCCAAGCCAGGTAGGCTAGGCGGGCCAGCGCTCATGCCAGGAACCGGCGCCCAGTCCACGTCCAGCAGGTTGGCGCCCAGACCATGCCCAGCAGTCTGGCGAAGCGCATGCTGGCGGTCAGCGCTCGAGCGAAGGTGCAGCCGACTACGTCAGCAGTCCACGATGGCAACCGGCAGCTAATCCAGGCGCCGGCAGCTCACCGACGGGTGAATTCAGGAGAGAAAAAAAAAAACAGAAGTAAAGCTTACGTTTTTACAAGCTTTCGTTTTTTTTAAAAAGTTTAAATTTTTTATAAAAATTTAAAAGTCATCTCTCCTCCAAGGTCTTTAAGGTTTCCAAGGTTTTTATTTTTTATTTTTAAAGACAAGAGAATATATATATCCATATATATATATATATTAATATATATATATATATATATATATATATATATATATTTATTCAAGAGAAAAAAAAAAGAAAAAAAAACACAAAAGCTAAAGTAAAAGCTAAGCATAGCTTTTCAAGATTTTTTTTGGCTTTTGGGAAACCTTTATAAACCCCTCTAGTGGGCTTCTTGCCACACATCTCTCGAGTTCTCGAGTTCTCAAGTTTTCGAGTTCTCAAGTTCTCAAGTTTTCAAGCTCTCAAGCTCTCGAGTTTCGCTCGCACTTTTGTTGTGCAAAGACCAAATTTTCTCTCCGCGTACCCTCTTCACGATGTCGACCCAAGAATCAGAGTTGGAGCCCCTCGTGGAACGCGAAGGCTTGCCGGCTACGGAAGGCACTGATGCCGATCTTTTTGACGAGTTTGTGTCAAAATCAGATTTCCAAGAGTTCAAAGTAGCTCTCGAAGCTTCTTCGACGGAACGTCAGGCACAAATCGCAGCCCAGATGCAGGCTTTGCAGAACTCCATCGCTCTATTGACCACTACCCTCTCTACTTTCTCGGGAATGGATACCTTGGCTTCAGCTTTAGGCCCCAATATTACTCCGGAACCGTTCGGGGGCGAGCAAAAGCAGAGAACCAAGGAGATCGTGGACACTTGGCTACACAAGTGGCAAGTTCACTTTCAGTTTCATCCATATGATGATGGAAAGAAGATACAGTTAGCAGCAGGTTTCCTGTCCGGCAAAGCTGTGCTTTGGTGGAAGGAACTGAACCCAAAGCCAACGACTTGGGCACAATTTGAAGATATTTTCAAGAAGGAATTACTCAAGAAAGAGGATGACTACGATGTTGTTGCCCGGTTTTCAGCTTTAACCATGACCTCGCAGCACCTCACTTATGAGGTCTATCTCCAGAAATTTCGTGACTTGCAGATGAAGGCTACAAAGATGGATCCCACTACTCTGTTGGGGTTTTTCGTAGCTGGTTTACCAGACTCGTACCGATTACAGGTTAAAAATAACAAATGTAAAACATTGGACGAGGCCATTCATTCAGCTCGTATCTATGATGATACGATGGTCTCTTCCAAGTCAAAACCCGTTACCGAGCAGGGGAACAAGCATAAAAGAAAGTTCTCCGCACCTATGGCTAACACGACTGAAGGCAAGTCTTCGGACCAACCTTCGAAGAATACAAGTTCGACACCAGCGAAGAAGAAACGACTCCTTAGGGCTTTGAAGCTCAAGAAGGAAGGACGTTGTTTTATCTGCGAAGAAAAAGGACACATGCGTAATGAGTGCCCGAAGAAAAAGGGTACCAAGTCAAACGCAGGACCCAAACCAAAGGCAGCTAACCAGTTGTCTTTGACAGGTACGTCAATTACTGTACTTTCTCGCTTACTGTACTTTCTCGCCCTAGTACTTGTTCTGATTGTTTGTTCAATTCTAAGGTATTTGGCATACATGATCTTCTCCGAGTTTATGGAGAAGTGAATGGCCATAAAATTCACATTCTTTTAGACCCTGGCAGTTCGCATAATTTTGTTAACTACAAACTTGTGCAGAAATTGAGTCTTGACACGACACTCAGCGACCATACCTATGAGGTACGTCTACCTGCGGGCAGACAAGTTTGGGATCGCAAAGTGGAGATGCTTCCAATCCAGATTCAGGACTACAAAGATACTCTGGAATGCTATGTCATGCATCTGGAAAATGTAGACTTGTTATTAGGGATTGAGTGGTTTAAGACTCTTGATGTCCAGATAGATTGGTCTAGTCATATTTTTTCTTTTCAGCATAGGGACACCAAGTATAGTATTTTAGGTGATTGTATCCATCCCTCTCAGGGACCTCTTGTAAATACAATTGATTTTGGAAATATAATGAATTCTTCTTTGTACACCGCTTTCCATTGTGTATTGATTCCACTTTCTTCTTTTCTCATCCCTTCATTGGATGTGAATGAATTAAGTGTGTTTGAAAGCAAAGAATTACAGAAGATACTTGATTCGTTTCAAGATGTATTTCCTAAGGAACTGCCATCAGGTTTACCACCTGAACGGGCAGTAGATCATCGTATTGACTTGATCCCTGGTGCTCATCCTGTGAGTATTCCACCTTATAGGATGAGCCAAGCTGAGGAAGATGAGTTGGCTAAACAACTCGAAGATTATTTGAGGATGGGCCAGATCCGTCCAAGTAAATCACCTTGGGGTGCACCTGTGTTGCTTAGGAGAAAGAAGGACAATACTTGGAGAATGTGTATAGATTACAAAAGATTGAACAAGCTGACTATTAAGAACCGTTATCCTCTCCCTAGATCAGATGACCTAATTGACCGGTTAGCAGGAGCGAAATATTTCACGAAGATAGATTTGCGTACTGGCTATCACCAGATACGTATTCATGAAAGGCATGTCGAAAGAACCGCCTTTCGGACTAGGTATGGCCATTACGAGTTTCTCGTATTACCTTTTGGGTTAACCAATGCTCCAGCCACTTTCCAGCAAATGATGAACGATCTTTTTCGTGAACATTTGGGGAAATTTGTGGTGGTGTTCCTGGATGATATTTTGATTTATAGTCGTACTCTTGAGGATCATGTCAGACACCTCACGATTGTCTTAGCTATTTTAAGACAGAATCAACTATATGCCAAGATGAGTAAATGTGAGTTCTTTATGACCGACATCATTTACTTGGGACACAAGATCACTAGAGATGGATTGAGCATTGACTATGACCGAGTTCAGAAGGTTTTGGACTGGCCTATACCGCGAACAGTGAAACAACTTCGTTCTTTTCTCGGTTTTGTAGTTTTTCTTAGGAAATCTGTACGGGAGTACTCTCAGCTCACACTACCGATGACCGACTTATTGAAAGGTCGTGGACGTAAGTCCAATCAGCCTATCACTTGGAATAACGATTTGGATATGGCCTTCAGACTTTTGAAAGATAAAGTCAAGGAAGCACCTATCTTAGCATTGCCTGATCCTAGTCGGCCTTATGTTCTTGAAACTGATGCCAGTGACTATGCTATCGGGGCTGCTTTATTTCAAGATGGTAGACCGGTTGCTTTTGAAAGTAAAAAGCTAGATGACACTCAATCTCGTTGGCCAACCCTTGAGAAGGAGCTTTATGCTGTGATTCATGCTCTCAAGGTTTGGAGACATTATTTATATGGCTCCAAGTTTGTGGTATTGACTGATCATCAGTCAATCAAGTATGTGTGTGATGCGGATGATTTGAGAGGAAGGAAAGCTCGTTGGGCAGAGTTAATGCAAGATTTTGATTTTGAGATCCGTTATCGGAAAGGATCCATGAATAATATTGCAGATGCGCTTAGTCGGATTAGAGAGGTGAATTCTTTGTCGTTCACCGAGATTTCTACTGACTTATTTCAGTCATTGAGAGGGCTTTGCAGGACTGATAGTTATTTTGGTCCATTTTGGCAGAAGATCCAGGACGGGAGCTCATTGATTGACCAAGACTCGGTGACTGAGCAGTCTACTATTCAGGCTGCAGGAGGTCAGTGGATGATTCGGAATGGTTTACTATTCCGTAATGACAAAATTTGTGTACCACAGATCCCGGACATTAAGTCCAAGATTCTGAGGGAGTGTCACGACGCCCCTTCTGCTGGACACCCTGGGGTACACAGGACACTATCATTAGTGAAACACACTTTTTATTGGCCGAAGATGAAAGGGTATGTAGAAGATTATCTTCTGAAGTGTCAGATTTGTCAGGCAAATAAAGCTGAACGCTTTAGACAGGCTGGGTTGTTGCATCCTTTGCAAATCCCAGGTAATAAGTGGGAAAGTATTTCCATGGATTTTATTACCGGATTGCCAAGAACACATCAAGGCCACGATTCTATTTGGGTTGTGGTAGATCGCTTGACAAAGATGGCTAGATTTTTACCGACCCGGAAGACTATTACAGCTACGCAATTAGCTCGGCAGTTTATCGAGCAATTGTTTAGACTGTACGGGTTACCGCAGGACATAGTCAGTGATAGGGACTCTAAGTTTACGAGTGACTTTTGGAAACTTGTTTTCGAGAAGTTGGAAACAACTTTGAATTTGAGTTCCTCTGATCATCCTCAATCTGATGGCCAGACTGAAAGAGTGAATCAGATTTTGGAGGATATGCTTCGAGCATATGTATCCAAAAGACAAAGTTCATGGGAGGATTATCTTCCTATGTTAGAATTTGCATACAACAGTACTAAGCATACGAGTACAGGGTTTAGTCCTTTCATGCTTATGTACGGTTTTCAACCAAGATCACCTGTTACAGTAGGATTCTCAGGACTTCAGCATGATGCAGCACGTAATTTTTTGCAAGATATGCAGGAAATGTTACAAGTTGCGAAGGAATCTATTAGAAGTGCTCAAGACCGAGACAGGTTTTATTCTAATAGACATCGTTCACCTAGAGAGTTCTCTGAAGGAACGATGGTGTATTTGCGAGTTCCGAAAGATTCCGAGACTTTACGGACAGGTAGATCTCCGAAATTATCCCCTAGATACTGTGGACCATTTCGTGTTACACGAGGGATTGGTTCAGTTGCATATGAATTGGATTTGCCTTCTCATGTGAAAGTTCATCCTGTATTTCATGTCAGTAGACTTAAGGAAGTACTGGGTGGAGCAGATCAGTTAGTTACTCCTCAAGAAATTATAGATGTCCAGGACATGACATTTGTTCCGCACGAACCTGAAAAGATTCTTGGTTTTCGTGAACGAAGATTGCGTCATACGCTTATCACGGAATACAAGATCAAGTGGAAGGATCGTGTTGAGGAGGACGCTACATGGGAGACATTGACTTCTCTTCAGAGAAATTACCCTGGCTTTTTAGTGAGCTCAAGAGTGAGCTCTTAGAGGAAGGGGAGTATGTCATGTGCACAGTGGGTATCTACCGTGTGCTATACGCATGCAAGACTAGTTTCGAGGCTTGGGGAAGCTTGGAACTAGGCAGGCTGATTGACGAGCTGAGTTAGGGATATACTAACGGGCGGGCACCCAAGTATGGACGGGCGGGCGGCCAAGTGTGGACGCCCGATGACCGGCCAAGAGCCTATAAAAGGGTGGCCAAGGTTAGTTATTGAACATAGAGAGTCTCGCGAGTTTGTGAGAGCTCTATGGTCTTGGAGCCTGGATCTAGTGCAGACGTGCACCTGCTTTATGCAGCCAAGGCCGGCAGCAGTCTCGAGGCCCGCGAGGGCAGCTTCGTGGCGGTATGGGACGTCGCGGGGAGGAGATTGGTCGGTACGTCAACCTAGTTAGCTCAGCTCGTGGCTCGGTGGGGACAGCCAAGTCTGTGGGCTTGCCCACGGCTGTCATGGTTGGGAGGTGAGTCAGGCCTGCACCCCCTTGCTTGTTTGTTGTTCGTTTGTTTGCAGGATTCGAGTTTCGAACCAAGATCGATCACGAGGGAAGATCCGTGGGGATTTGACAATTTTGGCCTTCTGAAGACGTTAATATATCATTTCATTTTCATTTCTCTCTCTCTCCCCACTCGCCTGTTCGCTTCTCCCTCTTCGCCTCCTATTTTTCTCCTCGCTGCCTGCATCTCTCTTCGCCCGCTTCTGTTCATTTCGTTTCTCTCTTTGCACCCTCTCCCCACCCGCCTGTTCACTTCTCCCTCTTCGCCTGCTTCTGTTCGTTTCGTTTCTCTTCGCACCCCCTTTCCCCACCCGCCTGTCCGCTTCGCCCTCTTCACCCACTTCTGTTCGTTTCGTTTCTCTCTTCGCACCCCCTTTCCCCACCCGCCTGTTCGCTTCTCCCTCTTCGTTCCCTATTTTTCTCCTCGTTGCCTACATCTCTCTTCGCCCGCTTCTGTTCATTTCGTTTCTCTTCACACCCTCTCCCCACCCGCCTGTTCGCTTCTCCCTCTTCGCCCGCTTCTGTTCGTTTCATTTCTCTCTCTTCGCACCCCCTTTCCCCACCCACATGTTCGCTTCTCCCTCTTCACCCGCTTCTGTTCGTTTTGTTCCTCTCTCTTCGCACCCCCTTTTCCCACCCGCCCTTGCTCAAGCCCCCAAGTCAACAACATAATCCTATTTGCTGCTACTTGCCTCCCCACTTGCAGTTGGCCATCTATGGGGGCCACCAGCTGAGGACCAAAATCAGTACTAGAAGGGGGACCCCTTTAGTCCTCACCGGCAACAAGGACTAGAGGTGAGAAGGAGAGGAAATACAACTCGATTTGGGCGAGCACACTGAAGATCGGTGATCCCCATATCAAAACATGCCTGACCACCATGAGAGAAGTATGCAAAATGCAAGATACGGACATTGAGCACCTACAAAAGAAGCTCGGGGAGAACAAGGATAGTGATGACCTTAGGCATGAGTTGCGTGCCTCCATGCAAGAGGAGATGGATAGGTGGAAGGCAAACATGCAAGCATACATGGCAACTCAGCTAAGCAAGATGCAGGAGGAAACGGTCCAAATGTTGGACGCAAAAACCAACCACCACACCTCACTAATCACGGAGCTGGAGGCCCAAGTCGCCACCCTTAAAGTGGAAAACGAGACCTTGAGGGCACGTACTCGATTCGAAGAAGGAGAGATTCAACTATCCCTCAATGATGAGCTGAATACACTTAGAGAGCAAATGAAGACCCTCCAGGAACAAGAGGAGAAGAAGGCAAACGAGGCAACCACATGGGCCGAGGTGATTAAGAAGACACAGAAACAAGTGGAAGAAGCAGACAACTGGATTGAGGTTGCCAAGAAGCAACAGAACCCACCATCATCCCGGACGCCATAGCACTATGCAGAAAGCTGAAAATTGTTGATACCTCTTTCGTCGAGGCATGGAGGGTGGGCAAAGACACCACTAAGGAACGCGCACTCATCCTCAAGTTTGCGGGGTTGGAGGCGAGGCAAGCATTCCTTACCAAAAGGCGGGCACTAAAAGGAGAAAAGCCTTACCTCTAAGACTATCTCACACTAGCACAGGTGACACACAGGAGGGAGTGCATGCCACGCATGTTGGACGCACGAAAGGCAAGAAAATGGACAGCGTACAAAGATGGGAGGGTGATCATCACTGAGCGACGCGCCCAATGATGGTGCGAGACCTATGAGACCAAGCTAGAGATTGCGGTTTGGAACTGCAATGGCGCCTTGAGGACAGATGTAGGTCTGTTCGAGTAGACATGTAGAGTGCACCCTCCAATTCTAAATATGCCACCCATGGAGAGTCCCCGTACCTGGCCCTTTATGATGACATTATGAAGTTTTGCAATCTAGGGAACATCCTCCTGATTGGAGACTTCAATGCCTGCACCGCTGTGCACATGTACCCTTCTTTGAGACAAATGATCTCGTGTACCAAGAGATTGACACGGTGGGTACAGATCTGGAGCGGACATCACAAGATACAACAGCCCGCACAAACCATGGAGAGTATCTCTTAGCCCTCGACGGGGCTCATAGGCTAGCCATTTATAATAGCCTTGCTAGATGGCCTAGATCCAACTCCTTCACCTCCTACCCCTTCGGACAGGGAGCTAGTACAGTGGACTATCTAATGGGATCCCTCTCTCTGACCCCACTCATTCCGGAGTTTACCATCTCTCCTTGCCCCATCGGTGTTGCTCTCTCTCTCTCACACACACACACACACACTCTCACACACAATGTACCTGATTGGGGAGATCGTAGTCCATGATAAAGAGTCCAGGCTTCTCGACCCCGAGAGAGACGCCGGCGAGGCTAAGGCCATCTTCGACGGTGCGATCTGTGCAAGAGGCCTTGAGCTTCAAGTCTCCCACGCCCACGGCCAGGGTAGCAGAAGCGGCCTGGGCAGAGGGCTCATACCTAGCTTTAAGGGAAAGCTTTGACATTGGAATGCAATAATGGACGTCCTGGACAAAAAGTAGGAGAGGCCGACGAAATTTAAGGGAGACGAATGAGCTCAAGGGCGCCAAAGTGGTTTCAGACTTTCGCTTCGGACACAGGGTGGGGTTGGTGATCCGTCCGCCAAACACGTAAAACGAGTTGGGATTACACACATTTATGGGCTGTACGATTAATAGCTCAGAGAATATTCCTGATTTGATATGGAACTAAAACAGCATGCCATAAATATATATGAATCTTCTTAAAGAACGCCAACAAAAATAGCCAGCCTCCTCTCTCTCTCTCTCTCTCTCTCTCTCTCTCTCTCTCTCAGTATATGCCCTCGTGTTGCATTCTACCGACATTAATACCTCTCTCTCTCTCTCTCTCTCTCTCTCTCTCTTTTTGAGTTTGTGTGACAAGAAGCAAAGATTTCTCTCTCTCGTTCCATCTCGCATCTCTCTCACAAAACAAGCAAAGCTTTCTTCTCTCTCCCCCTCATGCAATCATCGCCCTATAATACCACATTTGCCAAAATGGAGATCCTTAAGCAATCAAAGAATCTGATGTATGGATTGCATACAAGCTTACCCCAGCACAACTAAAGCAAAAAGGCATCGAACTTGCAAAAGTTAGAGCGGCACGGCACATCAAGGAGGCAATTGGGCTATTTTTCATGATGCTCTCATCCAAGATTTTTCCAAGCCAAAACTAGTTGTTTCCCAATTGTTGACTAGACTAGTAACAACTATGAATGCCTCAACATTAAAGTTGCCATCTATTGTAACTATCAAATCTTATAAGGGCATAATAGTTAATGATCTAGGATTTTTCTTCTTCTTTTTTGTTTGGTTTCATGTTTTGGATTGCAAATTTGTCTTAGACCATCATGGTCTTTATCTTATGTATTAGATCCCATAGGCCATTTTGGACTTCTATGGACGTTAATCAATCTCTCTCTCTCTCTCTCTCTCTCTCTCTCTCTTCTTCTTCGTCTTCTTCTTAACATCTCCTAATCATCATCTTTGTACATAAGAATTTTGCTTGCATTTTTCTCTTCACAATCCAACTAATTAATTGTAGTCAAAAGTCAAATAAAGTAGGAGCAAGGGTGATGGTGGCAAAATAAAAGGATATCGTGTAGCAACAACAAAGCAGCCATTTATCATGCTTGGGAACAATGCTCCGATTTTAGAGGAGGAAGTCTAGGCTCTTTTATTCGAAGGGAAAATTTAGACTAACATTATTTTGAGTGGGTTGGGAAGGGTTGATGAATTTTGTGGCTCCTTTCCTCCTCCTCATCCTCCCCCCACACAATGATCTAGCACCTTATATATACCAAAAGACAAGCCCTAGAAGCATGGGAGTGGAACTTTATAGAATCTCGATATTCATGTTACAGCATTGAGCACGAGAAGGTGCTTTGCTTCTCCTTATAACATTGTTTTGAATGCATAAAATAACATGTATGTTTAGAGAGCACAAATTCATAATTCATAACATTGTTTGGGATTCATGACATATTGTGTTAGCTAACTCATAAAATTCTTTTGAATGCATGAAATAATGTGTTACCTAATTATGTTTAAAGAGCAAAATTATCATACTTAATAAGAGGAAAATTAGTAACATTATAGGGGGACAAGGAGACGAGGAGGTGGAGGAGTAGCTACACTAGCAACAATCACTGTAGTAGGAAAGGAGGATTAGGAGAAGAGGTACAGGTACACTAGGAGCAACAACCATTAGCAACAATGTAGGAGGAGTAGAAGAAGCACTTGCAAGTGTAGTGGAGGCAACAAAGATGTGGGTGCAGTAAATTGAAAGAGAAGTAAAGGTGGATGAGAAGGAGATGCAAGATTAGGATGATGAGTAGTGACATCAATAGAGGAGGAGGAGGAGGAGTCGTGCATGATAGTTTATGCAAGATGGTGTGTCCATGATAAGTTTGAGGTGTTTATCAATTGATTGGTATGCCCATGGTGTGAAATGTAATGTTCATGCTATGTTTGGAATTCGTGTGATGTGTAATGTGTAGATTATGTCAACGATGTGCTTTGGTAATCTCATCATGTGCATGGTATGTCTACATGTGCCATGTGGTATGTTGACTTGGACACTACATTGCATAGTGCCATATCAACACCCATATAAAACATGTTGGAAATTGGGTGGGGGGCCAAGTCTCAGGAGGTCACCCATCTCAATTGTGTTCATGCCAATGTGCACTTAATTAGAGGTTTCCACAAATTGGTCTAAACCTTAAGTTGATGGAGGACCTCTTGTCTATCTATTTTATGGAAATCTCCTAGTGCTATACTTGGCACCACTTTTCTCAACACCCCCCCCTTGGTGCCAACTTGTCCGCTTTTCTTAGCTCAGAGGTTGAACTTATCCATGTTTTCTTCACTCAGAGGCTCAACTTGGCTTGTCTCATGCCTCAAAGGTTACACTTCAACTCATGGTTCTGATACCATGTTGGAAATTGGGTGGGGGGCCAAGTCCCAGGAGGTCACCCATCCCAGTTGTATTCACGCCAATGTGTACTTACGTAGAGGTTTCCACAAATTAGTCTGGACATCTAGACCTGAAAACCTTAAGGTGATGGAGGAAACAAAACAAAAGATTACAAAAGAAAATGCACGTCTCATCAAATACTCGCAAAATCCCAAATGGGTGGCACCCCTTTTTGTTTTGATGTCATCATCGGCCATACTAATGGTGTTGCCACCTTGGAGCTACCTCGCCCCCTTATCCAAAGCTGGCCCACTTTTACCATGCCCTAGTTTTGTTTGCGGGCGTAGTCGGCCGTCCTAATGGCATTGCCACCTTGGATCGCGGCGTCGAGGCTACCTCCTGCACCAGTGTGGCCACTTGATGCCCTTGCCCAGATTTGGCTCGCTTTCGCCTTGGTCCAATGCCTTGAGACACCCTAAACGGGCTCTCATCCCCCACCAAGCAAGCCATGACCACCCTGTTTGACCCCCTGATCGAAAACGCCTTGGATCTATGGATAATGTACTATGTTGCCCATGTCGGATAGTACCCACATGAGCCGATGCCTATGTGTCTCGCAGTTTTGTTTTCTGTGTCATCCTTGTTTATGTGCCTCGCTTATTTCTTGTTTATGTTATCATTTGTTTCTTGTGTCGTCATTTGTTTCTTTCATTTGTTTCTCCATGTGTACAATCATACTTACCTTTTGATATCATAGAGCCAAAGTTCATTTTTCAACATTTTATGTAGACATCTTCCGTCTTTGGCAACCATCTCATAGAATCCTAATACATAGACTAGGCATCCAATAAGTCTTTGTAAAGCTGAGTTTTATGAGGGATCTTGTCTAGAAATCCTTGTAATGCCTCAAGTACATGGGATTATAATTGTGTTTCCCCACTTTCAAGAATTGTTATTCTTAAAAAATCTATTTTAGGTTTGGAAATCTTAATTTTTGTTGGGGTGGGGGAGAGGACTAGACCAACTTTACCAATCTCTCTTTATGAGACTGACAAGTAACACTAAACGGTAAGACTAGGTAAGATTATTTATATGTAAAAGGTTGTATGTAAATAAGGTTCACGGGATTTCAAATAGGAAATACCTAAGCAATGGTTAATAGGCATTAAAGTTAAAGTAAAAAGGGAAGTAGATGGTGCACAATGGAAGCCCAAGGGACACAGGGGTAGTTGAAGAGGCATTGGACAAGGAAAAGGTAATGTCTAGTCAATGAAAGGTCAAGGGGCTGAAGTTGGAAGGTCATGCACCAGTTAGGCTAATATAACCATGAGTTAAGGGACTATTTAGGATATGATTAGGTGGAGAATCAAAGTTATAGTCTTACAAGTCCTCAAGTTTATAATGTAAGGAGCATTACATTAGTATTTGTTGCACTTAGCAGCCCAATGGCGGCAAAGTGATCAGTCTAACCACCTTCCACATTGTGAGCACCACCTCGGTAGTGCACGTGTGAAGATGGCGAGATGTAACCACCAGAGTAGTCGTTGCCAAGAACAAGAAGATCGAGCTTAAAAAGATGGCGCAAGGCGAGAGGGCGAGAGAGAGAGAGAGAGAGAGAGAGAGAGAGAGAGAGAGAGAGAGAGAGAGCCAACTTAAGATTGGAGAAGAGTATGTTTTCAGTCTTGTGTTGAGCAATTGCTCAGTTGTGAACTTGTACTGGTTGTGGAAGTAATACAAGAACAATGCTGCTTTTCTCTTCATCTCTATGTGATTTCTACAATGTATTAGATAGGAATGTTGTAACGTCATCTTAAGAAACATGTTGTGTACTTGAAAGAGAGAGAGAGAGAGAGAGAGAGAGAGAGAGAGAGAGAGAGAGAGAAAGAGAGTCAGTGAGTGAGTGAGTTATGTGGTGGTGTGAGAGCACAGTATGTGTGTGAGAAGTTCCAAGGCCGAGCGATGTTCTGAGTGTCCCCATAACCACACTAGAGTTGGTGTTCGAATCTAGAAGCTCTGGCACGTGGCTACATGTCTCCCATGGCATTGCCTGATTGGTCCATTACCCCAGACTGCTGTCTTGCCATTTCGTTGTTGAGAGGGAAAATAGCGAGAAACATCCTATTAGGGGGAACTACTACCGCAAAACCGCTTGAAAACTTCCTGTTTGAAAGAACTCTACTCTTCCTTGTGGGATACCATGGTGAAGGAGCTAAAAGAAGACCCCAAGAATGGGAAGGTATGAGAGCAGAGGCCGTGAAAATTACTCAAGTAGGAGAAGCCAAGGACATGCTGGTGGATATACCACCTTCACACACTACTATTGCCAACAACCATGGCACACCAAGGCGGAATGTGCCATGAAGCAAAAGCATGATGAGGAAAGACAGGAAAAATTGATGCAACTCAAAGAAAATCTACCAAGCGCCAACATGATGCAGCTAGATGACATGCTGATAGAGATTCAAGACATCCTAGCATGGATGAAGAGGGGGTATGCATGTGCAGTTCTTTTTAGTTTTTTATTTTGTATTAGTTTTAAAATTTAATTTCTCAATCATTCCTAGGTATATGTGTCTATATAATCAATAAAAGGTAGTATGTTAAATATGTATAATTGAGGTATAAGGCTTTTGGCTTACCTTGTGAGCTCACTAAGCGAAGGCAAAAAATCACTCCACAAGAAAGCTTTGATGCCATTACCATATACCTAGGAATGATTGCTTGATGCTCTTTCTTGTGGAACTTGGATACGTGACTCGTATTCAATTGTCCATGCAAACAGTTACCTTGAACACTCCTGCAAGCATTGTACAATTGCTATTAACGGGAGGAAGAGACCTTGGAGGAGCTAGAACTTCCAAAATATCTTACTGAAAAGATCCCTAGGATTCTGGTTGGATTAGAACTTTCCAATAAAATCACCACAGCTCAAGCATAGCTTTATCCAACAAGAGAACACAATCTCATGACCCTTGAGTTATGGTATTTGTTAGGTCAACCAATACTCTCACGGCTCATCTTGAAAGAATTCCCTTTACACAAGACTTGAACATGCCATGTTTGGGTTACTTTGAACATAAAATGTATATTGAAACTAACCCTCTTACTTGCAAGTTTTTTGTGGTTGAGTATGTGTTGGAAGCAGATTTTATCTTGGGTCGTAAATTGACTATTGCTACCCAAGCACTACTGTGCTTTGCTAGAGCGATAGGGTCATCTCATGATGGTCAACGGCACAAAGCTGACAATACCATATTGCAAGAAAGAGGATCCAACCTTAATGGATTTCTATGATGCTGAACGCAAAAAGTTACAAGCCTCTTCCATGAAAACCCCTCTACACAATGACCTATCATCTGCATCAACAACCGACTTTGATAAAGCATCTACTCCTTCAACCCCATTCTCACCAACGAAGTTCGATGCCAAAACCTCGCAAAATCAACAGCTATTCCTGAAGAAGTTCCCCCATGCAGCCATCTATCTCTAACAAGGAACTCAAAGGAAAAGCCCCGAAGCCTATGCCTCTTCATCGACAAACCTCACCAAAGGAGACAACTTTATGCTTGAAAGTCTCATCCGACAACCACTCCACAAGAGAATCTAGCCTCATCATCGTAAAAAATGCCCACCATGAGTCTCAAGTATGTAGCCTCAGTGCCAATTAATGTGAAGGAGGGTTCACAACCTTCCACTTCAACCAAAAAGAAAACTCCACCAAGACAACCAAAATCAAGGTATCTTAATGGTATCAAGATGGTGGAGAAGTAGCTACTTGTAGCTCAAGGCTACTACAAAGGTGCCAATCAAATTTGGGTGCCTCGATCATCAAAATTCTCTTCCTCAATGCAGCACTTAGAGGCCAAGGAATAATAAAAATACTCCATAACACCATCCATAAAAGCCTATGCAAGTTCCTCAGAGCGAACTCTAACATCTCAGTAAGTGTGGGTACCCAAAAGATTACTGCAAGCACAAGGATACTACCAACAAAATACCAACACTTGGATTTCCAAGCGCATCACAAAGTCCCCTAAGCTTGCACAAAGAAGGAGCCTCAGCACTAAAAGCATCAGCCACCACCAATTTATAATGTTCATCAAAGATGGGTGCCTGTGAACGTACTTCAGGATACTATGATGGTAATCCCATCATATAGTTGCCAAAATCAAACAAAGTGAAGACAGCCTCACTATCGACTTTAACCCCAACATCTTCACCTAAAGTTCAATAAGAATGGAGGTCCAAGCAACACCAAGCAAGTCACTCAAACACTCTCATGCATTCACCTACACAAGAGCGTGTGTGTTCAAGCAACCCCAATGGTAACCAACTAGTGGTCTTACCTACCGCCTTGACAACATTTGAGCCAAGAATCCAAGAATCAACGGAGACTTATGAGCACATCAAAGACCAACTCACAATCCTCTTTTCACCCCTCTGGATGTGAAGCGCAGGTGCAGAAGCAACATGGTAGACATAGGAACCTATTCTGTCAAAAAGAAGAGTAGCACATCAGAACTTATTGCTCGCAAGGTGGTAGTAAAACACACACACACACACACACATACACACAAAAACAAGGGAGTAATGCATATGGTAACTCCCAAGGATCTTAAATAGCCATTCCATTTTTGTTAAGCTTATAGCTTACTAGGGTTAACAAGAGCTACCGCCATTATCTTACATCAAGGAGTCAAGGTAGATACACCAAAAGGTAATACATTCAAGATATGAAGCAATGGTCTCCAAAGCTACAACTTGGATGAGCGCCCATAATGGTCCGATGGAATACTTGAGGCAATTCCCACTTTCAAGAGCGTGTAATAGAAAGTTAGGATGAAGTCCCAAGTGATGTACTTCATGGATATATTATGAGAGTAGTCATTGTAATAATAGCATTAGGCCTCATGAGCCTAAAGTGCCAATTCGACCACAGTTTAAGTAAATGTGAACACTTATGGCCATGTATATAAGTGAATTTCTCTCATAATACAACAGACTCTCATATTGTGCAATTTAGTCTTGCTCTTGCTAATCTCTCTCCCTAATGCATGCTAGTGAGTGTGTGTGAGTGAAGTGAGGTGAGAGGAGGAACGAGTACTCTTAGTGCAACGCGACAGTGTGACAACGCTCACGGGAGGCATGGTGGAATTGCTTCTCAAGGAGTTGTAGAGCTTGGAGATCTCAAGGGTTACGAGGAGCTCAGCCATTGGAAAGATCCTCACGACAGTTGCAGTTCACCAGGTAATCTCTTGTTGGGATGTGTTTCAAGGGGGGTTAGAGTGAGCCATAACAATAATATTAGCTTAAAAATTTTCATCAACCTTTATAAAACTAGAAACCTTCATAGTAATCATATACATAATCATAATCATGCTCATAACCACTTGTTTAGTTTCTCAATAAATGAGGTCATTTGAATAAGGCATGCACATATTGGATGGACAAAAGTAAAGGGTTCTCCCAGCGACCCCTCCTATAGCCAACCATGAAAATGGCTGAGATCTATGACAAGTTTCATAATCAAAATCAAGTATATATTGCAATAACAAGAGCATTAATTGTTCAACTAACCATCACCATTAAAATTGTATTCATTATTGAGTCGTCTCCTTGGGAATCATTGATGTCGTCGGCTTGGAATAGTGCCCCGCCACTTTGTGCTTCACCCACTTCCACCTTGTTCCCCACCGCCATCTTGTTCACCACCGCCACCTTGTGGCCCAAATAAGTTTTGAGCTACCTTGGACCTATGTTCTCCTTGTGGATCAACTAGTGGTGGTGGCTGTGATATAGAGCCCTATGAAGGATTTGCTAAAGCACAAACACTTAAAAAAGGAATGCTACACAAAAAGAAGAATATCAACGTTTTCAAAGATGAATTTCAACGTTTTTTACATTCACTTGAACATATGTAAAACAATGCATGTGAGATGTTTATTGGAATACATACCTTGGTAAAGATCTTCCTCGCTTGGATGTCTCTCATTGTGAGGGCAATCGATCCACCAAGGACAGCATACCTGATCCCAATCCTAATAAGTGTTATGGGCTACCACACCTCCAAGAATGCATCTAAGGGAAGAGCAATAGAACACAATTGTCATAGGGCACTTACCAATGCTTCGAACTTGTGTCCCTTGAGGCCTCCAAGCTCACTTGAGAAACTCCAATCCTCCAAGCTCCACCTCCATGTTGTCACCGTAGAGTTGCTCACACCATCACATAAGGCAATCACTCACTCTCACTCTTCAACACAAGCATGAAACATACAAGTATAGAAGAGGAACAAGTGCTATAATGTTCTCTCTCAATCTCTCTCATCAGGCAATCAATCACTCTCACTCCCACTCTTCCAACACAAGCATGAATCATACAAGTATAGAAAAGGAACAAGTGCTAGAATGTTCTCTCTCAATCTCTCTCATCACAAGACAAAAACAAGAGCTCTCAATAGCACAAAGGGGGATTGTGTCCATTCATTATATGAGAAAATGACATATACAATTGGCCCTTATTCACACTTGGGCGCCCAAAACTTACTTAACTAAGCCTTGGGTGGCCAATATCTCATAATGTATAACTTTTATAGTGCCTTTGCATGACACTTATTAATGTCCTCAAATGGAGGAGTATACTTGTTAATCCAAAATGGGATTGACATCCCCCCTACTTGATGTAGGTTCTATCCTCAGAACCTGTTACCGAGGTGGAAATACCTTGTCACCAAACTCGTGAAACAGTAGAAGTTACAGCGTGATTGAAGCTTTTTTAGGGTTCTTCGGAATTTCGAGTGTGATCTCTAGAACCCAATGTCGACCATGTCCTCGAATGTGACATGCATATAGGCAGGAAGACACCGTAGGTGATGATAATACAACATCATGCCTCTATCAGAGGTCCTTGATTCATGTCAAATTACAATTGCTCAGCATCATACCCATTATATTGTTCCTTTGGTTGATTGATTAGGACCACAAGCAATTTTAAGAATCAAACGCTGGCTACTATTGTCGGGTTCGGGATATGACGCCATGCTTGTATCCAATTTAGCATCTGCTTTCTTTGTTCTCTTATGTCTGTAAATGTGGCTGCAAATGTGAATCCCGTTGCTTGGCCTCTTGAAACTCCAAAGGTGTCCATCTTCTCTCTAGTGGCATGTACAAGGGATCAACTCATTGAGTTGGTGGCGCACACATATTTTCATGGCTGTATTTTGTGATTGTGAGGAACTCCTTTCTCCAGTTTGGCTGCATGCCGAAATCTTCCAGCTTGGGGCTGTTACCATATTATAGTAGTGATGTGTGTGAACACACTTAGGACCGCCGGGGCACTTTTTCCCTCACTAGGAGGTTTTTTCCCCCGTGCATTGTATATACGCCCATTATCTTCTAGGGCTGGTTATCTTTCATTTTTGGCACTCATAATACACTACTGTGTTGTGCTCAAGCTTCCTCATCTTCTTGAAGTTGTGTGTGCATTCCTGCAACCCTAATTCCAACAATTGGTATCAGAGCAGGCTTCCTCCTCCCGGGCAGCATCACCGGCACCTGCCGCTTCATCTCCTCCGATTGCGACGAGGTTTCACGAGCGTCTGCAGGTTAGTATATGCCGTGGGAGAGCCCATAGGGCTTGTTCGTTTCAGAATTTTGATCTGAAGTCATTTCGCCCTCCGTTTTTGCATTCCAAGTACTGCGCAGGCAAAATCGTCCTACTGTGCAGATTTTCTGTCAAGATTAAAATCTGCAGGACAGGTGCCCATTCGTCTGTTTTGGGCTGTGCTACATAGCACAGGTCGATTTTATACAGGTTTACCTCTTACAGACAGCATTTACATCTAGTAGTACAGTCATTGGCCATGGCTGACAACAATGATGTATTCCGCATGTTGGCTGCTGAGGATAAGTTGGATGGCACCAACTATCCATTGTGGGCATATATGATGCGACATGTATTGGTAGCAAAGGGGTTATGGAACATTGTGCAGGGTATTGATGCACGTCCTATTGTGGCTGGGAATGCTGCAAACACATCAGAAACAGGTACTGTTGATGATGGTGCAGGCACAAGTGCTGTAGCAGCTGTTCGAGAACCACCACTTTCAGCAGAGCAGATTCGTTGGGATGGTAGAGATGCGCAGGCTCATGCCTTGATTGCGCTGTCTGTCAAACGTACCATTATCCCACATATTCGCTCCTGCAGGACTTCTAAGGATGCTTGGGATGTACTTGCCACATTGTATCAGGCAAGAAATGAGGCTCGTGTTGCTTATCTCCGAAAACAGTTGGAGAGTGAGCATATGAACGAAGGTGATTCTATGGATAGCTTTTTGACAAAGATCAAGGATTTCAAAGAGCAGCTCATTTCTGCAGATGAAATCCTGTCAGACAGTTCACTTGTGCAGACTGTTTTGAATGGTCTACCAGATTCTTATCAGGGTTTTGCTTCCACTCTTCGCTTGATGATGAAAGGCAATCCCAATGCCTTATCATTTGAGGAGTTAGTTTCTGTTTTGCTGCAAGAAGACCAGTCAAGGCAAAACAGGAATATTATGCGTGTCGCAGATCAAGCTTTCGTTGCTAGTCAGAGAAGCGGGAAAGGTAAAGCTGGCTTTTCTTCTAGTAAGCAGAAATCTGCAAATGCTGCGCAACCAAAGAAGGAAGACAAAGATGAGAAGAAGGGTGACAAACAGAAGACATTTTGCAAGTACTGTAAGGGAAATGATCATGTCATCAAAGCGTGTCCTAAGCTGGCTGCGAAAGAGGCTAAGAAGAAAGAGGCTGGTATGGCTGTTGCAGATGCCTCTCCTTCTAACAATGAATCTGCTAATGTTGTGCTAGATACAGAATGGGCATTCAATGCGCAGTGCAGTTATGACCCATCTTTGCATGACACATGTATGTCTGCAGTAGATTCAGATGTATGGTACTTTGACAGTGGTGCCACTAAGCATATCACCTCGCAGCGCAGTTTATTCACTTTCCTTGAGTCTGCTCCCACAGGGAATACTGTCACTTGTGCCAATAACTCCTCTTATCCCGTTGAAGGAGTTGGACAGATTGTGCTGAATGTTGCAAATGGCAACACCTTTACACTTTTTGATGCATTGTATGTGCCAGGGATCAAAAAGAATCTGCTGTCAGTCTCCGCATTTGCCAAAACAGGTTTGGTTGTAAAATTTGTGGATGACAGATGTACTGTTCATGATCTCTCTTGTGGTGACATCATTGTAGCATCTGGTTCACTATGTCGAGGGCTGTATAAGCTCAATATGGATGGCAAATGTGTAGAGGATTCAGCATGTGCTATTATGGATACGCAGGCTATTTCAGATGCAAAACTGTGGCATGCACGTTTTGGTCATCTGAATTTTGCAAGTTTGCTGCGCCTGCAGAAATCTGAAATGGTGTCTTCTTTGCCTAAGCTTGAGGCACCTGTCAAGCATGTTTGTGAGGGCTGCATATTGGGTAAAATGCAGCGTGCTTCCTTTCCCAAAGATGGATCAGTGAGAGCTGAACGCAGATTGCAGCTTGTTCACAGTGATGTTTGTGGTCCCATGCAAACTCCATCATTTGGAAACTACCTTTACTTCGTGACTTTCATTGATGATTTTACCAGGCATGCATGGGTATATCCTTTGAAGGCAAAGTCCGAAGTGTTTTTGTGCTTCAAACAGTTTTTGGTTATGGCTGAAAATGTGTTAGAAAGTAAGATGGGCACCCTCCGTTCAGATCGAGGGGGGGAGTATATGTCTTCAGAATTTAATGCATTTCTGGTTGAGCGTGGGATAAAACACCAA
This sequence comes from Cibotium barometz, assembly GCF_041138505.1. Classification (NCBI taxonomy): domain Eukaryota; kingdom Viridiplantae; phylum Streptophyta; class Polypodiopsida; order Cyatheales; family Cibotiaceae; genus Cibotium; species Cibotium barometz. Next base: position 41,991,778 of record NC_141050.1, read on the forward strand.
TGTACAGTGCCGTATACACCACAGCAAAATGGTGTGGCTGAGAGAAAAAACAGGTCTCTCATGGAAATGGCAAGATGTATGGTTAAGAGTCAAAGTCTACCACATGGTTTTTGGCTTGAGGCTGTCATGTGTGCCACTTATGTACTAAACAGGTGTCCCACCAAAGCATTACAGGTTGTCACTCCATATGAGGCTTGGCATAGCCGCAAGCCATCTGTTGGCCATTTACGTGTTTTTGGTTGCCTGGCATATGCATTAGTGCCTGTGCAACATCGCAGAAAATTGGATGACAAAGCTATCAAATGTATTTTTGTTGGATATAGTGCTGAGAGCAAAGGCTATCGTTTGTATCATCCACAGACAAAGCGCATTTTGGTTAGCCGTGATGTTGTATTTGTGGAAGATGCAGTTCAGCCCTTGGTTTCATGTACTAAGGAGACAGATATCAGCTCACGTGATGTCTATGATACATTGTTGCCTCTTTTCAGTGGTGCACAGTCAAGTGCAATACCTCATGAGGCAGTTTTTCAGCCTATGCAGGTTTTAAATGATGGCACAGATCAGCCTATATCTGATGCAGATGTGCATGATGCACTTGAGGATGAGAGACAAGAGATTGAGGGCTCTAGGAATATGCCTAGATGGCTGGTGCAGACTTTGCGTGACAGCAAGTTGGATGCCCCTTTGTCTAGTCGCACTCGTTCTGGCTCTCATGGTGCCTCTTATGCGTCAGATTGTTATGCATTGGCTGTTTCTAGTATGTGCGATGAAAGTGAGCCTGTTTCATTTGATGAGGCACAAAGTTCAGAAAATTGGATGGCTGCTATGCAAGCAGAATACGATGCTATTATGAAGAATGGTACATGGTCTTTATGTGACTTGCCCCCTGGCAAGAAGGCCATTGGCACTAAGTGGGTATACAAATTGAAGCGTAAGCCTGATGGCACAGTGGATCGCCATAAGGCTAGGCTTGTTGCAAAAGGTTATGCTCAAGAGAAGGGCATTGATTTTGATGAGACTTTTGCTCCCACATGTCGTATGACCACTGTTCGTAGCATCTGTGCATTAGCAGCTCATAATGGTTGGAATGTACATCAGCTGGACATAAAGACTGCGTTCTTAAATGGAGATTTGCATGAGGAGGTGTATGTATCGCAGCCTCGTGGTTTTGTTCAAAGAGGGCAGGAAAACAAAGTGTGCAGGTTAAAAAAGGCTTTATATGGTTTAAAGCAAGCTCCACGAGCTTGGTATGAAAAAATACATGCATATTTGACTGCACATGGGTTTCAGAATAGTCCAACAGAAAGCACTTTGTATGTTAAACGTGTGGATGGTGTACATCTAATCATTGCTCTCTATGTCGATGACATGCTGCTCACAGGACCAAATGAGAGTCATATTGCTGATTTTAAGGCTGATTTGAATGCCTCTTTTGAGATGTCAGATTTGGGGCATTTGCATCATTATTTGGGGATACAATTTAAGCAGTGTGATGGAGGTATTGCTTTGTGTCAGACAAAGTATATTGAAACATTGTTGCGGAGATTTGGCCTTGAAGACTGCAAGCCTATTGCTACTCCAATGGAGACAGGTTTGAAGTTGAGTCTTCATGATGCTGGAGATCACTTTGATGTCACACTCTATCAGACAGCTGTTGGTTGCCTCATTTATGTATGCATTACGAGGCCAGACATTCAGTTTGCAGTCTCACAGGTGAGCAGATTTATGCATAGCCCAGGCATTAAGCATTGGCAGGCAGTGAAGCGTATCTTTCGCTATTTGAGTGGTACTCGGCATCTTGGGTTGTTTTATCCCAAGGGGGGATCATTGCCGCCAGATTTACATGCTTTTTCAGATTCTGACTGGGCTGGTTGTTATGACACACGCGTGTCCACGAGTGGTTTTTGCTTCATGCTTGGAAGCTCATGCATATCATGGTTGAGCAAGAAGCAGCCTACTGTGGCCACTTCTAGTTGTGAAGCTGAGTACAGGGCAGCTTTCACAGCTACGGTTGAGTGTGTGTGGCTCAGACGCCTTATGGCTGATTTGGGTGTTGGGCAGCCATCTGCCACCACCATCTTCACTGACAGTCAGAGCGCATTGGCAGTTGCGCGGAACCCAGTGTTCCATGCTCGTACGAAGCACATTGAGGTGCACTACCATTATGTCAGGGAGAGACTCTCTGCAAGAGAGATCAGTTTGGCTTATGTGCCAACACAGGATAACCTTGCAGACCTTTTCACAAAGGCTCTGCCTCGTGAGAAGTTCGAAGCTTTTCGCAAAGCTTTGGGCTTACTCCCTTTTGTGGATTCGTCCACATAGCTAGACACTTCCCTATACATGAGTGCTAGCTCTTGTTCACCGCATCACTCCAGGGGGGATTTGTTACCATATTATAGTAGTGATGTGTGTGAACACACTTAGGACCGCCGGGGCACTTTTTCCCTCACTAGGAGGTTTTTTCCCCCGTGCATTGTATATACGCCCATTATCTTCTAGGGCTGGTTATCTTTCATTTTTGGCACTCATAATACACTACTGTGTTGTGCTCAAGCTTCCTCATCTTCTTGAAGTTGTGTGTGCATTCCTGCAACCCTAATTCCAACAGGGGCTTGCATCATCTGTGATAATTGTTGTATACCCCTCTCTTGTGTGGACTAGGTGAGCCTTCCTCCACCTGTGGAAGCAATAACTGATCATAAATGTCACCATCTTGATTTCCAATAGGTCAGCCAATTGTGGATTTGCTAACTTGGTGTGCCGTGCCACGTTAGACCATAAAGTGCCCTCTCCAGCCAAAGGGAGCAGTTCTTCTAATTCCGAGCGAGGTGCCTAGAGAGGGCACGGTACATAAGGTTGCTTTGTTTGAGTAAGCTTCTGGTAAAATCTGCCAAGTTGGTTCAATTGGTATTATTTGCATTAACACCTTGAACATAGGTTTTGGCTTTAGCAGTGGATTGCCAGCTCTTATGAATCCTTCATACTCTGCACCAGACAAGGACTCCAGAATAGTATCATCAGTAAAAGATTCAAAGGTGTCTTGTGGGAGAGTATGACGTACCTCCCGAGTTTGCCGTGGGGGAGACAAGTCAGGTGCCGGTACCTCCTCGAGGGCGAGAGTGTTAATGGGAAATTCTAAAGGTTGAGAAGGGAGAGTAGAAAAAATGCAGTCTACTTGAGACTTGTTAGTAGGCGGAGCATTAGGATATGGATTAAGTAATTTACTGGCTACATTAGAATACATGGGCTGAGTACGGTTAGATGATGAACTTGATGTCTCTTCCTGACCATGGCTAGAGCTTGGGGGTGGGTGGCTCGGTTTGTGTAGTTTCATAAAGTCTTGGAGCTCAGTTATATCCTTAGGACTTATGTTAGGATATTCAATATGTGTTTTTATTAAAAGTGTAAATGACATTTGTTAACATTGCCTCTAGATGCTTATAGATATGATAGAGTTTTAGAATACCAAAAGGGTGATATAAATAAGATTCACATAGGTTTAAGTGCTGGTGAGTATTGTATACTCTTAGCCACCCATGGCTTATGATCCATTGATAACTCTGGGCTACAACCTCGTAGTTGGCCGGTGTGTCAAGATTATCATCTAGAACAAACAGGTCGAATTTGTCGATGTTGTTGTCCAGGATTTCAGAGTTCTGGAGCACCTGACACCAACTACAAAGGTTTAGCACAATTGGGTGCAAGGGATAAAAGTAAATATCCAAAGGATTAGTTAATACTATGTCCCTCCAAACAATTCCCATAATGATAGTGGGATCAGCATCACGTTCGGTATTTTGCTTAATGAGTGTTAGTTCTCCTAGGCTTGGGTCCTCAGATAGGTTTATATCATATTGAAGCAATGAGAGGGTTAGTGTAGACAAAAAGAGAGTAAGAGTTTGAGGAGGGGCTTGAGGAGTTACTAGCAAACTGACCTCTTCTCCGCATTGGCTTTGTTGTTTTGTTCTCTTTCTTGTTGCAAGTGGGTCACTCTGTTTTTTGCTTCCTTCAGAGTGTTTGGATATGGCCTTGTAGCTCTTCTTCCTTGGCTAGGGAAGTATGCTTGAGCTCTTGTACCTGCTGGGCATGGATAGCTGCTAGCTCTTGGTTATGGGTGACTTCCTTCTAAACTTATTCTTTATCCTGCTCTAGCTGCACTTTCAAATCTGTATTCTCTTTAATTCTTTGCACAATAGTTTGGTTGAGAACCAAATTATTATTTTCCAGTACTTGGCACTTGGCTTCCTGCTCCTCAGTTGCCTTTAAACTATTTATGATCACATCCCTATGGGTGGCCTCTGCTGCTATTAGGTGTTATTGCAAGGTCTGCACTTGGTTGTTTGCCTCTTGAACCTGCTTCCAAAGTGTGGCATTGCGATCATGAAGTATATGGGTCGTGATGAGATGGCACCGCCATACCCGTTATTCCTGCTCCCATAGTGAAGCACTTGTTGCCGTTGCCCCTTCTAGTCTTGCATGTGGCAGATTCAGGAGCTCATCCAGTCCTTCCATAGTTTCTTGAAAGAATTTTTCATAATCCAGATTGTGTAGGAATGAAGTGTCTGGTATCACCTTCTCGTCCTCCAAACACCTCCTTTTGCATGGACTGGGTGTATCTTCAGCCCTTGGCCTTTTGCCTGTATCCAATGGAACTTCTGTGACTTGCACTGGGAGTGATGTAGCTTCTTCAAGTTCTTCGGTTCTTCTATTGGCACTACTTCTGCTTTAGGCTATGGTTGCAACCCCATAGCCAAGTGTGTCTGACATAGTAGAATTCCTCAAAGGGGAGATAGATTTTTGAAGATTAATTGAGCTGGGCTTTGAGGAGGAGTCATTTTTTGTGCTTCTGTCCTCTCTTCTTGTGTGACCTTGCTGACACTGGCTTCTTGCTGCCCTAGTACTTCTTGGTACGACTTGATTTCTTGTGCGAGTTCAGCCTCAATTCTCTATGTTTCTTCATACACATCTCGTATGAAGCCTCTCATCTTTCTTTCAGTCTTCTTTTTTCTTCCTCTCTTGATCTCCTTCATTATCGCTTTAGTCTCCATGAGTACAGCTTGTTCTTCTTGCATTTCTGCAGAGCAGTTAGCATTGGTTGCTCTGTGAGGAGTGCCAATTACATTCGCTCTTTTGGTTCTGGTTCTGGGAGAGGCATCCGAGCCACATGGTTCAGTACTTGTGTCATTAGGTATAGGTTGCAAATCTTTGACTAATGGGCCTTAAGGTAGTTCTCCATCTCCCTGTGGATGTAATAGGCCCAATCCACCTCCTTTTCTTCATGCACCTTTGCGATTTGGTTTAGTGGCACCCTGTTGTACCTGTCCGCCCGCCGCTGGCTTCACTTGCATGATTAGTGACGTAGCCCTGCATGCTTTTTTGTGACTTCATCCTTGATATTCTCATATTCAGCTCCATTAGAGTTGTAGGAACTCTTCTTCAACATGGCATCTAGGGGCATCTTGTCAAAGGCATGTGTATGGATTTTTACTGGTGGTGGGAGCTATAGAGCCTCATGTATTAATTCTTCAGTGATTAAAACTTGCTCCGTGGTGCCATCTGCTTTTATCACTGTCCCCCTCTTGGTGGCTTTGTCGTAAGTCTTTATATATTCTGTACAAAGTTCTGTGTCTATGTTCCAAGGGAGAACCTGTGCCATCCTCATGAGGCCCACCTTCTCCAGCTTGTCTTTAAATCCTGCCTCTTCTAGAATCTGGAGGCACTTCGGGCTATGGTACTATAAGGCCACCTTTCCATGTGCCATGTGGATCTCTTTGCTGATGATGGCACTATGGAAAGCCTGGGCATATGGACCCAGGTAGTTCAGGCCCTGTGTTGGTCTTTTCTTTTGGCTCACCGGGGATCCTGTTGCAATGACCTGTATCACCGCGGGGGTCTCTGTGGCTTCTGGGTCTGAGGTCGACATCTGTACATGGAAAAAAGATCAGTGCATACACTAGTGGGCCATGTGTCATGCCTTGTTGTTGTCTTTTTTCTTTTTTTTGAATGGTAAGAAGGTCAATTGTGATGGGAAGTGTGTTAGTGGTGTGAGCAATTAATGGGGTATGTTAGCTGTGATATGACAAGGTCAAATTAAGTACCGTGAAAGTGCGGGTGTTAAAGCTGTGAAAGAGCAAGCCGTGAGGGGTAATCCCATGAAATGGGGTAAACCTATGAGAGTTAGTTTCATGAGTTGCATTTTCGTGAGGTGGAAATCCATGAGTTGGAATTCTGTGAGAGGTGGAAATCCGTGAGGTGGATTTCCGTGAGGTGGAAATCTGTGATGTGGATTTCTGTGAGGTGGAAATCTGTGAGTTGGAAATCCGTGAGGTGGAAATCCGTGAGTTGGATTTCCGTGAGGTGGAAATCCGAGAGTTGGATTTCCGTGAGTTGGCAGGTTTTGCCGTAGCCGTAAGTTTGCAGGTTTTGGCCGTGAAGTATTTAGGTTTCATTTTTTTTAATTTGATGAATGCATTATTTGATCGGACCGCAAAGCGAGGTTTTTTGCAAGGATAATCAACGAGGCAATTAATGATGATGACATTGATTGACAATCAAAGACATTTGTTCGAAATGCAAGAACTTTGTTTGAAATGCAAAGACATTGTTTGTCCAAGGCATTCAATTGATTACGATCAATGTTTGAATACATGAAAGAAAAGAAAACAGAAAGAAGGGCCCAAGCTCTTACCTGAACCTGTATGTGTTGATTGAACTCGAAGAAGTGAGGAGGAAGGCGATACAAGGAAGGCTCGATTGCTGCATTGTACACACGATGATCGGCGATTGCAAAATGAGGAAAAAAGGAAAGAATTACGATTTTATTACGCAATCGTCGAACTGGGTAGTTGCCTTAATGAAGAATGCCATGTGTCTTCCTATGATTGGTCTCGAAAAAGTAATTGTTTCATGGCGTGAAGCATTTTGGATCAGTTCTTCATGGCGTGAATCTTTTTGTACCGATTTGCGGCGTGAAGCATTTGGACTAGTTCACGGCGTGAACCTTTTAAGATTAGTTCACGGCGTGAAGCTTTTTGTACCAGTTCACGGCGTGAAGCATTTTGGATCAGGCGTGAACCTTTTTGGATCATGTGTGTGCAAGATTAATACCCTATATTTCTCTTCATGCTCAAACACTCAAACATGAATTTAAATAAGTGAATGATACCCACTTTTACCTTGTATCCATTCTGTGACTAATGGATATCTTTATCTTTTTATTACCATGGAAACCAAGGTGGTACTTTGGCACTTCTAGGTAGGTGGTGTTGTAGGCATTTTAACTATGTGTGGGAGTGCTTGATTCTTCCCTCCACCCAACTGAATAGTGTTTCTACTGAGTCCTATGGATTGGGGCTTGTATCAATGTCCATTTGTTGCACCTTCTTTTTTCTCCTTTTAAGGTCCTTGTCTAGCTTCTTGATCGAGGTGGTTACAGGTATTGGTTTGGTTATATATAACCCGTCTTTTTGGGTTGTCTTCTTCCTCCACACCAGTGTTTGGTTATATATAACCCATCTTTTTGGGTTGTCTTCTTCTTCCACACTAGTGTTTGTGCACTCTTACCATTGGTTTTAGTTGGGAGTTGGTTCTAAATGCCTTTACTACCCTTTCCTTTGTATTTGGAGGTGTTCGCCCCCCACAGTGGCCACTGTGGGTGGAGTTTGGGCACCCATATTGTTGTATTGCCTTGGTAGTAACCTTGTGCCATTAGCAAGTCCTTTCGGATCCATTGCTTACGAATGCTTTGTGGAGTGTTGTTTTGTTTGGAGTACCGCCAACTTACCTGTGTGAAGACCATTTCTATCCCTTGTCTCCCTTTTGAATCCTTCTTGTTGCTTCCTTATTGACACCCTTGTCATCCTTGTAGAGCTAGTTTCCAAGTTGACCCTTAGACACCCATTGCTGTGTACCCAGTGAGACGGGCTGCTTTTTGCATAGGGATTGCAGAATTGATACAGTTTTTGCTTCATGAGCTGATGTCACCATGTTTGGTGTTTCTATATCCTCAATCATGGTCTACTTCTTCCCTGTGTTTATCAGGCTCCATAAGGGTACGGAAATGACATTGTTGCCCTCGTTCAGCAGTGTTGTCCTCTTCTACCATTGGATATTACAGTTGCTGGCACAAATCCAGGATCATCCTAGAATCATTTCCTCCTCCCATGGAACTTGGCACATGACAAACACCTTCCCAACCAAGGAATTATTTCTGATGGAAACATTAACACCTAAAAATCCCTCAGCTTTCGTAGTTGTCAAGAGCACACTGCATACTTGTGAAGGTGTGGTTTATCTAAGGCTACATACGTTTCATATGAGATTAGGTTATGACTTGATCCCATATCTATCAATGCAATGCTCGTTGCATGACATTTAGCCTAGAGAGTCCCACCCTAAGTCGTGCTGGCTCAATGTTTAGTTCCTCTTTGTCTAGGAGAGTTAGTGAAGCCATGTTCACGTGCAACATTCTCTTCTGGAATATATGTTTGGCTTTGGCTTCCCTTGCCTTATTTTTTCTTTTGTGAGATCCTTCCGTTGTTCTAAAAGATGTTCTTGCAAGAGTATCTCTTGGGTAAGTGGTGGTCCAAAATATTTTTTAAGTTTGCTCCCATTGACGTAACCCTCCATCTGTACGCCCTCAATTGTCTCAATTCTAACCGACCCCTAAGGTGTGATCTCGGACACTTGGAAGGGTCCTAGCCTCTGTACTTAAGTTTCTTTTTCTGGTGCTCCCTACACCATACATGAGGACAAGGTCCCTCGTTTCCAGTTCTTTTTGTTTTAAGTTACTATTGAACAAATGTTTTCTTCCTACTTTTTCGACCATAAGTCTATGTGATGCAATTAGTCTAGTCTCATCAAGCTTCTCTAAATCGATTAGCCTTTCAGCTAATGCATTTTTCGTCAGACGTTCTTGCACTGCAATCCTTAAGTTTGGAACTAGGTATTCCATAGGCATTACTGCCTCAACACCATAAGCTAGATGGAAGGGAGTGTATCCCGTTACTACCTTACATGATGTTCGGTATGTCCAAAAGGCTGCTGTTAGCTTATGCTCCCAATCCGTTCGACTTGCTTCCAATGTTTTCGTCAAGATAGTACACAAAATCTTGTTTGTACTCTCTGCTTGACCATTAGCCTGTGGATAATAAGGTGATGACTTCTAGTTGACTACTACGAATCCAGCAAGTAAGTGATCAATCACCTCATAAATGAAATGTGAACTGCGATCACTCACTAACTCTAATGGGCAACCGAATCTCGAGATAAGTTGCTCAAATAAGAATTTTGATGTCATTCGTGCATCATCTCTCTTAGAGGCTCTGGCTTCTACCAATTTTGTGAAACAGTCCGTGGTTACGATTACATATCGAGCTTGTGTGATGGATGCGCCGCTGGACTAATAGGTTCAACAAAATCAATCCCCCATTTCTCGAGAAAAAGGTTGTCCTATAATAAGAGGGGTGAGTGGTATCCTGTCCCTTTGTTGCAGGATAGCAAATCGCTGATATTCCTCGCACCTTTTGAAAAACTCTATGGCATCCTTGAACAACGCAGGCCACCATAGTTCTACTTGAAGCACCTTGCGAGCCGTAATATCTCCAGCAAAATGTCATCCGGCTATCCCTGAATGTGCTTCATCCAATATTGTGAGACGAACTCATCTTCTCTCACGCATCTTCTTAGGACATTGTCCTTACCTAGCTTATATAGTTCTCCCATATTAATTAATAAGGTGCAGCAAGCTTGATAAGCCGCCACATTTTATCTTTATTCAAAGGTCGTTCTTGCAGAAAACCATAAGCTAGATAAACTGATATTTTCTCGCTCCATTAGGGCACCATGTCTAGTTTGAACAAACAAGCATCAGGGAGGTCATCTCATCAACACCAATTTTCGGTTTCCCATTTGGAATTCTCAACATATGATTGGCTAACACACGCTATGTCCCCTTTCTCACCGTAACTATAAAGTCGAATTCCAATAGTAATAGCAACCAGCGTGTGATTCTCCCTGTGGTGCAAGGCTTGTTCACCAAATATAATAATGCATGATGGTCCACGAAGAACACGAATTTGTTAGCGAATAGGTAACGTTCATACTTCTTGACTGCAACATTGATCTCTCTATTTTTTTACCTCGTTGTCTTGGCTTCATCATATTGTCTCACCTTCACATGGTGGTAGTAATGTTTAAGCCAACTCTTTGTATGTTGACCAACAAAAACCATTAAATTCTTATTGACTTTTGGTGCTTGGGCGGTGACTTCAACATGATAGAGGCAGTAGAGCACAGACTTGGAGGTGGCATGGCCATAGTCTCAGGAGTAGAGTATTTGGCTTGGGAGGAGGAGATAATTCTAGTACTCAAGGGACATGACCCTTCGCATCTTCCAGAGTTTGGGTGTACCATAGCCAATCTATCTCGCTCTGCGTTCTCTTTGGTTTTACGTTGAATAGGTGGATCCAACACGTGTCAAGCTGGTCCCAGATCCTACCACCATTGATGAGACAGAGCAACGGTTGAGAGATGAGCAGGACAAGATTCTTTGCCTCCTGCATAGAGAGCTGGAAAATTCAAGGGACCTGCAGATGCAGAGAGTTCTGGCCGGAGAGGGAAGCTGCCTATTCAGACTCCTCGAGCACGTGCGAATGAGGCCGTTCGCCTCATTCACACTACCCAGTAGGATGATGCAGAGGCAGGGACAGGGACATCTGAGGCAGCCCACCCACCTGTGCCCATGATGACAGGACCTAAGTATGATGACGAGGACAATGTCATCACAGAGGGTTATATGCTTGATTCTCTAGGGTCATCATCCTCATCGGATGATGAGTTTTGATTTGGATTACCTTAGTTTTGATTTGGTGCTGTATGGACATGGCACATTTTGTCATTATTCATAGACTCGTTTTCAAATTTCATCATTTTTTGATGTGAATTGTGAGTTGTCACGACTCACTTGTGACAATGTGACTTGTCTTAAGTAATAAGTAATAAGTATTAAGTATTAAGTATTAAGTACGATTAACTTATTAAGTATGATTGACGACTTGTGATTCTAATTTCTCACTTTTGAATTAGTAGGTTTTTGACCTTGTTGTGTCTCTATTTCGAAAGTTTTATATGTCAATGTGGACATGGACTGAAATTTCTGAGATTTTATGTATTTTTATGTATTTTTACCAATGGTACGTATTTTTACGTACCTTAAAATTTTTTTCCATACCAAACAACGTACAGTACGTACGCATCCGTACAGTACATAATGTTTGGTACCACCTTGGAGGAGATGAGAGAGGGAGAGACACCTACGGAGGCAGATTACAGACTTCTTTCGACCAGACACCGGCGGAGACTACAACAGAGGATTAGGACCATACTAGCACGGCATGGGAGACGTCCAGTTAGAGTACTCACCATGGAGGACATTGAGGATATCCACCATCGACCAATGAGAGACATCTTTGGATAGTGATGTGTATGATGCTTACCTTTGTTGCTAGAGTTTTCCTCCCAGATGTTATCCATTAGGAGCTCCTAGTACCGTACTTGTCCTCATAGTTGTTTCAATTTAAGTTAGTTGTTTAGTTGTTTTTAGCTTTTCTTACACAGACATTGTATCAGATCCACCAATTGTTGTAACCTTTTTGGTCTCATAGGTCATTTTTGTCATGTGCACAGTGGGTATCTACCGTGTGCTATACGCATGCAAGACTAGTTTCGAGGCTTGGGGAAGCTTGGAACTAGGCAGGCTGATTGACGAGCTGAGTTAGGGATATACTAACGGGCGGGCACCCAAGTATGGACGGACGGGCGGCCAAGTGTGGACGCCCGATGACCGGCCAAGAGCCTATAAAAGGGTGGCCAAGGTTAGTTATTGAACATAGAGAGTCTCGCGAGTTTGTGAGAGCTCTATGGTCTTGGAGCCTGGATCTAGTGCAGACGTGCACCTGCTTTATGCAGCCAAGGCCGGCAGCAGTCTCGAGGCCCGCGAGGGCAGCTTCGTGGCGGTATGGGACGTCGCGGGGAGGAGATTGGTCGGTACGTCAACCTAGTTAGCTCAGCTCGTGGCTCGGTGGGGACAGCCAAGTCTGTGGGCTTGCCCACGGCTGTCATGGTTGGGAGGTGAGTCAGGCCTGCACCCCCTTGCTTGTTTGTTGTTCGTTTGTTTGCAGGATTCGAGTTTCGAACCAAGATCGATCACGAGGGAAGATCCGTGGGGATTTGACAGTGGTATCAGAGCATACCTCGTGAACGAGCAAGTCGGTAGGTAGAGAAGAAGAGGTCGAAGTACGGTATGTGTTAAAAAAGCTTGCTGTTTTTTCTGTGCATACTGCAGATTTCAGTTTTGTATGTGTTTTTTCTTCATCAAAGAATCCCATGTTGATGGGAGATGTAGTTTTGATTGGGTTGATTGCTTTTGCAAAGAAGAGGCCTTGTGTACAGTCGCATGTACAGTCGTGAGAGAAAACAGAAAAAAAAAAAAGCATGTTGATTTTTGTTGCTTTTTGGCGCATGAGAGAGAGAGCGAGCGCAGAATTGCTTGAATCGTTGCTGGCGGGTGTGCGTTTTGGGCCGCAAGAGAACCTGTAGGCAGGCGCCTAAGGCCATGTAGGCCTACGCAGCCTAGCGCAGGCAGCCCAGGCCAGGCCGGCGCCCAAGCCAGGTAGGCTAGGCGGGCCAGCGCTCATGCCAGGAACCGGCGCCCAGTCCACGTCCAGCAGGTTGGCGCCCAGACCATGCCCAGCAGTCTGGCGAAGCGCATGCTGGCGGTCAGCGCTCGAGCGAAGGTGCAGCCGACTACGTCAGCAGTCCACGATGGCAACCGGCAGCTAATCCAGGCGCCGGCAGCTCACCGACGGGTGAATTCAGGAGAGAAAAAAAAAAACAGAAGTAAAGCTTACGTTTTTACAAGCTTTCGTTTTTTTTAAAAAGTTTAAATTTTTTATAAAAATTTAAAAGTCATCTCTCCTCCAAGGTCTTTAAGGTTTCCAAGGTTTTTATTTTTTATTTTTAAAGACAAGAGAATATATATATCCATATATATATATATATTAATATATATATATATATATATATATATATATATTTATTCAAGAGAAAAAAAAAAGAAAAAAAAACACAAAAGCTAAAGTAAAAGCTAAGCATAGCTTTTCAAGATTTTTTTTGGCTTTTGGGAAACCTTTATAAACCCCTCTAGTGGGCTTCTTGCCACACATCTCTCGAGTTCTCGAGTTCTCAAGTTTTCGAGTTCTCAAGTTCTCAAGTTTTCAAGCTCTCAAGCTCTCGAGTTTCGCTCGCACTTTTGTTGTGCAAAGACCAAATTTTCTCTCCGCGTACCCTCTTCACGATGTCGACCCAAGAATCAGAGTTGGAGCCCCTCGTGGAACGCGAAGGCTTGCCGGCTACGGAAGGCACTGATGCCGATCTTTTTGACGAGTTTGTGTCAAAATCAGATTTCCAAGAGTTCAAAGTAGCTCTCGAAGCTTCTTCGACGGAACGTCAGGCACAAATCGCAGCCCAGATGCAGGCTTTGCAGAACTCCATCGCTCTATTGACCACTACCCTCTCTACTTTCTCGGGAATGGATACCTTGGCTTCAGCTTTAGGCCCCAATATTACTCCGGAACCGTTCGGGGGCGAGCAAAAGCAGAGAACCAAGGAGATCGTGGACACTTGGCTACACAAGTGGCAAGTTCACTTTCAGTTTCATCCATATGATGATGGAAAGAAGATACAGTTAGCAGCAGGTTTCCTGTCCGGCAAAGCTGTGCTTTGGTGGAAGGAACTGAACCCAAAGCCAACGACTTGGGCACAATTTGAAGATATTTTCAAGAAGGAATTACTCAAGAAAGAGGATGACTACGATGTTGTTGCCCGGTTTTCAGCTTTAACCATGACCTCGCAGCACCTCACTTATGAGGTCTATCTCCAGAAATTTCGTGACTTGCAGATGAAGGCTACAAAGATGGATCCCACTACTCTGTTGGGGTTTTTCGTAGCTGGTTTACCAGACTCGTACCGATTACAGGTTAAAAATAACAAATGTAAAACATTGGACGAGGCCATTCATTCAGCTCGTATCTATGATGATACGATGGTCTCTTCCAAGTCAAAACCCGTTACCGAGCAGGGGAACAAGCATAAAAGAAAGTTCTCCGCACCTATGGCTAACACGACTGAAGGCAAGTCTTCGGACCAACCTTCGAAGAATACAAGTTCGACACCAGCGAAGAAGAAACGACTCCTTAGGGCTTTGAAGCTCAAGAAGGAAGGACGTTGTTTTATCTGCGAAGAAAAAGGACACATGCGTAATGAGTGCCCGAAGAAAAAGGGTACCAAGTCAAACGCAGGACCCAAACCAAAGGCAGCTAACCAGTTGTCTTTGACAGGTACGTCAATTACTGTACTTTCTCGCTTACTGTACTTTCTCGCCCTAGTACTTGTTCTGATTGTTTGTTCAATTCTAAGGTATTTGGCATACATGATCTTCTCCGAGTTTATGGAGAAGTGAATGGCCATAAAATTCACATTCTTTTAGACCCTGGCAGTTCGCATAATTTTGTTAACTACAAACTTGTGCAGAAATTGAGTCTTGACACGACACTCAGCGACCATACCTATGAGGTACGTCTACCTGCGGGCAGACAAGTTTGGGATCGCAAAGTGGAGATGCTTCCAATCCAGATTCAGGACTACAAAGATACTCTGGAATGCTATGTCATGCATCTGGAAAATGTAGACTTGTTATTAGGGATTGAGTGGTTTAAGACTCTTGATGTCCAGATAGATTGGTCTAGTCATATTTTTTCTTTTCAGCATAGGGACACCAAGTATAGTATTTTAGGTGATTGTATCCATCCCTCTCAGGGACCTCTTGTAAATACAATTGATTTTGGAAATATAATGAATTCTTCTTTGTACACCGCTTTCCATTGTGTATTGATTCCACTTTCTTCTTTTCTCATCCCTTCATTGGATGTGAATGAATTAAGTGTGTTTGAAAGCAAAGAATTACAGAAGATACTTGATTCGTTTCAAGATGTATTTCCTAAGGAACTGCCATCAGGTTTACCACCTGAACGGGCAGTAGATCATCGTATTGACTTGATCCCTGGTGCTCATCCTGTGAGTATTCCACCTTATAGGATGAGCCAAGCTGAGGAAGATGAGTTGGCTAAACAACTCGAAGATTATTTGAGGATGGGCCAGATCCGTCCAAGTAAATCACCTTGGGGTGCACCTGTGTTGCTTAGGAGAAAGAAGGACAATACTTGGAGAATGTGTATAGATTACAAAAGATTGAACAAGCTGACTATTAAGAACCGTTATCCTCTCCCTAGATCAGATGACCTAATTGACCGGTTAGCAGGAGCGAAATATTTCACGAAGATAGATTTGCGTACTGGCTATCACCAGATACGTATTCATGAAAGGCATGTCGAAAGAACCGCCTTTCGGACTAGGTATGGCCATTACGAGTTTCTCGTATTACCTTTTGGGTTAACCAATGCTCCAGCCACTTTCCAGCAAATGATGAACGATCTTTTTCGTGAACATTTGGGGAAATTTGTGGTGGTGTTCCTGGATGATATTTTGATTTATAGTCGTACTCTTGAGGATCATGTCAGACACCTCACGATTGTCTTAGCTATTTTAAGACAGAATCAACTATATGCCAAGATGAGTAAATGTGAGTTCTTTATGACCGACATCATTTACTTGGGACACAAGATCACTAGAGATGGATTGAGCATTGACTATGACCGAGTTCAGAAGGTTTTGGACTGGCCTATACCGCGAACAGTGAAACAACTTCGTTCTTTTCTCGGTTTTGTAGTTTTTCTTAGGAAATCTGTACGGGAGTACTCTCAGCTCACACTACCGATGACCGACTTATTGAAAGGTCGTGGACGTAAGTCCAATCAGCCTATCACTTGGAATAACGATTTGGATATGGCCTTCAGACTTTTGAAAGATAAAGTCAAGGAAGCACCTATCTTAGCATTGCCTGATCCTAGTCGGCCTTATGTTCTTGAAACTGATGCCAGTGACTATGCTATCGGGGCTGCTTTATTTCAAGATGGTAGACCGGTTGCTTTTGAAAGTAAAAAGCTAGATGACACTCAATCTCGTTGGCCAACCCTTGAGAAGGAGCTTTATGCTGTGATTCATGCTCTCAAGGTTTGGAGACATTATTTATATGGCTCCAAGTTTGTGGTATTGACTGATCATCAGTCAATCAAGTATGTGTGTGATGCGGATGATTTGAGAGGAAGGAAAGCTCGTTGGGCAGAGTTAATGCAAGATTTTGATTTTGAGATCCGTTATCGGAAAGGATCCATGAATAATATTGCAGATGCGCTTAGTCGGATTAGAGAGGTGAATTCTTTGTCGTTCACCGAGATTTCTACTGACTTATTTCAGTCATTGAGAGGGCTTTGCAGGACTGATAGTTATTTTGGTCCATTTTGGCAGAAGATCCAGGACGGGAGCTCATTGATTGACCAAGACTCGGTGACTGAGCAGTCTACTATTCAGGCTGCAGGAGGTCAGTGGATGATTCGGAATGGTTTACTATTCCGTAATGACAAAATTTGTGTACCACAGATCCCGGACATTAAGTCCAAGATTCTGAGGGAGTGTCACGACGCCCCTTCTGCTGGACACCCTGGGGTACACAGGACACTATCATTAGTGAAACACACTTTTTATTGGCCGAAGATGAAAGGGTATGTAGAAGATTATCTTCTGAAGTGTCAGATTTGTCAGGCAAATAAAGCTGAACGCTTTAGACAGGCTGGGTTGTTGCATCCTTTGCAAATCCCAGGTAATAAGTGGGAAAGTATTTCCATGGATTTTATTACCGGATTGCCAAGAACACATCAAGGCCACGATTCTATTTGGGTTGTGGTAGATCGCTTGACAAAGATGGCTAGATTTTTACCGACCCGGAAGACTATTACAGCTACGCAATTAGCTCGGCAGTTTATCGAGCAATTGTTTAGACTGTACGGGTTACCGCAGGACATAGTCAGTGATAGGGACTCTAAGTTTACGAGTGACTTTTGGAAACTTGTTTTCGAGAAGTTGGAAACAACTTTGAATTTGAGTTCCTCTGATCATCCTCAATCTGATGGCCAGACTGAAAGAGTGAATCAGATTTTGGAGGATATGCTTCGAGCATATGTATCCAAAAGACAAAGTTCATGGGAGGATTATCTTCCTATGTTAGAATTTGCATACAACAGTACTAAGCATACGAGTACAGGGTTTAGTCCTTTCATGCTTATGTACGGTTTTCAACCAAGATCACCTGTTACAGTAGGATTCTCAGGACTTCAGCATGATGCAGCACGTAATTTTTTGCAAGATATGCAGGAAATGTTACAAGTTGCGAAGGAATCTATTAGAAGTGCTCAAGACCGAGACAGGTTTTATTCTAATAGACATCGTTCACCTAGAGAGTTCTCTGAAGGAACGATGGTGTATTTGCGAGTTCCGAAAGATTCCGAGACTTTACGGACAGGTAGATCTCCGAAATTATCCCCTAGATACTGTGGACCATTTCGTGTTACACGACGGATTGGTTCAGTTGCATATGAATTGGATTTGCCTTCTCATGTGAAAGTTCATCCTGTATTTCATGTCAGTAGACTTAAGGAAGTACTGGGTGGAGCAGATCAGTTAGTTACTCCTCAAGAAATTATAGATGTCCAGGACATGACATTTGTTCCGCACGAACCTGAAAAGATTCTTGGTTTTCGTGAACGAAGATTGCGTCATACGCTTATCACGGAATACAAGATCAAGTGGAAGGATCGTGTTGAGGAGGACGCTACATGGGAGACATTGACTTCTCTTCAGAGAAATTACCCTGGCTTTTTAGTGAGCTCAAGAGTGAGCTCTTAGAGGAAGGGGAGTATGTCATGTGCACAGTGGGTATCTACCGTGTGCTATACGCATGCAAGACTAGTTTCGAGGCTTGGGGAAGCTTGGAACTAGGCAGGCTGATTGACGAGCTGAGTTAGGGATATACTAACGGGCGGGCACCCAAGTATGGACGGGCGGGCGGCCAAGTGTGGACGCCCGATGACCGGCCAAGAGCCTATAAAAGGGTGGCCAAGGTTAGTTATTGAACATAGAGAGTCTCGCGAGTTTGTGAGAGCTCTATGGTCTTGGAGCCTGGATCTAGTGCAGACGTGCACCTGCTTTATGCAGCCAAGGCCGGCAGCAGTCTCGAGGCCCGCGAGGGCAGCTTCGTGGCGGTATGGGACGTCGCGGGGAGGAGATTGGTCGGTACGTCAACCTAGTTAGCTCAGCTCGTGGCTCGGTGGGGACAGCCAAGTCTGTGGGCTTGCCCACGGCTGTCATGGTTGGGAGGTGAGTCAGGCCTGCACCCCCTTGCTTGTTTGTTGTTCGTTTGTTTGCAGGATTCGAGTTTCGAACCAAGATCGATCACGAGGGAAGATCCGTGGGGATTTGACAATTTTGGCCTTCTGAAGACGTTAATATATCATTTCATTTTCATTTCTCTCTCTCTCCCCACTCGCCTGTTCGCTTCTCCCTCTTCGCCTCCTATTTTTCTCCTCGCTGCCTGCATCTCTCTTCACCCGCTTCTGTTCATTTCGTTTCTCTCTTTGCACCCTCTCCCCACCCGCCTGTTCACTTCTCCCTCTTCGCCTGCTTCTGTTCGTTTCGTTTCTCTTCGCACCCCCTTTCCCCACCCGCCTGTCCGCTTCGCCCTCTTCACCCACTTCTGTTCGTTTCGTTTCTCTCTTCGCACCCCCTTTCCCCACCCGCCTGTTCGCTTCTCCCTCTTCGTTCCCTATTTTTCTCCTCGTTGCCTACATCTCTCTTCGCCCGCTTCTGTTCATTTCGTTTCTCTTCACACCCTCTCCCCACCCGCCTGTTCGCTTCTCCCTCTTCGCCCGCTTCTGTTCGTTTCATTTCTCTCTCTTCGCACCCCCTTTCCCCACCCACATGTTCGCTTCTCCCTCTTCACCCGCTTCTGTTCGTTTTGTTCCTCTCTCTTCGCACCCCCTTTTCCCACCCGCCCTTGCTCAAGCCCCCAAGTCAACAACATAATCCTATTTGCTGCTACTTGCCTCCCCACTTGCAGTTGGCCATCTATGGGGGCCACCAGCTGAGGACCAAAATCAGTACTAGAAGGGGGACCCCTTTAGTCCTCACCGGCAACAAGGACTAGAGGTGAGAAGGAGAGGAAATACAACTCGATTTGGGCGAGCACACTGAAGATCGGTGATCCCCATATCAAAACATGCCTGACCACCATGAGAGAAGTATGCAAAATGCAAGATACGGACATTGAGCACCTACAAAAGAAGCTCGGGGAGAACAAGGATAGTGATGACCTTAGGCATGAGTTGCGTGCCTCCATGCAAGAGGAGATGGATAGGTGGAAGGCAAACATGCAAGCATACATGGCAACTCAGCTAAGCAAGATGCAGGAGGAAACGGTCCAAATGTTGGACGCAAAAACCAACCACCACACCTCACTAATCACGGAGCTGGAGGCCCAAGTCGCCACCCTTAAAGTGGAAAACGAGACCTTGAGGGCACGTACTCGATTCGAAGAAGGAGAGATTCAACTATCCCTCAATGATGAGCTGAATACACTTAGAGAGCAAATGAAGACCCTCCAGGAACAAGAGGAGAAGAAGGCAAACGAGGCAACCACATGGGCCGAGGTGATTAAGAAGACACAGAAACAAGTGGAAGAAGCAGACAACTGGATTGAGGTTGCCAAGAAGCAACAGAACCCACCATCATCCCGGACGCCATAGCACTATGCAGAAAGCTGAAAATTGTTGATACCTCTTTCGTCGAGGCATGGAGGGTGGGCAAAGACACCACTAAGGAACGCGCACTCATCCTCAAGTTTGCGGGGTTGGAGGCGAGGCAAGCATTCCTTACCAAAAGGCGGGCACTAAAAGGAGAAAAGCCTTACCTCTAAGACTATCTCACACTAGCACAGGTGACACACAGGAGGGAGTGCATGCCACGCATGTTGGACGCACGAAAGGCAAGAAAATGGACAGCGTACAAAGATGGGAGGGTGATCATCACTGAGCGACGCGCCCAATGATGGTGCGAGACCTATGAGACCAAGCTAGAGATTGCGGTTTGGAACTGCAATGGCGCCTTGAGGACAGATGTAGGTCTGTTCGAGTAGACATGTAGAGTGCACCCTCCAATTCTAAATATGCCACCCATGGAGAGTCCCCGTACCTGGCCCTTTATGATGACATTATGAAGTTTTGCAATCTAGGGAACATCCTCCTGATTGGAGACTTCAATGCCTGCACCGCTGTGCACATGTACCCTTCTTTGAGACAAATGATCTCGTGTACCAAGAGATTGACACGGTGGGTACAGATCTGGAGCGGACATCACAAGATACAACAGCCCGCACAAACCATGGAGAGTATCTCTTAGCCCTCGACGGGGCTCATAGGCTAGCCATTTATAATAGCCTTGCTAGATGGCCTAGATCCAACTCCTTCACCTCCTACCCCTTCGGACAGGGAGCTAGTACAGTGGACTATCTAATGGGATCCCTCTCTCTGACCCCACTCATTCCGGAGTTTACCATCTCTCCTTGCCCCATCGGTGTTGCTCTCTCTCTCTCACACACACACACACACACTCTCACACACAATGTACCTGATTGGGGAGATCGTAGTCCATGATAAAGAGTCCAGGCTTCTCGACCCCGAGAGAGACGCCGGCGAGGCTAAGGCCATCTTCGACGGTGCGATCTGTGCAAGAGGCCTTGAGCTTCAAGTCTCCCACGCCCACGGCCAGGGTAGCAGAAGCGGCCTGGGCAGAGGGCTCATACCTAGCTTTAAGGGAAAGCTTTGACATTGGAATGCAATAATGGACGTCCTGGACAAAAAGTAGGAGAGGCCGACGAAATTTAAGGGAGACGAATGAGCTCAAGGGCGCCAAAGTGGTTTCAGACTTTCGCTTCGGACACAGGGTGGGGTTGGTGATCCGTCCGCCAAACACGTAAAACGAGTTGGGATTACACACATTTATGGGCTGTACGATTAATAGCTCAGAGAATATTCCTGATTTGATATGGAACTAAAACAGCATGCCATAAATATATATGAATCTTCTTAAAGAACGCCAACAAAAATAGCCAGCCTCCTCTCTCTCTCTCTCTCTCTCTCTCTCTCTCTCTCAGTATATGCCCTCGTGTTGCATTCTACCGACATTAATACCTCTCTCTCTCTCTCTCTCTCTCTCTCTCTCTTTTTGAGTTTGTGTGACAAGAAGCAAAGATTTCTCTCTCTCGTTCCATCTCGCATCTCTCTCACAAAACAAGCAAAGCTTTCTTCTCTCTCCCCCTCATGCAATCATCGCCCTATAATACCACATTTGCCAAAATGGAGATCCTTAAGCAATCAAAGAATCTGATGTATGGATTGCATACAAGCTTACCCCAGCACAACTAAAGCAAAAAGGCATCGAACTTGCAAAAGTTAGAGCGGCACGGCACATCAAGGAGGCAATTGGGCTATTTTTCATGATGCTCTCATCCAAGATTTTTCCAAGCCAAAACTAGTTGTTTCCCAATTGTTGACTAGACTAGTAACAACTATGAATGCCTCAACATTAAAGTTGCCATCTATTGTAACTATCAAATCTTATAAGGGCATAATAGTTAATGATCTAGGATTTTTCTTCTTCTTTTTTGTTTGGTTTCATGTTTTGGATTGCAAATTTGTCTTAGACCATCATGGTCTTTATCTTATGTATTAGATCCCATAGGCCATTTTGGACTTCTATGGACGTTAATCAATCTCTCTCTCTCTCTCTCTCTCTCTCTCTCTTCTTCTTCGTCTTCTTCTTAACATCTCCTAATCATCATCTTTGTACATAAGAATTTTGCTTGCATTTTTCTCTTCACAATCCAACTAATTAATTGTAGTCAAAAGTCAAATAAAGTAGGAGCAAGGGTGATGGTGGCAAAATAAAAGGATATCGTGTAGCAACAACAAAGCAGCCATTTATCATGCTTGGGAACAATGCTCCGATTTTAGAGGAGGAAGTCTAGGCTCTTTTATTCGAAGGGAAAATTTAGACTAACATTATTTTGAGTGGGTTGGGAAGGGTTGATGAATTTTGTGGCTCCTTTCCTCCTCCTCATCCTCCCCCCACACAATGATCTAGCACCTTATATATACCAAAAGACAAGCCCTAGAAGCATGGGAGTGGAACTTTATAGAATCTCGATATTCATGTTACAGCATTGAGCACGAGAAGGTGCTTTGCTTCTCCTTATAACATTGTTTTGAATGCATAAAATAACATGTATGTTTAGAGAGCACAAATTCATAATTCATAACATTGTTTGGGATTCATGACATATTGTGTTAGCTAACTCATAAAATTCTTTTGAATGCATGAAATAATGTGTTACCTAATTATGTTTAAAGAGCAAAATTATCATACTTAATAAGAGGAAAATTAGTAACATTATAGGGGGACAAGGAGACGAGGAGGTGGAGGAGTAGCTACACTAGCAACAATCACTGTAGTAGGAAAGGAGGATTAGGAGAAGAGGTACAGGTACACTAGGAGCAACAACCATTAGCAACAATGTAGGAGGAGTAGAAGAAGCACTTGCAAGTGTAGTGGAGGCAACAAAGATGTGGGTGCAGTAAATTGAAAGAGAAGTAAAGGTGGATGAGAAGGAGATGCAAGATTAGGATGATGAGTAGTGACATCAATAGAGGAGGAGGAGGAGGAGTCGTGCATGATAGTTTATGCAAGATGGTGTGTCCATGATAAGTTTGAGGTGTTTATCAATTGATTGGTATGCCCATGGTGTGAAATGTAATGTTCATGCTATGTTTGGAATTCGTGTGATGTGTAATGTGTAGATTATGTCAACGATGTGCTTTGGTAATCTCATCATGTGCATGGTATGTCTACATGTGCCATGTGGTATGTTGACTTGGACACTACATTGCATAGTGCCATATCAACACCCATATAAAACATGTTGGAAATTGGGTGGGGGGCCAAGTCTCAGGAGGTCACCCATCTCAATTGTGTTCATGCCAATGTGCACTTAATTAGAGGTTTCCACAAATTGGTCTAAACCTTAAGTTGATGGAGGACCTCTTGTCTATCTATTTTATGGAAATCTCCTAGTGCTATACTTGGCACCACTTTTCTCAACACCCCCCCCTTGGTGCCAACTTGTCCGCTTTTCTTAGCTCAGAGGTTGAACTTATCCATGTTTTCTTCACTCAGAGGCTCAACTTGGCTTGTCTCATGCCTCAAAGGTTACACTTCAACTCATGGTTCTGATACCATGTTGGAAATTGGGTGGGGGGCCAAGTCCCAGGAGGTCACCCATCCCAGTTGTATTCACGCCAATGTGTACTTACGTAGAGGTTTCCACAAATTAGTCTGGACATCTAGACCTGAAAACCTTAAGGTGATGGAGGAAACAAAACAAAAGATTACAAAAGAAAATGCACGTCTCATCAAATACTCGCAAAATCCCAAATGGGTGGCACCCCTTTTTGTTTTGATGTCATCATCGGCCATACTAATGGTGTTGCCACCTTGGAGCTACCTCGCCCCCTTATCCAAAGCTGGCCCACTTTTACCATGCCCTAGTTTTGTTTGCGGGCGTAGTCGGCCGTCCTAATGGCATTGCCACCTTGGATCGCGGCGTCGAGGCTACCTCCTGCACCAGTGTGGCCACTTGATGCCCTTGCCCAGATTTGGCTCGCTTTCGCCTTGGTCCAATGCCTTGAGACACCCTAAACGGGCTCTCATCCCCCACCAAGCAAGCCATGACCACCCTGTTTGACCCCCTGATCGAAAACGCCTTGGATCTATGGATAATGTACTATGTTGCCCATGTCGGATAGTACCCACATGAGCCGATGCCTATGTGTCTCGCAGTTTTGTTTTCTGTGTCATCCTTGTTTATGTGCCTCGCTTATTTCTTGTTTATGTTATCATTTGTTTCTTGTGTCGTCATTTGTTTCTTTCATTTGTTTCTCCATGTGTACAATCATACTTACCTTTTGATATCATAGAGCCAAAGTTCATTTTTCAACATTTTATGTAGACATCTTCCGTCTTTGGCAACCATCTCATAGAATCCTAATACATAGACTAGGCATCCAATAAGTCTTTGTAAAGCTGAGTTTTATGAGGGATCTTGTCTAGAAATCCTTGTAATGCCTCAAGTACATGGGATTATAATTGTGTTTCCCCACTTTCAAGAATTGTTATTCTTAAAAAATCTATTTTAGGTTTGGAAATCTTAATTTTTGTTGGGGTGGGGGAGAGGACTAGACCAACTTTACCAATCTCTCTTTATGAGACTGACAAGTAACACTAAACGGTAAGACTAGGTAAGATTATTTATATGTAAAAGGTTGTATGTAAATAAGGTTCACGGGATTTCAAATAGGAAATACCTAAGCAATGGTTAATAGGCATTAAAGTTAAAGTAAAAAGGGAAGTAGATGGTGCACAATGGAAGCCCAAGGGACACAGGGGTAGTTGAAGAGGCATTGGACAAGGAAAAGGTAATGTCTAGTCAATGAAAGGTCAAGGGGCTGAAGTTGGAAGGTCATGCACCAGTTAGGCTAATATAACCATGAGTTAAGGGACTATTTAGGATATGATTAGGTGGAGAATCAAAGTTATAGTCTTACAAGTCCTCAAGTTTATAATGTAAGGAGCATTACATTAGTATTTGTTGCACTTAGCAGCCCAATGGCGGCAAAGTGATCAGTCTAACCACCTTCCACATTGTGAGCACCACCTCGGTAGTGCACGTGTGAAGATGGCGAGATGTAACCACCAGAGTAGTCGTTGCCAAGAACAAGAAGATCGAGCTTAAAAAGATGGCGCAAGGCGAGAGGGCGAGAGAGAGAGAGAGAGAGAGAGAGAGAGAGAGAGAGAGAGAGAGAGAGCCAACTTAAGATTGGAGAAGAGTATGTTTTCAGTCTTGTGTTGAGCAATTGCTCAGTTGTGAACTTGTACTGGTTGTGGAAGTAATACAAGAACAATGCTGCTTTTCTCTTCATCTCTATGTGATTTCTACAATGTATTAGATAGGAATGTTGTAACGTCATCTTAAGAAACATGTTGTGTACTTGAAAGAGAGAGAGAGAGAGAGAGAGAGAGAGAGAGAGAGAGAGAAAGAGAGTCAGTGAGTGAGTGAGTTATGTGGTGGTGTGAGAGCACAGTATGTGTGTGAGAAGTTCCAAGGCCGAGCGATGTTCTGAGTGTCCCCATAACCACACTAGAGTTGGTGTTCGAATCTAGAAGCTCTGGCACGTGGCTACATGTCTCCCATGGCATTGCCTGATTGGTCCATTACCCCAGACTGCTGTCTTGCCATTTCGTTGTTGAGAGGGAAAATAGCGAGAAACATCCTATTAGGGGGAACTACTACCGCAAAACCGCTTGAAAACTTCCTGTTTGAAAGAACTCTACTCTTCCTTGTGGGATACCATGGTGAAGGAGCTAAAAGAAGACCCCAAGAATGGGAAGGTATGAGAGCAGAGGCCGTGAAAATTACTCAAGTAGGAGAAGCCAAGGACATGCTGGTGGATATACCACCTTCACACACTACTATTGCCAACAACCATGGCACACCAAGGCGGAATGTGCCATGAAGCAAAAGCATGATGAGGAAAGACAGGAAAAATTGATGCAACTCAAAGAAAATCTACCAAGCGCCAACATGATGCAGCTAGATGACATGCTGATAGAGATTCAAGACATCCTAGCATGGATGAAGAGGGGGTATGCATGTGCGGTTCTTTTTAGTTTTTTATTTTGTATTAGTTTTAAAATTTAATTTCTCAATCATTCCTAGGTATATGTGTCTATATAATCAATAAAAGGTAGTATGTTAAATATGTATAATTGAGGTATAAGGCTTTTGGCTTACCTTGTGAGCTCACTAAGCGAAGGCAAAAAATCACTCCACAAGAAAGCTTTGATGCCATTACCATATACCTAGGAATGATTGCTTGATGCTCTTTCTTGTGGAACTTGGATACGTGACTCGTATTCAATTGTCCATGCAAACAGTTACCTTGAACACTCCTGCAAGCATTGTACAATTGCTATTAACGGGAGGAAGAGACCTTGGAGGAGCTAGAACTTCCAAAATATCTTACTGAAAAGATCCCTAGGATTCTGGTTGGATTAGAACTTTCCAATAAAATCACCACAGCTCAAGCATAGCTTTATCCAACAAGAGAACACAATCTCATGACCCTTGAGTTATGGTATTTGTTAGGTCAACCAATACTCTCACGGCTCATCTTGAAAGAATTCCCTTTACACAAGACTTGAACATGCCATGTTTGGGTTACTTTGAACATAAAATGTATATTGAAACTAACCCTCTTACTTGCAAGTTTTTTGTGGTTGAGTATGTGTTGGAAGCAGATTTTATCTTGGGTCGTAAATTGACTATTGCTACCCAAGCACTACTGTGCTTTGCTAGAGCGATAGGGTCATCTCATGATGGTCAACGGCACAAAGCTGACAATACCATATTGCAAGAAAGAGGATCCAACCTTAATGGATTTCTATGATGCTGAACGCAAAAAGTTACAAGCCTCTTCCATGAAAACCCCTCTACACAATGACCTATCATCTGCATCAACAACCGACTTTGATAAAGCATCTACTCCTTCAACCCCATTCTCACCAACGAAGTTCGATGCCAAAACCTCGCAAAATCAACAGCTATTCCTGAAGAAGTTCCCCCATGCAGCCATCTATCTCTAACAAGGAACTCAAAGGAAAAGCCCCGAAGCCTATGCCTCTTCATCGACAAACCTCACCAAAGGAGACAACTTTATGCTTGAAAGTCTCATCCGACAACCACTCCACAAGAGAATCTAGCCTCATCATCGTAAAAAATGCCCACCATGAGTCTCAAGTATGTAGCCTCAGTGCCAATTAATGTGAAGGAGGGTTCACAACCTTCCACTTCAACCAAAAAGAAAACTCCACCAAGACAACCAAAATCAAGGTATCTTAATGGTATCAAGATGGTGGAGAAGTAGCTACTTGTAGCTCAAGGCTACTACAAAGGTGCCAATCAAATTTGGGTGCCTCGATCATCAAAATTCTCTTCCTCAATGCAGCACTTAGAGGCCAAGGAATAATAAAAATACTCCATAACACCATCCATAAAAGCCTATGCAAGTTCCTCAGAGCGAACTCTAACATCTCAGTAAGTGTGGGTACCCAAAAGATTACTGCAAGCACAAGGATACTACCAACAAAATACCAACACTTGGATTTCCAAGCGCATCACAAAGTCCCCTAAGCTTGCACAAAGAAGGAGCCTCAGCACTAAAAGCATCAGCCACCACCAATTTATAATGTTCATCAAAGATGGGTGCCTGTGAACGTACTTCAGGATACTATGATGGTAATCCCATCATATAGTTGCCAAAATCAAACAAAGTGAAGACAGCCTCACTATCGACTTTAACCCCAACATCTTCACCTAAAGTTCAATAAGAATGGAGGTCCAAGCAACACCAAGCAAGTCACTCAAACACTCTCATGCATTCACCTACACAAGAGCGTGTGTGTTCAAGCAACCCCAATGGTAACCAACTAGTGGTCTTACCTACCGCCTTGACAACATTTGAGCCAAGAATCCAAGAATCAACGGAGACTTATGAGCACATCAAAGACCAACTCACAATCCTCTTTTCACCCCTCTGGATGTGAAGCGCAGGTGCAGAAGCAACATGGTAGACATAGGAACCTATTCTGTCAAAAAGAAGAGTAGCACATCAGAACTTATTGCTCGCAAGGTGGTAGTAAAACACACACACACACACACACATACACACAAAAACAAGGGAGTAATGCATATGGTAACTCCCAAGGATCTTAAATAGCCATTCCATTTTTGTTAAGCTTATAGCTTACTAGGGTTAACAAGAGCTACCGCCATTATCTTACATCAAGGAGTCAAGGTAGATACACCAAAAGGTAATACATTCAAGATATGAAGCAATGGTCTCCAAAGCTACAACTTGGATGAGCGCCCATAATGGTCCGATGGAATACTTGAGGCAATTCCCACTTTCAAGAGCGTGTAATAGAAAGTTAGGATGAAGTCCCAAGTGATGTACTTCATGGATATATTATGAGAGTAGTCATTGTAATAATAGCATTAGGCCTCATGAGCCTAAAGTGCCAATTCGACCACAGTTTAAGTAAATGTGAACACTTATGGCCATGTATATAAGTGAATTTCTCTCATAATACAACAGACTCTCATATTGTGCAATTTAGTCTTGCTCTTGCTAATCTCTCTCCCTAATGCATGCTAGTGAGTGTGTGTGAGTGAAGTGAGGTGAGAGGAGGAACGAGTACTCTTAGTGCAACGCGACAGTGTGACAACGCTCACGGGAGGCATGGTGGAATTGCTTCTCAAGGAGTTGTAGAGCTTGGAGATCTCAAGGGTTACGAGGAGCTCAGCCATTGGAAAGATCCTCACGACAGTTGCAGTTCACCAGGTAATCTCTTGTTGGGATGTGTTTCAAGGGGGGTTAGAGTGAGCCATAACAATAATATTAGCTTAAAAATTTTCATCAACCTTTATAAAACTAGAAACCTTCATAGTAATCATATACATAATCATAATCATGCTCATAACCACTTGTTTAGTTTCTCAATAAATGAGGTCATTTGAATAAGGCATGCACATATTGGATGGACAAAAGTAAAGGGTTCTCCCAGCGACCCCTCCTATAGCCAACCATGAAAATGGCTGAGATCTATGACAAGTTTCATAATCAAAATCAAGTATATATTGCAATAACAAGAGCGTTAATTGTTCAACTAACCATCACCATTAAAATTGTATTCATTATTGAGTCGTCTCCTTGGGAATCATTGATGTCGTCGGCTTGGAATAGTGCCCCGCCACTTTGTGCTTCACCCACTTCCACCTTGTTCCCCACCGCCATCTTGTTCACCACCGCCACCTTGTGGCCCAAATAAGTTTTGAGCTACCTTGGACCTATGTTCTCCTTGTGGATCAACTAGTGGTGGTGGCTGTGATATAGAGCCCTATGAAGGATTTGCTAAAGCACAAACACTTAAAAAAGGAATGCTACACAAAAAGAAGAATATCAACGTTTTCAAAGATGAATTTCAACGTTTTTTACATTCACTTGAACATATGTAAAACAATGCATGTGAGATGTTTATTGGAATACATACCTTGGTAAAGATCTTCCTCGCTTGGATGTCTCTCATTGTGAGGGCAATCGATCCACCAAGGACAGCATACCTGATCCCAATCCTAATAAGTGTTATGGGCTACCACACCTCCAAGAATGCATCTAAGGGAAGAGCAATAGAACACAATTGTCATAGGGCACTTACCAATGCTTCGAACTTGTGTCCCTTGAGGCCTCCAAGCTCACTTGAGAAACTCCAATCCTCCAAGCTCCACCTCCATGTTGTCACCGTAGAGTTGCTCACACCATCACATAAGGCAATCACTCACTCTCACTCTTCAACACAAGCATGAAACATACAAGTATAGAAGAGGAACAAGTGCTATAATGTTCTCTCTCAATCTCTCTCATCAGGCAATCAATCACTCTCACTCCCACTCTTCCAACACAAGCATGAATCATACAAGTATAGAAAAGGAACAAGTGCTAGAATGTTCTCTCTCAATCTCTCTCATCACAAGACAAAAACAAGAGCTCTCAATAGCACAAAGGGGGATTGTGTCCATTCATTATATGAGAAAATGACATATACAATTGGCCCTTATTCACACTTGGGCGCCCAAAACTTACTTAACTAAGCCTTGGGTGGCCAATATCTCATAATGTATAACTTTTATAGTGCCTTTGCATGACACTTATTAATGTCCTCAAATGGAGGAGTATACTTGTTAATCCAAAATGGGATTGACATCCCCCCTACTTGATGTAGGTTCTATCCTCAGAACCTGTTACCGAGGTGGAAATACCTTGTCACCAAACTCGTGAAACAGTAGAAGTTACAGCGTGATTGAAGCTTTTTTAGGGTTCTTCGGAATTTCGAGTGTGATCTCTAGAACCCAATGTCGACCATGTCCTCGAATGTGACATGCATATAGGCAGGAAGACACCGTAGGTGATGATAATACAACATCATGCCTCTATCAGAGGTCCTTGATTCATGTCAAATTACAATTGCTCAGCATCATACCCATTATATTGTTCCTTTGGTTGATTGATTAGGACCACAAGCAATTTTAAGAATCAAACGCTGGCTACTATTGTCGGGTTCGGGATATGACGCCATGCTTGTATCCAATTTAGCATCTGCTTTCTTTGTTCTCTTATGTCTGTAAATGTGGCTGCAAATGTGAATCCCGTTGCTTGGCCTCTTGAAACTCCAAAGGTGTCCATCTTCTCTCTAGTGGCATGTACAAGGGATCAACTCATTGAGTTGGTGGCGCACACATATTTTCATGGCTGTATTTTGTGATTGTGAGGAACTCCTTTCTCCAGTTTGGCTGCATGCCGAAATCTTCCAGCTTGGGGCTGTTACCATATTATAGTAGTGATGTGTGTGAACACACTTAGGACCGCCGGGGCACTTTTTCCCTCACTAGGAGGTTTTTTCCCCCGTGCATTGTATATACGCCCATTATCTTCTAGGGCTGGTTATCTTTCATTTTTGGCACTCATAATACACTACTGTGTTGTGCTCAAGCTTCCTCATCTTCTTGAAGTTGTGTGTGCATTCCTGCAACCCTAATTCCAACAATTGGTATCAGAGCAGGCTTCCTCCTCCCGGGCAGCATCACCGGCACCTGCCGCTTCATCTCCTCCGATTGCGACGAGGTTTCACGAGCGTCTGCAGGTTAGTATATGCCGTGGGAGAGCCCATAGGGCTTGTTCGTTTCAGAATTTTGATCTGAAGTCATTTCGCCCTCCGTTTTTGCATTCCAAGTACTGCGCAGGCAAAATCGTCCTACTGTGCAGATTTTCTGTCAAGATTAAAATCTGCAGGACAGGTGCCCATTCGTCTGTTTTGGGCTGTGCTACATAGCACAGGTCGATTTTATACAGGTTTACCTCTTACAGACAGCATTTACATCTAGTAGTACAGTCATTGGCCATGGCTGACAACAATGATGTATTCCGCATGTTGGCTGCTGAGGATAAGTTGGATGGCACCAACTATCCATTGTGGGCATATATGATGCGACATGTATTGGTAGCAAAGGGGTTATGGAACATTGTGCAGGGTATTGATGCACGTCCTATTGTGGCTGGGAATGCTGCAAACACATCAGAAACAGGTACTGTTGATGATGGTGCAGGCACAAGTGCTGTAGCAGCTGTTCGAGAACCACCACTTTCAGCAGAGCAGATTCGTTGGGATGGTAGAGATGCGCAGGCTCATGCCTTGATTGCGCTGTCTGTCAAACGTACCATTATCCCACATATTCGCTCCTGCAGGACTTCTAAGGATGCTTGGGATGTACTTGCCACATTGTATCAGGCAAGAAATGAGGCTCGTGTTGCTTATCTCCGAAAACAGTTGGAGAGTGAGCATATGAACGAAGGTGATTCTATGGATAGCTTTTTGACAAAGATCAAGGATTTCAAAGAGCAGCTCATTTCTGCAGATGAAATCCTGTCAGACAGTTCACTTGTGCAGACTGTTTTGAATGGTCTACCAGATTCTTATCAGGGTTTTGCTTCCACTCTTCGCTTGATGATGAAAGGCAATCCCAATGCCTTATCATTTGAGGAGTTAGTTTCTGTTTTGCTGCAAGAAGACCAGTCAAGGCAAAACAGGAATATTATGCGTGTCGCAGATCAAGCTTTCGTTGCTAGTCAGAGAAGCGGGAAAGGTAAAGCTGGCTTTTCTTCTAGTAAGCAGAAATCTGCAAATGCTGCGCAACCAAAGAAGGAAGACAAAGATGAGAAGAAGGGTGACAAACAGAAGACATTTTGCAAGTACTGTAAGGGAAATGATCATGTCATCAAAGCGTGTCCTAAGCTGGCTGCGAAAGAGGCTAAGAAGAAAGAGGCTGGTATGGCTGTTGCAGATGCCTCTCCTTCTAACAATGAATCTGCTAATGTTGTGCTAGATACAGAATGGGCATTCAATGCGCAGTGCAGTTATGACCCATCTTTGCATGACACATGTATGTCTGCAGTAGATTCAGATGTATGGTACTTTGACAGTGGTGCCACTAAGCATATCACCTCGCAGCGCAGTTTATTCACTTTCCTTGAGTCTGCTCCCACAGGGAATACTGTCACTTGTGCCAATAACTCCTCTTATCCCGTTGAAGGAGTTGGACAGATTGTGCTGAATGTTGCAAATGGCAACACCTTTACACTTTTTGATGCATTGTATGTGCCAGGGATCAAAAAGAATCTGCTGTCAGTCTCCGCATTTGCCAAAACAGGTTTGGTTGTAAAATTTGTGGATGACAGATGTACTGTTCATGATCTCTCTTGTGGTGACATCATTGTAGCATCTGGTTCACTATGTCGAGGGCTGTATAAGCTCAATATGGATGGCAAATGTGTAGAGGATTCAGCATGTGCTATTATGGATACGCAGGCTATTTCAGATGCAAAACTGTGGCATGCACGTTTTGGTCATCTGAATTTTGCAAGTTTGCTGCGCCTGCAGAAATCTGAAATGGTGTCTTCTTTGCCTAAGCTTGAGGCACCTGTCAAGCATGTTTGTGAGGGCTGCATATTGGGTAAAATGCAGCGTGCTTCCTTTCCCAAAGATGGATCAGTGAGAGCTGAACGCAGATTGCAGCTTGTTCACAGTGATGTTTGTGGTCCCATGCAAACTCCATCATTTGGAAACTACCTTTACTTCGTGACTTTCATTGATGATTTTACCAGGCATGCATGGGTATATCCTTTGAAGGCAAAGTCCGAAGTGTTTTTGTGCTTCAAACAGTTTTTGGTTATGGCTGAAAATGTGTCAGAAAGTAAGATGGGCACCCTCCGTTCAGATCGAGGGGGGGAGTATATGTCTTCAGAATTTAATGCATTTCTGGTTGAGCGTGGGATAAAACACCAATGTACAGTGCCGTATACACCACAGCAAAATGGTGTGGCTGAGAGAAAAAACAGGTCTCTCATGGAAATGGCAAGATGTATGGTTAAGAGTCAAAGTCTACCACATGGTTTTTGGCTTGAGGCTGTCATGTGTGCCACTTATGTACTAAACAGGTGTCCCACCAAAGCATTACAGGTTGTCACTCCATATGAGGCTTGGCATAGCCGCAAGCCATCTGTTGGCCATTTACGTGTTTTTGGTTGCCTGGCATATGCATTAGTGCCTGTGCAACATCGCAGAAAATTGGATGACAAAGCTATCAAATGTATTTTTGTTGGATATAGTGCTGAGAGCAAAGGCTATCGTTTGTATCATCCACAGACAAAGCGCATTTTGGTTAGCCGTGATGTTGTATTTGTGGAAGATGCAGTTCAGCCCTTGGTTTCATGTACTAAGGAGACAGATATCAGCTCACGTGATGTCTATGATACATTGTTGCCTCTTTTCAGTGGTGCACAGTCAAGTGCAATACCTCATGAGGCAGTTTTTCAGCCTATGCAGGTTTTAAATGATGGCACAGATCAGCCTATATCTGATGCAGATGTGCATGATGCACTTGAGGATGAGAGACAAGAGATTGAGGGCTCTAGGAATATGCCTAGATGGCTGGTGCAGACTTTGCGTGACAGCAAGTTGGATGCCCCTTTGTCTAGTCGCACTCGTTCTGGCTCTCATGGTGCCTCTTATGCGTCAGATTGTTATGCATTGGCTGTTTCTAGTATGTGCGATGAAAGTGAGCCTGTTTCATTTGATGAGGCACAAAGTTCAGAAAATTGGATGGCTGCTATGCAAGCAGAATACGATGCTATTATGAAGAATGGTACATGGTCTTTATGTGACTTGCCCCCTGGCAAGAAGGCCATTGGCACTAAGTGGGTATACAAATTGAAGCGTAAGCCTGATGGCACAGTGGATCGCCATAAGGCTAGGCTTGTTGCAAAAGGTTATGCTCAAGAGAAGGGCATTGATTTTGATGAGACTTTTGCTCCCACATGTCGTATGACCACTGTTCGTAGCATCTGTGCATTAGCAGCTCATAATGGTTGGAATGTACATCAGCTGGACATAAAGACTGCGTTCTTAAATGGAGATTTGCATGAGGAGGTGTATGTATCGCAGCCTCGTGGTTTTGTTCAAAGAGGGCAGGAAAACAAAGTGTGCAGGTTAAAAAAGGCTTTATATGGTTTAAAGCAAGCTCCACGAGCTTGGTATGAAAAAATACATGCATATTTGACTGCACATGGGTTTCAGAATAGTCCAACAGAAAGCACTTTGTATGTTAAACGTGTGGATGGTGTACATCTAATCATTGCTCTCTATGTCGATGACATGCTGCTCACAGGACCAAATGAGAGTCATATTGCTGATTTTAAGGCTGATTTGAATGCCTCTTTTGAGATGTCAGATTTGGGGCATTTGCATCATTATTTGGGGATACAATTTAAGCAGTGTGATGGAGGTATTGCTTTGTGTCAGACAAAGTATATTGAAACATTGTTGCGGAGATTTGGCCTTGAAGACTGCAAGCCTATTGCTACTCCAATGGAGACAGGTTTGAAGTTGAGTCTTCATGATGCTGGAGATCACTTTGATGTCACACTCTATCAGACAGCTGTTGGTTGCCTCATTTATGTATGCATTACGAGGCCAGACATTCAGTTTGCAGTCTCACAGGTGAGCAGATTTATGCATAGCCCAGGCATTAAGCATTGGCAGGCAGTGAAGCGTATCTTTCGCTATTTGAGTGGTACTCGGCATCTTGGGTTGTTTTATCCCAAGGGGGGATCATTGCCGCCAGATTTACATGCTTTTTCAGATTCTGACTGGGCTGGTTGTTATGACACACGCGTGTCCAGGAGTGGTTTTTGCTTCATGCTTGGAAGCTCATGCATATCATGGTTGAGCAAGAAGCAGCCTACTGTGGCCACTTCTAGTTGTGAAGCTGAGTACAGGGCAGCTTTCACAGCTACGGTTGAGTGTGTGTGGCTCAGACGCCTTATGGCTGATTTGGGTGTTGGGCAGCCATCTGCCACCACCATCTTCACTGACAGTCAGAGCGCATTGGCAGTTGCGCGGAACCCAGTGTTCCATGCTCGTACGAAGCACATTGAGGTGCACTACCATTATGTCAGGGAGAGACTCTCTGCAGGAGAGATCAGTTTGGCTTATGTGCCAACACAGGATAACCTTGCAGACCTTTTCACAAAGGCTCTGCCTCGTGAGAAGTTCGAAGCTTTTCGCAAAGCTTTGGGCTTACTCCCTTTTGTGGATTCGTCCACATAGCTAGACACTTCCCTATACATGAGTGCTAGCTCTTGTTCACCGCATCACTCCAGGGGGGATTTGTTACCATATTATAGTAGTGATGTGTGTGAACACACTTAGGACCGCCGGGGCACTTTTTCCCTCACTAGGAGGTTTTTTCCCCCGTGCATTGTATATACGCCCATTATCTTCTAGGGCTGGTTATCTTTCATTTTTGGCACTCATAATACACTACTGTGTTGTGCTCAAGCTTCCTCATCTTCTTGAAGTTGTGTGTGCATTCCTGCAACCCTAATTCCAACAGGGGCTTGCATCATCTGTGATAATTGTTGTATACCCCTCTCTTGTGTGGACTAGGTGAGCCTTCCTCCACCTGTGGAAGCAATAACTGATCATAAATGTCACCATCTTGATTTCCAATAGGTCAGCCAATTGTGGATTTGCTAACTTGGTGTGCCGTGCCACGTTAGACCATAAAGTGCCCTCTCCAGCCAAAGGGAGCAGTTCTTCTAATTCCGAGCGAGGTGCCTAGAGAGGGCACGGTACATAAGGTTGCTTTGTTTGAGTAAGCTTCTGGTAAAATCTGCCAAGTTGGTTCAATTGGTATTATTTGCATTAACACCTTGAACATAGGTTTTGGCTTTAGGAGTGGATTGCCAGCTCTTATGAATCCTTCATACTCTGCACCAGACAAGGACTCCAGAATAGTATCATCAGTAAAAGATTCAAAGGTGTCTTGTGGGAGAGTATGACGTACCTCCCGAGTTTGCCGTGGGGGAGACAAGTCAGGTGCCGGTACCTCCTCGAGGGCGAGAGTGTTAATGGGAAATTCTAAAGGTTGAGAAGGGAGAGTAGAAAAAATGCAGTCTACTTGAGACTTGTTAGTAGGCGGAGCATTAGGATATGGATTAAGTAATTTACTGGCTACATTAGAATACATGGGCTGAGTACGGTTAGATGATGAACTTGATGTCTCTTCCTGACCATGGCTAGAGCTTGGGGGTGGGTGGCTCGGTTTGTGTAGTTTCATAAAGTCTTGGAGCTCAGTTATATCCTTAGGACTTATGTTAGGATATTCAATATGTGTTTTTATTAAAAGTGTAAATGACATTTGTTAACATTGCCTCTAGATGCTTATAGATATGATAGAGTTTTAGAATACCAAAAGGGTGATATAAATAAGATTCACATAGGTTTAAGTGCTGGTGAGTATTGTATACTCTTAGCCACCCATGGCTTATGATCCATTGATAACTCTGGGCTACAACCTCGTAGTTGGCCGGTGTGTCAAGATTATCATCTAGAACAAACAGGTCGAATTTGTCGATGTTGTTGTCCAGGATTTCAGAGTTCTGGAGCACCTGACACCAACTACAAAGGTTTAGCACAATTGGGTGCAAGGGATAAAAGTAAATATCCAAAGGATTAGTTAATACTATGTCCCTCCAAACAATTCCCATAATGATAGTGGGATCAGCATCACGTTCGGTATTTTGCTTAATGAGTGTTAGTTCTCCTAGGCTTGGGTCCTCAGATAGGTTTATATCATATTGAAGCAATGAGAGGGTTAGTGTAGACAAAAAGAGAGTAAGAGTTTGAGGAGGGGCTTGAGGAGTTACTAGCAAACTGACCTCTTCTCCGCATTGGCTTTGTTGTTTTGTTCTCTTTCTTGTTGCAAGTGGGTCACTCTGTTTTTTGCTTCCTTCAGAGTGTTTGGATATGGCCTTGTAGCTCTTCTTCCTTGGCTAGGGAAGTATGCTTGAGCTCTTGTACCTGCTGGGCATGGATAGCTGCTAGCTCTTGGTTATGGGTGACTTCCTTCTAAACTTATTCTTTATCCTGCTCTAGCTGCACTTTCAAATCTGTATTCTCTTTAATTCTTTGCACAATAGTTTGGTTGAGAACCAAATTATTATTTTCCAGTACTTGGCACTTGGCTTCCTGCTCCTCAGTTGCCTTTAAACTATTTATGATCACATCCCTATGGGTGGCCTCTGCTGCTATTAGGTGTTATTGCAAGGTCTGCACTTGGTTGTTTGCCTCTTGAACCTGCTTCCAAAGTGTGGCATTGCGATCATGAAGTATATGGGTCGTGATGAGATGGCACCGCCATACCCGTTATTCCTGCTCCCATAGTGAAGCACTTGTTGCCGTTGCCCCTTCTAGTCTTGCATGTGGCAGATTCAGGAGCTCATCCAGTCCTTCCATAGTTTCTTGAAAGAATTTTTCATAATCCAGATTGTGTAGGAATGAAGTGTCTGGTATCACCTTCTCGTCCTCCAAACACCTCCTTTTGCATGGACTGGGTGTATCTTCAGCCCTTGGCCTTTTGCCTGTATCCAATGGAACTTCTGTGACTTGCACTGGGAGTGATGTAGCTTCTTCAAGTTCTTCGGTTCTTCTATTGGCACTACTTCTGCTTTAGGCTATGGTTGCAACCCCATAGCCAAGTGTGTCTGACATAGTAGAATTCCTCAAAGGGGAGATAGATTTTTGAAGATTAATTGAGCTGGGCTTTGAGGAGGAGTCATTTTTTGTGCTTCTGTCCTCTCTTCTTGTGTGACCTTGCTGACACTGGCTTCTTGCTGCCCTAGTACTTCTTGGTACGACTTGATTTCTTGTGCGAGTTCAGCCTCAATTCTCTATGTTTCTTCATACACATCTCGTATGAAGCCTCTCATCTTTCTTTCAGTCTTCTTTTTTCTTCCTCTCTTGATCTCCTTCATTATCGCTTTAGTCTCCATGAGTACAGCTTGTTCTTCTTGCATTTCTGCAGAGCAGTTAGCATTGGTTGCTCTGTGAGGAGTGCCAATTACATTCGCTCTTTTGGTTCTGGTTCTGGGAGAGGCATCCGAGCCACATGGTTCAGTACTTGTGTCATTAGGTATAGGTTGCAAATCTTTGACTAATGGGCCTTAAGGTAGTTCTCCATCTCCCTGTGGATGTAATAGGCCCAATCCACCTCCTTTTCTTCATGCACCTTTGCGATTTGGTTTAGTGGCACCCTGTTGTACCTGTCCGCCCGCCGCTGGCTTCACTTGCATGATTAGTGACATAGCCCTGCATGCTTTTTTGTGACTTCATCCTTGATATTCTCATATTCAGCTCCATTAGAGTTGTAGGAACTCTTCTTCAACATGGCATCTAGGGGCATCTTGTCAAAGGCATGTGTATGGATTTTTACTGGTGGTGGGAGCTATAGAGCCTCATGTATTAATTCTTCAGTGATTAAAACTTGCTCCGTGGTGCCATCTGCTTTTATCACTGTCCCCCTCTTGGTGGCTTTGTCGTAAGTCTTTATATATTCTGTACAAAGTTCTGTGTCTATGTTCCAAGGGAGAACCTGTGCCATCCTCATGAGGCCCACCTTCTCCAGCTTGTCTTTAAATCCTGCCTCTTCTAGAATCTGGAGGCACTTCGGGCTATGGTACTATAAGGCCACCTTTCCATGTGCCATGTGGATCTCTTTGCTGATGATGGCACTATGGAAAGCCTGGGCATATGGACCCAGGTAGTTCAGGCCCTGTGTTGGTCTTTTCTTTTGGCTCACCGAGGATCCTGTTGCAATGACCTGTATCACCGCGGGGGTCTCTGTGGCTTCTGGGTCTGAGGTCGACATCTGTACATGGAAAAAAGATCAGTGCATACACTAGTGGGCCATGTGTCATGCCTTGTTGTTGTCTTTTTTCTTTTTTTTGAATGGTAAGAAGGTCAATTGTGATGGGAAGTGTGTTAGTGGTGTGAGCAATTAATGGGGTATGTTAGCTGTGATATGACAAGGTCAAATTAAGTACCGTGAAAGTGCGGGTGTTAAAGCTGTGAAAGAGCAAGCCGTGAGGGGTAATCCCATGAAATGGGGTAAACCTATGAGAGTTAGTTTCATGAGTTGCATTTTTGTGAGGTGGAAATCCATGAGTTGGAATTCTGTGAGAGGTGGAAATCCGTGAGGTGGATTTCCGTGAGGTGGAAATCTGTGATGTGGATTTCTGTGAGGTGGAAATCTGTGAGTTGGAAATCCGTGAGGTGGAAATCCGTGAGTTGGATTTCCGTGAGGTGGAAATCCGAGAGTTGGATTTCCGTGAGTTGGCAGGTTTTGCCGTAGCCGTAAGTTTGCAGGTTTTGGCCGTGAAGTATTTAGGTTTCATTTTTTTTAATTTGATGAATGCATTATTTGATCGGACCGCAAAGCGAGGTTTTTTGCAAGGATAATCAACGAGGCAATTAATGATGATGACATTGATTGACAATCAAAGACATTTGTTCGAAATGCAAGAACTTTGTTTGAAATGCAAAGACATTGTTTGTCCAAGGCATTCAATTGATTACGATCAATGTTTGAATACATGAAAGAAAAGAAAACAGAAAGAAGGGCCCAAGCTCTTACCTGAACCTGTATGTGTTGATTGAACTCGAAGAAGTGAGGAGGAAGGCGATACAAGGAAGGCTCGATTGCTGCATTGTACACACGATGATCGGCGATTGCAAAATGAGGAAAAAAGGAAAGAATTACGATTTTATTACGCAATCGTCGAACTGGGTAGTTGCCTTAATGAAGAATGCCATGTGTCTTCCTATGATTGGTCTCGAAAAAGTAATTGTTTCATGGCGTGAAGCATTTTGGATCAGTTCTTCATGGCGTGAATCTTTTTGTACCGATTCGCGGCGTGAAGCATTTGGACTAGTTCACGGCGTGAACCTTTTAAGATTAGTTCACGGCGTGAAGCTTTTTGTACCAGTTCACGGCGTGAAGCATTTTGGATCAGGCGTGAACCTTTTTGGATCATGTGTGTGCAAGATTAATACCCTATATTTCTCTTCATGCTCAAACACTCAAACATGCATTTAAATAAGTGAATGATACCCACTTTTACCTTGTATCCATTCTGTGACTAATGGATATCTTTATCTTTTTATTACCATGGAAACCAAGGTGGTACTTTGGCACTTCTAGGTAGGTGGTGTTGTAGGCATTTTAACTATGTGTGGGAGTGCTTGATTCTTCCCTCCACCCAACTGAATAGTGTTTCTACTGAGTCCTATGGATTGGGGCTTGTATCAATGTCCATTTGTTGCACCTTCTTTTTTCTCCTTTTAAGGTCCTTGTCTAGCTTCTTGATCGAGGTGGTTACAGGTATTGGTTTGGTTATATATAACCCGTCTTTTTGGGTTGTCTTCTTCCTCCACACCAGTGTTTGGTTATATATAACCCATCTTTTTGGGTTGTCTTCTTCTTCCACACTAGTGTTTGTGCACTCTTACCATTGGTTTTAGTTGGGAGTTGGTTCTAAATGCCTTTACTACCCTTTCCTTTGTATTTGGAGGTGTTCGCCCCCCACAGTGGCCACTGTGGGTGGAGTTTGGGCACCCATATTGTTGTATTGCCTTGGTAGTAACCTTGTGCCATTAGCAAGTCCTTTCGGATCCATTGCTTACGAATGCTTTGTGGAGTGTTGTTTTGTTTGGAGTACCGCCAACTTACCTGTGTGAAGACCATTTCTATCCCTTGTCTCCCTTTTGAATCCTTCTTGTTGCTTCCTTATTGACACCCTTGTCATCCTTGTAGAGCTAGTTTCCAAGTTGACCCTTAGACACCCATTGCTGTGTACCCAGTGAGACGGGCTGCTTTTTGCATAGGGATTGCAGAATTGATACAGTTTTTGCTTCATGAGCTGATGTCACCATGTTTGGTGTTTCTATATCCTCAATCATGGTCTACTTCTTCCCTGTGTTTATCAGGCTCC
Organism: Cibotium barometz; assembly: GCF_041138505.1. NCBI lineage: Eukaryota > Viridiplantae > Streptophyta > Polypodiopsida > Cyatheales > Cibotiaceae > Cibotium > Cibotium barometz. Next base: position 42,032,955 of record NC_141050.1, read on the forward strand.
ATAAGGGTACGGAAATGACATTGTTGCCCTCGTTCAGCAGTGTTGTCCTCTTCTACCATTGGATATTACAGTTGCTGGCACAAATCCAGGATCATCCTAGAATCATTTCCTCCTCCCATGGAACTTGGCACATGACAAACACCTTCCCAACCAAGGAATTATTTCTGATGGAAACATTAACACCTAAAAATCCCTCAGCTTTCGTAGTTGTCAAGAGCACACTGCATACTTGTGAAGGTGTGGTTTATCTAAGGCTACATACGTTTCATATGAGATTAGGTTATGACTTGATCCCATATCTATCAATGCAATGCTCGTTGCATGACATTTAGCCTAGAGAGTCCCACCCTAAGTCGTGCTGGCTCAATGTTTAGTTCCTCTTTGTCTAGGAGAGTTAGTGAAGCCATGTTCACGTGCAACATTCTCTTCTGGAATATATGTTTGGCTTTGGCTTCCCTTGCCTTATTTTTTCTTTTGTGAGATCCTTCCGTTGTTCTAAAAGATGTTCTTGCAAGAGTATCTCTTGGGTAAGTGGTGGTCCAAAATATTTTTTAAGTTTGCTCCCATTGACGTAACCCTCCATCTGTACGCCCTCAATTGTCTCAATTCTAACCGACCCCTAAGGTGTGATCTCGGACACTTGGAAGGGTCCTAGCCTCTGTACTTAAGTTTCTTTTTCTGGTGCTCCCTACACCATACATGAGGACAAGGTCCCTCGTTTCCAGTTCTTTTTGTTTTAAGTTACTATTGAACAAATGTTTTCTTCCTACTTTTTCGACCATAAGTCTATGTGATGCAATTAGTCTAGTCTCATCAAGCTTCTCTAAATCGATTAGCCTTTCAGCTAATGCATTTTTCGTCAGACGTTCTTGCACTGCAATCCTTAAGTTTGGAACTAGGTATTCCATAGGCATTACTGCCTCAACACCATAAGCTAGATGGAAGGGAGTGTATCCCGTTACTACCTTACATGATGTTCGGTATGTCCAAAAGGCTGCTGTTAGCTTATGCTCCCAATCCGTTCGACTTGCTTCCAATGTTTTCGTCAAGATAGTACACAAAATCTTGTTTGTACTCTCTGCTTGACCATTAGCCTGTGGATAATAAGGTGATGACTTCTAGTTGACTACTACGAATCCAGCAAGTAAGTGATCAATCACCTCATAAATGAAATGTGAACTGCGATCACTCACTAACTCTAATGGGCAACCGAATCTCGAGATAAGTTGCTCAAATAAGAATTTTGATGTCATTCGTGCATCATCTCTCTTAGAGGCTCTGGCTTCTACCAATTTTGTGAAACAGTCCGTGGTTACGATTACATATCGAGCTTGTGTGATGGATGCGCCGCTGGACTAATAGGTTCAACAAAATCAATCCCCCATTTCTCGAGAAAAAGGTTGTCCTATAATAAGAGGGGTGAGTGGTATCCTGTCCCTTTGTTGCAGGATAGCAAATCGCTGATATTCCTCGCACCTTTTGAAAAACTCTATGGCATCCTTGAACAACGCAGGCCACCATAGTTCTACTTGAAGCACCTTGCGAGCCGTAATATCTCCAGCAAAATGTCATCCGGCTATCCCTGAATGTGCTTCATCCAATATTGTGAGACGAACTCATCTTCTCTCACGCATCTTCTTAGGACATTGTCCTTACCTAGCTTATATAGTTCTCCCATATTAATTAATAAGGTGCAGCAAGCTTGATAAGCCGCCACATTTTATCTTTATTCAAAGGTCGTTCTTGCAGAAAACCATAAGCTAGATAAACTGATATTTTCTCGCTCCATTAGGGCACCATGTCTAGTTTGAACAAACAAGCATCAGGGAGGTCATCTCATCAACACCAATTTTCGGTTTCCCATTTGGAATTCTCGACATATGATTGGCTAACACACGCTATGTCCCCTTTCTCACCGTAACTATAAAGTCGAATTCCAATAGTAATAGCAACCAGCGTGTGATTCTCCCTGTGGTGCAAGGCTTGTTCACCAAATATAATAATGCATGATGGTCCACGAAGAACACGAATTTGTTAGCGAATAGGTAACGTTCATACTTCTTGACTGCAACATTGATCTCTCTATTTTTTTACCTCGTTGTCTTGGCTTCATCATATTGTCTCACCTTCACATGGTGGTAGTAATGTTTAAGCCAACTCTTTGTATGTTGACCAACAAAAACCATTAAATTCTTATTGACTTTTGGTGCTTGGGCGGTGACTTCAACATGATAGAGGCAGTAGAGCACAGACTTGGAGGTGGCATGGCCATAGTCTCAGGAGTAGAGTATTTGGCTTGGGAGGAGGAGATAATTCTAGTACTCAAGGGACATGACCCTTCGCATCTTCCAGAGTTTGGGTGTACCATAGCCAATCTATCTCGCTCTGTGGTAGTGTAATTCACCTCTGCATCATTCAATTGGTGACAAACTAGCGAAGCAGACTGGATAGTCCAATTTGAACTCACCAAGCTGTGCCAATACGCATCCAATAGTGAAGTTTGATGCATCAATATGGACATGAAATATAAGGTCCCAATTAGGTGCTTATAGAATTAGCGCGCTAGCCAATGCCTGGTTCAATATTGATCATATGCTTCTTGGCATTTCTCAATCCATTCAAAGACAATGAGTAGCTTGTATAATGGCCTGGCGATTTCAGCGTAAAAGATTATGAAGCGGCGGTAATACCCAATGTGGCCCATAAATATTTGCACACCTTTGTAATTAGTGGGGGGTGGTGGTAGTTCCAAGATCAACTTGACCTTGTTGTCATCTGTGGATATACCATTCTTAGAGAAAATATGTCCTAATATCACACCGTGTTAGACCCAAAATTGGTGCTTTAAAGGATTTAGGGATATACGATATAATTGACATCGCTCAAACACCTTCCTTAAGCAAGCCAGATGGTCTGTCTATCGAGAGTGTGCACACAGATCATCAATGAATACCTCCAACCACTTCTGCACATTGAAGGCTTTGCACATTAATCGTTGGAATGTTGCTGGGGCATTAGTGAGATCGAAGGGCATGACTTTGTAAAAGTAAACGTCCCCCACATTGTATTGAAAGTTATCTTATGCTGGTCTTCTCATGTTATAGTAGACACCTGATTGTAGCCTAAAAATTCGTCCAAGAAGCTATAAGCTTCTTCACCAGCTACTCTCTCCAAAAAGTATTCCGTGTAGGGCAATGAATAATGGTCTTTCCTACTAGCTGTGTTGACCTTTTTAAGATCGACACATACCCTAAGTTTTCCATTCTTCTTTGGCACTATTATGATTGGTGACAACCAATCCGTATGTTTTATCTCATAGATGAAATCTACAGCAATAAGTTTATCGATTTTCCCTTTTATAATTGCCGCATATTTAAGATTCATCTGGTATGGTTTCTGCATAGTTGGTCTTAATCCTTACATGATTGGGATCGTATGTTGCACCACCTCAGGTGGGTGGTACACCCTTCATCTCCTTGTAGTTCTAGGAGGCGAAACAATCCTTAAACTCCTTAAGGAGAGTAACGAGCTCATCTTCTTCAATCGAAGTCAAGTCCTTAGCGATATAAATAGGTTTGGCTTCCTCCCCTAGTCCCGCAATATCAACTTCCTTGACTTCAGCTGGGCCATCGTATGATGTGGACATCTCATCTTCCCTAACCCTTTTTGTCGTCAGTCGGATCACTTTTCGTTTGTCAATTATGTAGGTTTTGAAATGTTCTAGTACTGAAAGTAAGTCTGGTTTATCCTCATTCTCACTTTTTGTTTTAGCCATAATTTTCCTGGCCTCTCGCTAAGCTTCTGCCAACACTTTGTTTCGTTTTCGGCGCCCAGCTTTTGTAAGCTTAGGCATTTCTGGTTCTTGAAGGATGACTTCCTCCTTATGTTTCCCTTCAAGTGATATCTTACTCAATTCCTCACCCCAATCCTTAGAAAACTCATCGTGCACCTTAGTGGCTTCAAGGTATCTTAGCCACTGGGCATCCATGGGTTTTCTAGGGCATTTTGTCGAGCAATATATCGTTTCTGCTTTTGCCATTTTCTAAGGCATTGGGCGCTATACAGCCTTGTCATCCAGCCCCTTCTATGCTAGAGACCTCCTCTTATGATTCCTCATCAATGGTTTGCCAATTGACCATACAGACTGAGGTAGTGGGAATAGTTCCAGATTCCACATATTAGGTTCCTAGGGGTTGCATCACATCTATGGTAGCTAGCACATGCATCTAGTTTTCATTGAAATCCAGAGGAGGAAGTGATGCATACATTTCCATTTCCTCTTCCTCATTGGAATTTTCCACCGTGGGCTGGTATATTTACGGATGTGGTCCGCTCGGTTATGATCCAATCATTACCAAACAGTTACCCTTCCATGGGGTGTGCTCTCCATGTTCTCAGATCTATCTTTAAAATTTACGAATCCCTACGCACATACACATAATCTAATGCCCAATCGTGTATCGATTTGGACTCCCTCATCATGAAGGGTCTCCCCAATATTATGTCATATGAGTCTGGTTGGCTCAGAAAGTCCATTACTACAAATGTATGATGGTAGCAAAACGTAAAGAGTTTGAGTCTCACATTCTCTAAAAGCCCAATGGGCCTTGAAGATGTTCCATCTGCCATTTTAACGATAAGATCTGCTCTTTTTAGATCGGGTTTTTCCTAGTTTTCCCAACATCGTTTTGTGATGATGCTGACCCCCTCCCCACCATCCAAGATAGCCAGTGCCTGGTACCCGTTATATGATAAATTGGGATTGTAGCACTAGTGTCGTCACTTTCATAATAACGCCCCAATTGTGCAGCGCTAATCGCGGCGTTGATGCCAGGAGCATTTCACGGCATGAAGTTACAGAAAATGGTTCACGTCATGAACCATTTTCTTGCAATTTCATGTGGGAACTTCCCGTGTCGACTAAGGTGATTTTGGGTGCTAAATCCTTATCCAACTTCTTCCAAGATGATTGTGCCATGCCTAAGGAGTGTAATACAAGTTCAAGGCACAATCAATGGCTCCTTATATGTTTTTTAAAAGAAAGAAAAACAAAACACCAACCTGCTCGTTCACGTTGATGATTCTAGTGATGCAAACATCAAAATTAACTAGAAAAAACAGTGAAACTCTCTTCCAAGACCACTCCACCACACAAATACACAACAAACACAACCAATTTCTCATGATTTTTCACTTCCACTCAGATCTTATCCATTCATTTCCTACACAATGCACTACCATAATGCAAAGGCAATCATGAATCTTATATAATGGGAGTTGAAACTCAAAGAGGATGGAAGAAACAAAGGTCTTTCCCCTGCAACGGTGCCAAAAATGTTATGGGCTACCACACCTCGAAGAGGGAACTCAATGCATTCACCTAAGGGAAGAGAAATAGAACACAACTGTCGTAGGGCACTTACCAATGTTTCAAACTTGTGTCCCCTGAGGTCTCTAAGCTCACTTGAGAAGCTTTAATCCTCCAAGCTCCACCTCCACGGTGTCACCGTAGAGTCGCTTCGCACCATCACATAAGGCAATCACTGTCTCTCACTCTTCAACACAAGCATACAACATACAAGTATAGAAGAGGCACAAGTGGTAGAATGCTCTCTCTCAATCTCTCTCATAAGACACAAACAAGAGCTCTCAATAGCACAAAGGGGGATTGTGTCCATTCATTATGAGAAAATGAATTATATACAATTGGCCCTTATTCACACTTGGGCGCCCAAAACTTATTTAACTAAGGCCTTGGGTGGCCAATATCTCATAATGTTCAACTTTTATAGTGCCTTTGCATGACACTTATTAATGTCCTCAAATGGAGGAGCATACTTGTTAATCTAATGGGATTAACAATAAGCCCTCATCTTTCCAACGAGAAAGATACATGCATGAAGGACTATCGAACATCAACCAATCATTTGCGTCGATGGGCCTTTGTGTAAGCTTACCCTTTTCCATGAGGGATGACAACCATCTATACAAAGTCACCTAAAAAAAAGAATTATCGAAGACAATACAAAGAATTAATACAAAGAATTATCAAATAGTGAATACAAAGCACTATAAATACCAAAAGAAATATCAAAGACTTTTATTTACCAATAAACCAAATGAGTGGTTGTGTACTCTATTTGAGATTGTTTATCCATGGACTCGGCATTCTTCATAAGAGGCTCCGCTCACAAAGGCATTTCTAAAATGCAACATCTCCATCTTTGGTATGTAAGCCTCAGCTCCCTCGGGTAAGGGCTCTCCCCCACTCTCCAAGTTCTTGATAATCGCTAGTGCTCTTTCACTGACATGAAACCCTTGTTGATGTATCTTCCACATCTTCCACTTTGTCCTGGCAAATGCCCAAAGCAAGTCATATTCTTGTCTGGCTCTATCCTTCAAATAGCCCACATTGTTTTGGGCATTTTTGTCTTGATACATCCATGTGTTTCCCCTCCTTGTGCACCTTTTGGTGGACCTTGCCACTTTTTCACTATAACAGTCACACATTTAGGTTTGTGGCTGTCTTCTTCTAAGATGACACCTAGACCTGCATGCACCGGTCTTTTTTTTGTGAACACTATGTTGATTTATATTTCCATGTTGCATCTCACGAGAATTTATCCCCATCTCTTTTATTGATGAGTGTGCTAGATTAACCAGTCTTTTGTTTATAGAAGCCCCCGTTCCATGAATGTAAAATCTCTCTGCCATTTCTTGCATCATTGGTCCATTTTATATGCGCATTCCTTTCAAGTATGCATTGCATTTAACACTTTGTAGAACTACCATCGCCACGTCTGATGTTGCCTCATAGAGTCAAATTTGGCTCTTGTAACCGACACTTGCTTGCATGCTTACATGCTTAGTCTCTGAAATGTTAGTTGTGGGAAGAAAAACATCCTTGCATGTTTAGCCTCTAAAAGGTTAGTTGTGGGAAGAAAAAAATCAAACTCATCCTGTCACAAACCAAGATTCCCAATGGAACGCTTGTATATCCCACCAAGCTAACCATATTTCTAATGCCAGAATCTCTCCTTGTATTGCATACCCTGACCACCAAAATTTTCTAATTTCATTTTTCCTCAGACGGTGAATTTCTCCATTTTAACATAAAGACTCATGATCCTCATGGAAAGGGCGACGTATACATTTTTGGGTATGACACACCATGCTCTACAGTGAAAAATGCAAGTTCTTTCTTTCTTAGGCACCCTTTTTGGGCTCCTCCAAAGTAAATAGTATGAACCACAACCCAATTTGCATTAGCCTTGTCTGCCCCATGAATCCCCAAAATTCAGGTTCTTGTAGCCATTCTCTTGCACCACATAATTCAACATCTTCCAAAATTCTATTTGTGCATACCTATCCTCAACTTTAAACTCACATGTAGCTATAGTCAAAAGCTCATGGACATAAGGATCATACACATGAGTAAACATTATTGGCCAAACAAGGACTCTATGGACATGGTCAAAATGCACCCACATATCTTATAGATTTTCTCCTTGTCTCATCCTATTGACCAAGTCAAGGCCACTTCCAGGATCTTTAGTTGACATTTTAAATACATGTGGTTGATATTACTTAACTGCCTTGGGAAAAGTACACTATGGATAAATGGATATTTGCATGTTTTTTTTGAGATGTAGAACCACTTCAAGACCCTTTGATGTAATGCTTTTGGCTCTTTTAGCATACTCCAAACATCTTTCTATCCTCCTTTTATTTGACAAAGGAGTGACATACTCAAGTAGCTCTGCAAATTCATCTTCTCCAATCTCTGAATTGCCAGGTTTCATATCCCTCATTAGCATGTCTAAAATTACATCTTGAGCCACATATGTCTCCAATTGTTTCGCCATTGTAAAGGGATTTATGCAGCATGAGACAACACCTTCTCCTCAATTTTTGGTTCAATAATCATGCATAGCCCCCCTCATAAAAAGGATGATTATGATTACCAAGATGTATAGCACATCTTGTAGTATTGTCATGGTATCTTGGAAGATAGTAATAAATAACTATTGGGCATGTGGAGATGGACTCAGGAATTTGAGCATAGTGCTTGCACAAGCAATGTTTCCAAACTCTGGACAAATCAATTCTACAAGATTACTCCATTTCAATCTTACTTTCTGTAAGATTCCTCCCTCCGTCTTTTGAGGTGTGTAGGTGTGAGAACCTCCCCTTCTAATCTTACAAGATTACTCTGTTTCAATCTTACTTTCTGTAAGATTCCTCCCTCCGTCTTTTGAGGTGTGTAGGTGTAAGAACCTCCCCTTCTAATCTTATAATTATTCCCCTCTCTGAAATACAAGAAAGATCTTGTTTTACCCTGTTTTGGCCTAGAGAGAGAAAATATTCTAGAGAGAGATTATTTAATTTTTAGATATTTTTGGATGGAAAAATATCTCTTCTTATTAAAATAAATTCCCCCGAAACAGAAGTTCAAAAAGATTTTCAGAAGGTGCATTAGAAATCAATTATAGTATGTTCAAAAGGCCTTATCCTAAGGGTCCAGATTTTCGAAAATTTTTAGATTAAAGTTCTGAGGGGCCAATTAGATTAATCCAAATGTAGGGAGGAGATAAATTGAAGAAATAAAGAAAATTTCCCAAAAATGAGTAAATACTCACATAAGATGAAGAGTTGACTAAGGACAAGGATATTAGTTAAAAAAGAAGAGATATTTAGAGAAATGATGCATTTTTCAGTGTGGGGGAATTCCCCTCATGAAGGAGGTGCCTATTTCACATGTGTGGTTGAGTTTTAAACTCACAAATAATGAGATATTTTTATCTCTCCTCTCTCTTCAACTAGATCCAAAAAGTAAGCTAAACTGACCTAAAAATGGTCAAAAATTGACCAAATTGATCTCGAAAATTCTAGAATCAGTTTGCTTGGTTAGAGGCTCACTTTTTCCTATGAATGAAGCCTCCCTCTTTGTAAATGGATAATAGTGTTTTATGCACTGTTACTCTACTTCTTCCCCCCCAGAGTCAAAAACTGTGAATTTATTAATAATCTTGTTGTTGCAAACAAGAGTAGATCCCTCAAACCATCAAGCCAAAGGAAAGCTCTCCCAGAAATTCATGTAAGTTAGAAATCCTACTTTTTCTTATTCCTTTTAATGGTTTTCTAATTTTTGTTTTGTTTTAAAATATAAAATGATGCTATGCCTTGCTGGAAAGGCTTTCCCCCTCTCTTCTTCTTAAATTCAGCCTTTCATTATCCTAGATAAGTAATCTAATTGTTGGAATTAAACTTTTCATATTGTTTCTCTTTTAAAAGTGAAATTTGATTAGTTTAGAATGCTTTAAACCATTTGGGGATAATTTTTAAGTAACTTAAGAATAGGAAAATTTGAAAAATGGTCAGCCATACAAAGGAGGTTATGGCAAAATTTTCTTAAATTTTGTGAAATAAGTTTTATCTTTATTTTTTCAAAAAGAGTAATCCCCATCGTTTGTCTATTCTAAAAGTGTTATTTTCATTCTATGCATAGAAAAATGCATAGTAGAAATATTTTTATTATAAGAGTGTTATTTCTATTAAAATTAAATTCTATACATAGAAAGATGCATATTGAATTTTTTTTATTATAAAAGCGTTACTTTTTCTTAAAATTGAAAGTGTTATTTTTAATTTTATTTTGAAAGTGTTATTTTCCTTAAAATTGAATTTATGCATAAATAGATGTATAAAGGGATTTTTATAAAAGTGTTATTCCCACTGAAGTTGATTTTTATAAAAGAATGAATGGATGGATAGATGTGATGTGAGTCAGATAAATGTGAATGAATAGATGGATAGATGTGATGTGAATCAGATAAATGTGAATGAATGGATGGATAGATGTGATGTGAATCAGATAAATGTGAATGAATAGATGGATAGATGTGATGTGAATAAGATAAATGTGAATGAATGGATGGATGGATGTGGATGTATGTGAAGAATAGAAGTGGATGTATGTGAAAGAATGGATGTGGATGTGTGTATGTGAAAGGATGGATGTGGATGTATGTGAAGAATAGAAGTGGATGTATGTGAAGAGTAGAAGTGGATGTATGTGAAAGAATGGATGTGGATGTATGTGAAAGGATAGATGTGGATGTGTATGTGATAAGTATGGATGTGGATGTATGTGGGAGAATACATGTGGGTGATGGATATGAAATGAGAATTGAGGCGATGAGATGTGATGTAAATTGGATAGATATGAATGATATAGGATGTGAATGAATGTGTTAGTATGTGAATCAGGATGTGAATGAATGATAAGGGATGTGATGTGATGTGAATCGAGATATGAATGAATGATAAGTGGTGAAGTGATGAGCTATATGGGTAGATGCAAGTGGATGAGACCTGATGAGGATAAATGAGGAATTAAGTGATGAGATAGAGAAAGATGTGATTAGATGAGAATGAGAATACTTATAAAATGAATGTGGATTAATGTGTGGGTAATGTGGATTGATGTGGATGGATGATGTGGATTGATGTGGATGATGTGAATGGATGTGTGGAGAATGTGGATTGATGTGGATGGATGTGTGGATAATGTGGATTGATGTGGATGGATATATGGATGATATGGATTGATGTGGATGGATGTATGGATGATGTGGATTGATGTGGTTGATGTGGATGGATGTATGGATGATGTGGATTGATGTGTGGATGATGTGATTGGATGTGATTTGATGTGGGAATAATGTGATGTGACAGGGATCGATGAAGAAAATAAAATTGTGGTAAGATGAGCAAAGATGGGGACTAATGTGAAAGGATGTGGAGTAATGAGAAAAGATGGAAATATTGATGGAACTGTATTTGTATGTGAAATATGTTTTTAAATGACTGTTATCTGTTAAAGTTACAACTGCTAACGGAGAGTCAACGGAGGACGTCTCGCATAGCAAGGTCGGCCGAGGTCTTGACCAGCCTCGGTTTGATTTAAATGGTGAGCTTCCGGTACAGTGGATGAGGGACCAAGGAAGCGGCCTATGAGTGAAGCACTAGGTGACCTGCGAAGGATCCTAGAGGTGCTGACCATACGGTGCTCGGGCTCTGGGTCGCCAAAGATACCCACAAGTACGTCGGGGAAGATATTGGAACAAGGAGTAAGAGTTGTATTCTAAATTCGGGCATGGATCTGGTTGATTGACCTTGCTGGTCCTCAACGGATGAGTCCATGGCTCTTTTATATGGATCCGTTGGTTGATCTTGCTGATCTTCAACGGAGATTCCATCTGGATATTTTTATGTGATTATATTGTCGGGTACTATAAGCTAGGAACTATTGAAAAGGCCCTTGAGTGAACAGGTGGGGTGAGCGTTCTGGTTGCAATGATGCCATAGGTACACCGATGAGAAGGAATGAATTGAAAATTAGGATTCAACTAGATAATTAGAGGATTATGATCAGTAATTAGAGGATTATGATCAGTAACACTATGGTTTCATTAAATGATTGTTTTAAAGATTGTTGAATCTGTGAAAAAGGCAAGTTCATATTGGGTGTGTAAGTGGTGTGACTAGTTTTATGTTTGCATGAATATCCGGCTAGAAGGCCTGGGAACTCTTTTCCCTGGTACCCAAGATAAAACCTAACCAAATTCCTAATTGGATCTCATCACTACAGTGGCTGGGTTGGCTAACCCTAACCCATGGGACTAGATGGGCTGGACTGATGGATCCATAAATCGAGACTCAATTTCTGTATAGTACGATAGATGAGGTAAATCTTGGATAAAAATTATTCTATGGAAAAGAATCAACGGCTGTGCCTCTCAATGAGGAAAAAAGCGTTGGTCTCTATGATCCAAGTACAATCTTTTCCCTGATCTAACTATGGGACTTACGAGTTCGGTCAGATCAATTCAGTTACTTCAGGTTTTGACTACGTTAGAGAAAAGTTATCCTAGAGGAATCGCCGGTGCTTCTGGGCAAGGGAAGTTTTTTTGAGTTCGGTTTTGGAAGAACCGATGGATTAGTCTCTTGTCTAGATATCCGTGGGCGAGGCCCCGAGTGTGGGACCCTGCCCCGCGCAAGAAGTGCTACTTTCGCTGCTAGCACCCCCGAATTCGTTGCGCAGTGGGGTCAGGGATCTTACACTTTCCACTGTATAGCACATCTTGTAGTATTGTCATGGTATCTTGGAAGATAGTAATAAATAACTATTGGGCATGTGGAGACGGACTCAGGAATTTGAGCATAGTGCTTATAAGCAATGTTTCCAAACTCTAGACCAATCAATTTTATAGGATAACTCTGTTTCATTATGATAATGTAACCTAGAGTAGTAAGGGCAATTAATATTCATTCATCACAAATGGCCAGAGCATTCACTCAAACGCACATCACCATAAAAAACAATTAAAACTACATGTGACATACTCTACCAAAGAGTGGCTATGATTCTTTTGTTCCATACTAGACATTGTAGACTTTGTCGCACAAGGAGGTAGCTCATATGCTATGTACCCATCATAAGATGTTAGAAGCTCCTCTACCTTCTTAATATTTTTTACACTATGCAAAGCCACATACAAACTTTTGTTCAACCGTAGCAGTTCAATCATGCTCAAGACACAGATAAGCTTCTCAATCACGAATGGCTTTATTATCATCCTCCATGTTAATTGGTGTTACATTCTCACTAATCTTATAAAACTCATGAAGTTCTACGTCTAGTAGTACGAAACCTTCTTCTCCATCAGAGACAATTATTCGCTCCAGCTTTACAATCTCATGAGCGGTTTCAATGTCATTGGCACTCCTTACAAATCAAAATATTCCTTTAGAAGATCAAGTTTGAGCTCCTTCCATCTGCCTTCGAAAACTAGCAAAAGTTTCTATCTAGGAAAAGGCCCATAAATAGTGATGTTTCTGGTCATTGCGCTCAGAGGAGGACATAGTAGGAACATGAACACAAGAACAAAAGAAAAATATTGAACAAGATACGGCAACTAGAGAGAAATGAGGAAGGAAGGTAAATACTGGAATAGAACAAAATCTTCCACCACCTGAATAATAAAAAGAAATATTTTAAAATAGTAATTTTATAATAATATTTTGAATCATTACCTATTAATAGTTTTTTTTTGTAGAAAAAATGTGTTTTTTTATTTCTAATGTGTATATTTTTATTTCTTGTGTGTATATTTTTAGTTTTTTTATTTAATTTGTTTAAACAAATTTATGTCTCTAAAAACAGATAAGTTATGCAGCAACTAAAATTGTAAATTGTGATATTAGTTACAATAAATGCTATAAAATTACAATCTCTTATATTCTTTCCAAATAAATATTTAAAGATAATATAGAATGATAGAATATAATTGCTCTGGAATACTAATTGCTCCCTCTATTCAATGCAATGATTATTACATATTCTCTATAGAACTCCATTGTATTATTGTTTTCACCGAATCTTTTACATTACTCTCTATCTTAAAATGGTGCGATACTATGTATCTTTGTTGATTGTTCACTCTAGGAAATAATTGGATCAAGGGTTGTTTAAAGACATACATTAATTTTCATGCATTTTTCATTTTTGATCAAAGTGGTCTCAAAGTTTAAACACGTCCCTAGACTTCACAAAGTTTTCATGTTTACATTAATTGAAATTTATGATTTGATAAATGGACCACTAATCAAAATCCAGCCTAGGGGTTCATGAGTGCATTCATGGGGGGTAAAATGCTATTGGAAACGGTCAAGTATCTTTTAGAATAAACAAAATATGGGTTCGTTGCATTCTATGTAGGAGATTCCACGCCCATATGCATGATGACCCCCATGCTCCAAGAAATCTTAGCATGTAGATGGTAAAGGGATATAGGATTCCTTTACGGATTTTTAATGGCTAAGAAACAAAAGTAAGTAATAAGCAAAAGTTTTGAGGATGAGTGTGAAGGAGGGACCGAACTGAATTTGGTCTCCCACACTAGCTCTGTATGTTTGAAATATGGTTCACACCCATACTACTGTTTCTGAGAGAGGAGGTAGCACTTCATCTCTAGTTATGGCAAGCATGAAATTCACTGTGTGAGGAGGCATGGCTCCACAAAATTCACAAGGAAAAATTGGCATGGCTCCACGAAATTCACAGGTAAAAAATTCCCTGAAGGAGGCCACGCTGGTACCTCCTATGGGCCTCTACCCTATGTGGTTGGACAAAAAGCACTGGGGTCCCTAAGAAAGAAGGAGGAGTCTTTATGGCAGTCCTCTACCATGGGCCTCCACACTATATGATGGGGTACCTATTTGTTGCTTTATTTAAGCCAAAGGGAAAATTGGTCCATGCCAATTTTTTATTATATTCAAATTGATGGTTTATGTTTAAATGTACGATTGTGATTAGATTGGCTATTAGCTTTGAAGAGACTAAAGAGAGTGATTCTGATGCATCATGCAAAGAACAATGCACTCACACCTACTAATGACTCCCTTAGGCATCAAGAAATCACTTTGTTACACAACTATATTACATTGGTGCATGGGTTGGGCGAGTTCATGTAGCCCGTTGGTTTTTACAAAGAGAACATGAATTTGAACCATCCTAAAATTGGATGCTACCTAAAGGCCCTTGGGTTCTTACTAAGAGAACCCAAAGTCTAAACCCCAACTTCGGATGTGGCCTAAAGGTCGATAAATTCAATACCCTCTGTCCCAAAAATATCAGTATAATATGACTTTATTTAAGTTTAATAGCTAATCACAATTGATCTACTCTTTGGAAAATTTCATATCTCTTAATTTAGAATGAGGAAGTCAAAATTAAAACCATACATATTTTTTATTTCTAATAGAAAAAAATCCCATGGATTTAAAAATTTACTTGTCTACCTGCATCTACCTGCTTGCCTGGTAGCTTCCTGGGGCCAATGAGACCGATAATTCTCCATCCACTCTGCATTCTCTACTCTGCTTTGGTCCATGTAGGCATGCCACAGATACTTCTTCTCTTGGCAAGCATTGGTCATGCTGGCATAAAAAGCGTCCAATGTGTCTGTCATGTCCACCCATTGCCTATCATCTTGGCCACTACCTCCTAAGGAAGAAGATGATGATGAAAGAGGAGGGAAGCCTGCTGAGATGTACCGCTTCCTATTTTGTGGGGATAATGTAGCTGCTTGTGATAAGAGAGAAAGACAGAGAGATGAAGGGCTACAACTTAAAAGAGTTACAGTTATGATTTTTTTTTAAAATTTAAAAAATATACTAAGTAGAATATGATCTAGAGGGGTGTGTGTGTGGAAGGATGATGTAGACACATTAGGGTTTTTGGCTGCAGTGTGCGGTCACATCAGCACTTCACTCATCTTTTCAATACTTTCCTTTCTACACATGCCTCAGAGTGGGTCCCTAGGCCTCCCCTTTTTTCTATCCCGATGGCCTCTAGGCTAGAGGGACACACCACTATTTCCTCTGCCTCTCGCAGCTTTGTACGACCGACGTCGCATCATCTTCGAAACTTGCCCTTGTAGGTACCATCACTCGCGAAGCTCTCAAAAAGGAGGTAAACCCTGTCATGTCCTAGATAGTGGAGATGAATAAACATGACTACTCTGTAGATAATCCTACACAAATCCTCCCACATCTGGCAAAAAATTGGAAATAGCGCCAGCCAATAGCCGGTGGACTTCCTCTTCTCGCATGTGAGCCACACGGCTAGCACTCAAGCTGGCTCTTTGTTCACTGACTTGCCTTATCCTACCACACACATGGCACCTACCTCATTGCATGTCAATAATCTTTTTTCCCACCTACCTTACTCACATGTTTGCCAAAAACAAGACTCCTTTTGGAACTCTCTGCAGAACGGCTATGGAGAATCCGGCTAGCCCATCCCTCAACAACTAGGCAAAAAAGATGAAGACCAGTGCACAAACAAAGACCAGGTTTTATTACCTCAACAAAATGGAACTATCCTAGCTGAAGAACGCTCTGCATAAGAAAGCAAGAGGAGCCCGGTTGGTTCCGGGGATGCCAACATCTGAGGAGTCCATTCACAATCACTCTAGCCTGTGCATTACTAAAAGCACTTTAACCATCTGTATAAAGTTGGGTCCTAGTCTTATATCTCTTAGGGAATGTAAAACAAATTCCCACTCCAATCTATCATAGGCTTTGTCAAAATCTATTTCAAAGAACAAAAAATCATGATGGGTTTGTTAAAAGCATACTCCATTCCTTCCCAAAGGGCAATAATGGCATCGAGTATAAATCTATCTTTGCTCTCGTCTTATCCATTCTTTCAAAAGACAGGAGAGTCTTCTTGCTAGGCCCTTCGCAAAGATTTTATATGACGTGGTCTTTATAGTTATAGGTCTCCAATTAGTGATCTCGTCCTTGAGACCTCTCTTATGAATCAATTTGATGACCCCTTCATTTATAGAGAATGGGAGGGCACCAAAGTTGATTGATTCCTTCCAAACTTTAAGAAGAGGAGTTAGCAGGAATTCTTTAAAAGATTTAAAGAACTCTATTGGGAGTTCATGTAGCCCAGGCCTTTTACCATTCTATATGCCATTAATTGTATCCTCCAAATTTCCTCTTCTAAAAAGCCTGATAGGCTTGAGGGTACTATTTTCCTTTTTCATTTTGAAATGATTTGGATGGTGAGCTTTCTTTCCTATGTACTGTCTTTTTTCCACTAAAGATGTTGGAGAAATTATCCTTGACAATGTCCATGTTTTCAACTAGGGATTCAACATGTTTGCCCCTACTATCTTTTAACATGGGGATGTCATCTATGTTAGCCTTTTTTTAAAGGAGGGAGAACATTTCTTTAGAGGGACTATCAATCTTTCCAACCCACCACTCTCTTAGATGGAGTTTGATATGATGACATTGTATCTCCTTCCTTTAGCTCTTCTCTAACTTTAATTAGGTCC
Organism: Cibotium barometz; assembly: GCF_041138505.1. Lineage (NCBI taxonomy): Eukaryota > Viridiplantae > Streptophyta > Polypodiopsida > Cyatheales > Cibotiaceae > Cibotium > Cibotium barometz. The sequence continues at coordinate 42,049,871 of NC_141050.1, forward strand.
TCTTGTAGGTCTACCTGACCTTGGTTAATCTTATGTTCTAGAGTTTGCATCTCTTTGTACTTCTTTATTCTCCTAACCGTTCTTTTGATCCTCGTGACCTCCTTTTTTAGATCTATGAGAAAATTATACGAATCTCTAACATGGACCCATGCCTTTGTTGGAGACCTGTATACATTGAAGTGATGTTCCCATATTTGCTTTAGGTTTTTGCCCACAGTGGGTAGCTGAAACAACTTGGGATCTATGTGAAACCAGCTTTCCCTAACCTTTTGATTTCCTGAAGAGAGAGAACACATAATGGAGTAATGACATGATAAAGTGATGTTGCGCTATACTTTTACCTTGGCATTGAGAAACAGGTTGTTAATCCTTGAAGATACATAACACCTGTCTAATCTTGCTTTTCTTAGCTGCTTGCCCAGTATACCGTTACCCCATGTGAACTCATTGTCACATGTTATATCCTGTAGAGCATGAATTCCTTTGAGGTCCATCCATTTTGTTCTTTCACATCCTTTGATTACCTTTCCCCATAATAATCTATTATGGGGAGATACCACCATGTTAAAGTCCCCTATTAAGATTACTAGGTCCACAAAGTGCATTAGAGAGGCCCACAATTCAAGTTTAGAGGCAAAGGAGCCTGTGGCATAAACTGAGATAATCACAAACTTAAAGTTATTTGATTCTAAATGAACATCAATCCATCTATTGAGAGGATCAATTTCATGATGTTTAACTAGAGGCATCCATGAGAAAACTATTCCTAGAGTTGTTTCACCCCCTTCGGGAAAATGATTAAAGCAGAACCATGAGTTCTTCTTGGAAATTTGCTCTAGAATTTTAGCTGTAACTTGACCTAACGTTTTAACTTCTTGTAGACATATGAAATTAGGAAGGATGCTCATTTGGAACATTCACTTTTTTATTATTCTAGAGCGGTTACAGTCTGTCAGATCTTTAGATTTGTAAGAAAGGATTGATACCCTCGACTTGAGACTGCCTCCTCTTAAGGACAAGAGAATTAGCTTTTGTTTGACGTGAGATTTTGATGTTCTATTTGACAGATGTGTGAGATGGAGATTTTTTTCCCCTTCTCGAAGCGATTCCTCCTCTGTTTGTGTGAAACCAGTATCAACAATGAGGCATCTTGAAAGTCCATATCCTCTACCTCCTTCTTTAGATCACTATCCTAGAGTTGAGTACTTGGAATCTCTTCATCGTCCTCCTTAGTGGAGGATTACAACTTGAAAACCTTGACTATCTTCTTTAGGTTCAGACATGTCCACCAGAAATGGGGAGAATCTATTATAAATACTCCTTCTTGGCTAGTTTCTAGGACCTTGTGGGCACCCTTGACCTCTGCCTTTCCTGATAACAACAACTTGAAAACCCTGACTATCTTCTTTAGGTTCATTCTGAGGGATAGGAGGTTGAGGATGGGAGGGGGATTTAATGGGGTAGTTCCTAATGAAGTGGTCTTTAGCTCCACAATGGAAGCATGTATTTAGGATGTTTTTAAAGACCACAGGTTGGTCTAATAAAAATCCCATACCTGCATTGATAGATAAAGAGTTAGAGAGATCCTTACTGATATCTATTTCTACTAGGGCTTGAGGGTGCTAGCGAGGATTTAAGCCTAAATTGGATCTCACACACCCAACAATCTTCCAATTGGCTCAAGTATAAGTTTGATAAAAGGGTGTAAATGGAGAGGAAGATTGGGCAATTCAACCGAGATAGGGCATAGGGTGGTAGGCTTGGCAGCATCAACAAGGAAGAAATCGGGAGACCAACGAAAGAGAGACAAGGGGGGATTTCTTAAAACCCATTGCCCTGCCCCTAACACATTGAGGGCCACACTTTCTTTCTTGAAAAGGAAACAAAAATAGTTCTTGGGAAGGTATTGGGTGTGCTCCACAATAAGTCCCCTGGATGCCTAGTTCGCTCTCATCCAAGCCCAGAAAACATCAGCTGGAGGTCTCGGCCCATAGCAGAGGCCAATCAGTACAAGGGAGCCCCCTAGTCAGATCACTATGGCAGGCTTGGAATAGGTGCAAGAGCTAGAACTTAGACTTCACTGCCGTAAGATCAAGAAACATGGTGCTATTCTTTAGATGGATTCTATTTGGTTCTCTATGGTAGTGGAAAATTGTATTTCAAAAAACCTGTATAAGCATGCCCACAAACTCCACCAAAAAGGCATTAGTACATGGGGCGATCTGTGGTGTAGAAATAACCATAGATGGTTGATTGATCAGGAGCTCAGGGACTGCTATAGGATTTTTGAATTAGATCTTCAAGTGATTTTCGATAGGAAAAAGTTGTGGAATGAGAAGAAAGCTAACCTTATCCAACTCAAAGGTCCCTTGTCAGCTAAAGCCTTCTCGTGGAAGGCTAAACATAAATTGTTGCCCATCCCAACTCTTCCTCCTCAAGGCCCTCCATTGCACTGTAAGCTAAATAATAGATGGAACCTATTGTGGGACATAAAACAATGGGGATTTAAGTTCTCAAAAATTTGGTCGCTAGTGATTCCGCTAAAAAAGTCCTATCTACTTTGGCTGATTATGCATAAAGCCCTATGGACAAATGAGAGGGCTCAACAAAGAGGTTATGGAGATGGTGTATGTCCAAGGTGTAAAGAGGAGCAAGAAACCATTACTGACTTATTCATAGGATTCCCCTTCAATAGAGGACTCCAATTTTTGAACCTTTGTGTCTCCCCCCTTCAGAACTGGGATCTGGGACTGGCAGGAAATCTTATTAGGAAAACAACTAAAGTGCTCAACTGAATTGTGGAATGTGATACACACCGAATATTTGTGGTTTGTTTGGATTAATAGAAATATTTGCATGTTTAATCATGCATAGACCAACATGCTCCTTGATTTGAGATGTTTTCTAAATGTGCAGAAAAATCTTGCATAAAGCAAGTTTCAAGGCTTGTGAAGCACAGTACACCAAAAATGATGTGGAAGAAAGACTTCCAAGAGAAGATCAACCTAATATAGAAAGAAAGGTTGGAAAACATGCGGCTAAGAGTGGAAAGTACGAGGGAGGATTCTGAGCTCACTGAATATATCCAAAACTTGACTAACCTACGAAAATGAGCTACCTTAGGACTCTGTAGTTATGCTTCTTGATTAAAAAGCAAGATCTTTTGTAAAACCTTATTTTAATATAAGTCCGCGCCTTTTAAAAAATTGTTTTTATAATTAAAGTTAACAAAAACTTTAATATCAAAGGTAACCAGAAAAACAAGCATTTTTTAATCGTTGTAGGCCCCTATATATTAGCTGTCGCAACTATCATGCAAAAAAGCTACATTTATTAATAAGGTTTTACTTAGTTTTAATAGCTGTCTCTAAACATTGGTTAGGTCTTGTTCCTTTTGATGCAGCAACTATTTCTGCCTCTTTGTTTCGCCATAGCTGAGAGAACCTCGACGTAGCCAGGTCCTCCTCGTCTTTGTGCACTTCGCAAGCTGCTATGGCGTCCCTTGTGCAGCCCGCGATCTCTCTTCCCCCTTCTCAATTCATAGGGCAGTCCCTCAAGTGCTCATTTTTCTCATCTTCTTCAACTGTTCCTGCCCAGCCCCTCTCCATTCGCGCAGGCGCTTTCACAGATGAGCTTATCCAGACAGCAGTAAGCTTCTCCTATTCTTTTCTCAGCTTTTCCCATCTCTTTTGTCAGAGCTACGATGGCATGCTTGTTAGGATTTTTGTCTATGATTTTCTTAGGTTTTATGGGATCGCCTGCTTTTTCTAGTTCTCTAGTGTATACCTTTTTTGCCAGGGTATGGTGCGCACATTACATGCAAAAGAAATTATGAAACAAAGAGATAGTTTTACATTCAGCTCGGGTTTGTCTTTACATGGAAGATAGCTATGGCAACATCAGAATTTCCTTCTTGTGCATAGTGTTTCCTTTTTCCAGAGCCAGTTTTACAGATCATTCATATCCGATCCAAGCCCATGACTGCAATAATTTTGCAATTTGGTCTTTAAAGATGATCTGATTCGAAACTGAAGAAGCATTGCCTTTCTTATGTATCAAACTTTCTGAAACAAGGGCTATGAATGCGATTCATTGATGGTAACATAATTCACTCTTCTTTTCCATCCAGAGAAGCATTGCATCTCCTGGCCGGGGCATCCTTGCCATGGACGAGTCCAATGCAACCTGTGGGAAACGACTTGCATCGATCGGGCTAGAGAACACGGAAACTAACCGCCAAGCTTACAGACAGCTTCTTTGCACTGCTCCAGGCCTTGGACAGTACATCTCTGGTGCTATCCTCTTTGAGGAGACTTTGTATCAGTCGACTGTAGATGGCAAGAAGTTTGTTGGTTGCCTCAAAGAGGAGAATATTGTACCCGGCATCAAGGTCGACAAGGTATGCAAGCATGCTCTTCTCATGCTTGAAAACATTTGTTTAAGATTTACTCGTGTATTTCCTTTCCCCCTTATTTAATGGCAGCATTAGTATTTTTCCAAATTGCTGGTTTAGATTTCTGATCATAAGCCCTCGCCCCTCCCCCCCCCCCCCCCTCCCCCCCTCCCGCCCCCGACCCCCGGCTCTTCCTCTTCATTTATGTGGCCTTCTGCTGCTGAATTTTTATTTTTTATTTTTGTCCAAGTGATCATTATTTAATTTTAGTCATGGATGGTTTCTGTCTACGGGTATGTGACTTATAACGCACTGTTATGTCCACATGAATGTGGCATTTATCTTAGGCATGGATTCTTTCTGTCTAAGGGTATGCCTTCACGGAGGTGTTCTTTGCGCTTGATTAACTCTTTTTTTTTTTTTAGTAAGGGGGGACTTGCATGCCTTTGGCACATACTAAGTACCATTCGTTGCTCTGTAGGGCTTGGTTCCCCTTGCTGGTTCCAACGCTGAGTCATGGTGCCAGGGCCTTGATGGTCTGGCTTCACGGTCTGCAGAATACTATAAGCAAGGAGCCAGGTTTGCAAAATGGTGAGTATTTGAACTGTAAACACATGGTTTCAATTTTGGATCCACTTTGGATCACTTTATGCTCTCTGTTATTATCAAAACCTTAGATTCTCTTTGTGCCATGTTAGGCGAACTGTAATCAGTATCCCTAATGGTCCTTCTGAGTTGGCTGTTCAAGAGGCTGCATGGGGGCTTGCACGATATGCTGCTATTTCACAGGTTTGTAACCTAGAGAATCTATTTAGCACACGTGATTGCAAAGCTGAGGCTCAATCATGCTCATGTGATTTTCTTGTGTAATTTATAATCAGCAGACTAAACTACTTTTGAGCCGAGTTTTATAAGATGTTAAAAAATTGAGTGTTTGGCTCTAAGAGAATTTCTGTTTATTGTAATGCAGGACAATGGCTTAGTTCCAATCGTGGAGCCTGAGGTCCTTTTAGATGGGGACCATGGTATTGATCGGACACTTGAAGTTGCAGAGAAGGTCTGGAATGAGGTGTTCTACTTCCTTGCTAAAAACAATGTTGTCTATGAAGGCATTCTGCTGAAGCCAAGTATGGTAACCCCTGGAGCTGAATGCAAGGACAGGAAATCACCAGAAGTTGTTGCTGAGTATACATTGAAGCTGCTTCAAAGAAGGGTGCCAACTGCTGTTCCTGGGATCATGGTAATACTCCTCCCCCATAATTATTTGTTTGAATTCTACATGTTATTGGGAGTGCATGTGCATGTGCCTGTCCTTGTTATTTGTTTTATTGAGCTGTCTGATGCGATAGTGATGTGTATGTAAATAAATGAATATTGTTGCTGCTACCTGAACTTTCCATTTGTATATTTTCCTACCGAATAAGCAGACATGCGGATTTCTTTTGAAGTGGTTCCAACGCTGAGTCATGGTGCCAGGGCCTTGATGGTCTGGCTTCACGGTCTGCAGAATACTATAAGCAAGGAGCCAGGTTTGCAAAATGGTGAGTATTTGAACTGTAAACACATGGTTTCAATTTTGGATCCACTTTGGATCACTTTATGCTCTCTGTTATTATCAAAACCTTAGATTCTCTTTGTGCCATGTTAGGCGAACTGTAATCAGTATCCCTAATGGTCCTTCTGAGTTGGCTGTTCAAGAGGCTGCATGGGGGCTTGCACGATATGCTGCTATTTCACAGGTTTGTAACCTAGAGAATCTATTTAGCACACGTGATTGCAAAGCTGAGGCTCAATCATGCTCATGTGATTTTCTTGTGTAATTTATAATCAGCAGACTAAACTACTTTTGAGCCGAGTTTTATAAGATGTTAAAAAATTGAGTGTTTGGCTCTAAGAGAATTTCTGTTTATTGTAATGCAGGACAATGGCTTAGTTCCAATCGTGGAGCCTGAGGTCCTTTTAGATGGGGACCATGGTATTGATCGGACACTTGAAGTTGCAGAGAAGGTCTGGAATGAGGTGTTCTACTTCCTTGCTAAAAACAATGTTGTCTATGAAGGCATTCTGCTGAAGCCAAGTATGGTAACCCCTGGAGCTGAATGCAAGGACAGGAAATCACCAGAAGTTGTTGCTGAGTATACATTGAAGCTGCTTCAAAGAAGGGTGCCAACTGCTGTTCCTGGGATCATGGTAATACTCCTCCCCCATAATTATTTGTTTGAATTCTACATGTTATTGGGAGTGCATGTGCATGTGCCTGTCCTTGTTATTTGTTTTATTGAGCTGTCTGATGCGATAGTGATGTGTATGTAAATAAATGAATATTGTTGCTGCTACCTGAACTTTCCATTTGTATATTTTCCTACCGAATAAGCAGACATGCGGATTTCTTTTGAAGTCTACATCCAAGTTGTGGTCAGCTGCTTTATGTTAATTCTTTCTATCCAAAGCAGTGCAAGTGTGTGCACACACGTGTGCCTGCCTGCCTTCATCCCGAGGCTGCTCTTCACGTCTGGAGAAGTGATCGAAACTAAGTTCGATGGTTTAACTTTGAAGAGACGTCTAATATGGTGACATTATCTTTATACATGAACCTACACCCACTCTTGGGAGCTGATGACATGAGTGGGGATGTCATAGCTGTTATGTACCTAACACTAATCCTCAGGATTAGGGCCTAATCTGGTCGGGATTGGGGAGCCCTGAGATTAGGAGAGGGCCACAGGTGGCTAGGGTTCACTATTAGTGATAATCCATCGTTATTGGCTATTTATAGCTGGATTGTTATTTATAGCGGGCAATGGTCATTATATGAGTGTCTTATGGGTTATTGTGATTCATTTAGTCATAGAGTTGGCTGATCGTCTGTGCCTGGACCAGATTCTTGCCATGGACATGGTGGTTCATAGGTGGTCTTGTCGAGGGTGCCTTAGGACAATCTCTGGTGGTATGGGATGCTAGGGCTGAGTGGCTTGGCCTGTGGGGAGTGGAATCCTAGCCCTTGGCTTGGGGGAGATTCTTGATGGAATTTACGGTTGGGAGGTGAGTTTGCCTGCACCCTTCTATATGTTTTAACCTTGTGTGTTTAGCTTGTGTATTAGGCGGTCCTATGGGGGCTTTACAATAGCATATAGTCTATGCCATGCATAATGGAGTTGATGATTTGAATCTTTGTGAGTAGATTTTCATGGATTCAAGATTTTATTTAGTGTTTGTAAAATTTAGGAAATAACTTGAACTCCTTATTGTTGATGCAGTTTTTGTCGGGAGGCCAGTCAGAGATGGAGGCAACACTTAACCTGAATGCAATGAATCAGTCTCCTAATCCTTGGCATGTGTCTTTCTCCTATGCACGGGCTCTCCAAAATTCCGTGTTGAAAACCTGGCAGGGTCGACCTGAAAACGTTGAGGCAGCTAAGCAAGCCCTGTTGAGAAGAGCCAAAGCCAATTCTCTGGCGCAGCTTGGAAAGTACATGGGGGATGGTGAAAGCGATGAGGCAAAGAAAGGCATGTTTGTGCAGGGCTACACTTACTAGGGTGAGATGTGCCAACGAGGACTAATCATAGGGTTGAGTGGAGTAGCCTCTTCCTCTTCAATAGGAAAACAGCAGTCTCTCGGGATTTTTGTTTTTGGCTCTTGTTGCAATAGGATGGTGATGCACCCTTGGAGAGAAGCATAAGTTAGTGTGAGTTTGGGATCGACACCAGCGACTCAAATAATTGTTCCTGTGCCCTACTTGCATAGGGAAAAAGAATTATGTTAGTCACCTGGACAAACCCTTGTGTCTTTAAAAATAGTGTGTTTTTTATATGCTAAAAGGTAGGGGTGTGTGCAAAAAATTGTTGATGCAGTCTTTGGTGGCCTTTTAAGTGGATGATTAGTATCCGAATGGAAATTCATTTAAATCAAGTTATCAAACGTTTCTGTAAATTTTCTGGATGTTAAGAAAGCAGGGTTCTTGGTCAGTGGTAAAAAGGTTATTGGCTATGCACTGTCAGGATCTACTGGAAGCCCCCGTCTTGCCCTTGAATTTTGCAATGCATAATCCAGTGCAGAGGCTTCTTGGCCATGGATGAGAAGGTTCTTGATTACTAAACCGTCTTGACCACGTATGAAAAGGTTCTTCGCAATGCATTTTCAATATCTACTGGAAGCCCAGGTCTTTGTGTTGCATTTGTCTCGACATTGTTGGTGCACTTATCATGCAAGTTATTTTCTACAATAAGGTGACTGAAGTAGACTTGAATTTGGAAAACGCACACGGGCCAGTGACCCATGCTAGTCCTCTAGTATGTGATTGTTAGATGCCAAAGTTGCATTTATGATGGAAAGAGTGAAGGCGTTGGAAGCATGATTGTACCCTTAAAACTACCGAGCCTGCATCACAAGATAAAGACAGGAGTAAACTGTGGCATGGACTCCTGAGATAAGTGACGTAAGGCTTGTCTAACAAATTACACCACCGTCACCAATGCGTGAGAGAGAGAGAGAGAGAGAGAGAGAGAGAGAGCAAGCTGGTAGAGGTGACACACAGAGATTTGGGAGTGCTTTGGAAAGTCACGACACAACGCTGTTCATGCACTTCTTAAAACTGATAAACGCTGAACATTGTTCATCCACTTTTTCACTTGAAATGCATCGTCTGTCCACCGATGAGAGAGAGAGAGAGAGAGAGGGGGAGCAAGCAAGCTCTTAGAGGCGACACTTTGAGAGATTTGGGAGTGCTCTGGAAAGTCACAACACACAATGCTGTTCATGCACTTCTTAACACTGATAAATGCTGAACATCATTGTTCATCCGCTTTTTTTCACTTGAAATGCATCGTCTGTCCGTCACACAACAGGGAGAATCATACGGTGTGTGCATGTGATCAGAAGATAATGAAAAATATGGAGCTTGAGAAATAATAATTATCTTAGCGTAGTAAGGAGAAGATGGAATTGTTGAGATGTTCTTCAACGGAGGTTTAAACAATGACAAATTATGGATGTTTTATGCACACCTATTTAAGTGTAGCTTAGAGCTACTACGATGATCAATTAAAGCTTGGATATCTACCTACAAAGACATTAACAGTAGTTAGCAAGAAGTCCAAGAAGAAGACTTTTTAAGCCCTCTTAAAAATATTATTTTATCCTCTTAGATAATTCAAGGATGCTTGGATTGTCTTTGCATTATGTCAAATTATGTTAATATTGTGGGTGATGTCATTTTAAATATTAATACGTTTGGTGCACATTGATATAAGCTTGCGGCTTCCTATGTTTGTTGCAATTGTTTTGTATGGCAAGGTGACTCCTGGAGTACTTACGTTTGATGAATATGTGTGGTGATGGTTTGTATGTCTATGGAATAATTGTTTACTAATTTATTGTTAGATTTTATAGGTGAAGACTCGGAAGATTGAGACAAAAGCGTATAAATTATTATTTTTGGAAGGCATTCATTATTTTGGATAAGCTTTGTATATATGTGCTAGCTTATGCACATCCACTTATTTATTTTTACAAGCTTAGACTTGGAGCATAGACTTGCAAATATTTATTTTATAAAGCTTAATAGCTTTCCCTAGCCCCAAGTAATCTAATATTGAAGAGCTTTCTATTTTAAGTAAAGAGAGCGTTGTGCAAGAAAAAGCACAGCTTTTGTATTTTTGGAGGCTATGGCTTATTTTAGCAATTGAATGCTTAAAAATACTCATGTGTGAGGAATAGGCCACACATGTATTTTCATGTGTTGATTTCTAAAGCTTGGTTTATGTTGAATTTGTAGCAATAGCTTAAGTTGAATGGTTGAATAATTATTTTACTTGAGATATTATCTTCCATAAATTCCTAGATGGGGATCTTTGTGTTAGTGGTATCAGAGCACGGGCTAGGACAATTTGTGGAAGAAATTGAAAAGGATTGAAGAAATTAAAGGCTGAAGGTAAAGGTTAAAGAGTAGAGGTTTTTGTAACCATTGCATAATAACCAAAGGGCAAGGGAAGGTGAAAAAACCACTATTGTTTACTCAGAACCTCTCAAGAATCTAAAACCACTTTTCAACACCTTAATCCTCTTCTTAATTGGACACCATAAATATGTTTAGCAAGCAAGGGAGATGCCAAAACGCTCAAATCTCAGCAAATTAAGAAACTTCATCTTCTCCACTTCTTCAAGGAATGGAAGTGACTCACATTAAGCTCTCTCTCATGAAATATGCACCTATCTTCAACCATGGTGGTTTTGATTAATTGTATTCAAGTCTCATAATCTCACAAGCTTAAAACATGCTTAAAAAAGAATCAAATCTTTAATTTTTTGGAGTATTTGGTGGTCAAATGAATTTCTATAAAATTTTTTGGATACTCTAAGATTCATTCAGCAATTTCAAAATTAATTTTTTTGGGGTGATTTTTCAATAAATTTTCGAGACCTGAAACTCAAATTTAATCTATTTTGAGCATAAAAGACCTAAAAATACCTAGAAAATACCCAAAAACTCCCAAATAAATGTAGAAAAGTTTATTTTAGCTTTGGGAACCAGAATTGAAGTTTTTAAGCAGTGAGAAATTTCAACCATATTTGACCTACGCTCAAGCTTGTACCTTCCGCATAGACTTTGTCGAAATTATTGTGTCCAAGCAAGACTCGAGTTGACCTTGGACAAAAAGTTTTTGCTCAGCTTCAGCATGAACTCATGTCATCTTGAGAATCTTAAGGTAAAGTCAATTTATATGCTTTATTTAATTATATATAAATTATTTATTGTACTTTCTTTCTTTATTTATCTGTTTGCATAAAATGGCCAATTTACCTGCACAATCCACAATGCAAGGGAAAATTGCTACACTTCAAGAGCAAGTATATCGAATGAGCATGCTCATAGGCACGAGTTAGAGCACTATATTCAAACATGATTTTTTCGATTCTGATAAATGAGAAAATTGATCATGTTAGACACACTGTTAAGAAGACTACGTCGCATGCCTTGAGTTCTCGGAATGACTCACAGATTAGCCGAAAGGCATTCACTTTCCAGAACTATGATGGGAAGAAAGTCAAACCGAGTGCTTATTGTATGACTTAGTCACTAGATTATTTTTTAGGTGAAAAATTCTTGAAAAAAGATAAGATTAAGTTTGATTGTAATCATTTGTGAAAGTGCTGCTTTTTGGTGGAATATGATTAAGTAGGCTTGAAGAAACATTTTCTTCCTTCGTAATACAAGGCTAAAGCTCATCAATGATGGGATACTTTATGCCAATTAGCGAAAGAGAATGTCCAAGTTTACATCAATAAATTTTGGGATATTCTATTACAAGTTCAAGTAATTGAGAAGGTCAAAGAAAGAGAGCAAAGAAGGAAATTTATTATCGGTCTCAAACCAACCATTAAGATAGATGTTAATATGTTTCGTCCTCATAATCTCAATTCTGCTACAGATCTTTCTCTCAATTCTAAACGCAAAACTTCTACTTCCCCAAAGATTCTAAAATGCAGGATAATACTTCTGCAAAGTTCTCTAAATCTTTTTTTCCTTCGAGTAGTTTTAATAAATCCAAGATGTATAAGGGTAAAGATGTGGGCAAAGGAGATGTTTGGAAGGATAATAACAACAAACCCTCAAATGGCAAGACAAAGAATCATCTCGTCAAGTGTTATAGATGTCACAAGGAGGGGCACATTGCACCAGAATGTCCATAAAAGAAAAAGAACTCTGTACCTATGGTTCGTGTCAAAAGAGAACATTATTAGTTTCTCCTTTACAAGGTATTAATGTCATATTAGGAATGACATGGAGACATGAACATAACTCTTAGATTGATTATGACACTCATATAATATGGTTAATGAAAGATGATAAAGAAATTTATCTTCATTGTCAGACTAAGGGTGATTTATGTCCTCTTTTAACTCATACCCAAGCTAAAAGAGCTATAAGAAAGAAGGAGATTAGTACTCATGTTGACTCTAAACCAAATATGTCTTATGATCCTTTTATTTCTAAGTTCTCTGACTGTTTTATAGATGACCTATCTCCCAGTTTACCTAAATTCCATCCAGAAGATCATAAAATAGAGATAATCCTTGAAATCTCTTTGTCGTCTAAAGATCCTTATTGAGTTAACATGCTTTAGCAGAAAGAGATTCAAAAACAAGTGTAAGAATTGTTAGAGAAAGGACTAATTAGACCCAACAGTTCTCCATTTGGTACTCCAGTTCTTCTCATCAAAAAGAAGAATATGACGTGTATTAATTTATTGTGCGTTCAACAAGATTACCATGAAGAGTTGAGATCCGATACTACAAGTGGATGACTTACTAGAGATAAGCTCAAGGGAGCACAAGTATTTAGCAAAATTGACCCCAAGTCCAATACTATCATATTCGTATGGAGACGAAGGAGATATTTTCAAGATTGCTTTTAGAAACCAAACTGGTCACTACTATGAGTTTTTAGTTATGTCATTTGGTTTGCCTAATGCTGTGTCTACTTTCAATAGAATGATTAGAATATTCTTGAAACATCAAAATTTTTTTGTATTATTTTTTAATAATATCTTAGTTTTTCAAGAGCACGAACATCATTTAGAAAAAGTGTTTGCACTTCTTCGAGAGAATCAACTCTATGTTAATCATGATAAGAGCAATTTCTTTCAAAGGAAATTTAATACTTAGGACATATTGTATCTATTGATGGTATTTGAGTTGACCCTAAAAAGATCAAATGCATTGTTAATGGGCCAAATCGTGTGAATTCATGAACTTCGATCTTTTCTTGGCTTGTGTAGCTACTATAGAAAGTTCGTTAGAAATTTACATATATTACACATCCTTTAACTAAACTTCTTAACAAAGCTAGACACTTTGACTGGACTAGTAGATAGGACAATTCCTTTTCTGAGCTTAAGAAAGTTTTGACTTATGCAGCACCAGTTCTTACATTGTCAGATTTTCAATGACCATTCTTTGTAGTGGTTATATTGATGCAAGTGGGCAAGGTTTTGGTGCTATTCTCATACAAGATAGACATCCCATTGCCTCCACGAGAGTTATAAGCTTAAACAAGCAGAAATGAATTATAGTATATATGACAAGGACTATTATTCATGCTTTGAGAATTTAAAAATATTATTTAATGGGATCTGAATTTTTAATCAAAATTGACTAACAAAGTTTTCATCATTTATTGACACAACCTTTGATTTTTGACCGCCATATTAAATGGAATTCATTTATCTTGAGTTTCCAACCCATGATCCAATATCAACTATGGAAGGAAAACATAATGGCAGATGCTTTAAGTAGATGTCCTAGTGTCCACAACATCTTTGTGATTGAGAGTGAACCCTTGAGTCTTATGAGAGAGTCCTATGAGCATGACCCTAATTTCTCTGAAGTTTGGATCAAGATTAGAGAAACTTATTGGAACCCTATTTGTGATTTCTTGTGTCATGATGGTTACCTCTTTGGACTATAGGTGGACCGTCTAAGTAAGCAAGCCTATTTTCATAGACTTCTCAACAAACCGCAATTATGTTTATCCAAGCAAATCTTTGTGCATCTGGCTTTCCAAAAGTCATTATTTTTTACAGAGACTCTAGATTCTACAGTAATTTTTAGATCACTCTTTTCTCTAATTTAGGTACTAACTTAGACCTCTCCACTGCTTATCATCTAGAAACCAATGGACACACTAAGGTTACCAATAGCACTATCTTGGATCTACTTAGAGCCTATGTTGCCCAACTAATTCATGGGATCAATACATTCATGTTCTCCAATTTGCATATAATAATACTCCTCATTTGGCTTTTGAGATCGTACATGGAAAATCTTTGCCTATTCCATCTACAAGAAGTTTCCATAAAATTAAAGCTCTACTGATCAATTCACTATATTGATTTTAGTTGCATTTTGAATGAGGTAAAAGACTCTATTGAGCATGATAAAGAGAAATATGTTAAGAAAGCAAACCACAAACGTAAAGCTATCTCTTTTAAAATTGGAGATTACGTACTTTTGAGAATTGAGAAACGTAAGAGTATTGAGACAGACCTAGCTGTTATGCTTGTCCCAAGATTATATGGACCTTTTAAGGCAATTCACAAAATTAATGATGTTGCTTAACAGATTAGAATTACCTTCTCATTGGCAGATACATAATTCATTTCATGTTAGTTTGCTTAGACCTTTCCTGCACCTTCACGCTACATCATTAACCTGTTTAATTAACACAGCTTATTTATTGCTCCTACACTAATACACCTTCACGCTACATCATTAACCTGTTTAATTAACACAGCTTATTTATTGCTCCTACACTAATACACTTCTCATCTCGACTAACCATTTTACCAAAAAAAAGAAGAAGAAGAAGAAGAAAAGAAAAGAAATTAAAAGGAGTGGCACCTACCCCACCAGTCTGGAGACTGATTTTCTTTTCATGTACAGATGTCGACCTTAGATACCGAAGCCGTAGAGACCCCCACAGTAACCCATGCCAGCGCTACTACAGGCTCCCCGGTGAGTCAAAAGAAGAAACTGACATGGGGACCAAAGATGAACTACTTAGGCCCATATGCCCAAGCCTTCCATGGGGCCATCATCAGCAAGGAGATCCATACGGCCCATCAAAAGGTAGCATTGTGGTATCACCGCCTGGAGTGCCTCCAAATGCTGCAAGAGGCAGAAGTCAAAGAGAAGCTAGAGAAAGTGGGCCTAGTTAGAATGGCACAAATTCTTCCCAAGAACATAAACACAGAGCTTTGTGCTGTGAGTACATCAAGACTTATGACAAAGCTACCGTGACATGAAAAATTGATATCTTTCATTTTCAATTTTGTATATATTTTGATGGTACATCAAGACTTATGACAAAGCTACCGTGACATGAAAAATTGATATCTTTCATTTTCAATTTTGTATATATTTTGATGGTTTCTCTCAATGGTAATAAGGTGGAAGCTTGTCCAAGAAGATTGCGGCGCCCACAATGGAATAACGGTGTGGTGATGCGGCGGCTTGGCGGCTATCCTGATAACAACATTCTATCTTCAAATATAATGGTTTTACTTGATTTAGGGTGGTGTACACATTGTAAATGCCACAAGTATGCTTGATAAATACTTTGGTATGGTAGATAGGATAGTGATGTGGAAAATAAAAGTGGGCCTTCATGCTCACATGGATTTTAATTGTATTATTAATATAGTATTCACCATAAGGCTACAAGTTGGGGAGTGTGGAAGGCATGTGAAGGAGTGTGTGTAGGTGCATAATTGGGAAAGATTCTTCTAGAATGCCTACATGGAAGAGGAGAATTCTGCCATGTGTAAGTGGGATCTCCACCTACATGCCACTTAGACTTGGCTATTATCTCATCACATTTTCAAAGTAAAAAAGTCATCAATTTAATAATCAATAGAAGACTTAGCCTAAGAGGACAATTGATGGTGACATCTACCCTTATGTCACTGAAGGGTTGAAGATTTTTATGTTGTAATTTGTAACAATGGAAGAGAGGGTGATTCTCTACCTATAAAAGGAGCCCTCCTCTCCCTTTCAAATCAAGGAATGAAGCCTTCTCAATTGAGCATTTTGTGTCATTGCCATTCTCTTATCTTCAAACCCTTATTCAAACACTTTCTTTACATGTGAATGTCTCATTTAGCATTAGCTCCTCATCTTAACCCAATTTTGGACCTCTTTGATGATTCATGATAAGTGGGATAAGGAGTTATTATCTTGGTAGGCCTGTGACTTCTCAAGGTAGCCCTTGCCTTATTGCCGCCCTCCTTTGGAGGTACCAATGGTTTTAGCGGTAATGAGCATGTGGAAAGACTTTAGGGACCATAGGTAAATCTTTACGATTGTCTGCTGAGAAATGTTAACCCTTACCCTCTAGCTTGAATCATGAAGGAGATGAAACGTAAGAGGCTATGTGAAAATTGAGGTTTCAAGCAAAGAGAGGGAAGTGCAGTTTTTGTGGTCTAATACCCAAATTTCAACCGGTAATTACTCATCACTCGGGTATTGGTTTTTAAAATTGATTATATGGCTACGAAGCTCTTTATATGCTCTTTCCACTCATGTAACTAATTTCTTAATCCTTTACTTCATTGATGATCAGAATTTCTCCCAAAGTTACTAACTTTTAGGCGAATTTTGGCAGTTTTATAGTCTTGTAGTAAAATGCTCATAACTTTTCGCTCGGTTGCCCGTTTTCGAAAGTTTTTATATAGACGCGAAGTTCTTTTGAAGCTCTATGTATCTATGTAGTCCTCGTTTGTATAGTCTATATGGATTTAAAACTGCAATTCTCTGTGTATCTCTGTTTTTATAGACTTTTGGTCATTATTTCTTCTTAATAATGATTAATTCCTCTTAATCTCTTATCAAAAAGCAAATCCCATGTATCTTATCCTCTTGTAAGTGATTTGCTATATTCTTTTACTTTAAGATGTTCCGTCCTAAAAATCGCCCGATTCGAAGAACGGATGAACCTTACCAACATTCCTCTATGTTTCCGTTCACATAATCCAGCAAAGAATTGCCCTCTTGTTTGGGGCTGCAAGACTGGCAGAAATTCTTGCTTCTCCTGAGCCTTTCATCTTTCCTTCCATGAATTATGATCTCACCTTTGATGTGTTTATCTTTATCTTAACCTAGGGAGAGAAAGGGAGGTGAGGAGGCTGTAAGGTTTCATACAAGTGTGTTTTGACTTCGGTCACTTCTTAGAATCAAAACACACTTGTATGAAACACATCAAAGGTGAGATCATGATTCATGGAAGGAAAGATGAAAGGCTCAGGAGAAGCAAGAATTTCTGCCAGTCTTGCAGCTCTAAACAAGAGGGCAATTCTTTGTTGGAAGAAAATCTTCTGACTCAGGATTATGTGAATGGAAACATACGGGGAATGTTGGTAAGGTTCATCCGTTCTTCGAATTGGACGATTGGGACGAAACATCTTAAAGTAAAAGAATATAGCAATCACTTACAAGAGGATAAGATACATGGGATTTGCTTTTTGATAAAGAGATTAGGAGGAATTAAATTATGAAGAAGAAATAATGGCCAAAAGTCTATAAAAACAGAGATACACAGAGAATTGCAGTTTTAAATCCATATAGACTATATATGAGAGGATTACATAGGTACGTAGAGCTTGAAGAGAGCTTCGCGCCTATATAAAAACTTTTAAAAACGGGCAACCGAGCGAAAAGTTATGAGCATTTTACTACAAGACTATAAAACTGCCAAAATTCGCCTAAAAGTTAGCAACTTTGGGAGAAATTCTGATCATCAATGAAGTAAAGGATTAAGAAATTAGTTACATGAGTGGAAAGAGCATATAAAGAGCTTCGTATCCATATGATCAATTTTAGAAACCAATACCCGAGTGATGAGTAATTGATTGAAATTTGGGTATTAGACCACAAAAACTGCACTTCCCTCTCTTTGCATGAAACCTCAATTTTCATATAGTCTCTTGCCTTTCATCTCCTTCATGATTCAAGCTAGAGGGTAAGGGTTAACATTGCTCGGTAGACAATCGTAAAGATTTACCTATGGTCCCCAAAGTCTTTCCACATGCTCATTACTGCTAAAACCATTGGTACCTCCAAAGGAGGGCGGCAATAAGGCAAGGGCTACCTTGAGAAGTCACAGGCCCATCAAGATAATAACTCCTTATCCCACTTATCATGAATCATCAAAGAGGTCTAAAATTGGGTTAAGCATGAGGAGCTAATGCTAAATGAGACATTCACATGTAAAGAGAGTGTTTGAATAAGGATTTGAAGATAAGAGAATGGCAATGATACAAAATGCTCAATTGAGAAGGCTTCATTCCTTGATTTGAAAGGGAGAGGAGGGCTTCTTTTATAGGTGGAGAATCACCCTCTCTTCCATTTTTACAAATTACAACATAAAAATCTTCAACCTTTCAGTGACATAAGGGTAGATGTCACCATCAATTGTCCTCTTAGGCTAAGTCTTCTATTGATTATTAAATTGAAGACTTTTTGACTTTGAAAGTGTGATGAGTAATAGCCAAGTCTAAGTGGCATGTAGGTGGAGATCCCACTTACACATGGCGGAATTCTCCTCTTCCATGTAGGCATTCTAGAAGAATCTTTCCCAATTATGCACATACACACACTCCTTTACATGCCTTCCACACACTCCTTCACATGCCTTCCACACTCCCTAACTTGTAGCCTTATGGTGAATACTATATTAATAATATAATTAAAATCCATGTGAGCATGAAGGCCCACTTTTATTTTCCACATCACTAGCCTATCTACCATACCAAAGTATTTATCAAGCATACTTGTGGCATTTACAATGTGTGCACCCTAAATCAAGTAAAATCATTATATTTGAAGATGGAATGCTATTATCAGGGTAGCCGCTAAGCCGCCGCATCACCACGCCGTTATTCCATTGTGGGGGCGCCACAATCTTCTTGGACAAGCTTCCACCTTATTACCATTGAGAGAAACCATCAAAATATGTACAAAATTGAAAATGAAAGATATCAATTTTTCATGTCACATCTTTCAACCGAAGTCAAAATCCCAACTTTGTGTCACACTACCAAGCGGGGCATAGTCATGAAGGCAAATGGCACAATAGAGCAGGTCCTAATCACAAAAGTACTAATCCATGAATCTCTGCAGCTCCCACCACCAGTCAAGGTACACGCCCATGCCTTTGACAAAATGCCATTGGATGCTGTGCTGAAGAAGAATTCGTATAACTCCAATGGGGCAGAGTATGAGAATATTCGGGGGATGAGGCCATGGAGAAAGCATGAAGAGCTATGTCGCTGATCATGTAGGTGAAGCAAGTGGACTACTACAATAGGGTCCCACTGAACAGAATTGCTAAAGTTCATGAAGAGAAGGAAGAGGAATGGACGTATTATTGCATACACAAGGAAATGGAAAACTATCTCAAGGCCCATTAGTCCAAGATATGTAACCCTTACCTAATGACATAGGTCCTCAACCATGTGGCAAAAAGGATAACAGAGCAGATGCAATTAGCATTATTGCTAGAGAAACCAATGGTGAGAGAGCTGGCAGAGATGCAAGAGGGCCAAGTTGTCCTAGTAGAAACACAAGCCATAATGAAGGAGATAAACAAAGGAAGGAAGAAGAAGACAGAAAGGAAGATGTGGAGTATCATCCTGGATGTGGCTATAGAATCACAAAGGATAGATGCTGAGCTGGCACAAGAAATAAGATCATACAAGGGAGTATTAACACTGCAAGAAGCCATTGTCAATCAGGCCACTCAAGAGCAAAAGCAGTAGATTACTCCTCCTCTGAGCTCGGCTAGCTTATCTTCACAAACCTGTCCCCACTCAAGGATTCTACCTTGGCAGACACACCTGCGGAGATAGAACCAGAGCCAGCAGCATCAATTCCAGTGCTGGCTGTGCAGAATCACAAGAAATTGAGACAACAATGGTCCTAGTGTAAGTTCTAGCAGACTAAATAGATACAAGTAAAAGACCAAGGAGTGAATATCCATCGAGCGCGAGCAAAAGAAGGCATTTAGAGGATGAAGAAAGACTACCCCAGTTGTCCTGCCTATAGAATGTTGAT
Source organism: Cibotium barometz (assembly GCF_041138505.1). Taxonomy (NCBI): domain Eukaryota; kingdom Viridiplantae; phylum Streptophyta; class Polypodiopsida; order Cyatheales; family Cibotiaceae; genus Cibotium; species Cibotium barometz. The sequence goes on from NC_141050.1 coordinate 42,069,871, forward strand.
TATGAAAAGTTCATGCAGGAAACTATGGAAGGTTTGGATGAACTGTTAAACCTACCGCATGTTGGACTAGAAGGGGCTGCAAGCACAAGTGCACCACTATGGGAGCAGGAGCAAAGGGTATGGCGTTGCCACCTCCTCACTACACACATGCTGCATGATCTTAACGCTGCACTTTGAAAGCAAGTTCATGAGTTAAACACACGAGTACAGACTTTAAAGGAACACTTGGCAGTAGCAAAGGCCGTGCATCGAGATGTCATCATGAAGAGTTTGAAGGCCACTGAGGAGCAAGAGACCAAATACAAGTCGCTGGAAAGAAAAAAATTTGATTCTAAGCCAAACTATTGTTCAGAGAATCAAAGAGAATACGGACCTTAAGGAAAAGATGGAATAGGCTAAGGAGCAACTCCAGAAGGAGGTTACCCACCCACAGCCACAAGCTCACAAAACCATTCATGCCCAGCAAGTACAGGAACTCCAGCACAAGTCCATGGCTAAAGAAGAAGAGCTGCAAAGCCAGATCCAACAATTATCCTCAAGTCTGAAGGAAGCATAAAGCAAGGCCACTCACTTACAACAAGAAAGAGAACAAACAAACAAGGCACATGCAAATAAAGTGAGAGCCCTTAATGATGCCATAAGTAACCGTCAAGTTGAGATGCAAAGGATGGTGATAGCACACCAAGAGGCAATGGCACAAGTCACCCAGCAGTTACAAGACAGTCAGAGGCTGGCTATCGAAAGACTTCAGAGAATCACAAAAGCTCAAGAAAGAGAGGTTACAGCCAAACGTGCCCAAGAGGAAGTACCCCGGCGATTCGAGGAGTTGGATGCTGCAAGGATGGTCCGCCGCGCGAAACCGAAATATCAAACCTCCCTCCCCAGTATCACAATGACTCCCATCTACAAGAGTTGTAACACCACCACTATTAAAGCCGAAGCTGATGTTCAAGGTATTAATGCAAGTAACACCATTTGAGCCAACTCGAAGAATTCTACCAAAAGCCTACTCCGAGGTCACACCGACAAAATAGCCTTATGTACCATACCCTCTATGAGCACCTGGCCCAGATTTAGAAGAACTACTCCCTTTGGCTGGAGAGGGTACATTGTGGTCTAATGTGGCATGACACACAAAATTAGCAAATCCACAATTGGCCAACCTGCTAAAGATATGAATTGTCACCTTCGTGATTAGTTATTACTTTCGCAGGTGGAGAAAATCTCACCCACAGTACACACATGAGGGGGCTATGCCACTATTATCACCAGATGATGCACATCCCAAATTAGAAGATTTTGGAATACAACCGGACTGGAGAAAAGAATACTTAACAATTCCAGAATACAGCCAAGTCTATATGTGTACGCCACCAACTTGGCGAGTTGACCCATTATACATGCCACTAAGAGAAGATGGACTCCACTGGAGTTTTAGGAGGCCAAGCAGCGTGACTCCCATGTGTGTTACAATTTCCCAATCTTCATGCCATCAACCTTTACATACGGGAGCAAAGGAAACTGATGCTCACTTGGCACCGTATCCTGAACCTAGCAATCGTTGGCCAGTGTTTAATTTTTGAAATTGCTCGTGGTCCTGATTGATCAACCCAAAGAGCCCAATGATGGATATGCAACTGAACAACTATAATTTGACATGAATCAAGGCCCATTTGATAGGGGTATGATGTTGTGTTACCATCATCTACGGTGTCTTCTGACATACATGCATGTCACGTTTAAAGACATGGTTCACATAGGGTTCTGGCATTCACACTCAGCATTCAGAAGAACCCTCAAAAAGCTTCAGTCACGTCGAAACTTCTACCGTCATGAGTTCTGTGACTAGGTCTTTCGACCTCGGTAAACAAGTTCTGTGAGGATAGAACCTACATCAAGTAGGGGGGGATGTTAATCCCATTTTGGATTAACAAGCATGCTCCTCCAATTGCGAACAGTAATAAGTGTCATGAAAAGGCACTATAAAAGTATCACATTATGAGATATTGGCTACCTAAGGCCTTAGTTAAGTAAGTTTTGGGCGCCCAAGTGTGAATAAGGGCCAATTGTATATAAGGCATTTTCTCATAAGACATAATCTCCCTTTGTGCTATTGAGAGCTCTTCTCCCGTATGTTTGTAAAGATTGATGGCATGAAGACTGGGAAATTGTAACCGACATGGGTGGTGTTAATCCCATTTTGGATTAACAAGCATGCTCCTCCGATTGAGGACATTAATAAGTGTCATGAAACGACACAATAAAAGTTATACATTATGAGATATTGGCCACCCAAGTCCTAGTTAAGTAAGTTTTAGGTGCCCACGTGTGAATAAGGGCCAAATGTATATAAAGCATTTTCTCATAAAAATAATGAAAAGATACAATCCCCCTTTGTGCTATTGAGAGCTCTTCTTTGTGTCTTGAGAGAGATTGAGAGAGAGAGCATTCTAGCATTTGTGCCTCTTATATGCTTATATGATTCGTGCTTGTGTGGGAGAGTGAGAGAGAGTGATTGCCTTATACGACGGTGTGATCGACTCTATGGTGACAGCGTGGAGGTGGAGCTTGGAGGTTTGGAGGAGCTTAACACGTGAGCTTGTAGGCCTCAAGGGACTCAAGTTTGAAACATTGGTAAGTGTCCTACGACAGTTGTGTTCTATTGCTCTTCCTTAGGTGAATGCATTGAGTTCCCTCTTGGAGGTGTGGTAGCCCATAACATTTTTGGTGCCGCTTGTCGAGGAAACACCTTTGTTTCTTCCTTCCTCTTGGAGTTTCAGTTCCCATTGCATAAGATTCATGATTGCCTTTGCATTCTGGTAGTGCATTGTGTAGGAAATGAATAGATAAGATTTTTGTGGAATAAAAAAAGCGTGTGAAATTGGTTGTGTTTGTTTGGTATATGTGTGGTGGAGTAATCTTAGAATAGAGCTTCACTATTTTGTCTAGTTAAATTTGATATTTGCATCATTGGAAGAAGCATCAACGTGAATGAGCAGGCTGGTGTTATATTTTTCTTCTTTTCTAAAAATTCACAAAAATCTAAAAAATAAGGAGCCATTGACTATGCCTTGAACTTGTATTCCACTCCTTAGATGTGGCACAATGATTTTGGGGACTGTTGGATAAGTATTTTGCGCCCAGAATCACATTAGTCGACGTGGGAAGTTCCCATGTTAAACTGTAGGAAAATGTTCACGCCGTGAACCGTTTTTTGCAACTTCACGCCGTGAACCGCTCCCGACATTAGCGCCGCGATTAATACCGCAATTCACAGGATTACCTTGCCAAAAATAGGAAACCTTATCCTGACACCTCTGACGCCACACGAGGTCTGACAAAATTAAGAAACGTGAAAGTGTAGAAAATCATTCACGAGGTCACGAACTTTTTCAGAACTCTTACGGCGTGAACCAATTCGTTCATGACGTGAACTATTTTAGAAACTTTCACGACATGAACCAATTCATTCACAATGCGAATCATTTTAGAAACTTTCATTGCGTGAACCATTTTTTGCTCACGACATGAACCCATTATTTTCACAACGTGAAACCTTATCCCTTCACGGCGTGAACTTTTTCTTGCAATTTAAAACACAGGTATTGGCATGTTATTTTGTAGGACATAGAATTCTGGTGTGACCTCCATAGCTTTTTCATAGTACTCTCCACCGCTAAGTTCTACTTCACGCATCATATCAATATCTTTAGATGGCTCTTCAATCAATACTTGGTTGATCTTAGCATGTGGTGGTTGTGGTGGTAGAACAAGTGGTGGAAGAGGTGAAGTATCCTATAGTCGGAACATCCCCCTAGGTAAATAAGAAAAGTTGGGTTGTCTTGTAGCTACAGTGATTTGTCCAGGTGGTGCTGAAAAGCCAATGGAGCTCTAGGTGCCGGAAGCTATGTAACTATTTAGAACCTTGGATATCTATACATTAAAGTGTCATGATTCCCTAATTTTACACAGTGTGCATAATAGAGTGATAACCTTGCTCTTAATTATGGACATTCGGTGGTAGTGTGATTCAATCTACACATAGAGCATAATACCAATTTCCTATACGGGGGGGTAAAGATGGTTATGCCCATGCTTGCCTAGATGTTTCTCTTCCCTCCCTTAGCTTCAATTTCTCTAGTATTGCATTACTGAGCTCGTCCATAGTCAGGTTTCCAACATATTATCTTCATATTCAATTGCCAATTTGCAACATGCATCTAGAGTGGCTGGTCGGGCTAGTACTAGATAATCATGCATCTTGTGGTCTAACCCCTCTCCAGAAGCAAGTCAATAACTAATCGTCAGTTAACCTCTCCTATAGTTTACACCTTGAAGTGAAGTGCTTAAGTCGAGACACATAGTCTCTCACCGACTTCATTTCCTTTTGTTTGATATTGTGCAGTTGTGCCACAGGGCTCCATCGGTCACCACTTTTGGCAAATCTAGGCACAAACACATTCTTGAGCCATGTGAAGTTAATCTTATCCTTGGGTTTGAGGGTTCGGAGCCACTGATGTGCTTTCCCTTCGAGGGTCAGTGTGAGAAAGCATGAATCATTGTCACATCACTGCTTCCCCAAACCCAGAGTACCTCAGCCCTTCTTCCATGGACTCTTCACTACGAGTTTCAACGGTGGTCAGGTTCCTTAAGACACTCAAGAGTGAGTGTTTACTGAGTGACCTGAACCCACACTTTTTTCATAGGAAGATCCTGGGTGATTTGATGCACTATCGTTAGGTGTAAGATCGTCTCCCAAATGAGCTTTCTAGATCTTTAGTGCATGTATGTATGATTTGATAAGCTACTTTGATGTCCCAATTAAGTTTTGATCAGCTTCTGTTGATCTATTTCTGAGGCCGTGAGATTGTAGAGAATAGTTCACGGCATGAAGTGTCAGAATATAGTTCACGTCGTGAATGAATTTTTGCACTTTCACGTGTTTAGAAAATTTTGTTCTTGGAATCAGAATTCCTCGTTACGGTATAGTGGAAGGGAAAGGATGAGAGGAGCGCTACAATGTTTGGCTGTGGAGAGCCGCATCGAATCGCTGAGTGCCCAAACAAGAATGTGGTTCATATGCACCAACCCCAACAAGTGACTGCTTTGCCTAATGACATGCCAGTACTTGTACTAAATGTGGTATTGATCAATCCATATCACGCAAGTGGTTTGGCTTCCACTTCTAATCAAACCACAATCTAAACCATTAGTGTGCAGCTTGGAAATATCACACCAGTCAATGTCTTGACACGAGCCCAAGCCCAATTGGGAGACAAGGGGAAGAACTAAGCAGATGCGACCTTTTCCAGAACTGGCTATAGGAGAAGAGTGAAAAAGTGGGCAAGGGTGGCAGCAGGGTCACAATCCAAGATGGATCCGAAGAGTGAAAAAGTGGGCAAGGGTGGCAGCAGGGTCACAATCCAAGATGGATCCGAAGAATATCCAATCGACTGGATCCACCCAATTGAGAGAAGAAGGGGATCAAGGGATCACAAAAGGAGCTTGACCTAGAGGAGCAAAGGGGAAGACCATCAACCCCAAAAGGAGTCGGTGAGTACCCAAATGCCGAAGAGGAGATAAGGAAGCTCAAAGACTCCAAGGCCTTAGTAGAAGAATGTCAATGGCTTCATGAAGCCAAGCTAAGGGCTACTAACTGGATTAGGGATACAATGTATCCAAGAAACAAGCCAACAAGGGAAAGGGAATTGGATGTACCTACTCCACTTCTAGAAGAAACAGAAGAGGGATCTCAAGGAAACACAATGTCCAGGATGTTTGAGGAAAATGCATTGGGTGAGTCCATCCATTCCTTCCCTATGGATAAATACGAGACACACACCTGGGGGGAACCCTCAATCACTAGAGAACCCAGAGACATAGGAAGTCTTGCGGATGTACTGTCCATGCATGTACAAATGCCATTAAGGCAACTGTTACGCAGTTCACCAACCCTATGGACAGACATAAAGGAATGGGTAGAAGGTGGACTTAAGCTAGCTGATACTACAGAGGAGGTTTTTCCACCTCTAGCAAAAAGAACCTTGAAACGCACAAGGTAAACCCGAGTCATTAAGATACCAGTTAATCAACTGGGACGTTATTACAAAAGCGATGAAACAAATGCTAAAATCTCGATTCATCATAGCGCGGGTACCAGTAGCCAGTTGGCTATCTTGGATGGTGGGGGGCAAGGGGTTAGCATCATCACAAAAAGTTACTGGGGAAAATTGGAGAAAACCCGATCTAAAAAGGGTAGATCTATCGTTAAAATGGCTGACGAAACATCTTCAAGGCCCATAGGACTTTTGGAGAATGTGAAACTCACTCTTTACTTTTCGCTACCATCATACATTTGTGGGGTAATGGACTTCATGTTCCAACCCGACTCATATGACATAATATTGGGGAGACCCTTCACATGAGGGGATCAAAATTGGTGCATGATTGGGCATTAGATCTGAGAACATGGAAAGCACACCCCATGGAAGGGCAATTGCTCGGTAAGGATTTGGTCACAACGGAGCGGACCAAATCTGTACAAATATGCTAGCCCACGGTGGAAAATTCCAAGGAAGAAGAGGAAACGGAAATGTATGCATCACTTCCTCCTTTGGACTTCAGTGAAAACTGGATGGATGTGCTACTCCTTTGGACTTCAGTGAAAACTGGATGGATGTGATGCAACCCAGGGGGACCCAGTATTATGTGGAATCTGGAACTGTCCGTACGACCTTTGTCTGTATGGTTAATTGGCAAACCATTGATGAGGAATCAGAAGAGGAGACCTCTAGCATAGAAGGGACCTTAACACAAGGCCGCACCAATGCTCAACGCCTCACCTCTAGCATAGAAGGGACCTTAACACAAGGCCGCACCAATGCTCAACGCCTCGGAAGATGGCAAAAATAGAAATGATATATTGCTCGATGAAATGCCCTATTATAGAGAAAAACCCACGGATGCCCAGTGGCTGAGATACCTTGAGGCCACTAAGGTACACGATCAGTTTTCCAAGGATTGGGGTGAGCAATTGAGTAAGATATCACTAGAGGGAAAACACAAGGAGAAAGTCACTCTTCAAGAGCCAGAAACACCTAAGCTTACGAAAGCTGGATGTCGAAAACGGAATAAAGCTTTTGCAGAAGCTGAACGTGAGGCTAGAAAGGTCATTCCTAAAACAAAAAGTAAAAATGAGGATAAACCAGACTTGCTCTCAGTACCCGATTGCTTCAAAACCTACACTGTTGACAAACGGAAAGTGGTTCGACTGACAGCAAAACAAGGGTTAAGGAGGATGGGCTATCCACATCATACGATGGCCCGGCGAAAGTCAAGGAAGTTGATATTGTGGGACCAGGGGAGGAAGCCAAACCCGTATTATGGGACCAGGGGAGGAAGCCAAACCCGTATACATTGCTAAGGACTTGACTTCGGCTAAAGAAGATGAGCTCGTTGCCCTCCTTAAGGAATTTAAGGATTTTTTCGCTTGGAATTACAAGGAGATGAAGGGTGTACCCACCTGAGGTAGTGCATCATACCATTCCAATCATGGAAGGATCAAGACCAACCAGGAAGAAACCGTACCAGATGAATCCTAAGTATGCGGCAATTGTAAAGGAGGAAATAGACAAGCTCATTATTGCTGCGGATTTCATCTATGAGATAGAACACATGGATTGGTTGTCACCAATCGTAATAGTGCCAAAAAAGAATGGAAAACTTAGGGTATGTGTCGATCTTAAAAAGGTCAACACAGCTACTAGGAAAGACCATTATCCATTACCCTAACGGAACATGTTTTGAGAGAGTGGCTGGTGAAGAAGCTTACAGCTTCTTGGACACATTTTCAAGCTACAATCAAGTGTCAATAGCACTAGAAGCCAAGCATAAGACAGCTTTTAATACAATGTGGGGGACATTTGCATATAAAGTCATGCCCTTCAGTCTCACCAATGCCCCAACAACATTCCAATGATTGATGTGCACAGCCTTCAAAGACTACTTGCAGAATTGGTTGAAGGTATTCATTGATGATCTGTGTGCACACTCTCGATGGGCTAACCATTTAGCTTGCTTAAGGAAGGTGTTTGAGTGATGTCGATTATATCATATATCCCTAAACCCTTTAAAGTGCCAATTTTGGGTCAAACATGGTGTGATATTGGGACACATTGTCTCAAAGAATGGTATATCCATGGATGATTAGCAAAGGTCAAGTTAATATTGGAGCTGCCACACCGCCCACTAATTACAAAGGTGTGCAAAGATTTATGGGCCAAGTGGGGTATTACCATCGCTTCATAATTTTCTATGCTAAAATCGCCAAGCCATTGTACAAGCTACTCATTATCTTTGAATGGACTGAGGAATGCCAGGAAGCATATGATCAATTGAAGCAGGCGTTGGCTAACGTGCCAATTCTATGACCCCCTAATTGGGACCTCATATTTCATGTGCGTATTGATGCATCAAACTTTACTATTGGATGTGTATTAGCCCAGCCCAATGAGTTCAAATTGGACTATCCAGTCTGCTTTGCTAGTTGTCAATTAAATGATGCAGAGGTGAACTACACCACCACACAGAGAGAGAAGGATTGGCCTTGGTTTACGCTGTCAAGAAGTATCGACATTACCTATTGGCCAACAAATTCGTATTCTTCGTGGACCATCAAGCCTTATTATACTTGGAGAATAAGCCTTGCACTATGGGAAGAATACACACGATGGTTTCTATTACTGTTGGGACTTGACTTTACAGTTATTACGGGGTAAGAAAAGGGACACAACATGTGTTAGCCAATCATATGTCAAGAATTCTAAATGGGGAACCAACTGGGCATCAAAGATGATCTCCCTGATGCTTATTTGCTCAAACTGGACATGGTACCTGAATGGAGCGAGGAGATATCTGATTATCTAGCTCATGGTTTTTCGTAGGAGGAAACACCCTTGAACAAAGATAAAATGCGGCGGCTTATTAAGCTTGCTGCACCTTATCAATAAATTGCAGGAGAGCTATATAAGCTAGGTAAAGACAATGTCCTAAGAAGATGTGTGAGAGAAGATGAGTTCGTCTCACGATATTAGATAAAGCTCATTCAGAGATAGTCGGAGGGAATTTTGTGAGCGAGATCACAGCTTGCAAGGTACTTCAAGGAGGATTATGGCAACCTTCATTGTTCAGAGACGCCATAGAATTTTTCAAAAGGTGCGAAGAATGTCAGCGATTTGCTATCCCACAACAAAGGGACAAGATGCCGCTCATCCCTATTATTGTAAGACAACCCTTCAAAAAATGAGGCATAGATTTTGTTGGACCTATTAGTCCAGCGGGGCACATCCAGCCCGATATGTGATCGTGGTGGCCATAGACTATTTCACCAAATGGATAGAAGCTAGAGCCTCGAAGTGAGCTGATGCATGAACAACAGCAAAATTCTTATATGAGCAAATTATCTCGAGATTCGGTTGCCCATTAGAATTAGTTAGTGATCGCGGCTCACATTTTATAAATGAGGTGATTGATCATTTACTTGCTGGATTCTTAGTGGTCCATCGAAAATCATCACCTTATTATCCATAGGCTAATGGTTAAGCAGAGAGTACAAACAAAATTTTGTGTACTATCTTGACAAAAACCTTGGAAGCAAGTCGAACGAACTGGGAACATAAGCTAACAGTGACCCTATGGCGCATACCAAACATCATATAAGGTAGCAACAGGATACACTCCCTTCCATCTAGCTTATGGTGTTGAGGTAGTAATGCCTCTGGAATACCTAGTTTCAAGTTTAAGGATTGCAGTGCAAGAACGTCTGACGGAGAATGCATTAGCTAAGAGGCTAATCGATTTAGAGAAGCTTGATGAGACCAGGTTGATTGCATCGCATGGACTCATGGTCGAGAAACTACGTAGGAAGCATTGGTTCGACAAAAAATTGAAACCAAAAGAACTAAAAATAGGGGACCTTGTCCTCATGTATGGTGTAGGAAGCACCAGGAAAAAGAAACTCAAATACAAAGACCTAGGACCCTTCTGAGTGTCTGAGATCACATCTCAGGGGGAGTCAGCTAGAATTGAGACAATTGACGGTGTACAAATGGAAGGTTACGTCAATGGAAGCAAACTTAAAAAATATTTTGGACCACTAACCCAAGAGATGCTCTTACAAGAACATCTCTTAAAACAACAAAAACAACTCGTAAAGGAAAAAATCCAGCAAGCTCAAGAAGAGGCTAAGGCAAGGGAGGCCAAAGCTAAATAACTACTCTAGAAGAGAATGTTACACGTCAACATGGCTTCCTTGACTCTCTCGGATGAAGAGGAACTGAACATTGAGCCAGCACGACTCAAGGTGCAACTCACTACAGCTAAAGGCCATGCAACGAGCATTACACTAATAGATACAGGATCAAGTCATAACTTGATCTCGTATGAGACATGGGTAGCCTTAGATAGACCACACCTTGAACCCACTGATGCACAAGTACGCAGTGTGCACTTGATAACTACGAGAGCTGAGGGATTTTTAAGTGTTAACATTTCCATTAGAAATAATTCCTTGGTTGGGAAGGTGTTTGTCATGCCTGCAGGTTCCATGGAAAAGGAAATGATCCTGGGACGATCGTGGATTTGTGCTAGCAAATGTAATATCCAATGGGATAAGAGGACAACACTGCTGAACGAAGGTGACAATGTCATGTCCATACCCTTATGGAGCCTGACAAACATAGGGAAACAAGCCATGAGTGAGGAGGTAGCACCATCGACGAATGAGCACGGTGACATCAACTCATAAAATAGAAAAGGCATCAGTTCCACAAACCCTACACAAACAATATCCAAAGTCACAGGGGAAACGGAAATGGGTGTGCAAGTTTCAACTCAATAACTAGCCCCACAAGAAGGAGAACAAGGATAATACGGGGACAATAAGGAAGATTCACAAAGGAGCCAAAAATTAGACTTGGACATCACAAGCAAGTTGGCAGTACTCCTCCAGACATACCAACATCCCACAAGGCATTCATAAGAAGTGGGTCCGAAAGGATTTACTACGAGCGCAGGGATACTACCAAGGTAATAGGGCAGTGTGGGTTTCCAAACCCCGCTTAGTGGCCACCATCACAAATTGTTCTGGTATTAAAAGCATGCAGCACCAACACCCAACCAAAACCAATGCTAAAACATTGGTATGGAGGAAGAAGACAACTCAACAAGATGGGTTGAGGATTGCCAAAGAAATGTCAGTAACCACTTCAATCAAGGAGCTGGATAAATACCCTGAAAGAAACAAAGAAGCTCAGCCAAGGGACATGGAGAAAAGCCCCAACCCACGGGACCTAGTAACAACATTATTCAGTTGGGTGGAAAAGGAAGAATAAAAAACTCCCACACGGAGCTAAAACGACTGCATCAACAACTATCCACTAGAAGTGCCAAGGTGTCCCCTTGGTTTTCAAGGCAATAAAAGATGAAGGTATCCATTTTTTGCCCGATGGATACAAGGTAAACTGGGTATCATTCACTCATTTAATGCATGTTTGAACGACTGAGCATGGAGAAAAAATAGAAGGTATCAATCTTACACATTCATGATCCAAAGAAGTTTACACCATAAGCCAATCCTAAAAAGTTCACGCCGTGAGCCATACCTAAAAAGTTCACGCCATGAACTGGTTCAAAACAGTTCAGGCCATGAACTGGTTCAAAACAGTTCACGCCGTGAAATGGTCACTTCTCATCACGGGGGCCAATCGCCACATGGACTTCTCATTAAGGTAGCTGCCCTATCTGACGGCTGTGCTATAAATTTAAAAATTCTTTCCTTTTTCATCATTTCGCATCGTGTGTCCATCACAACGCGCTTTGAGCTCCCGTTTTCGATCGTGCATCATCTTCCCCGGTTCTTCCAGCCCTAATCGACAGTCACATCGATTAAGGTGGGAGCTTGGACCATTTCTCGTTTTCTTTTCATATTCTTTTTTCTTTTTTTATTTTGATTTTTATGTTCAATCAATATCATGCTCGTTAACAATCATGTGCATTAGCATCATCCAAATTCTGTGTTTGTTTTAAAAATTCCTTACGGTATCATCACTTGCATGCATTGCATCTTTTGAGAAACAAAAACATAAAAAACGATAACATCACAAAAACTTGAAGTTTCATGAAACTGCCACCAAACTGTCGTTTCACGAAACAACAAGAACTTGTAACTTCACGCTTCACTGTAGTTTCATGGAACTTATAGTTCTCATGAAACAACATCTCATGAGATTCCGTCTCATGGAACTCCCTTTCACGTAAACACATTTCATGTGACCAACTTTCACGTAACATCATCTCACAGGTTTCTGTCTCACGGAACTCCCTTTCATGTAACCACTTTTCACGTAACAATATCTCACGGGATTCCATCTCCCTTTCATGTAACCACTTTTCACGTAACAATATCTCACGGGATTCCATCTCACGGAACTCCCTTTCACGTCGTGGACAAACTTTCATATAACCACTTTTCACATAACATCGTCTCATGGGTTTCCGTCTCAACGGAACTCACTTTCATGAAACTCCCTTTCACGTAACCACTTTTCACGTAACATCATCTCATGGGTTTCTGTCTCATGAAACTCCCTTTCACGTAACCACTTTTCACGTAACATCATCTCATGGGTTTTCGTCTCACGAAACTCCCTTTCATGTAACCACTTTTCACGTAACATCATCTCACAGGTTTCCATTTCACGGAACTCTTTTTCATGTAATTTGCGCTTCTTCGTTTTATGACTGGTTTGGAGATCAAAAAATCCCCGCGCGATATAAATGATACCACTGGATCTGGTTGGGCAGGGTGGTTTCTCCTCTTCCCCAAACCCAGAGTACCTCAGCCCTTCTTCCATGGACTCTTCACTACTAGTTTCAACGGTGGTCAGATAACACTCAAATGAGTGCTTACTGAGTGGCTTGAACCCACACTTTTTTGATAGGAAGATCCTGGTGATTTGATGCACTATCGTTAGGTGTAAGATCATCTGTGTGATGAGCTTTCCAGATCTTAAGTGCATGTATGTACGATTCGATAAGCTACTTTGATGTCCCAATTAAGTTTTGATCAAATTCTGTTGACCTACTTCTAAGGCCGTGAGATTGCAGAGAACAGTGATGCAAACACAACCAATTTCTCATGATTCTTTACTTCCACACAAATCTTATCCATTCATTTTATATACAATGCACTACCAGAATGCAAAGGCAATCATGAATCTTATACAATGGGAGCTGAAACTCCAAGAGGAAGGAAGAAACAAAGGTGTTTCCCTAGCAGCGGTGCCGAAAATGTTATGGGCTACCACACCTCCAAGAGAGAACTCAATGCATTCACCTAAAGGAAGAGCAATAGAACACAGCTATCGTAGGAAACTTACCAATGCTTTGAACTTGAGTCCGTTGAGGCCTCCAAGCTCACTTGTTAAGCTCCAAACCTCCAAGCTCCACCTCCACGCTGTCACCGTAGAGTCGCTCACACCATTGCATAAGGCAATCACTCTCTCTCACTCTCCCACACAAGCATGAATCATACAAGCATAGAAGAGGCACAAATGCTAGAATGCGCTCTCTCAATCTCTCTCACATCAAGACACAAAGAAGAGCTCTTAATAGCACAAAGGGGATTGTGTCTTTTCATTATGAGAAAATGCCTTATATACAATTGGCCCTTATTCACACTTGGGCACCCAAAAGTTACTTAACTAAGGCCTTGGGTGGCCAATATCTCATAAAGTACAACTTTTATAGTGCCTTTTCATGACACTTATTACTGTCCTCAATTGGAGGAGCATATTTGTTAATCCAAAATGGGATTAATAGGGGGGGCCTTCATGCTTGTGCCTCCTCAAATGGTATGACGAGACTTTGCAAGCATATCGGGGAGAGCCCCTCTACACCCCTGCAAAGTCTCATCGCTATTAGACGAGGTGTCGTCACATGGCCCGAGCACGTGGGCGATACCATTTTTTAGAGCTAATTAAGTACAAGGCTATGCAACTTATATTTATTTTTATACTTACATACACATATATCTATAGACTTAAAAATTAATGACACTTCATTAAAATTTAGTAAATCATTAATCATACTTCTACTTCTAGCATAGTTACTTATATTATTCTTTTTACTTAAATATATAATAAAATATAATAAATGATAAATCATACGTCTATTTCTAACATAGCTACTTATATTATTGTTTTCACTTAAATATATACTTATATTATTTCTAGCATAGCTACTTATATTATTGTTTTCACTTAAATATATACTTATACTTATATTTACGTTTGTACTTACTTAAGGCTTATCAATATTTGCTTATATATACAAGGGTTTGAAACACAACAGACTTCAAAAACCACAACACTTTATTAAAATTAAATTTATAATTAACACTTTTAGAGAAACGGTTTCTTGTATTCACTTGGAAGAATAAGAATTACATTGACTCCACAATCTCGAGGATGCAAGGAGAAATACACTACTTGAATGTCTTGCAATGTTCATTCTGACTCCCAACCTTCCTACCATCCAACTTAAAATAAACGTTAGAAGGGGTATCATTGGACATCAACAGGATTTCCTATGCCTAAGAAAACTAAGGGGCCAATGACTCTCTACATTAACACTAGAAGGGTCATAACCCTCCCAAAGAATAACCACATCAATGTGTGTTGATGTTGGATGGGGTGGAAGCTCCCTACACACACACACGTAACTTGAACACGAACAAAGAGAGAGAGGGAGAGACGTACAAGGCAAAATGTGTTGGAAAGTGTACTCAATTGATAATATGAAAGTACTAGTGAGTACATAAAAGGCCTAAGGCGGCTAAGGAGCCAACACACACAAGGGTGTTCACACACGGGGGAAAACTCATGTTCATTTATGGTAAAAAGTGCCTGTGTGTAAGATTTTTTCACACCAGAACTTCCCGGAGGCCAAAGCCTTATAGAGTGATCAATCGAGCCATGAGGCTTGCATTTCAATTTATACATCCATTTTGTGCCGATAGCACGCTTGCCTATAGGCAAGTCACATACTCCCATGTAGCATTTTTTTTCAATGGAGGCCAACTCCAAACGCATGGGAGTTATGTGACTTTTGCCTATAGGCAAGTCACATAACTCCCATGTAGCATTTTTTTTTCAATGGAGGCCAATTTCAAACGCATGGCTGTAACCCAATTATCATCCTCCAATTCATCAAAATGAGAAAGTGGCTCCTCATTACATGCGGTAGCAACAAGATCTATGTCAACAAAATAAAATGCATGTCGAGAGGCAACACATGTATGACATAGCATAAGTGTAGGCAGTTTGTTGTCACGCAAGGTGTCATTGAGCTAGCAGGGTCACAAATGGTTGTATCTATCCTCTTCAACCAATGCATCACCCATGGTATCTTGATCAAAGTGTGGCAAATCTAGAGTAATAGGTGGAATGTTGGACTGCTAATTGTACAAACAACAAGAGATTGATTTGGAGCCAAATAAGGCTCAATAGGTTCAGCACACCTGTACCAAATAATGGCAGCAATGTATCAATGACATCTGGGGCATTAATTGAGGGCTATAGCTTACATGAAAGCACAGGTTAAGATGCATATTCATCAAAGATGACATCTATGGACACAATAATCTTCCTAGTGGAATGTACATACAGCCTGTATCCCTTGCTCTCATTGATATACCCCACAAAAATACATTTCACTGCCTTTGCTTCAAGTTTATGTCTTTGCTACGCTGGTACATGTATGTAAACCAGACATCCAAAAACATGCATATGAGTGACTACAAGGATTCTATCACTCCAAGCCTTATAAGCTATCATAGATTTCAATGCTTTAATGGGACAGCGGTTTAGCACATAGTTGGTACACATGCCCGCTTTAAGCCAAAATCTAGATGGCAAATCCTTGATTTTAAGCATACATCTCGCCATTTCCATAAGTGTACGATTACAGCCCTCAGCTACACCATTCTGATGTGGTGTAAAAGGAGTAGTACATTGATGAGAAATACCACGTGACTGCATAAAAGGTGTAAACTCATATGTCAAATATTCCCCCCTCTCGATCTGTACGCAATGTTATGAGCTTATGGTTGATGGAAAGCTGAAAATGCATGTGATTTAGCTTTCAAACCATACACCAAACAAAAATGAGTGTAATCATCAATGAAAGTCATAAAGTACAGATGCCCTACAAAAGATGATGCCCTCATAGGGCCACATAAATCACTATTTACGAGCTACAATGGCCGAGTAGCTCACACAATGCCATACTTTGGAAAGGACTGATGATGCATCTTTCCTAATATACATCCCTCACATACATGCTTGTGTGGGAGTTGCATAGGTGGCAACTCATGAACCGTAGACTGACACTATAAATGCATAAGAGAAGGGAAATTAAGGTGACTAAACTGAGCATGCCATAGTTCAGTGTCATGCATAACTTGTGATGTGGAAGCAGCCATAGCATCATCATGAGAATCACTACTCATGTCAATCTTGTAAAGGGCATTGCACAATGTACCAGAGAGCATAAGCGCATTAGAATCTATTCTATCATAAATGGAGTAGCAATGATAAAAAACTAGATTTTGAGACCATCTTTTGCAAGTGCTGAGATAGAAATAAGATTCTTGCAAATTCTAGGTACATGCATGTAAAGTATTTACAAGAGTAAACGTGTCCCCACTACACGACGTTAACTCCACATTGCCAATGCCTTTAATGGCAAATAAGATTCTTGCAAATTCTAGGTACATGCAAAGTATTTACAAGAGTAAACGTGTCCCCACTACATGACGTTAACTCCACATTGCCAATGCCTTTAATGGCATATGATGCATTATTAGCACACAAAACTGTACCACCTGACAGTGCATCTCTCAACGTAGCAAACAACTTCTTGCACGAAGTGATGTGCTCTATGTAGCACCTGAATCAAAATACCAAATTAGCATTTGATAATGACAAACAAGAGGTAGGCAAATCACTATATGTGACTATTAAGGCATAGCCATTATGTGCAAAATTTGCTTCCTCGGCATTGTCACCTGTAGTTGCAGCGCAAGACCTTGCTGCTGCTTCTTTTTCTCTCTCTCTTTATGCTTCCTGCATTCCTCAATTACATGACCAGGTTTCTAACAATAGTTACATCTCTTCTTCTTCTTCTCAGTCTTCTCTGCTTTGGACTTAGGAGGATCTGAATGGGTTTGTGATTTGCCCTTAGGTTTAGCATTGGAACTGGTCCTATATTTTCCTTTGCCACCCATGATAGGAGGTAGCAAAAGCCTGATTTGTACGATCATGTTGTTCCAATTGGAATGAGATTACCCTTCCTATAACAAGAGAGTTACCAAATCATCAAATGTGTACGAATCCGTATTTCTCTTCGTCTCAAGAGGCGAAGAGTGGTAGCAAATCCTTGATAGGATTTAGGCAAACCATTGAGAACCGTAGAGATAAGTGAAATGTCAGGTATCATCTCATCAATATTGATTAATTGCTTTTGCAAATCCTTAACACGAGTGAGAAACCCATCCATAGAATCACCCTCAGTCATATGCTCCAAGTCAAGCTTTTTCCATAAATAAGCTACTACACGAGCTTCATTCCAGATTTGATACAAAGAGGCAAGTATATCCCATGCACTTTTAGAAGTACATGTACAAATATGAGGTATGACTTGCCATTTACACGAGAGAGCATTCAAGGCATGAGTCGGCGCATCTTTAGCATCCCATCTAAGTTGTTCTTGTGTAGAAGGAACAGGCGTAGGCGGTGCACTTCCACTGGAACCAGAATCACTCGTTCAACAGTGGATCTTGATGTGCTAGCTATAGATGCGGGGCTAGCATACAATTCTTGTGAGAAACTATCATATTTAGGCAGTAATGATGAGCAAGATTTAGAGAGAGCACATTCATGCTAATTGCAGCTAGTCACACGAAGATCTTTAATTTTGGTGAAAAACACCTCCACCGGTTCACCGATTTTCAACTTCTCTTGTTAAAAATTGATTTTTAAGATTCTGAATCCTTGAAGGATTCATGGTCTCATACTAGCTTTGCAACAAAGAGCATGCTTCTACAATTGTTGGAGACATGCTGAACTATGGTTAGCATGCTATCTTCAAGTAGTGATGATAATGCAAAGAGCATCTTCACCCCTTCATCTCCAAGCTTGGACAAGATCGGCAATAGGTGATATAGGGTTGCCACCATCAACATCTCTCATTGGTGGAGTGAAGTCTTAGAGGTGAGCATATTTTTACATGAAGCATCAAACCTCTCCAACAAGTAAAAGATGAAAAGATGGTGTGTGGGTTTTACTATAGCCAAAGGAGCCGCTGTAAAAAGGTATACAAAAAATGGGAGTAGGCAAGGCATAAGAAGAAGTTAAAATACCTTATAAAATTTCAAATATGGGTCCAAAAGTGTGGAATCTGGTGCCCTAGTACGAAGGCGGTAACCCTTGAATCCCACAATTACCAGCTCATTCAACCAACTACTTTGACTAGAACAGCACTTGTGTATCTATAGTTGCCATACACACATGGTATCTGTAGCTGCCATACACAATACTCACACATTCGAAAACTCACCAAACACGTATAAGAATGCAAATCAACAAACAATCCCACAAAAGGGGCCTCTAACCAATGTTTAGTTGTACAATAGGCCAATTGGTGACCTTCAACAAAAGAAAAACACGTGCTCTAAATTAATATGTAATCACAATACTAATACAGTAGTCCAATTGATGAATCATGACCTTCAACAAAAGAAAAACACGTGCTCTAAATTAATATGTAATTACAATACTAATACGATAGGCCAATTCAACAAAAGAAAAGCACGTGCTCTAAATTAATATGTTATAACACTACTAAATAATTAGCAATTTCATAGCATATAAAAGAAAACCAGAAAATTCAACCACTGCTAAGCGCAGCGTGCCTTGAAGTTTGAACCTACACGCGAAGAAGACTATGAGCAAAAGCGTCTGTGATGCTATTTGGCAGCAGCAGCAGCCACATCAGGAGGGCGGTGAGCTTCAAACGCAGCAGCAGGAACTGTAAGAGTAGAGTGGATCCTTTGGTGGTTGATGAGCTTCAAACCCTCAGCGAGCATGGGCAGCTTGACATGGCCACGGATGCCCTCTCTCGCATTAACACACCACCTCCCATCCCCACTTACATATCCCTCTTGAAAGCATGCCATCACAGGAAATCCCTGGCCCACGCCAAGATAGTCCAAACCCACCTCGCCCAACAGAAGCTCGACCTCTCCGGCTTGCTTGGTGACTACCTGGTTGTAACCCTCGCCAAATGTGGTGCCATTGAGGATGCACTCCTTACATCCCGTACATTGCCTTGCCGTACTGTCTTCTCATGGACTGCCATCATCACTGCATGCACCGAATGTGGTCGACATCAGGATGCCCTCAAAATGCATCAATGCATGCTGGATGATGGTGTAGAACCAGACCATTTTACCTATGTCAGCCTCTTTAAAGCTTGCAGCATCATACCGGACCTTGAAGAGGGCAAGAAATTACATGCGGAGGCACGTAGGAAGGGATATGCATCACATGCCTTTGTTGTTAATACTCTTGTGAGTATGTATGGGAAGTGTGGGAGCATTGTGGAAGCTGAGGATGTGTTTGGTGGACTATCTCAGCGTGATATCGTTTCGTGGAATGCGTTGCTCTCTGCATATAATGAGCAGGGTGAAGGAGTGAAAGCTTTGCGGTTGTATAGACAGATGCAAGAGGAAGGCTTGACTCCAGACCGGACAACTTTCGTGATTGCCCTTCAAGCATGTGGCACACTGGCAGATAAGGATGAAGGTTTTTTAGTAGGACCATGTTCCAAAGCAATACTTTTGGAAATCGGACAGGCATTATATGCTGATGTTCAGAAAAATGAATTTGCCTCAGATATTCTTGTCGGTAATGCTCTTCTGAGTATGCATGCAAAATGTGGGACCCTCATGGAAACAGAGAATGCATTTGTGGGCTTATCCCAGCATGATGTCGTATCATGGAATGCGATGCTCTCATCGTACGTTGAGCGGGGCATAGGAGTGAAGGCTTTGCAATTGTACACAAAGATGCAGGTGATTCCAGACCAGCTGACGTTGGTGATTGCCCTTCGGGCTTGTGGCATCCTTGCAGACAAGGAAGAAGCTATTGTTGTGAAGGGGCAGTTGACCAAAGTGATGTCTCTGGAGATTGGGCAGGCATTACACAGGGATGCTTGGATAAAGGGCTTTTCTTTGGATCTAATGTTCGGTACCACCCTTGTAAGTTTCTATGGAAAATGTGGGACTATTGTGGAAGCAGAGAACGTGTTTGGTAGGTTGTCCCAGTGCAATTCCGCATCATGGAATGCAATGCTCTCGGCTTATGTTGAGCAGGGCCAGGGAGAGAAAGCATTGCATTTATACAGACAGATGTATGAGGAAGGTGTGCATCCAGACGAGCTGTCATTAACAATTGCCCTTCGAGCATGTGGCTCCCTTGAAGCTATGTCTTTGGAAATTGGCCAGGCATTACATGTTGATGCTCGGAGGAAGGGCTTTGCTTCTGATGTCTTTGTCATTACTGCCCTTGTCAATATGTATGGCAAGTGTGGTACTATTGAGGAAGCAGAGAATGTGTTTGGTTGGTTGTCTCTGCGGGATGCCATGTCTTGGACCATGATGCTCTCAGCATATGTAGAGCAGGGCCAAGCAGAGAAGGCTTTGCAGTTGTACAGGCATCTTCAAGAGGAATGTGTGCCATTGAATGATACTGCTCTAATTTGCGCTCTGCGGGCCTGCAGTGAAACAGGCAACTTAGAGGTATGTAAACATCTTCATTATACCATTGTCTTTGCTTGTTTTGAAATGAATCTTTCATTGGAAGCCACTCTAATTTATGCATATGGGAGTTGTGCAAGCATGGGAGATGCCCAAGCAGTTTTCGATGGGCTGCCACAGCCTGATTTAGTTTCATGGAATGCATGCATTGGTGGTTATGCAGGACAAGGAAGATGTTTAACAAGCTTGCAAATGATTGAAAAATTGCAACTGGCAGGTAATAAGCCAAATGGATCAACATTTGCCTCAGCTCTTTCCGCTTGCAGTCATGCTGGCCTTGTAGGTAAAGGTCTAGAGTATATGAATTCCATGAGCAAAAATTATGGCATAACTCCAGAGTTGAAGCATTACGGCAGTATGGTAGACCTCCTTGGGCGGGCAGGGGGCTTCAAGAGAGTAGATAATTTTTTGAAGAGGATGCCCATGCAGGCTGATCTGACCTTTTGGTTGTGCTTGTTGGGTGCATGCCGTATACATGGGAATGTGGACCTGGGAAAAGTGGCCTTTGATAATGCTGTGAATTTGCAGCCCAAGGAGGCTGCTGCATATATTTTGATGTCAAACATCTATGCTGATGCAGGGCTGCAAGAATGTGCAAATGAGGTGGAAAAGGTTAAGACAGAAAGGTGTGTAAAGGACACGACCGGCCATAGCTGGATTGAGCGCAAACATGTGTGTGCTATTTTTGGAGATACACAAGTGCCCAGAAGCAAAACATCTGACCTGCCCACATAATTGAGTAAAGTTTTCAATAGGAAAGGTCGCCTTTAACATTCAAAGCATATTGTGTGTTATGTTACAGAAGAAGCAAAGGAATGGCTTACAAAATAGCAGTCCACAGAGTTTGGGCTGCTGAACATTTTAATTTTGTTGCTTGCATGGAAAAGTTACCATACAACAAGCTGATATCAGTGATAAAGTTTGCATGTTACAAATTGAGTTGGGAGGGTCAATGCGAACCCAAGGAGCAGCAAGGTGTAATAGTTTCCTTAACAAAAGGTTAAGGGATAACATAGGTGATAATGATCACTCAAGGGTAAATGAGGTTGGATGGATCAAGCACAGTTTATGCCGTGGATTCTCTCTTTCTCTCTCTCTCTCTCTCTCTCCCCCCCTCTTCTCTTCGTTGATAATAGCAGGTGGTGCTGAAAGAGAACAATGCTCAAGAGACTCTGAAAGCATCACGATTACTATCCTGGGGAATAGTTGATGGGGTTGGGAGTTTCTATCGGGTGTTTCCACAATGCCTAGGTGAATGGAGAGCTGCTTTATTCTTGAGCTTGTGCAAAGTCTTGTCAAAACATCAAGGAGCACTAGTTGCTTTGATGTAGCACAAGGCAAGAACTGTTGAAGCTGGGCCATGCCTGGACAGCATGGACAGGAACGCCAGTAACAGGAATCCCTTTGATGATACTTTTGCTGCAGCCACACGCAGCTTGCCTATGAAACAGATAGTCCAGCTGAAGACTCTTGGAAATAAGGCAGGCTTCACAAGCGATTGCCTGATTTGTGTGCACTTGGCTGGGAGGAAGATTATGGGTCACTTATAGCCCCACACAGCCTACCCGGACATTGCGAGCTGGGAACACAATGCGTGTACAGCCAGGACAAACCACCCTAAACTGGTTCAATGCACATACATGTGCCACTTCAGCTGATTACATACATCCAAAGGATCCATCATGTAGGAGAGACAGTTGCTCAAGGCGACACTGAGTGTTGGTAATGCAGGGATCACACATTGGATGAAGTCTCATGGACTTTCCATGGAAGTTGGATAAAACGTTATGGACTTACATGCTTGCGATGACAGGCAGCCATATTGACCAAACAGGAGGAAAACAGAGCTGTCTTTTGACAGGGTTACAAACATAGGACATGGGTACGCGACATGCTCCCATCAAGATTGGGTCTGCGTAATGCCCACTCTCTCACATTTACTCAGTAGGGGTTCAGCAAGATGCTAGGCCACTTCAAGGTTCGGGGCACTGTTCGAAAAAAACTATTTTCCCAAAAAGTAAAAAACCTTCATCTAAAAATTGTGAAATTATTTATAAATTGGTTGCTCAATACTACAGTTCTACTCCAGATAACTTGGTTCATGACCTTGGTACATCCATGGGTCCAATACCTAAATGATCCTTGGGATTTCTTCGGACTCTTCCAAAAGTCGTGGGTCACGGCCTTTCCAAGGATTGCATCACTAGATCTCCTCTTGGTCACACCTAATGGGGACCCAAGGAAGGAGTTGAGTCAAGGCCCTATAACTTCTCATCCATTCTTTCACCGAATTCATCAATGGTATCTTTGGATCACTCTCCCATGTATGGAGATCAATGTCCATCCCTTGGATGGGATGTTGCCATCCCTTAGATAGGAGGTCATCTCCACCTGGAGCTTCCCTCAAGTTGCAAATAATACACAAGTCATATCCAAGTTCCTTTGTTACTTCCCACATCTTAGATAGTTTCGTGTGGCTCCATCCTTGGGACACGGGTCTCCAAGAGGTATTCAACAGGGGTTCCTTATGACCTTACTTTGTTTTTTCAATCAAGTGTAATTCCAAATAAATTCTCATAATTTCTTAAGGCAAAGAGAACCATCCTCATTAACAATTTTATATTTGAATCATCTAGATATATAAGCATAGTAATTTATTCAAAATATACTATTTAATATGCACACATAATTAAAGAAGACCACTCACTTCTTACTTTTGGTCCTACTTAAAAGGAAGAAGAATTTCTTCTACTTGTACTACAAATTCTAGTAGCGTCTTAGCTCTAACTTCATTATACAGGCAATAACTAAATTATCATACATAATTAAAGAAGACCACTCACATCTTACTTTTAATCCTACTTAAAAGGAAGAAGAATTTCTTCTACTTGTACTACAAATTCTAGTAGCGTCTTAGCTCTAACTTCATTATACAGCCAATAACTAAATTATCATACATAATTAAAGAAGACCACTCACATCTTACTTTTAATCCTACTTAAAAGGAAGAAGAATTTCTTCTGCTTGTATAAAAATTTAGCAGCATCTTAGCTCTAACTTAATCATTCAAGCAGTAACTAAACTATCATACATAAGGAGTTATATACATAGATATCTCATGAATAAGCCTTTATAAGCATAGGTATTGATTTCTTAAGCCTAGATATGTAGAAACAGTTCTGGTATGTGCATGCACATGCATAGACCTTATTGTCCATAAGTATACACTTATATAGACAGTGTATGCATGAGCATACACATGCATAGACATGGTATGTATGAGCATAAGCATAGTTAACATAAGTATGCATATCGAGATGATGTCCTTCTAAACAATCCTAAGCTAAATCAAAAGTATGTCTAGCAATTTAGATCACACTTTACAACCTAAAAATGGTTTACCACACCCCTATGTCATTCTCATTATACATTACAATTATTAATTGGGAAAAATCATGGGATGGTTAAATTCCCATGTCTTGTACAAAACTTCATTACCTTACTAGGATAATCTTATCACATAAAAGAGATACCTTATCACACTTGAATGCATACATGTGTATTAGTATCACTTGCCTAAGCATTTACTTGTATTATCATCACTAAATTATGCAATTTATACCCATTAATATCACTTACATGCACATGCACATTCATTGTTGTGGTAATGCTCACATAAGCTTATTCTAACCTTAATATCTCTAACACAAGCACATACATTGATTAGCATGACTTACATAAGCATATGTATGTATTAACATCACTTGCATAAGCATATACATGCATTAACATCACATAAACATATGTAGGATTATTACCATTTCTTAATCATGATTCCCTAATTAGGTTTTCAGCCCCATACACATAATATTATGATTTCCTAAAGTCCCATACACATAATATTATCAATGGTATGTAACCATATTGATAGGCTAAACTCTCAACCTAATAGATATGGCTACATAATAATTAATGAAGCATGGAATTCTCACAACATCCGTAGACCTAGATTGCACAATTATGGATTAATCCTTAATCCAATCACACCCAATTAAAAAATCCTTAATTAGAGATAATTCATAGAGATCATTTTTTTTCTTAATCATCCAAAAAATTTACCACAACAATTAGCCCTAACTAGTCTACATAACCTAACACTTATTAAAATTCTACTCATACCTAGAACTCTAGCAAATCCACTTAATTGTCCTAATATGTACATGATTAGTTACCAATAATTTAGGAAAAATCATGGTATAATTAGCTCCTTCTGCCCTTTGTACAAATCTTTTATGATAGGAATTAAACTCCATAATCACCACCATAGACAATCCCAAAAAAAACTTGCAAGATGAGGATTATCACCCTCTATAACCTAGTCAATTTAGGCTTATTAACTACTAATTTAAATATCTCAATTTTCATCATGCAATAGACATAGTCATTAGAAAAATATGAAAATAGAACAACTTTAATCAATCACTTGCAAATAGACAATTCCTATGAGCAATCTCAGCAATTTGAAAAGAGAACAATCAAAGACAAATAAAAAATTACAACTAGGAAGTAATAGGGATAGAGATTAATGATACCAATGATTTGAGAGATACTCCTTTGGTTTGCATCAACTTTGATCAAAGACAAAGCTTCTGTCAATTTATAAATATGAAAAAAATGAAAGTTAATACATCAAAATGGCTCAACAATAAGCTGTCCAACCTTAAAAATAAGGATAAATGTCCAACATGATAAAAATTTTAAAAAATCTTGAAATTTATAATTTCTCGACTAAAAATAACTATTGTTCTAAATTTCTACCTAAATATTTTACTAAACAAAGCTAAAATTACTCACTTTTGCACAAAAAGTGCTAAAAATAGCCCTAATAATAGAGGTTATCACTCCCTCCACACTTAAATATGAAGCGTTCTCGCGAGTATAATCGACTATCAACCCCATAGTTATGCTCCTCTACATCTTCATAGAATTTGCAATATAAAGCTAGTACTAATTAAATTATCCCAAATAAAACTTGCACTTAGGTTATGCAAAGCCTTGTATAGCTTGAAGTAGGCTCCCAGAGCATGTACACTTTGTGGTGCAATCTTAGCAAGTCCTCATAGAACTCAGGCGGCCTAACTATTTTTCACTTGACCTTGTAGTTTTTTGGTTTACGTAGCTGGCTAAAAATAGTAAGCCTCTCTCTCTCTTTGATATTGGTGTCAGGAAGCCTGTTTAGGTTCTCATCCATTAGATTGAGACCATATTGATCATGGACCTCGTTCTTTGTGCAATGGAAGTATTGTTATAGGGGGAATTCTACTACTTTTACTATATACGTTAGATACCTAAAACATCAAGAACCACATGTCAACAGATATAATGATGCACACACAACATTAAACAAACACTAAAACAACTACTATAAAAGGTTAGACACTATAAATCCTTTATTCTCTTCCCTAGGTAACCATACATATATTGTCTAGATATCCACCAATACAACATCTGACATGGTTGTGCCATCATCATTTTATACTGGTATGATATAGCGAGTATAGTTGGGTAGTAGGCACATCTACAAGTACCTACTACATCTACAAGTACATGTGCTACACATGTACATCTACAAGTACATGTGTTACACAATAAGTTATATATAGTACACACAGTAATTACAACAAGGCACATATGGTACATATTACAAGATACAGTAGGTATGGCTTGTTCAACCTGCATTAGGCATCCCAAAATAGTAAGGTTATTAAGAACGTTGTTACACTAGGGAGTGTACAGGCTATACGTACATTTGTGTACAGAAGTAAAAGTGGTGGAGAGATGCACAATGGTGTAAGGAGAAGTATTATATACATATGATGACTTAAAAAAAAAACACATTCTAATAGGCACCTAGGTTAAATGCAGTCATGGAGCTAGCTTGAGATATTCTTGCCTAGTGTAAACGAGGTGATGTACATTGTCTAGACCTCCTATTGAGGTGGAAAAGGTGTTGGCTATGGGAAGATGCACCTACTTGCCTATTATAGTCAACCCAATGGTGTAAGGATAAAGCTATTGGCTAGGGGAACATGTTATGAACTGTTTGAGAAAGAAGGGAGGAGATGCTTGATTGGTTTGTGGAGATGAGGGGTAGGGGGTGGAGAAAACCATGTCAGTTAGGTAGATACATGCAATGAGTTTTTTTTAAATGGTGCTCAATCCTTTATAGTTCATGATCACAAAGTAAGGTGAATAAAATTATTACATGAAAGTTTGTGTCTTTTACATGCTTTTTATTATGATCCAAAAAGTGTACTTGATTTTTTAATATTTAGTGTGTGTGTGTGTGTGTGTGTGTGTGTGTGTGTGTGTGTGCACGCGCATTATATGTTTACATTTTGTAATCAAATATGTGTGTGTGTGTGTGTGGTATCATCCATTGATTTATGTGCTTAATGGGTGTGAATATATGTATATGTGTGGTGTTATTTAGGTGTGCTATAAACATTTTTAGATTTGTTGAATGTCTGTGTGTTATGCGTTTTAGTGTTTATATTATGAGGCAAACACATTGTCCACTCCAACAAAAGGCGATAAAAAATCTTGAGAATATCACCCAGGGAGGCAAAATGGCCGTATAACAAGAATGAAGCCACCATTGGAGCTGGAAAGAAACTTTGTTTTCTAAAAATAATCCAATCTAGGATTAGGGAACCAAGTCTAGATAATGAAGTTGACTAGAGAGCGTTCTCAACATTTCCCAACATTTTCCTAGATGTAATCCCTTGTGGGAAGCTAGATGTCTCCTTTTCCTCAAGTTTTTTTTGGGAAGGACCTTGAACATGGAACAAGGACAATAAACTTTACATAGTTGTTAACTACAACGGTAAGGGTGTCCTATTAGACTGGTTAGCTTGGAAGTCACTGGTGTGAATAGCTCTACACACGGGCACTTTTTACCCTATAATGGCAAGGTTTTTTTCCCTGTGTGAACACACTCTTGTGTGTTTACCACATCATCCCTAGCGCTAGGGCTTCTATTAGTATTCTTGTATCCCACTCATTTCTTATCATTATCATTGAGTACTTTCCAGCATCCAGCTTCATCTCTCGCTCTCAGATCACTGTGTGTGCATGTGTGTCTGTGTGAGTGTGCAAAGCATATTCTCCCTCATCCAACATTGGTATCAGAGCTAAGTTTTACCGCCTCGGTTGTTTTAGTATCTTCGTTTTGGATCCTGCGTGTATTTGACCTACCATCATCGACATTCGTGCCTCCTCCCACCTCGACTTCCTGCCATTGGCCTTGTTGCTCTCCTTGTTGGCATGGCCACCTATTGGCTTTTCAGAGGTTGTTTTAGACCTTGTCTCCTTGCTATTAGTCTCTAAAGTGGTGAAGCTTGGTGTACATTGCTGGTGTTTTACATATACACTGTCGTACATCCATTCATCTTCGCCACACAAGCCTGGGTAAGCTCTTGCACTTCTCATTTTACGTAGATCTAGGGTTTTTGCCTACTATGTACATTGGTCACCTTTTCTCTATGATGTCGTAAATTTTGGCCAACCCCACACATTAGCACTACACTCAGCTCAAGCTTTTAGAAGCTTTCGGCATTGGATTTCTGTATCCATCAAGTTTTATTATTTCTACTATTGTTGCTACTGTCTAAATACTGGCATTCAGCTTTCAGCATTGGAATTTTGAGTTCGTCAATTTTGCCTAGCCAACCATTCGGCACTCCTTTTAACATTGGACTTCTGTGTCCATTGATTTTGCATGGTCAGCCACTAAGCTACGTCCGTCAGCTTAGCTTGGCTAGTAGATCAGCCCTTGGCTTTTATCAACATCAGCACACTTGAATATTCAGCTTCAGTTGTATACTCAATGATTGATTAGCCAGTTAGCTACTTCCCCCTCGACCTTCGACTTCTAGCTTTCGGCATTGGACTTTCTTGTCCATCACTTATATCAGTCGGCTTTGCCCAGTTAGCCATTTAGTATTTGGCTTTCCTAATTCAACTATTCTACTTTAGGCATTCTGCATTAAAGCATTCCACTTCAGCATTTAGCTATTTTGGTTCAACTTTGAGCATTCGGCATGCTTGGGGGGGGGCACATGATGTGTATTTTTGATGTGGTGATGTCTTTGGTCACTTATGCACTTGACCTCTCAGTTATAGTTTGTCTTGGAGACATACCTATATGCAGTGATGTTTTACTTGCTGGATGTTTCCTAATGTTGAATCAAGTCCTTCTTTGAGTTGCCTCACCTTTGCAGCTCATTAATGACATGGATGCTAATGGAATCGAACTGTTACATTATTGCCTTGTCACTATGCATAATTCACAGTTTCTTTACATCAATCTGTGTGGAATCACACATCCTTTTTACATTGCCATGCTGAGAGGTTGCCTTATACTCTGATGGTTTGAGTTGGATATATGCGTTACTATCCCACTTGTCAAATTTGTTATATCAACCCACTCCATTATTGATTCACCTTGTTGTCTTATCCATTGACAAGGTTATGTTTTAGAAGTATTGACATTCAGTGGACCTTGACAGTAGTTTATCTCTTGATGTTGTTCACAGTGCTCACATTATCTATTTCTTGCTGACTCGAGTGCGCCTGTTTTGGTTCTGAATCAGTCCTTTATTGTTGCTACTACCATTTAGTCAGATTCAGCAGCCCAACTTTCCCATGTTGCTCTAATGCTATGGGTGATGCATTACTTGATGAAAATGCAATCATTATGATCTCCCACTGACAGCAATTGGACATGCACTGCCTTTGGTCATGCATCTTATTTTACTAATTTTTCCCTTGTTATTTCCACATTATATGAGGAGCCACTTTCTATTCTTTGTGATGCATTGGAAGCTGGTCATTGGGTTAAAATCATGCATTCAGCCTTCTGCTCCTCCTGACATTCAACAGATTTAGCAAAAATTGGCCTTGACGATTTGCTCGTACGTTACAGCATGCATTTGATGTTTCGACATTGGACTTTTGCATAATTTAAGTATCCAGTTCATAGAAATCGAGGGGGCATCCTGCTACCTCCAATGAAGCTTTTGATGCTGGCCCTTATCAACAAGCTATCGGATACCTTATTCCACATGTAGTACCCATCTAAGAACTCATTATTATGCAGTGTCACAGTTGGACAAATTTTAGCATTGCCCCAACTTTGGCATTGGCATGCAGTGAAGTAGAAATGCATTTTCTTGATGCTTGCCGCCTCCACTAATAGCTATTGGTGGGCATGATGTTCTGACACTAAGGCTTCCAATAGTGGTAACTGTTTCCCGACAGTACCACTTCAGGTTGTGAAGCTGAGTACAACATAGCATTCACAGCTATTGTGGAATGTGTAGCAGATCTTGGTATTGGATAGCTATCTTCTACCACCATTTTTTCACTGATAGTCAGAGCACATATACCGTCGTGTAGACATAGCACATTCAGGTGCATTATCGCTATGTCACAAAAGGCTCCATGTAGGAGAGATTGCCTTGACCTATGTGTCTACACAAGCCAATGTAGCAGATGGGCTTCCCAAAACTCTTTCCAAGGTAGTTCGCTACACCCTGTATATGTTCACACCATTCACTTCAGGGGGTTTGTTAGCCTGGTTAGCCTAGAAGTCCTTAGTATGAACAGCCCTATGCACATGCACTTTTTACCCTGTGCTGGTGGGGCAGGGGTTATTTCCCCGTGTGAACACACTCTTGTGTGCTAGCCACATCATCCCTAGGGCTAGGGCTTCTTTAGTAATCTTGTATTCCACTCATTTCTTATCATTATCATGGAGTACTTTTTAGCATCGAGCTTTGTCTCTCTCGCTCTTAGAGCTTGTCTGTTTGATGTGTGTGCTTGTGTGTCTGTGTGAGTGTGCAAAGCATCTTCTCCCTCATCCAACATTGGTATCAGAGCTAAGTTTTATGTCTTCGGTTGTTTCCCTGTGTTGAACACACTCTTGTGTGCTAGCCACATCATTCCTAGGGCTAGGGCTTCTATTAGTACTCTTGTATTCTACTCATTTCTTATCATTATCATCGAGTACTTTCCAGCATCGAGCTTCGTTTCTCTCGCTCTCAGAGCTTGTCTATTAATGTATGTGCTAGTGTGTCCAGCTAAGTTTTATGGCTTTGGGTGTTTCTCCGTGTGAACATACTCTTGTGTGCTACCACATCATCCCTAGGGCTAGGGCTTCTATTAGTACTCTTGTATTCCACTCATTTATTATCATTATCATCATCGATTACTTTTCAGCATCATCGAGCTTCGTCTCTCTCGCTCTCAGAGCTTGTTTGTTAATGTGTGTGCTTGTGTGTCTGTGTGTGAGTGTGCAAAGCATCTTCTCCCTCATCCAACATTGGTATCAGAGCTAAGTTTTACGGCTTCAGTTTCAGTGTCTTGGTTTTGGAGTCTGCACACATTTGACTATCGGCACCTACCATCAACATTCGCGCCTCCTCTCGCCGACTTCCTGGCCCATTGGCCTTGTCACTCTCCTTATTGGCATGGCCACCTGTTGGCTTTTCAGAGCTAGTTTAAGAACTTGGTTGTAAATCCATTAGCTCCTCGCCACCCACCATTAGTCTCTGAAGCGGTAAAGCTTGGTGTACATTGATGGTGTTTTACATCTACACCGTCATACATCCATTCATCTTCGTCTCGCCACAAGTTTGGGTAAGCTCTTGAACTTTTCATTTTACACAGATCTAGGGTTTCTGTTTACTATGTACATTGGTCACCTTTTCTCTACGTTGCCATATATTCTAGCCAACGCCACACACTATGCAGTGTCACAGTTAAGCAGGTTTTAGCATTGCCCCAACTTTGGCATTGGCATGCAGTGAAGCAGAAATGTGTTTTCTTTATGCTTGCTGCCTCCACTGATAGCTATTGGGCATGATGTTTTGACATTAAGGCTTCCAATAATGGTAACTGTTTCCCACAGTACCAATTCAGGTTGTGAAGGTGAGTACATCGTAGCATTGACAGCTATTGTGGAATGTGTATGGCTTCACCGTCTATGGTGGTAGATCTTAGTATTAGATAGATGTCGTCTACCACCATTTTTTCACTGACAGTCAGAGCACATATGCAGTCGTGCATGCAGACATAGCACATTCAGGTGCATTATGTCAAGAAAGGCTCCACAAGAGAGATTGCCTTGACCTATGTGTCTACACATGCCAATGTAGCAGATGGGCTTATCAAAACTCTTTCCAGGATAGTCTGCTACACCCTGTACATGTTCATCAGACCATTCACTTCAGGGAGGTTTGTTAGCTTGGTTAGCCTAGAAGTCCTTGGTTTAAATAGCCCTACACATGGGTACTTTTTACCATGTTGTGGCGAGGGTTTTTTCCTCATGTGAACACACCCTTGTGTTTTAGCCACATCAACCCTAGGACTAGGGCTTCTATCAGTACTCTTGTATTCCACTCATTTCTTATCATCATCATCGAGTTCTTTCCAGCATCGATCTTTGTCACTCTCGCTCTCAGAGCTTGTCTATCATCACTGTGTGTGCATGTGTGTTTGTGTGAGTGTGTAGAGCATCTTCTCCCTCATCCAACATGTCCATGAAGAAGCTTCTAGGGGTAAGAGGCAAGGTTGTTAAAATTATCTAGAAGAACTAATGACTCTTACCCGAAGAAGGTAAGAACATAACAAATAGTTTCCCAAGTCTTCAAAGAATCTTTGCCAAGTGTTGAAAGGAGTTTTGAGGGGTTCTCTGTGTAAAATAAGGTTATGGACCATCATTGAATAAGAAAATTAAGAAGCTCACCACTAGCTTACTTCCTCCTTTTGCCAAGGAGGAGCAGTGAGATTGTTAGGATTCCCATGGTAGAAAGTATTGCTTCTTCTATTTGGTATCTACCATTGATAAGGAGAGGATCTTCAGATGCATCCATTACTTGAATTGCTAAGGACCCATTGGGGAACACTTCTACTGCTTTTTGGTGGATGATCCGATCCATAATTGTTAAAGCTTCCCTAAGAACTTACCATATCTTGAATAATAGGTAAGGTGGATAAGCTCCTCTTCTTTGAAACACCTTTGGCTTGAGGAAACCATCATGTTAAGGTTTTCATTTTAATTATGTGGCCTAAGGAAACCATCCATGGTAAGCTTTTCTTCTTGAGTGTGTGGCCTCTTCTTTGAAACGCCTTTGGCTTGAGGAAACCATCATGGTTATCTTTTCTTCTTAATTGAGTGGCCTCTACGTATTACAAAGACATCCTTCAGATCTCATCCAAGCATTCCAAATGAAGTAGGCTTTGGTTCATTGAATCTTGTTGTCCTATGCCTTGTTGGTGTAGTTTCTAAGCAATCCTTCTTCCTTAAATTAACCCCCCAAGAATATATAGCTCATTTAAGTTCTAAGACTATGGTCTAAACAAAAAGGAAGTGACAGAGTGGTTAACAAAAAGAGGACCAATTATGTTCATGTGCAAAGGTGCATAATGTACATATATGTAAGATCAACTCTTAGAATTAAGCCTTTATTGAATGTGGCTCTTAAAAATAAAGGGTTAAATTTATAGTTAGATACAATGTGAAAAACATAGAAATATGGATCACTTAGAATGATGATTAAGAAAATGAGTAAAGGAGATCATAGGTACCCTATATAAATATAAACCTTATCCCAATAGTGTTAGGATGAACCTAACTAATGCAAGGTGATCTTGGAGCTTATGGAGAATACCTTAAAAGTTATGTTAAGTAAGAAATTCAAACTTTAGAGAGTGAATATATTAATCTAAAAACAAGGACCTAGCTTTTAAGATGCATGGAGAAAAACAAACCTTAATCATTTCAAATTAAAGGTTTTGTTTAGGAACCATTATCATACAATATAGAGAGAAAAGGGGACTTATGTTATAGAAAACTGGGGCTAATTTCTAATGATGAGAGAAACCTAGAGAATGGGAAATAAGATAGAATTTCATTAGTAGATAAGCTTATGTACTTGCAAGACTTATGAGACGAGAGACTCGCATTCAGAGTACGACTCAAGGACTGAGAAAGTCTCGCTTGCACTTGTGATGGTTTACTCTGTGTGTTGGACAGCATGTGTGATGCATGGTTGTTGCCCATGTTCTTGTTGAATATTATTTTCATTGGATTTCATTGTTTGTGAAGTCTGTGAAGGTACCTCACAGATTATTATTGTACCAAACGGATCTCACTTGAGTGGGGGATCATGTTGCGAAGACAGTCGACCGAGACCTTGACCCATCTCCGGCAAACATGAATATGCTCCTGATGCAATTCGTGTGATGGGCAAGAGGTGTCTCCGATTATACTGGGCCACGGTTGCTATGAGAACTAATCTGAGTGGTAGTGCCGTGAGAACCATGGTGCATTGGTTGGTGGGAGTGTTCGTGCCTCGAAAGTGATATGGCTGCTAGAATCCGCTTTGCATGGCTATTCATGATGTCAGTACTAGGTGTGAGACATGTGGGCTCATCGTCGGCGGCGGTTTAGTGGTTCTGGAGTGTTTAGGCTCACAACAAGGCAGCAGTGCATATTTTTCCAGTTTGAAGAACGCAGTGTGGACTTGCAGATTTTATGGACATGTTATTTTGATGTTATAATACATTTCAAAACTTCTAATTAATTACTATTTTCTATAAGGTGTGTGTGTACTCTGTTTTCTTGATTGTCATTAGCGTGCACGTGTGTGTGTGTTTGTGTGTGTGTAACAAAAAGGAATATCAATTATAGATGTGTGAGTTCTCGTTGACTTAATAGGTCTAGTGGTTTGTGGGTGAGTGGCTAGACCCATGGTGTGATCGGGGCTAGGGTGTACCCTTGGAGTTGAAAATGATTAAACCACTAGAAAGTAGGAGGCTAAATTAGTTTGTGAACTTAGACAAACTTGGGAAAACGGGATCAAATATTAGAATCGATGTTACCTAGGTAGAATTGTCTGCTTCATAATCGAGGGGGATAAGATGTTGGTGATGGTTCCCTGAGCCACCGATATGCCTCTTATTTGTGAGAATTATGGAGGGACATCCCTTGGAGGAATCACACACACTTCTCTATGCAAAGCTTACGCTAAATCGAGAGAAAGCAATTGGAGTATTTGTGAGAATTATGGAGGGACACACAACCATATAGAAGAATTGGTAAAAGCAAATCAACTAGCAATAAAGGAGCTAAAAAATGATTGGAAGAAGAAAGGCTAAAAGAGAAATTCATTAGTAAACCTATGAAGTGTAAGAAGATGTGCTTATGGAGGTAAATCTAGAGAAAAAATTCCTAGAAGATCTCATCTCACTACTAAATAAGTACAATGATGTTTGCATGGCATTAAAATAATATATAAGTCATTGGTTCTAGTTTTTACTAGCATTAGAGCAATCTCAACAAAGATGTAGTGCCAATCTGATAGGAGAGGTATAGGATGAATCCTAACTACGCCAAGCAAGTAAAGGACAAAATTGACAAACTACTCAAGGCCAAATTCTATCCAATTAAGAAGGCCACATGGATATCACCAATAGTAATAATACCAAAGAAAAATCTAAAGATCAAAGTTTGTGTAGGTTATAGGAAACTGAATGCTACAATAATATCAAATCTGTTAGCTCACACAGAATGGAGTTAGACTCTCACACATGCAATGCTTAAAGACAAGAACACATAGGTGTACAGTGTGAGAGACATTGGCAAGCTCAAAGGAGAGACGAAGCTCTATACAAGTAGAAAGAGAAAGTACAAATGAGCAAACAATCCTAAAATATGAATGAGGTTACTTATATACTAGCTAACCCTAAGGTGCCCATTCACACCTGGATGGCCATGGGGAAAAACCGAGTGGGGGAAAAAAGTGCCAATGGCATGTGCATGACCTCACAGTGTGGTACTACCAAATATCTAATAAACCTCCCTATAATACAAATGTAAGATTTACAGAGATTGCACACTAGTCGCTAAATGGGAAGAGGCCCAAATCTTTGTAGAAGGCCTCAAACTTTTCACATGACAAGGCTTTAGTGAAAAGATTTGCCACATTGTCATATGTTTTGTATAATAGATCCGATTGATCACTCGTGCACGGAGCCTCTCTCAGACAAGTAATGCACTTCAATATTCTTTGTCTTGGCATAAAAGATAAGACTCTTTGCAATTGCCATTGCACTTTGATGTGACTGCCAATGAGAATAAGAGTAGGGGTGTCTAAAGGGACATAAAGATCCTCCCATAAATCTTCTCAACCATACACATTCAACTATCACAATGATAAATGTTGCTTTGTATTCTTCATATGACGATGGTGTTGGTTTTTTCTTTGCTTAGCCAAGATATGCACGAATTACTAAGAAAGAAACAGTTGCCATATGTGAACAATCATGTATTGTAATCGCATGCCCAATTGACTATAACTCTAAATGAACCCCCCTTCGCATAGAACAATCCAAGATTTTGTGAACTGTCATGTATCATAATTGCTTGCCTAGTTAAAATCACGGAAGACCTATAGTTCTAAATCACTCCCCTTCACACACAAAACAATCTAAGATTTTGAGTGTCTTGCAAATATTTGAAGACATATTTAACTGCCTGCTGCCAATGCTTAGTGCCTAGGCAATGTATGAACTTTGAAAGTTGTGACACACCATACTAGATGTCTGGCCATGAGTTGTATAAATAGATTAGGCATTCAACAACTTGATTATAAGTAGTTATGTCAAATGGTTCACCATCATCCTTTAGGCTAAAATTTACACCAGGTTCCATCAATAGAGATTGGTTTACAACTTTCCATGTTGAACCTCTTGAGTAGTGTTTTAATGTACTTTGACCGATTAATGATTATACCATCATCTTGCTATATAAACTGTATACCCATGTAATAGTGCATAAGACCAAGATTTAACATCTCAAAATTTGAAGCAAGGTCAACCTTGAAAGCTATAATAAAATACTTATTCGTGCATATCACTACTAGCATGTTATCTACATAGAGGAGAATGATAACAAGCAAATCCTACTTGTCCTTTTTTACATATAAAGTGCTTTCCATCATATAACTATTTTGAATCCCTGTCCAATAAAATAGGCACGAATCTTTTGGTACCAAGCTCTAGGAGCTTGTCTTTAAACCATATAAAGCTTTATTAAGCTTGCATACCTTCTGTTCTTGAACAAGTTGGGCAACTATTGACTCACTTAAGCTTCTTCCTATATGCAAGTCATAATTTAAGAATGTTATTTTGATGTCCAATTAGTGCACTTTCCATCCATGATGGGTTGCCAAAGTAATAACAAATTAGATAGTGGTATAGGAGAAGTGGGAGCAAAAGTTTCATCACTCATAATCAATCCCTTTCTACTAGGCATAACTTGTTACAACAAGTCTATCCTTGAATTTATCAAACGGATCCATCCCCCTTTCTTTTGACTTTGAAAACTCCCTTAGTATCAATAGCTTTCTTGCCAAGTGGTAGATCCACTAATCCCAAGTACCATTTTTTTGAATGGCATGAATTTCATCCTGTATGGCTTTCACCCTATTTGAATTTTCAAAAGACTAGGTTCATCTACATCATGTAGAGAACTAAGAAATGCATACTCAACAATATCTACTAAAGAACTAGTTCTAGCACTGGATCGGGTTCTTCTCTGTAAAGGAGCAGACAATTTGCTATCCTACAAGGTGCTTCTAACCCATCTAGGCATAAGCCTAGATTTGTTGATTGTAATCTTTTAGCATTTATTATAGCATCCAACTGATTTAAAGTTGGTGCATCAAATCGTTGAGCATTCTCCCCTTGAAACTATAGCCATATTTAACAGTGAGGTGTGTGAACACACTAGGACTAGCCAAGGCATTTTTTCCCTGTACTATAGGAGGTCCTTTCCCCCGTGCTAGTATACACCCGTATTAGGGTATACTTAACATCTTTTGTATAGCATGCATTCATTACTATCTATCATCTCATTGTGTGCTCCATTGAGCTTCTCCACTGTGTGTGTGTGTGTGTGTGTGTGTGTTTGCGTGCATTTCTAAAATCCTGTTTTCAACATTTGGTATCACAACATACACTCCTCACCTGCTGCTGGACCTACCCTTAACCCCGAGTCACTTATCTTCTTGAATCGGATGGGAGCCCTTTTGGGAGAAGAAAGAGAACCTTGAAGCGTTCAATGCTTTGTATTCAAATTTTGGGGTCGGATTTTTGTTCTGTTTTGGAGGCTATTTGCATGGTTTTTAGTTTTTTGCAAACATCTTTGGGGACTATATTTGATTACTCTTCATCGAATTATGGAGTAGTATTGTCAGATCTACTACAAATGGGTGTGAAAATACACGTGAAAGCATCATCAGACACTCACCACACCAGATCTTATCTACTACAAGCTCCACTTCTCAGTGACCTCAATCTTTACATCTTACAAGTAAAATTTCTACTCACTTTACTCTACATTTCTTTCATACACCTTATAGGTCTCCATTGTCTCAGTGGCCTTATTAGCCAGCCATCTTGGTTGCATTAAAGGATTAATTAGCACTTGTAGGTTGTGTGATTACTTACTTGGGTATTATCAGAAATGGCAAACAGTGATGTATTTACCACTGCGGATAAGCTTGACGGGACTAACTACCCATTATGGTCCTATATGATGTGGCATGTATTGGTAGCCACCAAAGGGCTATGGAATGTTTGGTATTGAGAAGAAACGTCTTGGTTCCTCTGATGAACATGCTATAGAAGACACATCTATAGACATGGACTCAGTTTCACATGGTATGTTACCACATGATAGCATACCTTCTATTCAAGAACAAACAAAGTGGGATAGAAGTAATGCACATGCATATAAAATGCTTGCATTGTCAGTCAAGAGGAGTATCATTCCTCACATTTAGTCATGCAGGACTGCTAAACATGCTTGGGATGCACTTGCATCATTGTACTAGTAGGGACGTAATGAAGCACGTATTTCTTATCTATGCAAGTAATTAGAGTCAGAGCATATAAATGACACTACAACACATCGGGAGCATAGCAGCATTTTGGGAAGGAAACTATCGAGGGTTTTCAAGATGCTCAACAGCTCTCTCCGCAGCTCTTTTTCGCTACTAGGCAGCACTTTTAGCAGCATCTATAGTAGTGAAAAAACGTTGCTATACTATAAAAATACCCCGTTTTTGCCGCTTCTTTTGCCGCCACGTAGTTTTATCTTTTGAATACAATAAACTTATACTCTAAGTTTTTTTGCAGGTTTTTGCCTTGTCTATCAATTCTACCTCTCCTACCCTATCCTCCTCAAACTCAAGCAAGGTATGTCTACTGTTTTCCTTTATTTCTTATGCAAACAAGCTTTCTTTTGAGTATTTCCCTTCTCTTTCTTCTCTTTTAAGTTTTTTATTTTCTTCTTTTTTCCTTCTCATTGAAGTTTTACCCTAACCCTAGCTTCTACATAGAAACCCTAATAAAGAGATTTGATGGCCATCAAAGCTCTCTATTATGTTTTCTATTTAGAAGCTAGGGTTAGGGTTAAGCTATAATGAGAAGGGAAAAAGAAAGATTCAATAAGTTAGGGTAAAATCTTTCATTAAGATTTCTATTAAGATTAGGGTTTTGTATATGCTTTCTATTAGGGTTAAGATTAGGATTACTAATACTTTTTTTCTTTATTTGGTTTGATTTTGTAGGTTATCCACACATACAAGCCCCATAAGGTAAGAGATCTCTCCCTTATGCATTACCAAATGTATAAGCCTCATGCATGAGGCTTATACATAAGGTTTATGCATGAGACTTTTGCATGAGACTTTTGCATAAAGCCTCATGCATAAGCCTCATGTATAAAGCTTATGCATTAGCGATAAGCCTCTATGTATAGCCTTATATAT
The DNA here is from genome assembly GCF_041138505.1 of Cibotium barometz. Classification (NCBI taxonomy): domain Eukaryota; kingdom Viridiplantae; phylum Streptophyta; class Polypodiopsida; order Cyatheales; family Cibotiaceae; genus Cibotium; species Cibotium barometz. The sequence goes on from NC_141050.1 coordinate 42,109,708, forward strand.
AAGCTTATGCATGAGACTTATGTATTAGCCGTATACATAAGCATCATGTATAAAGCCATATGCACAAGTCTTATGTATAAGGCTTATACATAGGGCTAATGCATAAGCCCGATACATAAGCTTTATGCATAAACCTCACGCATAAGCCGCATACATGAGGCTTATGTATAAGCTCATGCATAAGCCACATACATAAGGCTTATGTATTAAGCTTATCCATATGGCTAATCATAAGCCTCATGTATGTGGCAGCTTATGCATAAGGTTTATGCTGCATAGCTTTATGCAGGCTACGAATGCATAGCCTCGTGCAAGCTATGAATGCTATACATGAGCCTTATGCATAAGGCTTATACATTAGGCAAGTGCTACCTAGGCATGCACATAGCTACCGAAATGCACTGGAAGCTCCCATTACATGCCAAGTGCTACCTATGCATGCCGGTAGCTTCCTATGCATGCCGGTAGCTTCCTATGCATGCCGAGTGCTACCGATGCATGTCGGGTTCTTCCTACACATGCCAGTAGCTTTCGATGCATGCTGGTAGCTTTCGATGCATGTCGGGTGCTACCGATGCATGCCGGGTGCTACCGATGCATGCCGGGTGCTTCCGATGCATGCCGGGTGCTTCCTACGCATGTCGGGTGCTTCCTTTGCATGTCGGTAGCTTCTTATGCATGCCAATAGAAACCAACACATGCCGGTAGCTTCCTATGCATGATGCTGAGTGCTACCGATGCATGCCGGCGGGTGCTTCTTACGCATGTCGGTAGCTTCCTATGCATGCCGGTTGCTACCGGGTGCTTCCTAATCATATTGATAGCTTCCTATGCATGCCAACCAACGCATGACGGGTACTTCCTATGCATGTCGGGTGCTACCGATGCATGATGGGTGCTTCCTATGCATGCCGATAGCTTCCAACGCATGCCGGTAGCAACCAACACATGCCGGGTGCTTCCTACGCATGCTGGGTGCTTCCTACGCATGTCGGGTGCTTCCTATGCATGATAGTACCAACCTACGCATGCAGGTAGCTTCCAACGCATGCCAGTAGCTTCCAACGCATGCCGATTAGCTTCCTACGCATGCCGATTAGCTTCCAACGCATGCCGGTAGCTTCCAACGCATGCCGGTTAGTTTCCTACGCATGTCGATAGCTTCCTATGCATACCGGTAGCAACCAACACATGCCGGTAGCTTCCTATGCATAAGAGTTTTAAGTATTTATGTTTTTTCTTGAATAGATGGCAAATAACTTGAGGCGTGATGTTACACGTGAAGGAAGAGTTGATATCCCGACAATATTTGTAAGTGTATATTAGCCTCACATTGAATCTTATCTTTTAATTAAAGAAGGTTATCTTAAATAACAACTTTCTAAAATGTTCACTTGTTTGTACAACTGCAGCTTGAAGCAGTGGACTGCCCCCTACGCAAGAGGAATATGATTTTGCATTACAACAAGGTTTGCAAGCGCTATTTGATAGGGTGCAAGATGAAGGATGGATTGTTATTACTGGAGGAGATGCTTGGCAAGCATGATGGCAAGTAAGTACATTCCTAAACCCTAAACCTCTTTGTTTTTGCAAAACAAATTCTCACTTGTGTTAGTTTTATTGTGTCTTAGGATCATATAACTCGAAACGGTGGTGCAAACATAGCTACTGATAGCAATGGAAATGTGAGAAGCGAAGGGGCTGGAGCCGTAAGGAATAATACCAATCGCACAGCATGAGATGTAGATAGCCCCTAGCTCCATAAGTTTTTATTACGCTTTATCTTGTATATGAGTTTTCTGTAAACATACACTTATGTAATCCACTAAGTATTGTAATTGAATTTTGAAATTAATAAAACCATGGTTTATTTGTAAGTTTTACATTACACTTGTCCATGATAATGTGAAGTTATGTTAGTTTTACTGTGTCTACACTAGAAAAAAAAAGAGCTGGGGCAGACTGGGGAGTCCTGGGCAGGGCAGACTCCCTAGTCTGCCCAAGCTTTTTTTTATTCTACAGTACGTTCACTGCTTAGTAGTGAAACTAGCGGTGCTTTTTTGCTGTTGGGCAATGAAAAAGCACTGTAGCGAAAATAGCATTGTGTTTAGCAATGATATAGGCCCGACATCTCCGCACCCTTCTAGTTGTTAAACCCTCATTCTGTTGTAGTGTGAGGGAGACTTCATGGATAGTTTTCTTACAAAAATCAAGGATTTTAAGGAGAAATTGGCCATTATTGATGAAGTATATCCTAGTAGTTCATTGGTGCATACTATCTTAAATGCATTGCTAGACTCATATCAAAGTTTTGCTTCTACCATTAAACTCATGAAGATGAAAGGCAATCTAAATGCCTTAAAGTTTAAGGAGTTAGTTTCTGTGCTCTTGCAAGAAGAGCAATCCAAGTAAAATAGATCTGTCATGCATATAAGAGATCAAGCTTTTGAAAGAGGCAAAGGTAAATACTTTCCTTAGGGTAGTTTTACAAGCCAAAATCAAAGTCATTGGGAAAGCCTGCAGATAAGGAAGGTGATAAGCCAAATAAAAAGGGAAAATGCAACTATTTTAGAAAACCTAGTCACTACATTAATGAGAGTAGGAGAAAAAGAAAGACTCAACATATGTCTATAGTTAATGCATCAGCAATCTAATGCAAAAAACAACGAATCTGCAAACTATGCACATGATGATTGGGCTTTTATTGTGCAATGCAGTTTTGACCCTTCGCACAGATGTATATGTCTAGTATTTTGACAATGGTGCTAGTAAGCACATTACTTCTCATTTGCAGTTTGTTCTCGTCACTTGAATCTACTTCACATTTTACTAGTAGTCCTCATATCATGTAAAAGGAGTTGGTAAAAGTATTCTCACTACTGCAAATGGTGGAACAATCACGTCTCTTAGATGTATTATATGTACCAGGGACCAAGAAAAACTTGTTATCTGTCTCTACCATTACTAAGGTTGGCTTAGTGATTTAGTTTGGGGGTGACATATGTATTGTTCATGATAGCAATACAATTGTTACTTCTAAAATTGTCTCATGGCCTTTATAGGCTAGATGCGTATGAAAGATAAAAGCATGTTGTATGTATAGTATTCTCCACAAAGGCAATGGGTGATGCTAAGATATGGCATGCATGCTTTGGTTACTTAAACTTTGGCAGTTTGCTATGTTTGCATAAGCATGACATGGTGTCGAATCTGCCACATCTTAAAGCCCCTATTAACCATGTTTGTGTACTGTATTCTTGGAAAAATACAGCGGTCATCATTTCCCAAAGATGGTTAAGTTAGAGCCATCCAAAAATTACAGCTTATACACAATAATGTATGTGGTCCTATGAGGACACCATCTATTGGGGGATACCTATATTTTATCACATTCATTAATGACTATTTCAAACATACCTGGGTATATCCATTGAAACAAAAATCAAAGGTTTTTATGTGCTTTAAGCACTTTGTTGCTATGGTTGAAAATGTTTCTTCATGTAAGATTGGTACCCTATGCACTGATCAAGGGGGAGAGTATACGTCTAAGGAGTTTCATGCATACATGGCTGATCATGGGATAAAACACCAAGATTGGTACCCTATGCACTGTGATCAAGGGGGAGAGTATACGTCTAAGGAGTTTCATGCATACATGGCTAATCATGGGATAAAACACCAACATATTGTGCCCTATAGACCTCAATAAAATGGTGTAGCTAAACGCAAAAACATCTCTCTTACAGAGATAGCACGTTGTATGGTTAAACGTAAGGAGTTACCTCATGGTTTCTTGCTAACAGGTGTCCTACAAAGGATTTGCATACAATTACACCTTTTAAAGCTTAGAATGGTAGAAAGCACTCTGTAACTCTCACTTACACATTTTTAGTTACCTTGCTTATGTATTTGTCCTAAGAAAATTTGCAGCAAGCTTGACGATAAGGCTGTTAAATGTATTTTTGTGGGATATAGCTCAGAAAGTAAAGGATATCATCTCTATCATCCTGCTACCAAGCAAATTCTTGTGAGTATAGACATTGTAATTGTGGAAATTACAATTCAATCCTTGCTTTCGTGCAAAAAACAGTAAAATGTATGTTCACATGACATATTCGACACTCTCCTTCCATTGTTCAATGTAGGACACATTGATGTAGAGCACTTGGGTACTCAAAAGAATGCTAAAAATCATCCCACACAAATTAAAAATCAACATGTTTTTCAACCCACAGATCAACTTGTTGATGAGGCAAATGTGGATGAAGCAGTTGATGAGGAAAGAAGGGAAATTGAGAAGTCAAAACGTATGCCAAAATGGCTCGTTTAAACACTATGTGATAGCAAATTGGCCACTCCTTTATCGACCAAAACACGTACATGTTCTCATCATGCATCTCATGTTGATGCAGGTCATGCTCTTATTGCTAGTTTTTGTAATGAGAGGAACTTGTCTCCTTTAATGAAGCAAAGGAATCAAAACAATGTATGAGTGCTATGCAATTTAAATATGATGCTTTACTCAAAATGCCTCATGGAGCAAGAATGTCATTGGCATGAAATGGGTTTACAAGCTTAAACATAAAGCTGATTGCACTATTATTTGGGCATTGATTTTTGGCAACATAATGATGGAATTGTTATGCCATAGACACAATACATAGAGGCATTATTGAAGAGGTTTAATCTTGGAGACTACAAACTTGTTGCTACACCTATGGAACCTAGTTTATGACTTAGTCTTGAAGATGCAGGTGACCCTTGATACTGGCCTGTATCAAGAATTTGTTGGATGCCTTATCTTCTTATGTAACACCAGGCTTGACATTCAGTATATAAGGTCTTAGTGTTGAGCAGATTTATGCATAGCCTAGGCAAAGAGCATTGGCAGTCTGTCAAATGGGTGTTCCGTTACCTAAAAAGCACCAAGCACTTTGGGTTGTTTTATCCCAGGCGAGTAAATCACAGTTGCATGCATTTATAGACTTAGACTGGTATGGATGTTACGACACACGAGTGTCCATGAGTGGTTTTTTCTTTCACCTTGGTGATTCATGTTTATCATGGCTCAGCAAACAAGCAACCCTCACTGTGGCCACTTCTAGCCGTGAAGCTGAGTACAAGATAATATTTACAACAACAACTACAGTTGAGTGTGTTTGGCTCAGTCACCTTATTGGCGAGTCCTTATCCAATACCATCTTTATTGACAATCAGAGTAAATCTAGTTTTTCATGCTCGCACAAATCACATTGAGGTGCATTATCATTATGTCAAGGAGAGATGCTCCGCACAAGGGAAATCAGCTTGGCTTATGTGCCAACATAGAAAAACATGGTAGATTTATTCATGAATACTCTCTCACAAGATAAGTTTGAAGCTATTTTGTAAAGCATTGAACTTACTTCTCTTTGGGAATTAGTCAAGGCTCCCTCTCATAGTCCAAAGAGCCTGTCACATCTCTGTACTTTTAGTGCCAACCCACCCCTTGTTCACATCATCACTCCTAGGGGCAATTTATAGCCATATTGGTAGTGATATGTGTGAATACACTAGGACCAGTTGGGGAACTTTTTCCCTCTTTAGGAGGTTTTTTCCCCCATTCTAGTTTACACCCATCTTGGGGTATACTTATCATCTTTTGTATAGCACACATTCATTATCTATCTATCATCTCATTGTGTACTCCCTTAAGCTTCTCCACTATGTGTGTGCATTTTTACAACCCTGTTTTCAACATCATAAACAAGGATCATTAGGCAAAAAAGAGAGTGATAGAGGTAATAACCCATCAAATATGTCTAGAGAATTGGCATAAACATGCTTCATGGGATAAACAAAATCCTTTGCAAAAATGTCATCCCTACTGACAATAGTCTTGTTTTTGTGAGAGGATTGTAGAGATGATAAACTTTGATTTCAATACTATAACTAATAAAAATTCATTATCATCAAGCTTAGTTTTGCTTTATGCTAACACATATACATATGCCAAACAACCAAAAACACGCATGTGTTCAGCCTTAGGTTTTCGATTGAACTAAGCCTCATAAAGGAGTGATAGTCTTTAAAGCTTTAGTGGGGCACTTATTAAGCATATAGGTAGCATAAAAAATTGCTTTCATCAAAAATTTGTGTGGAAGTTACTAACCTTTAACCATGCATTTAACCATCTCTATGAGAGTCATGTTTTATCTCTTAGTAACACCATTTTGCTATGGTGTATTTGTTGGTTTTTCCAAGTTTGGTTTACCTAGAGCTTCCTATGTTTAGGAAATCATGTGGTGCATCCATGAGATGTAAATAATTTTACATACATCAGATAATTTGATACTCTGGATTTTGCGAGTTCGACAATTTGGACAGTGGTGGCACGTAGTCTACCCACTACATGCTCACTTCCTAGGGTGTGTACCAATATGAAATAAATTTCTTACAAGAGTAACATCCACCTAGGTAACTTACCCATGTTCACTTCCTAGGGTGTGTAATGTGAAATAAATTTCTTACATGCGTAACATTCACCTAAGCAACTTGCCCATCAAGTTCAGCTTGTAAATAAGACACAATAATGCTTGATGATCCACATGGAACATAAAATTATTTTCCATCAGGTACTGTTTGAATTTGTTGACTGATGGACTTCTCTTTGAGTTGTTTTAGTTGCATATACCTTAGAGAGTACCTTGGAGAGAATTCTTCTTGAATAAAAAAATTGTTGGTGCCACCAACCTTCCTTTGGTTTCTACATCAATATTTCTTATTGCAACATCAGATGCATCCACGAATATATAAATGGTTTATTCCAATATGGCATGATCAACAATTGTTGTAGATAGCATTTTATTTAGCTTGCCAAATGCTCTATCACATTCTTTTGACCATACTAGATTCTTCTTTTTTAATCGATACATTTGATATGCCACATGAGCCAGTTATCTTAGAAATCTCATGTGCTATTTTACCTTTCCTAGGAAGCTTTCCAATCCTGTTAGATTTTTTTGGTGGCTATATAGTGTGGATTACCTTCACTTTTTGTGGATCTATTTCCAACCCTTCTTTTGTCATAATGTGGCCCAATAGTTTCTTGAGGATACTACAAAGGTGTACTTTGCTTTAGTTTGAGTCTGGTCTCTTTGCATAAGCATAGCATCTCTTTACATCTCTACAAGTATACTTTGCTTTAGTTTGAGTTTAGTCTCTTTGCATCTCTACAAGCATAGCCTCAAATGGTGGAGGTGTACCACATTTTTACCACACACACTGAAATTATCCACAAATGGTGGTGTATCACTCTTCTGCCAAAGACACTAAAATTGTTCACAAATACTTCATGAATATTTGTTAGATATTCATTAAAAGATTTCTTAGACCATCCCTTGGAATTTTGGAGGAGTGTACTTTTTTGACCAAATGTCATTATGTTGGAGGCAAATACCATCCATTCTATGATGAATGTAGTCTTGTCCGTGTCTTCTGGTGCCATGTAGACTTAATTACAGCCCACTGATGAAACCATCCAAGAACGGATACATTTCATGGCGTGTAACTTCATCCATTAGTAATATTATGGAGGGTAGAGAAATTGATTCTATTAGATATTTGGTAGTACTACACTATGAGGTCATGCACTTATGCCATGGGCACTATTGTCACACTACGTTTTTTCCCATGGCCATCCAAGTGTGAAACACCTTAGGGTTAGCTAGTATAAGTAACCTCAGCGATCTAGGTGTGAACAATTACCTTAGGGTTAGCTAGTATAAGTAACCTTGTTCCACAATTTAGGGTTAGCTAGTATAAGTAACCTTGTTCACAATTTAGGGTTGCTTTGCTCATTTGTATTTTCTCTATGTACTTGTAGAGAGCTTCATCTCTCTCCTTTGAGCTTACCAATCTCTCTCACACTCTATATCTCTATGTTCTTGTCTTTGAGCATTATGTGTGTGTGTGGTTTCAACTCCATTTTGTGTGAGTTAACAATGGTATTAGAGCAAAGATTTCCATAGCTTACTTTTTCAACTTTCTATAGCTTGTTCCTTTTAGCTTTTATCAGCAGTTCAACTTGAAGCTTTTGCACAATAGTGAAGCTTTTATCATCGCTTCAACTTGAAGCTTTCTTTCAAAATAGTGAAGAAGGCTTCTTATTCAAAATGACTTTTATTCATGCTCTTTTACTTCAAGAAAAATCACTATAGCAGTCAATTTGTACAAGTGATTCAACATCCACAAGTGATTTAGCTATAGTAATACAATCAGCCTAGTTTTTTAGTAGTAGTGGATCATTTTGCTCATAGTCGGATCGTTTCAACAGGGCAGGTGTCAAAATGATCCGATCTTACTTTTCCACCGCTTCACCAGCATGCAATATGTGGCAAATAAAACTGCCTCATTGTACAATTATTTTTAGGTGTACAATCGACCAATTCAACTTTTGAATCATGAGTTTCTTTAATAGAGTGATTCCACTTTTTGATTGACCCCGCCAATTCTACTTTGTTTAGCGATTAAACTTTCTCTCCCTTAATTCTAAAAAGCAAATCATTTTAATGGTTCTACATTGGCAACTCTACATTGGTGATTCTACCATAGTAATTCTACATTGGCGATCCTACCATAGTAATTCTACATTGGTGATCCTACCCTAGCAATCCTACCACCGCGATCCAACTTTGGCGATTCCACTTTAGTGTTCCTACCATAGCAATCCTACCAACCGTAGTAATTCTACATTGGTGATCCTACCCTAGCAATCCTATCACCGCGATCCAACTTTGGCGATTCCACTTTAGTGTTCCTACCCTGGTGATTCTACATTGGTGATCTTACCTTGGTGACCCTCCTTAGCAATCCTACCTTAACGATCCAACTTCGACGATTCCACTTTAGTGATCCTACCCTGGTGATTCTACATTGGTGATCCAGCTTAGCAATCCTACCTTAACGATCCAACTTAGGCAATTCCACTTTCTATGATCATTCGCACTTTCTAGAATCGTCCGATTCCACTTTTTATGATCATCCAATTCTACTTTTTATGATTGTCTAATTCTACTTTGTGTGATCGTTTGATTCAAATTTCTCAGTCGCTTGATTCTACTACTAAGTTTTAGTAGTTTGTAAATTGTTCATTAGTACCATGTGACTTCACTTCAAGCTTTATTTTTTGCGTCTTTTCTTCTCAAATTCATCTGTAGGACAAGTATGGCCAACAAATTTATAATGATTTATTTTTGTTTGGTATTCTTTTCAAAGAGGATAAACTAGATGTGTCAAATTACTCCTTATAGAGTTTTATGGTCAAAAAGGTCCTTTGCTACAAAGATATTACGGGGTCATGTCATTGGTGAGACGAGCCTCGCCTTGGCACAATTGTTCCTACTACTCCTCAAAGGGGTTAGTGTCAAACAACAAATCCAGCATCAAGTTCCTCAAACTACTAACTAAAGAAGATGGGATTCACATGATGCCCAAGATTTGGCATTGATTGCCTTGTAAGTTAAAAGGTCTATTATTCTACATAATCTTTACATCTTATGAGTAAAATTTATACTAACTATACTCTGCATTTCTTTCATACACCTTGCAGAGGTTTCCATTATCAGTGATGTTACTAGCAACCACCTTGGTTGCATCAAAGAGCACTCAGCACTTTGCAGGTTGTGTGATTACTTGCTTGGATATTATCAGAAATGGCAGACAGTAATGTATTTCAGATGTATCCGGTGAGGATAAGCTTGATGAGACCAACTACTTGTTATGGTCCTATATGATGTGGCATGTTATTGGTAGCCAAAGGGCTATGGAATGTTGTGGTTGGTATTAAGAAACGTCCTAGTTCCTCTGATGAACATGATGTAGAAGGCACATCTGTAGACACGGACTTAGTTTCATATAGGGTATTACCATAGCATAGCATACCTCCTACACAAGAATAAACAAAGTGAGATGGAAGAGATGCGCAAGCACATACATTGCTTGCTTTGTTAGTTAAGAGGAGTATCATTCCTCACATTCATGTAGTACTACTAAACATGCTTGGGATGCACTTGTGTCATTGTACTAGGTATGTAATGAAGCATGTGTTGCCTATATATGGAAGCAATTAGAGTCAAAGCATATGGATGAGGGAGACTCCATGGACATTCTCCTTACAAAAATTAAGGATTTTAAGGAGTAATTAGTCAGTGTTAATGAAATATGTCCTAATAGTTCATTGGTTCCTACTGTCTTGAATGCGTTGCCCGACTCGTATCAAGGTTTTGCTTCTACCATCAGACTTATGATGGAAGGGAATCCAAATGCCTTGAAGTTTGAGGAGTTGGTTTCTGTGCTCTTGTAAGAAGAGCAATCCAGGCAAAATAGATCTTTCATGCATATAGGAGATCAGGCTTTCACTGCCAATCGACAGAGGCAAAGGTAAATCCTTTCCTCAGGGTAGTTACAAGTAGAAATCAAAGTCACTGGGCAAGCCTGCAGACAAGGAATGCGTCAAGCCAAAGAAAAAGGGAAAACGCATCTATCACAGGAAACCTTGTCACTACATTAATGAGTGTAGGAAATAGTTAGAGAAGGAGAAAAAGAAAAACTCAGGTATGGTTGTAGTAGCTGATGCATCATCATCGAATGCAAAAAACAAAGAATTTGCAAACTATGCACATGATGATTGGGCTTTCATTGTGCAATCTAGTTATGACCCTTCACATAAGGATGTACGCATGGTTGTTTTACAGATGTACATGTTTGGTATTTTAACAGTCGTGCTAATAAATACATTACTTCTCATTGCAGTTTGTTCTCATCACTTGAATCTTCTCCACAAGGAAACGCTGTAACATGTGCAAACAACTCCTCATATCTTGTAAAAGGAGTTGGTAAAATTGTTGTCACCCCTACAATTGGTGGAACAATCATACTTTTAGATATATTATATGTACCAGGGATCAAGAAGAACTTGTTATCTATCTCTACCATTACTAAGGCTGGCTTAGTGGTTCAATTTGAGGATGACAGATGTATTGTTCATGATCGCAGTGTGACGGCAAGATAGTTGTTTCTTCTGGTACTTTGTCTCATGGACTTTACACGCTAGATGCATATGAAAGACAAAGGCATGCTATATGTATTATTTCTGCCACAAAGGCAATGGGTGATGCAAAGCTGTGGCATGCACACTTTGGTCACTTGAACTTTGGCAATTTGCTGCGTTTACATTGCGTCTGAGCTGCCACATCTTGAAGCCCCTATCAAACATGTTTGTGAGGGCTCTATTCTTGGAAAAATGCAACGGGCATCATTTCCCAAAGATGGTTCAATTAGAGCTATCCAAAAATTGCAACTTATATACAGTGATGTATGTGGTCCTATGAGGACACCATCTATTGGGGGCTACCTTTATTTTGTCACATTCATTGATGATTATTCTAGACATACCTGGGTATATCCATTGAAATAGAAATTAGAGGTTTTTATGTGCTTTATTCACTTTGCTGCTATGGTTTAAAATGCTTCTACATGTAAAATTGGTACCCTACGTACTGATCGAGGGGGGGGAGTATATGTCTAAGGAGTTTCATGCATAGAAACTGAATTGAAACATTGTGGTGTGCAACATACCACTTCTTGAGGGAGAAAACCTTGAGGTTCTTGGCTCCCACTCCTCCATTGGAGCTTTGCCCAAAGATAGGGTGGTTTAGTGTCCTCTTCATAAAGTTTATGGTGATGTTTATAGAGCTAGTTAGTGAATCTGGAGCTTGCAGGACCATAATGGCTCTTATTTCTAGGTGTCTTCTTATTCTTCCATTCATGTTTATGTTTATTTAGCTTATTTCATCCCAAATCTTCTCACTGGAAGTTTAATCTAGAGCTTGCAGACAGCAGGACCACAATGGCTCCTATTTCTAGGTGCCTTCTTATTCAAGTCCATTCATGTTTATGTTTATTTCATCCCAAATCTTCTCGTTGGAAGTTGAATCCGAAGAGTTTTTTCTTCTTATCTCTACAAAGTTCTCTATTGAGTGTTGGTTGTGTTGCTAGGACCGAAGGCTAAGTAAGTTTGAGGAAGTGTGGTTTGATGCACTCTATAGTTGACTAGATTAGCGTTTCCAACAATTAGTCCAGATCGGATCAAGGGTTTCACTCTGTGAAACATTCTCTAGTGCTTCCTGAAGCAGGTCTAATTTTAGACATGTCTCTTCTTGCTCAAGCTTTAAAGAAATGTATTTCTTTTAGTTTCGAGTTTTTTGGCTTTTTGAACCTTTTTTTGCCGAGCTCACATCTCTAGGCTCATGTCTCCAGGCTCATGTCTACGAGCTCACATCTCCATGCTCACATCTGTAGGTTCACGTATGCAAGCTCATATATGTAGGCTCATGCCTTTTTGTATGAACTAGGCTCATATACTTTATTTTTATGAAATAGTCTTAAATGGGGGATGGACTTTTATGTGATAAGCCTATTATAAGGTTGGCGTATAATTATTGGTGTGGGTAATTATGGTACTTTAATGCCTCAATAATTGCAAAGGATAAGATTTTTCTTTCGATTTTATACCTGGTACAGGTTGTAACAAGAAAATTCTTAAAGGACATGAGTAGGTATATCCTTACAAGTCTTTAAGACAATAATAATGGGTTGGTGCAGTAGATAAACCTTCCTTTAGACTCACATCTATAAGCTCTCATCAGTAGGCTCATGTGTCTAAGATCATGTCTCTCATATCTCCAGGTTCATGTTTGCACTCATATCTCTATAGGCTCACATGTCCAGATTCATGTCTTTTTTTGTGGGATAGTGGACTTGCATCTCCCAACTCAAGAGTTGGTTTGGCCTGGTTTTTAAAGTTTTTGAGATTTTTTGGACTTGATAGGAGGTGGTTAAGGGCCTAATCCTTGCTAATGGTGGTTATGTAAGTAATTAAGTGTTTTTTATTGGATTTGCATGCCTTCTAAGCTACCACTTCAAATAATACATGGAAAAACTATGAAATACAAGAAAATAATTAACTATCCCTCTAATCCACACCTAATGGAGCTTAATGCTCATGTTTTTAAAGTTGATTCCACTCCTAATCATAATTGCTAAGCTATCCCTTGTGGTGTAATACAATGAAATCTAAGCCTTTCGGGCTCTAAAATCATGCAAATCACCAATAAACTAAGGTTTTTCCATTCCAAAAGATGAAAATAGAATGCATTAATGCAACAAGCTTCAAATCAAAATAAAAAATAATAACTAGGCATCCAAGACTCCAAAACAATATGTGTGATCTCCTAATTAATGCCAACCAATATTGATTAATCCAAATAGCTTGAAATGATTGTATACTACTTTCTTACTGCTGTCAAAAATGACTTATATTTCACACTAACCCAGCCAAACTTAAAAATGGTCCGACCACTATTACTAGTCTGAAGAAAGTGTGTACACGAAGCCCTTAGAATTTCCCTATTTAACATTAAGCTAAAGGTAAGGCCGCTTTATATATTCCAGCACCATTTTACAAAAAGATAGTGCTTGTTCAAGCTGGTAAGATGGAAAAGTGCCTTATGATAGATTTGGGGGGTGAAACCATGTTAACAATGAAGTAGTTAACAAACATTTATGGCATATGCACACAATGTTTACACACCAGATCTATGATACTGCATTATAGAAAACCTAAAATGGAACAAGCTTAAACTCACACTCCCCCAAATGTCTGTAAAAACCTTGCAGCATGCGAACGGGCCCTGAAATGTGATTGAAATGGCCTGAAAGCTACAAAACTCTGCTACCTTCACTATCCAACACATTATAGAGTGTACCTCTCCCCGTAAGAGGATAGCTCAATCTGAGACAATTAGAAGAGTAGCTCAAGGAGGTAATGACAAGAGCAAATGACAAAGGGGAGAGCTAAGAGAACCTGCTCTGATACTAATTGTTGGAGAGAGACAAAGGTAGCAACACACACACACACACACACACACACACACACACACACAAATGCAATAAGCAAGCCGAGATACGTAGAAGCACATCACTCAAAATATATTAATGAGAATGAGTGAAGTGACATGATTAGGTCACTTACACACTCACTCATAAGAGTGTAAACACACTCGGGGGAAAGAAACCTCCTAAGGAGGGAAAAAGTGACGTGGCCCATTATAAGCCTACATCTACACCTCACTACCATATAAATGGCTACAAATGAGAGACAAAGAACCACATTAATCATTAAAGCATCATGAATTATACACATTGAGAAACAACACTAGAGAATATCTTTTTAACTCACCCATGTTGTAATTTCACCCTTCTTTTCCTTTCATGCACATGCACACCATAGATAGCAACATTTTCAATGGAAGTCATCATTCATAAAACAAAATTCTATGCATTTCAACATAAAACTTTGTACAAAATGAAATAATCATTTATCTGCACCAAGCTTGTAAGATGTCGTGACCTACTTAACTCTACTTTTATGAATCAACCTCCTAGTTTGTCCTCACAAAAAGAAAGCCTGTGCTCACGCAACCACCCAGGCACCTCGCTTTCCCTAATATCTCCTAGCAAGCATGACACCAAGGAGACACTTTAGTTGATTAACCTACCAGAGCAAGCCGCTTGACATACCTAGGCCGCTTCACCTATGCTCACCCGAGTGTACCTGTGGTTGTATGCCCATGACTTACACTAAGACAGGCAAAACCCTCGATCTTCTTGCCTAGTGATGAGAAGTGAAAAGATTGGGAGAGAAGAAAGAGCTTGAGCTCTTACAAGCACACACACACTCTCATAAACAATGGATAACACACACACAAAGATGAAAGGCTAAAATCTTCTTCTCCTTGTTGCTCTCAAAAGAGGTCTACAAAAGATAAGTAAAAACCAACATAAGTACTAGAGTACTATGTACAAGCGGTCCATTCAACTTACTATATGCAACTCATCAGGAATGTGTACGTATGCAATGTATCCACACACTTTCAAGTGTGATGAATCTGGTTTTCTACTAGAATACTTCTTCTTAGGAGTCACATCATACATGCCACTATGGGGGTTCTATTCATAATGCAAAATGTAGTCGCAAAACTGCTTTAGCCTAATAATGGTGAGGCATGCTCTTCTTAGCCACCATCAACACACGAGCAACCACTGCAATGTGCTTACTCTTCCTCGTCGCAACACCATTTTGCTGTGCAGAGTGTACTTGCATGTGAATTACCTCTGAATTGTTGTGAAAATCATGGTTCTAGGCCAGGTTATGGGGGATCAAAACAAATAAGTAACACCATAATGAAGATTAAGAGAATGCCCAAAATTGATTAAGAGGAACTTTAAGTAGTTGAATATTAATTAGGGCCAATATGTAATCTTATTGCATGAGAGTTAATCCCATGACATCATTTTATTTGAATATTAATTAGGGCAAATATGTAATCTTATTGCATGAGAGTTAATCCCATGACATCATTTTATAGATCTCATGGAGCTCCATCCCACAAGATATGTGCACCCTTGTGCCATCCATGTGTCCATAAATGCTCACATGCACCTTCCACGTGCCTTCTTTTTTACCATTGGCTACCTTTTATATTTATCCATTCGCATCCCCTAATAACCTTATCTTGCGTCCATTCTAATTTCATGACATCCTGAGCTCCATGTACCTTACTCTCCCACATACATGTGCCCCATACATGACATGACGGGCACCATATTTCAACAACCTCCCTTGGTGCCCAAATGGGTCTCATCCCAAGAAGGTAATGTGACATACATAGATATGACATTTCCCCCCCCCTTAACGGAGACACACACATACATCACTTAGCCTACATCATTGGTGGTGGCTAGAGGTGATTACATCAACATGACATGACATCATGGACATGAACATAGATAGCAGCACATCCACTTACATATGGGCACATCTTGACCAAGGGTTGCCCAATCCCAAGGTTGACATAGACATCATCATAACATCTAGGAGTGATGTCCTTTTGATCATCATACATCATGGTCATAAAACATAGACACAACAATGGCTTTCCGCTCACATACTCATGTGGTTGTGACATTTTGCCAATGTTGCTTTAAATACTTTTGTGGATGAGAATCCATAGTGAAGCCCATGATAACTTGGAGTCCATGAAAATTTCTCCATACTGTGAAGAGCTCTTAGAAAATTCATTTTTACACCATAGCTCTTACCCAAACCTTGTAGGGTTATTTTTAAAGCCTTATCTTTTAGGTTTGTGTGGTGCCGTGGTTGCTATGCTACAGTGGACCAGCGATGGCGATGGCGATGGCGGTGGAAGGTCTTTTTCTGCCTCTCAAGCTTAATGTCGATGGATATGCCTTAGCCTATGGTACTGGTCGTGTTTGTCCACTCACCACTGTCAGCATTGCAATGTCGCTTTTGCAGACGACGTTGATCAATGCAGCTTGCATACACTTCTAGCCGGAGCGACTCTTCTTGCCGCCGCCAGTGCTAGGGTGCTTTCTTCTCTGAATTTCATAGCCGTCGTAAAGCTTTTGTGTGGCCATGCCCTCGGACTCTACAACATGGCTTTGCTGCCCACTGATGCTGTCATCAGTAGGTAACTGAAGCTCTGCTTGCTCCGTGAATGTTTTGAAGTTGAAGATCTTTGTTTAGTGTCTCTTAATGTTGATAAGAGCTCCAACCCTTACTATGGCTCTTTTGATGCATTGACACCTTCCTCCCTTCTTGCACAATGCTTTTCTTCCTCCCCCTATGCAAGCAAAAAGACAATGTGCAGGAGAGACGATAGAGCGCTAAGAACTAAGCTAATTACTCTAATTTAGCATTTAATTAAGATGATATTCATCTTAACTTGGCCATCACCATGGCTGTGATACCATGATGAAAAGCATGGATCTAGGCTAGGATATGGGAGATTAAAGCATTAGAGTTAATCCAAGTAAATCCTTTTATAGCTCTCCTGGAGCTCTATCCCGCAAAATATATGCATCCTTGTGCCATCCATGTGCTTACTTTTTGACCATTGACTACCTTTTACATTCATCCATTCACATCTCTTAATAACCTTAGATTGCATCCATTCTAATTTCTAAGCTCTATCTACTTTACTCACATAGACATGTCCTATACATGACATGATGGACACTATATTTTATCATGGATTTTATGCTTTTTCAAGTACCGACTAAACTCATTGGAGTAGTACTCTTCTCCTTAGGCACTTAACCGACAAACTTGTTTGCTTTTAGTCAACATTCTGAAATTTTAAAAATGAGTACACACTTCACTTTTCTCTTTCATGAAATAGATCCACATCTTCCTTGTGTGGTCATTAATGAAAGATACATAATAATGATAGCCTCCCACTTATATCGCCTTTGTCAGCTCCCATACATGTGAGTACACCATATCAAGTGCTCTCTTTCTTACGTTCTTGTCATGCGAAAATATATTCTTTGTTTTCTTTCCAAACTGACATGCTTCACATACTTCATATATTCCATCCATATTAAACTTTAGCAAGCCTGTAACAAATTCTAAATTCTACATAGACTTTAATCGCTGCTCATTCACATGACTAATATGTTTGTGCTAGATATCTATATTGGTTTGCACCTTGTACAAACATAGCAGCTTTCACCTCACGCATGCTTACATCCAAAGTAAACATTATGGGCACTCTTTTTTTCTTTGTAAGCAAACTGTTAAAGTCCCCAACATAGTAGCCCTCAGGATTAAAGCGTACATGCAAACCTTGCTCAACCATCTGTCCAATAGAAACCAAATTATTTGTTATGTTGTATACATGAAGTATATCAGCCGAGTACCTCATCTCGTCATCTTGCATAGCCAATGGCACATTCTCAATATAAGCAGTAGGATGATCCGTGTCATCCGCCATTCCTACTACATAACTTGTTTTTTTTAAATTTTTGACATCTCTAAACCACTCAAGTCACATAATAGGTCATGCGATTAGAGGCTCTTGAGTCCGTATACTATACATCATCATTGTATGTGGATACATCTGTCTCATTGAATTCAATATATGCTTCATAACAAATAACCATTTATATCTATCTTCAACCTACTTGCTTAAAGATGCATAATTGTTTTGCTACAACTTGCCACTTTTTATGTCACTCTACTTCTTATGCCATTCTATTCCAAAGTGACCTAATTCGCATAATAAAAGAAATCCTTTAAACTTGATTCCAATTATTGGTGTCTTTGCTAATTACCTTGGCCTCTTTGCCTCCCCCTAGCTTGAGACTAGCCTCTTCCACCTGTGTGTGTTTGTTGTTTTGGACCTCTATCTCTACCTAAATTTGAGTAGAAGATCTGTTCTGAAGTGTTCTTGCAATAGAGGTATTGAAAAGCTTATATTCTTTGCCAAGCCCATTCAAACATACGCTCACCAAGTCATCTCATCTTCCACTAAGACATTAACAAATCCAAGGGATTCAATAATTCCCTATATCTTCAACGCATACTCATTGATGGATATATTCTTCTTCTTCACTATATATGAAGCTCTTATTTTAGCTGCAGCTTCCTTGCCTTTGTGTTTATCTGGAACATCTTCATCAGGTTTTGCCATGTAATTGTTCGAGTATTGGCATTTTGTATATGCCCTATCATAATGTCTGTCACACTAACTAAAAGCCAATACATGACTTTCCTTGCACCTTGGTTTTCTAGTCTTTGAAAGCCTTTATCTCTACTAGAGTAACGTTCTCTTCAGGCAATTTCGAAGGCTCCTTATTGTCTCTTTCAACATAGTCCCAAAATCCTTTATCGATTAGGAAATTGGTCATCCTAAACTTCCACGTATGAAAGTTGTTCTTGTTAATGTTGTCAGAGATCTTTGCTTGCAACAACTAGAAATCTGTAAACAAACAATTTCTGTATGTAACCTATAGTAGTATTTATTGTAGCTGCATGAGTGAAGTTACATTAATATCTGTTGACTGCATTAGCAAAGTTACAATAGTATCTACTATAACTTTGTTAGCGATACTTATGTATAATCTATATGCAACATGTAACACAACAATATTTGATGTAACTGCATTAGTGAAGTTATAACAATATTTGCTATATAACTCCGTTAGCGATACTTATGCACAATTTGTATGTCAGAGCACATGACTAGAGTACATGTACATACACCCACAATCAGAAATACGTGTGCAATCACTATTTGAACACCCAAAAAGCATTTATACACTGTAATAACCAGTGTTTGAATAGAAATAGTTCTCCTAATCGGAACTTCCTAGAAGTGTCCGAAAACACATTATAGTGACCAAATGGAGGTCAAATTTACGTTCTCAAAATGTAAATCTAGTCACACAAAATTGTAGTACGAGGTACTGTGCACTATATAGAGACCCCCATGCCTACGAAGATAGCTCCTTAATCGGAGATGTATAGCTCCCAGAGCTACCCAAGGGGTGTCATACCAAACAAGCAGGGAAAGAGATGATGATGCTCTTACTCGTGTACTGCTTCCTTTGCCTTCGTAGCTTCCTTTGCTTGCCACTCAGCTCCTTAGCCTGAACTAGGTTCTGATAACATGAAAAGATTGGGAGAGAAGAGAGAGCTCGAGCTCTTGCAAGCAAACACACACTCACACAACAATGGATAACACAAACACAGATGGAAGGCTAAACTCTTCTTCTCCTTGTTGCTCTCAAAAGAGATCTTCTATAAAAGATAAGTAAAAACCAGCATAAGTACTAGGGTACTATATACAAGCAGTCCATAATATGAGCACGCTAAGCAGGTAAGCTGGCAAGATAAGTATGTCGTTTCTTGGTTGAACTAGGTAGGTGTAGTCCACATGTAGATCACTAGCAAAGATCCACCGTGGTGTGAGCTACCAAACATGCCAATGGTGTAAATGTGGAACGGTTACCTAAGCATGTCATGTGAGTGAACTTTCTTGAGAATTTAATTATATTTATTCAATAAAAATTATAGTTAGAGATGAGAGTATATGAATATCTCTAAACAATTAGAAAAATATAAAGAAAATAAAATTGTGATAAAAATAGCATCTTTATGATAGAGATCCCAAAAAGTAGGTCGATTTTTGCATACGGTTGAATTTAGCAAAACGGCCCGTGTAGACCAGGCCTATTTTCGTAATTTTGAGTACCAACTTGACTATATTTTGACAAAAAGGCAGAGAGATACAGTGGCTGCAAGTTGCAGGCCTGTACTTGTATACAAGGAGCCAAGACAGGTTGAGATAGGCAAACGTCTACAGGGAGTATTAGTTCTCTTATTGTTTTCCTTATATGGTTTAATTATTTCATGAGAGAGAGAGAGAGAGAGAGAGAGAGATTAAACATGGTTTGTAAGAATTACAGGTTCCTTGGATGAAGCTCTCTTTTCTTTCTATCTTCTCTTTTCACCTATGATGAGAAGATGTATGATTGTATCAAATTACTTCATACCTTAATAAATCATTAAAATACTCATATGTGAGACCGCGGGTCTTACATATGGGGGAGAAGACTGGACCTAATGCTTTTGTCTTGTGTTCATAAATATTTTTTCGTTTAATTCTTCTTCTAAGGTTGATGTATTAAACTTGTAGTTAACTTATTTAAAGTAATTTGTAAAATTTGTTGAAATCTTGTACTTGGAGAAAAGGTCCTGTAATAGTAGTATCAGAGCTACAGGCCAAGTACAAGATCTTTTCACATGCTTAGGGAAAGAAAATCAAAGATGCGGGTTATGGACTAACCTATTAATAATTGGACTATAGTGCTTTTGCTATTTTGCAGAACATCATTGCAATCGAATCTATATAAGATAACTTTTCATCAACACTCAAGGTTAGTATCTATTATCTTATATCCATAATCAATTTATCTTTCATTGTTATGATGTTAAGTTTCTCATGAATTATGTTCAAGAATTTTATATTGCTTATTCATAGAAACCATAACGATTCATATCTCTTGGAGTGTTAAATTATTTTGACAGATAATTTCAATCACATCACAATAATGGAGAACAGTTATACTCTATTTTTCAATTCTTAAATGGATACCTGAATGGTTTTGTCCCACCTATCCCAATCTCACCCAATCTTACTTTCAAACACGGGCCAGTTAATATGATGCAATTGAGTACAGTTGCTATCCCGGGTAGGAGGGATGTCACGGTTTGTCCATCCATCCTTCTGTGGTTAATCGAGGATACCTAATTACCACTATGTTAGAAGCATGGCACTTGGGTGATTTCGAATATTCCATGTGTAAGACATGAAATTAGGGATGGCTGGAACTAAGTGTTAGATTTAATGCTTATGTGCAGTCGTGTAACCTTAACATGTGTTGCTAATGTAAATGTGTTTGAATGAACAACCTTGTGTAGGTTCGTGAGATTGACGGGCTTTGTGCTCGTAAGCTGGAATGGCTGGGACATGATGGTGGTGATATGGTGTGAGTAATTACCCGAGAAGGGTTTTCTCAGCCACACACTGGATAACAGTTGTTTTCTCGGGAAAGAGGCACTGATCTAGTGTGTTTGATCACCCTCTGGGGTCGTTGGGGATGCCCATAGCTTAGAGAAAACTGAACTTGAGTACGGGTTAATACTCATGATTGTTGTTGGTGTTAGTAGTTGTGAGAGCTGCTGACATTGTGTGATGGTGAATTACTAGTATAGTTGGAGAGAGTGTGAACATGTGTTACTCATTAGCCAGGGTGAATATAGCATGAATATAAGACAATGGATCGAGATGGTTGATATCTTAACAACAATATCGGGCTTTTGGTATGACGGGTATGTTTCTTATCAACTGTTATTATTTTTTGAAAAAAAAGAAATATATTTAACATGCATACTTTGTTGTTGATGGTTTTGGTAAGACTTGTTAAACATATTTTATTGGTAATGTATGATCTAATGTACCATGTGTACAACCCTGCTGATTTGTTGGACTTTTCTTTTGTCAAATTTCTAGGCCAGGTTTTGCAAGCTACGCAACTGAGGACAGTTGCTTTCTTAACCTGGAGGACTGTTATGTGAGTGAACTTTCTTGAGAATTTAATTATATTTATTAAATAAAATTTATAATTAGAGATGAGAGCATATGAATATCTCTAAACAATTAGAAAAATATAAAGAAAATAAATTTGTGATAAAAATAGCATCTTTATGATAGAGATTTCAAAAAGTAGGTTGTTTTTCGCATACAGTTGAATTTAGCGAAACGGCATGTGCCTAAGTGGTAGACCAGGCCTATTTTCGTAATTTTAAGTACCAACTCAACTATATTCTGACAAAAAATCAAAGAGATACAGTGGCTGCAAAGGCCTATTCCCGTAATTTTAAGTACCAACTCGACTATATTCTGACAAAAAACCAGAGAGATACAGTGGCTGCAAGTTGCAGGCCTATACTTGTATACAGGGAGCCAAGACAGGCTGAGATAGGCAAACGTCTACAGGGAGTATTAGTTCTCTTATTGTTTTCCTTATATGGTTTAATTATTTCATGAGTGAGTGAGAGAGAGAGAGAGAGAGAGAGAGAGAGAAATTAAACATGGTTTGTAAGAATTGTAAGAATTGTAGGTTCCTTATATGGTTTAATTATTTCATGAGTGAGTGAGAGAGAGAGAGAGAGAGAGAAATTAAACATGGTTTATAAGAATTGTAGGTTCCTTGGATAAAGCTCTCTTTTCTTTCTATCTTCTCTGATGAGAAGATGTATGATTGTATCAAATTATTTCATACCTTAATAAATCATTGAAATACTCATATGTGAGACCGTGGGTCTTACATATGGGGGGGCAAATTGGACCCAATGCTTTTGTCTTGTGTTCATAAATATTTTTTCGTTTAAGTTTTTCATTTAATTCTTCTTCTAAGATTGATGTATTAACTTATAGTTAACTTATTTAAAGTAATTTATAAAATTTGTTGAAATCTTGTACTTGGAGAAAAGATCCTGTAATAATAAGAAGGTAATGCTCATAATCCTCCTATTTCATAGGCTTATGTTTCAATTCTTTGGTATCAGGATCTCTAGTACCCCTTGAAGAATTAATCAAGCTCACATATACATTATAAGAACAAAGCATAGACTTAAATCAAATTGACACGATTAAATCATAATATAAAAGCATGAAATAGAGTAAACATCACCATCGACACAAGATTGGGTGCAATCTCTCTCCTCATGCATGCAACTTCCATTTTCACGACATGAGTATTTTGAAAATTGTATTCAAAATATATCCCAAGGAGCTAATTATAGTTATGGATACAAAATAGGGCTTTGCTTTTTCACTTTTACAAAAATAACTCAAGCACTAAAGCTTGTTCACACACTTAGTGGAAAATAACCAAAATTCTTTCAACACATGTGCTAGTAAAATAGCAATGACACGCACCAATGCATATAAAAATAATATGTACAATCATTTGGTGCATGGCCAACAAAATAACCATATGAAATAATAATCCGAGATGATATAGACAAGATACTCAATGTGTGACACACACACACACACACACACTACTTATCACCTATCTCATAAACATAAACACATTAGTTGTTTCAATTAATTGCTATCATAACAATTAATCCCAATACGAAACATTAATAAGCACAAATACAACACACTCACCACTTGTTACACTTAAGTCAAGATTTAGGTTTGTGCTTGCTGGTTCTAGTCACGTTTCACCATAGTCTTGCACTTACTACTAAATGATTACTAGCACACTTGATTTTATCCTTCTCAGATAATTTATCCCCAGAAAAGTAATCATCAAGTTGACTAAGCCATGCAAGTATTGTGCGAGCATCTTTCTTGCCATCAAAATTTTGAAAAGTAAAAGCTTTGCGGCTAATTTTCTTCTCCTTCCTAGACTCCTGAGCTCTAAGAGAAACTTGCATGGTTCTCTAAATTTGGTCGCCATTCAGAGTTTGAAGATTCACTATGACTAGCACCTCTATGTCTCTTCACGGGATAACCTATCCTCTATATCCCTTCTCAACTCCTTCTCAACTAAAATCTGGTTTTGGAGTGCATGTTGCTCTTGAATGGTTGGGGGTAGAGGATTCGTGATGAAAAGAGAGATGTAGATAGATAAAAGGTGCAAATTTTAAATGTAGAAATATACGAAAATAAAAATTGCTAAAATAATGATCATACTTATAACTTTCACCCTCAATTTATAAGAAGTTAGAAGCTTGTTCAACTCATGCTGTGAGAAGAAAAAATCCACAAGTGCCAAGAGACCATCGCGAGTAGTATCAAAGTGGACATGTACTCACCGTAGAAAACTCAAGAGACTTTACCTTTGAATTCAACTGGAGTTATCTAGTTGTAATTCGACGTCAAAAGTTAGACATCGGTGAGCAATGTTATAAATTGCTATTGTGAAACCTTCCTTTTGTTATAATATGCAAACCTTTGCTTCATTTTTTGCTCATTAAAAATAATTTTTGAAATTATGCTATGAGTCCCCAAATTCTAAAATCTCCTTGAAATTATGCTATGAGTCCCCAAAATCTAAAATCTCCTTGGAATTAGTTAATGCTCCCAATTTTGCATCTTGAAACTCTTCTTTTGAAGATGAATAAAAGCTTTATTGGAAAGCTTTTGCAAGTCTAATAAAGCCTTAATCCCAACTTTTAAGCCTTTATGAACCTTAACCAAGCTTATGAATAATCCTCACTTTGAAAAGAAAAAGAAAACGTCCTCTTCTTCATGAATGGTTGCCGACCCCGTCAATTTTGTAGGAATCATGGATCTTCAAGCTTTTCTACATGTGAAGGGTGGATTAAGGATTCTTGGGCATGAGAATTTCATCCATGATCTTTAATCTCAGAGCCAGGCGGCTTGTGTAAGACGTAGAAAATTTAAGCTCCCTTGAAAAAAAGTCACCTACGCAACTCTTTTTTAGCCTTTTTTTGTCGATTGAACGTGCATAAATAATATATACAATCATTCGACACATAGCTAACAAAATAACCCATATGAAATAATAATCCAAGATGATATAGACAAGATCCTCCATGTGTGACACACGCACTGCTCATCACCTATCTCATAAACGTAAACACATTAGTTGTTCCAATTAATTACTATCACAGCAATTAATCCCAATATGAAACATTGATCAACACAAACACAACACACTCACCACTTGTTACACTTTGATGACAGTACCACTATACACATCATCTAGCATGGCATGTCTTTTGCAAACCATTGTAACACTTAGATCGTGTAGTTACCTAGCATTTTCCACTTATTACACTTTGACAACACATAGTCTTTAAGCATGCACTACTTATTACACTTTGATAATATATACCCATCTAGCATGGTCTCAAACTATACCAATAACACTAGGTAATCACCCATGATACCAACTTACTAGCATGGCACACTAGCATCACAGGCATCCCCATTTAGCCAAAAGGTGGACATTATGTAACATTTGGAGCCAAACTATCTAAAACATTGTATTAAAACTTAACCTAAGGTCAAAACCTTAGCTTAATATTTATATAGTGATAATTTGTTATTTTTTGAGTTTTAAAGCCTTTTTGGAGGATTATCTTCACTTTCTTCTAATTCCTAAGGGTGCCTCGCCCCTTAAGAAAGGCCAAGAACCCTTAATTATCACTAATTCGAGCTAGTCTTTGTAATTGTATACTTGATCAAACTTTTTGGATGTAATCCAAGGTTAAGGACTTCTTAGCTAATTTGACCAAATTTCTAAGTTCTCCTAACCTCTAAGCTTGGGTCTATATGATCACTTTATGTAAATTCCACTTAATTTACCAAATTTATGTAAATTCCAATGAATTTACCTATTTTATCACAAATCCTCTTTCATAAGAATTATTAAGAACTAAGCTCCTTAAGCATAATTAGAATATCATCAAGAAATACTACTAGAAACTTCCCTTAAAAATGCTCTAAAGATACTATTCATAAGTGCCATAAAAGTGGTTAGCGCATTGGTTAATCTAAAAGGCATACTTAGATTAATTAGACTCTTGAAACAATATTACCAACAAGTAGGTGTGTTAAGCCATGCCACGGGTGTTAAAGTGCTATGTTTGAACACTCATTGTTGGTGGGTGTTAAAGTGCTATGTTTTAGTCTTATGAATATATGATTTGTTACTTGCGTCATTGGAATGACCGCCACACTAGAGCTTAATGAGCCCAACACTTTAAAAGTATATATTATGGCTCAATAAACACCACCTATGTTAATTATTATTAATATATGTATTTAAAAATAGATTATTTTTACGTATTAATTAGATTTATTATTATTATTATTATTATTAAGTTTGATGAAAATCACCTATTTATATATACATAACTTACACATCCTACTCCGATTACATGGGTGCATAACACTATAGCGAGCAGGATTCAAACCTATGTCAACTCACTCTGGGTCTTCGATCTTGTGGTACTTCAACCATGTTGGCAATTAGATATTATTCATATAGCCGACACGTACACCGACACGTACAAGACTCTAATGGCTTTAAAAATCCATATGTCCCAACCAATTCTAGCAAAGATAAAACTAACTCCATGCATGATTTTAGAAACTATTTAAAAGATTCCATGGAAGAAGGTTTACTTAAAGCATATTCTTTCTACATAAAATTGGGCAATGATAGAGCTAAACTTTTATTTACATGCTTTTTTCAATGTGTGTGTGTGTGTGTGAGAGAGAGAGAGAGAGAGAGAGATTTATATGTGGATAGTTTTATTTATTTATTTTAAACATCTACAAGGTCTTTTAAGGTTTACAAAAGACAAAGGAAAAAGTCTTTGTCTTTTTTATTAATTGATTTTTTATTTTCTACAAACTATTTTTTTTCTTGGAGCATTGAATAATTGATGTGGGCCTTTGAAAATTTTGATATATTTTCAAAGCTTTCCTTTGGTAAGGTATAACCTTACCAAAAGCAAGGTATAACTTTTGGCATAATCTTTTTGAAATGTTAAATTAGTAGTTTTAAACTTCAAAGCTTGATTTTGGTATAACCTTTTTGAAATGTTAAATTAGTATTTTTAAATTTCAAAGCTTTCTTTTGGTAAGGTATAACCTTTTGAAATGTTAAATTAGTAGTTCTAAATTTCAAAGCTTGCTTTTGGTAAGGTATAACCTTTTTGAAATGTTAAATTAGTAGTTTTAAATTTTAAAGCTTTCTTTTGGTAAGGTATAGCCTTTTAAAATGTTAAATTTTGATATATTTTCAAAGCCTGCTTTTGGTAAGGTATAACCTTTGAAATGTTAAAGTAGTAGTTTTAAATTTAAAGCAAGAAATAGAAAAGCATGATTTTCTCCATATTATAATATGCACTTGCGCTTTGTAATCTACATGTCTCCTTCTCCTTTTAACTAGAGCAATGTCATAGCAAGGAGATTCAAAGTTCATCATATGAGATGTGGGGAAAACCACATCTAGTAGCTTTGTGTGTGTGTGTATTATTATGCGATTTGTGTGGGCGATAGTAGTACGAGTCTATATATGAGAGAAGGAGAGGGAAGGAAGTCAGAAGAGGAGTAAGGATATAGGAGGGAGGGCTAGGTAAAGCATGCGAGATTGAGAGCCAAGACCATTTTCAAGAAAGGGGTGAGATGGATTCGGGATACCGAGGACATCAATGGAGACTTCCTCCCCTTTTTCACATTATCTCCCAACTACAGGAAAGCATGGCGTACACTTTGCTGCTACATTCATAACTTGGAGACATGATTGAATGTACAGGTTTAGGACAGGTACATGGATTGGATGATCACCTCTTTGTGGAGGGCTCCCACCAAAGCTTTCTATTTTATTATGCACAATGATGAGGATATATATAGTCATTGTAACATTGTCTGGGGGCTGCAAAAACCTCGAACTTGGTGGAAGAAGACTTTTCAGAATTTGCGGTATGCACCTATATGCTTGAAGCATAAGGTTTTCATGTGGAGGATGACTACTGGATCTCTTCCTCTTGGTCACAGGCTCAGTGATAGGCACATGACAAATGGTCTTTGTCTTAGATGTAGATTCAAGCAAGAACACACCAAGCACTACTGCCCTAGGATTGCTAAATTCTGCAAGGAGATAAATGACAGGGTGGTCTGCAAAGCCTTTGGGTTGTACAAGCTCAGCAAAACTCAATGGACTTTAGATCAATGGCTACTAGGTTGAATGCATTGTGTATTGTCTTAGAATTTGGTTTTCCTGTTTCATATGGATAATAATAGAGCTTTGAAAATTTTTGTATTGATAATCTGTGTTGGACATGTCTCAGGTAGAATATCCTACAAGGTAGAATATCCTACAGGATATCTTAGCTTGCCCTTAGAAATTGATTCGTAAGAAACTCCTTAGAGCATGTAACATGCTCTAAATTTTAAAATGATGTAAAAGTCTTGATGTGATATATAGTGTTGACTTTTTGTGGATGATGTGCGTCTTTTCAGCCCACTGGCCAGTTGGGCGGCCGGCTGGTCTGAACACAGCCGTTTAGATAAGCGGTTAAGAAACAATCTTTCTGGCTATGGTATATCACATGCTCGGTTATGGCCTCTCCTGCCTGATTCTGAACCACAACATCGCACCGATGTGAGCAAGTAAGGCTCCTACTTCTCTCATCTGTTGGTTTCGTGTGTTTCCTGCATGCTGTTTTTCTTGGACTTGCCCTTGTTTTTTCCATTAGAAATCTTGGTAAGGTGAACAAATCTTGCTCACAATTGAAGGGCTTTATGGATCTGCAGAACTATGACACTTGAACAGTAAGGTGGATCTACAGAGAGCATGGTTTATTTATGTAGTTTTGAACACAGTATTTTCTTCATAAGGCTTCACTTTCTAGGTATTTATGTAGCCTCACGACGACAGTGGCAGCAGCAGTGGCGGTGGCGCGGTGGTGACTACTATGAACATTTTCAGTTTGGCTTTTAATGAATTTTAGGTTGGGTATTTTTTTTTCCAAAAATATGTGGATCTACATCCATATATAGATATATGTATGCTAAGGTATGTATAGATTAATGCCTTCACATGTATATCTGTATGTGAAGTGTGTTGGATCTACACTTGGATGGTGATAACCCTTAAATTGATGTAATCTACATGCACACACTCTTGTCAATTTTGACAATGGTTTTAAAATGTGCAACTAATCAGTGTTTTCTTTTTCATACAGGATGAACAGTTGCCTCCCTGCAGCAATATTGACCATGGCTTTTGTCCAACATGGTTCCCTTTAATACCTCACCCTACTGCATAGTACCCTATTACTCGACGGATTGGATGAACATGTTCAAATCGACTTCAGTCTTCCGCGACCTCTTTAATTGGCCTTGATTTTCTCAGTAATTTCTCTTGGAGATGATCCTTCCCCTATGGGTGCGCTTACGGGGTGGATCCACATGCAATAAAGCTGAACTTTTTGTTGCAGGAGGGGGGCTCTACCCCCTCCTTGGCTTGTTTTCTTTGTGTGAGTGCATGCTTGTTTGTGTCTGTTTGTTTTTATTATTTGTGAAGGTTCTTAGTGATGGCTGCACTGATGGATTATTATAACTGAGTCTTTCAAGTAGAACTGTGTGCACATATAACCATATAACCTTTGCAGGAAGGCCCTTATGATGCACGATTTTGTAAGAAGCTGCGTATATCGTTCTCAGATTCAAATTGTGGTGTATCTGTAGGGGCTTTTGGGGACATGTCACGCCAAATTGTGGAGTATCCGTAATATTCGATTTCTTGTGTGTTCTACATGTGATTTTGTGGAGTTTCCCTTGTTTTCCCCTTGAAAATCTCGGCAAGGTGATAGAATATGGCTCGAAGGTGCATCTTTCTAGTGTGCGCATATAACCAAGATGGATCTACAGATGTATGAGATTTGAACTGTAAGGTGCATGGTTTGAAGTTTTGAACAGATATTTTCTTCATAAGCCTCCACTTTTTAGGGCAAATTCCTTAGCTTCAGGGCAGCGGGGATGGGGATGGGGATGGCAATGGCGGCGGCTTTTTTATGAACACACGAATTCTAAGTTGGGCTTTTTTTAAATATGTGGATCTACATCCACTTATAGATACATGTATGAGGAGGGATGTATTGTCCAGGAAGGAGCAATGTCTTCAAATGTATATCTGTATGTGGCTGTGTTGCATCTACATACACTCAAAGAGGTGTAATTTATATGCACATATCCTTATCAAGCGTGATAATTAGAAACTTTTTGTTGGTTAAACTAATCAGTGTCTTCTTTGTGATACAGAGTGAACAGTTGCCTCCCTGCAGCAATATTGGCCATTTCTTGTGCAACATGGTGTACTCAAATACCTCACTGCATAATATCCTATTATTCAAGGGATTGAATGAACACGCTAAAATCGACTTAAGTCCCCCACGACCTCTCTTGATGTTCAGAGTAATTTCTGTCAGAGATGATCCTTCCCCTATGGGTGCGCTTACGGGGTGGATCCACATGCAATAAAGATGGATTTTTTGTTGCTGGAGGGGGGCTCTACCCCCTCCTTTGAGTGTTCTATGTGTGTAGGTGAATGCTGGTTCAGGTGTGATTTTTGTGAAGGTTCATAGTGGTGGCTAAACTCAATGATTATTCTCGAGTCCTTCAGGGAGGGCTTGCTCCACTTTTGCAGGAAGGCTCTCATGACCCATGATTTCGTAAGGAGCTCATTATTTCTCTTTCAGATTGAAATTGTGGAGTGAGGACATGTCATTCCAAGGACAACTATATGTTAAACAATGTTTGCGACCTGCGTAACGTTTTTACTATCCATCAAGGGCCACATTGCTTCATCTGGTATTCGAAGAGGGACCAGTTTTAGCGACTGCTTTGCAAAAAGATTTATAAGTTTCTTTTCAACGGGAATGTGGTAAGGATTCTTGGATACTGTGATGAATCATCGTGGATTCAAGCAGTGCGCCTGCTGCCTCCTCTTCCCATAAAAGCTGCTAACAGATCTCAGGGAAGGGCCCTTCAGGGAGAGGGCGGCTTTGAAGGGTTCTGGATTGTTTGGAGGGCCTTTACACGCTGCTGTGTTCTGAAACCTCCCTTTGTTTACATGCGGATGAAGAAAAACTGCTAGACTTGCATGTAGCATAATCTTTTTTCGTGTGAGGAGGGTACCTTTATACAGGTGTTAGGTTCAATAAAGGTGTTCTAGTGCTAGATGTATGAGAGCAGTCATAACACCATTCTATACTTGGTCTATCTGTCTAGAAGTAGGCTTAACAGTTTTCTATTACATAGTCTATGCATTTACAGCTTTCATCATACAGTTATGTGGAATACTATTGTTCAAAAGGAAACTGAATTACAATTTCAGGAAATAATATCTTTTTCAATTTTTAGAAGTTGGTGTTCCTTTCACTATATTAGACAGAGTGAAACATTAACTAATTCAGAAATGTGTTCTGAACACTTTCCGCATCCATCCAACTGTGAGGCGCTGAGATGTTACTTCCCGACATGTAAACCCCGTAAAGAAGTACACATTACGCACTTTCGAAGTATGGAAAAGGGGAGGTTCTTGAGAGAGCAACTGTTTCAGAGTCCTATATTTTTTTCATCATCGTTACCGATTAATCTATTTTGAACTTAGTGCACTCTTAAGTTTTTTTGAAATGAATAAGCAGATTACTTTCAAACTGTAGGAGTGTTCAGATTCTACATCCTCATGCTCGATATTTTTTCATCATCAGCACCGATTAATCTATTTTGAACTTAGCGCACTCTTGAGTTTTTTTTGAAATGAGTAAGCAGATTACTTTCAAACTGAAGGAGTGTTCAGATTCTACATCCTCATGCTTGATGTTATTTGATGTAGCGGTTGCATTGCAGGTATGCTATTGGACTGGCGGGTTTTTTGGTCCAAATATTTGTATGCAAATTACACTCACTGCCTAATTCCACCCTTGTATGGGTGTCTGCAACGATGTAGGCATGCTGTCATGTAAGGAAGTTTTGTTTGTGGTTGGGAATAATAGCAGCAAGCAGGGCAGCTCACAGTGGGGTGTGATTGACATGATTTTTGAAACTAGCTAGTGAAGACAAATTTGGCTTCAAGGAGCAGTTTTATGATGCTGGTACTGGTGAAGTGAGGAGTCGTCCAGGATTTATTGAGTACTTATTCAGCAGCTTTTGCAATGCAGTCATTACCTGAAAGGTTTTTGACATGGTTGTTTGCATAAGCAGTGCGTTCGCTATTTGTATGGTTATTTGCATAGTGCTAGCAGTTTCTATACTCTATTACCGTTTTGATGTTTTTTATGGCTGTGGGCCCTGGAGTCCCTTTTACAAAAATGGGTGGTAGTGCTTGGTGGCAGGACAGTGGGTAAAATTACTTTTGACATGTGAAGTTACAATGGAGCAATCAATGCAGCTGGAGTACCAAATATTCTACCTTGAGTTGAATTACTTCTTTGGGGGTGCCGTTGCAGCATTCAGCAGCTGGTGGTTGAGTATCTAACCTCTGACACTGTGGTCATTTCAAGTACAACTTGTCAGTCTGTACTACTTTCTGCATCTTGAACTTAGCACTGCCGTATTTTATTGATGTGCATTAGCTGCGAGCCCTTTCCTTGACCTCAACTAATTGTGCAATTTTTTTCATTGGTTATCCTTTTGATTAAACCCTAGCCAAAAACAAGGCCTGAAGTCCATAGAAAAGTGTTACCAGAGTGCAAGTTTCCACACTTCATTTATAGTTATTTTTAAGTTCATTTGTCACTGGTCAGATGTTTTCTATATGTGCATACATAGAGCTCAACTTAGTAGTGGGGTATGAGGATGTTTACATTTACTTAGATCAAGATGTATGAAAGGCGCGCGCCGTATAGTGCTCATTTTTTGTCTGTTTGTTAAAGCAGGCAAGACTTGATCAGCAAACGACGGAGACCCCCCTCCCTCCCTTTATCCCAACAATGTCATTCATCCCTGTGAGGGATGGGGGGTTGAGATCTTCCCTCTCACAAGCAGGAATTTATTTATGTATGGACTGGTGGCTTGTAGTGAAAGAGTACATTTCAATATTGTTCCACTAGTATGTGTTGTGAAGCTTGGATGGTTGTTGCTGTCTCTAGTCAGGATGGTAAACAGTCTCATTCAAAACTAGTGTGTATATGTTCTCATTCAAAACTACCACCTTCATGGGTTGATTTCGAAAGAAGTGCAATTTCAACCTTTGAAGTCGAATTTTGAAGGACAGCAATTATAGTCCAAAGCTTGATGTTGATTGTAGAGCATTCTGTACCCACCACAAAAGATGGGGTGATGCATCTTAATACATTAATACAAACTACTTTGTGGTCGACAGAGTGTCAAGGTTTGTAACCGTAATTCTAATTTGTTCATCCTCTTTGCATTAGAGAAATCTTGGTTTTGTTTGGTGCTGTCTTTAATCTTCATATTCGAGTTGATGAGTTTCTCATTTGTAGTCAACTTTTTTGAAAGAACTGTTCGTTTTTAAGAGTCTGCATGTGAGCTTGCATGCTCTCTTTTTTTTTTTTGAAGGTTTGGTGAACTATATACATGTCATAATGTTGGCGAAGGTGAAGCAGGGCAATTTGATAGATGTCTTCATCTAAAGGATCTCAAGGCGGGTGATCTTACACTTCCTATGGTGCTTGCAAGCAGACTCCAATATAGGGGATGTAGTCCAAACAAGGTAAAAAAGATCACCCTTGCTGGCATGATGATGAAATTTCAAACTTTATTGTCATTAGGACTAATTCTCAAACTCAAGGTGCCAATCTATATCAACCAGTTTAAAGAGAGACTATGCTAGAACTGCATAAATTCTTCCCCAGTTGTGCAACATAGAAGGGCAGGTCTATTGATGTGGCTTCACCAGAGGCAGAAGCAACTTTATTGAAAGGTGATGAGGCCATACACACAAGTATCATTATTATAGGTAGTAAAGTAGAGCCATCAATGAAAGTGAGTTTTATTGATAGGCCACATAACAAGGTTTTTATTTTGGGTAATGACTAGTCTTTATATGTCCATGATTCATAATAGTTGCTTTGTTGGTAAGTAGTATGGAAGAGAAGAGAGGCAAAGAAAGCAAAATGCAAAATGTCAAAGAAAGCAAAATGCAAAATGATTTTCACTACATGGGTCCACCTTTTGCCTAATGCCCACACATATCACCTACAAGCACTTGCCCTTCTGACCCTACGTAAACTTATGCATCACAACCCATTTCTTAGGAGAGTCTCAGTTGAACGATTCTTTGATTAACTATGAATTATGTGAAATTCTGGTTTTTACTAGACAGCACTCAACCCAATAGTTTTTTGTGTGCACAATTTATTATCTAGAATCTTTGAACATACTAAAAGGGCTCAAATTCTCGATACTCCATCTTGGCCTGCATTGGTTGAAGAAATATATACGTGAGTTTGACATCCTTACCCTTTCAGTAAAATTTAAAACTAGTAAAGTTACGTGTTGACTTGGAAGGTGAGTTAAAAGATCATTAACCAGCAGTGAATGGGATGATGGTCTTTTAAGTTGTGCTCTATTTTGAGATTACATAATGAATATAAGGTAATAATATCTACTTTTGTTAGGCAAGACACAAACAAGTCAATCGCATGTGGGTGATACTAAAAAGCTATTCCAACTTTTGACCTAGCACTTTGAAAATATTAGAAAGGCATTGTGATCAATATTTTAATATTAGGCTTTTTGGGTAATCCCTCTCTCTCTCTCTCTCTCTCTCTCTCTCTCTCTCTGACACACACACACACACACCCCACGTGTGAGCTCACACGTAGGATGTTATTTGTAGAGAGTAGTGATGTAACAAGTGTCAATCCCAGAAGAGAGTATCCTTGAGATGCAAATCAAAGCTGAAGATAAGCTAGATGGATTCCCAAGCCAAGAAGAAACACAAAGCCATACAATGATCCAGCCACACAAGGATGGGTGATCACACGAAAAGGTCATAAGTCGCTTGAGGATACTACCGAGGGAGAAGTCAAATTTGGGTGTACCAACAAAGGTGGAGTCTATACAAAGATGCAACTATCCTTGAGCACGAAACAAAATCATAATCATGCTCAAGGAGTTGGCATCAACAAGTCGCATCAAAAGAGGTATGGAGGTCCAAAATGTAAGACAAAGGAAAAGCTAAAATAGAGCAAAGAGAAGTTGCAACTTCAAGCAAATCCAAGAACTACTCTTTTTCTTAGCTCAACAAGAAGTCCTAGCTTCCCTCAAACCTCAGATGCACATGGCATTGACTCAAGTCACTATTGTAGTTCAAAATGCACCAATGGCATAAGAGTTCAAAAGTAAAGTCTCCAAGGGCCAAAACAAGCTTGAGGCATAAGAGTCAAGAGTTGGGTTACAAAAACACACCTAAGCATAATTCTTAGAAGGTTCACATCACTTATACACATGAAGACAATTGATATTTCACAAGTCAAGTCGTTTGTGGAAAGACAAGCATAAGAGTTCAGTTGTGTCGCGTATGCGGGATGCATTAGATGTAAGTGGCAAGTCCAACTGAGTCAAGAGGCATGATGGAATTAAGTCCTTAAAGAAAAACGAGGCACCATCGGATCACTTTTAGTGAACCTTGCCATCAGAAGCCTAAGACCCTCTGCTCGTAATTTTGCTTATGCTACATACTTGTTCAAAACATTCTTTTCAAAGAATTTAGGTGTCACACTTGACGAACACAATCGTAAGGCACTCTTCTATCTTTTGACCTCTAGAGCACTTTTAGAATGTCACGTTGCTCATTCACTAACTTAGGCTAGAAACCTTGACATTGACGTATGAGAAACTTGCATTAAGCATAAATAGGGCACTGACATTACATGGTTTGGCATTAGGCACAAAAAGTTATTGAGACCAAGGCACCAGCACATAAAAATTCCAAACAAAAATTCTTGGATCGAAATGTTTTAACTCGCAAAATGATTAAAGGTCTCGGATCGTCCATCTAGAAATGTTATCATGGATTGTCTTGATCACAGATCGACGATCCTACCCCTCAAATCGCCCGCGATCTGACTTCTAGGATCGTTGAATTCTAAGATTGCTTGGAGTTGGAATTGCTCACTTCTTGGATCACTGATACAACCCGACTAGCATTGGGATCACCAATCCATGACTTGCCACATCATCAAGTGAGTATACAAGGAAAAATTATGTCAATCCAACCCTCCTAGCAAACACCCGATGCAGAGAGCTCTCTAACTCCATCCACCTGGCCATCATTTCAACCCGTGCACAGAGGTAAGTGTCTAGTTGGCTCTTCTTTTCGATCAAAAGACACCAAGTTTTATTTGGGGATAGAGAGCATGGTGTGTGCAAAGAGAGGATTTGGAGCCCTCTACTCGAGGTGAGAGGTACTTGGGGGAAAGGATAAAACTTCTTGATCATCTCAGGGCCAGAGCAGAGCAGTAAGGATCACTCTTTTTGGGATCGTTAGCACAGTAGGATAGCTGGGCGAGCGGGTTGTGGGGGATCGGTATAGTAAGTGGGATCACTCAGTGAGTGGGATTGGTCTGAAACTTGAATCGGCACAGATAGTGGGAGCACTCAGTCAACTCGGATTGAAACGATCCTAGAGTCATAGTCACCCATGATCCTTAAAAAATAGAACATTGATTGAGTAGGGTTTTGCCATATTTTTGTAAATTGTACTTGCACAAGAAGAATGGATGCATGGATGCTTGCTTGGTAAACAGAGGAACATCAAAAATGGATGCCTAAAAAATGTAGACAAAGGACTAAATTACATAATAGATCAATTGATGCCAGTAAGTTGATGCATACTAAGATAGCTTCTTCGGGAATGCGTGCCAGTGAATGCTAGCACTAAGATAGCTTCTTGGGGAATGCATAGACAGTAAGCCATTGAATGCTAGCACTGAGACAACTACTTGGGGAATGCATAAACAGCAAAAGCTAGTAAGTTAATGCATGCCAGTGAATGCTAGCACTGAGACAACTCAAGTGCAAGTGATGGGCATCCATAATTTGTGACCCCTTTTTACTACAAGGCATGCCCTCGCTTATTGTTTATGCATTCCCCAAGTAATTATCAATAAAAGCTCAGTAGAGCTAGGTGAATTGCAGTCATCTTTTTGCCTTGAAAGACTTGGACAAAATGATAGTACGCACCCCCATAAAGGGAAAGGACTAAAAGTTGGCGAGGGCCCCCACTAGAGCCATATGTACCCCTAGAACTCTTTGAAGCTAGGGCAAGCTATCTGGAGGCACCCAACCGTAAAGCCCTGGGCAGCTTGGTCCTCAAGTTTCAATTTTGGGACCGCTGACCTTCACATGCTATATTCAATGGTAGTACTACCCACCCTAGAATGCCAAAAGCTGATGAGCCCACTAGACAATTGTTGCAAAAGATAGGGCTACTTCCCTTATTTGAATTGGATGGACCTGCTGGTCCACTTGTTGCCATACACTCTTACAATGACAACCACACTGGATTCACTAGGACCACTAGGCAGTGAAAGAAGGATTATCAAGCCCACTCAAGATTGGTTCGATAGACTTTCAGCTTACCCCTTGTACAAAGAATCGGATTTCAAGAGAATCAATAAACCTATAGAGAAGGCAGCATGCTCAAGATGGACAAGCATATACCCCATTGGGAGGATGTGATACTACGGTACCTCATCATGCATTGTATGTTATACTACACGTACCTCTCTTTCTACTGCACCTCATCATGCTTTAATAGAGCCCATTTATGCCCAAATCCTAATTAGGCAAAAGGAAACTCGGCATAGCTTATCTGTGCATAGAGGTTAAGAGAGTGTGCATTAAACAACGTGTGAATTGAAGAACCAAAAGACCCCTACCTTGGAATAGCCCCTTTACTTACAGGAGTAATCTATCAAGCTAATGACTCCTTGGATAAGCTCCCACCCCCGCTAATAGCAATAGGAGCAAGTGTTTAACCAAAGATACCAAAGTCAAGAAAGAAAAGAAAGGACATGAGGAAAGTGGCAGTGAGAAGCCACATTCCAAGAAGAAGAAAAGTTTACTATTGATGAGCAAGGGAACATTCCATTGAGTCCGGATTAGAGCATGAGAGAGACACAAAAGCAGAAAAAGAAGCCAAAAAGAAGAAAGAAATAGGTAAAGAAAAAGTGAGAAGCCACATCCCAAGAAGAAGAAAAGTTTACTACTGATGAGCAAGGGAACATCCCATTGAGTCCGGATTAGAGCATGAGAGAGACACAAAAGCAGAAAAAGAAGCCAAAAAGAAGAAAGAAAAAGGTAAAGGAAAAGCAGAAAGGGAACATCCCCATTGAGTTCGGATTAGAGCATTAGAGCCTGAGACAGACACAGAAACAGAAAAAGAAGCCAAAAAGAAAGAAAAAAAAAGCAAAGAAAAGGTAGAAAACGGCAAGGAGGCTAAAGCCTAGGTTGAGAATGAACAACAATGCACACACTAGCCCTACAGCCACCCCCTAAACCGAGAGCACAACCACCACCACCACAACATCAAGCCAACCCCCTAAGCCCAAACCGCCACTGCCGCCACCACCGCCACCACCAGAACGTCAAGCCAGCCCCCTAAACCTACAACACAACCACCACCACCATAACGTCAAGCCACCCCCTCAGCAGTATTCACGTCAATGCAGTTAGCCAGGCAGTTTACCAAGTTTTTCGAAAATGCCAAGCAGATAGCACAATTGAGGATGCAGGAGACGCTATTGACTATGCAGCTGTGCCGAGCCCAAGGCTAGAGGAGGGGTGTGCCGAAGCTACAGTGTACAATACCCTGCAGCTTTTGCAGTCTCATGCAGCAAATGTGTAGATGTATGAAACTACATTGGCAAAAGCACAGAGTGCAGAGTAGAGGCATGCAAAAGAGGCCAAGGTCCTTTGCATCAAGAGGATAATGCTTGAGCATGAGGTGCAACAACTAAAGGCAGAGCTAGAAGCCAAAGACGAAGAAGTGTCATCCAAACTCATACAAAAGATAGCCCTCCTGGAGGAGCATCTAAACTCAATTAATCAACAAATGTAGTATATAGTTATAAGAAGAACGCTACACGGCAAGAGAAATGCGGGCCAGAGCAAAAATAAATAAATCCAAAGAGCCTTTCAGGTAGGTGCCCAGGCATTGTAACCCCATGCTACTATGATGTTTTTTCAAGGGACCTTGGCCTTGCAGAACTTTTTTGATTTAAATCAAGCTGATAAACATCCCATGATAACAAATTTCATTGCATGGGTATTTCTAGTTGAAAAGGCAGTGATGGATTTAGATGAAGAATGCATTGAGCTTACAACTAAAGAGTACACATCGAGGATGCCGATGGATGTGGCTACATGCAGGCAGATCTGAAATAGCTTCAAGGCATGGGAATATGGTTGACCACCAAGGCCGATCAAAAGTTAATAGAGATGGCATGCTCGGCCTATAAGCCTGCAAGTGTTAATCCCATTTTGGATTAACGAAGATGCTCCTCACATTGAGGAAATTAATAAGTGTTATGTAAAGGCACTATAAATGTTGTATATTATGAGATACTCACCAGCCAAGGCTTTAGTTAGTAAGTTTTGGACGCCCAAGTCTAAATAAGGACCGGTTGTATACAAGGTAATTTCTCATAATGCAAAGACACAATCCTCCTTTTTGCTATGACAGCTCTTGTCTTGTCCTGTGTATGAGAGAGAGAGAGAGAGAGAGAGAGAGAGAGAGAGAGAGAGAGAGTACTCTAGTGCATGTGCGTCCTATATACTTGTGTGTGGGAGAGTCAGAGGATGATTGCCTTGCGTTGTGTGTGAGCAACTCTGTGGACAGAGTGGAGGTGGAGATTGGAGGATTGGAGCTTCTACAAACGAGCTTGGAGAGCCTCAAGGGACGTGAGCTTGAAGCATTGTTAAGTACTATATGACGATTGTTGTTTATTTCTTATTCCATTGGTGAATGTGTGGAGTTTGGGAGGTGTAGTAGGCCATAACATTTTTGGCGCCACTGTCGGGGAAGACACCATTGTTTCTTCCATCTTCTTAGAACTCCAGCTCCCACTATACAAGATTCAATGTTGCCTTTGCATTCTAGAAGTGCATTGTAAAAAACTGTGTGGATAAGGTTTTTGTGAGCGAATTAGATTAATTATGAAAT
Source organism: Cibotium barometz (assembly GCF_041138505.1). Taxonomy (NCBI): domain Eukaryota; kingdom Viridiplantae; phylum Streptophyta; class Polypodiopsida; order Cyatheales; family Cibotiaceae; genus Cibotium; species Cibotium barometz. Next base: position 42,149,869 of record NC_141050.1, read on the forward strand.
TTTATGTTTGTTGAAGTGTGTGTGAGTACTTGGTAATACTTGGAGGAAAGCTACACTTGGATTTCTTTTGATTTAGTTACCTTTGTCACAAAATTCGAATATCATAAACTCTAAGCTAGGTATTGAGGATAGAAAGCATACTAAAGCACTCTCTTTATCCCAAAAAAAGTCATGCATTCTCCACATTAAAGTTGCCTTCACCTCTCTAGTATGTGAAACCATTTCACGACGTGAAATGTTAGTCTGACAGATACCCTAGAAAAAGAGTTGGAATAGTGAGTTCGTTTGCTAAACTTTTTTCTCGCATGCACTTAAGGTTAGGAAAACTCATTAGGGACAATCCTACCCCTGATAACAATGCATCTAACCACCTAGGATCTTCCTACCAGAAAAGTGTTGGTTCAGGTTGTTTAACAAGCACTCAATTAAGTGTTGCAACTTGGAGGAATCTGACCACTATAGAAACCAGTAGTGAAGAATCCATGGAAGAAGGGCTAAGGTTCTCCGAAGTGGAAGAGGAAGGGAATCTCACTTCTCCTGCGAAGTCCAACGGAATCTTTGATATGGGTAGGGGATTCTTTGGTCTCCAAACTGACATAGAGGATGAGGCTCAATCTACGGGCAAGGGTCTGTCAATGAGCGCGGGACACGGTCCGAAATCGGACCTAACAACACCAACAACCCTAACGTCTGACCCCAGACACGCCAACACCTTGAGACTTAGTGGAATGACTCCTAGGTTTAGGCGAGACAAGGAAAATGCTTCCAAGACGGGTCTAATCTTCTTCCCCATATCTGAGGAAGTGGAAATTGACATGAAGCTGGCTAAAGCGAAGCATCAATTGTTTTGCGGCTTTTGAGCTTAAAAAGGCAAGAGCTTGATACGCAAAGAATGATGGCAAAACAGAGGGAAATTGATAATTTGAATATGTTACGACCACGTGGTAAGGAACCAGAAACATTTTGAGATGCCACGGAACACATGGGGATTGGAATGACAGAAGGAGGGATACCAGTCTTAGAACCCATAATTGAGGAACCTAAAGCTGAGAAAGACCTCGAAATGCAAGAAGAAGTAGACGATAAACCTAGGGCATCTGCCAAAGGAGAGGATCGGCTCTACATCAGGGAGGAGATACATGAAATGATCAATAATCCCACATTTTCACAGAGCATGGAACTCTTGATTCAACAAAGGTGGGCCGAGGCCGCTAATGATGAGATAGGTAATGAGGAATTGCCCAGACTCGTCGGATTACATAGAAGGACCTATGGAGGCAGAGGATGAGGTCTAGGTAGGAGGGGGATAGCTCCTCGGAGGCCAATAGTGGAACCCACACAAATCTAAATGCGGTCACAAGGGCGGACTTGTTGAATATGGCCGCAGAAATGGACAGAGGAATTCAGACCATCTCAGATGAAACCACACATCATTTCAAAACTTGTACAAAAGTTCTCAGGAGATGGGGACCCAATCCAACACATAGAGATCTTTGAGTCAAAATGTGAAACCTGTGGGCCGGTAAACAATGTGACCATGATACATGCCTTTTCTCTGACTCTAGAAGGAAAAGCCCACCAATGGTATCAAACCTTAAAGCCTAAATATAAAGTCAATTTCATGCGGCTTAAGAATGTGTTCATACCAAGCTTTTCTTGAAGTGGTGATAGATGGAGTTCTGTGGCTCAGTTCCATAACATCAAGCAAAAAGAAAATGAATCCATGCGGGATTATGTATCTCGACTCAAGCACCTAAACTCAAGATGCAAATTCTAACTAATGATCAATTATTACCCTGTTACCGAAAGAGACCTACAAGATCATAAGATGCATGATTATCTGGTGCTAGCCTGACCGATTACTCTAGATATGTGCTGTAAGTTGGCTATTGAGTATAAAGATAACATGCTTGAGTTGTCGCAAAACTAGAAGATGCCAAGACAGCTTCACTAGTAGCAACATCGCGGCTCTCTAGTCATCAAGACGCGGGACCTAAAAGCAAGCAAGTTGGCAACATGACAGTTGAAGAACTCACTACCGCCATTTTGGAAAAGTTAAGAGTCAGGGATGGAAGAGAAGCACCAAAGAATGCCCATCTCTACCACCGGAGAGAGTTAATTTGGTGCTCAATTTGTAGATAAAATCATACAAGCACTGAATGCCCTCACCTAAGACCGAGGCAGTTACTCTATTATGCTCATTGTCAAAGACTAGGGAACCACGATATTGCCATATGCGGATACCTAAGAATCCAGCCTTTAGCACAATGCCCAGCTGTTGTAAAATCCCAATTTTCTCATGTGTGATAATCTTCCCTTAATATATAGATTTATTTTAGAAAAAAATAAAGGAAGGGTGATTAGCCCTACCGATGCCAACCTTCCCCTCCTGGTCGTTTTCTCCCTTGCAGGCTTGCTGCGCAGATTTGCCTTATCTACTCCTCCACAGCCCATACTATTACATAGTTGTTTTCCGTGTCTTTTCCTCCACTAGCCTGTGCCCACGATGACCCACCGGCTACGTCCTCATCGACTTCTTCCTCCTTGTGTAAGATGGTGCTGACTTGTACTCTCCCTCTCATGCGTAGCAAAAATCTTCATGTTGCTCTCCTATTTAAACCCCCCTCTCCTCTCAGCAGGGACGGAATCCACTCTCTCCTCTTGTCTCAGTGATAGAGTCCCCCTCCTCTCCTCTCGTCTTAATGACAGACCCCCGTAGGTAGCGCCGCCCCCCCCCCCCCGCCCCCCCCCCAGTTCGCCCCCTCGCTAGCCAACCCCACATAGCCTCCCTCTCCATCGTACTTGAGTAGGGAGTCACACAGCATGTGCCAATTGTACCATACGTGGCTACTCCGTGTAACTAATGTCTATGCCATCGCTGTCCTCTCAAGCCCTCTCCTGGCTCTCTCATGCTCACCCCCTTTGTCTTCAACTTCTCTCATTTCCTCACCCAGCAACCCCCACACCACCCCACATGCTCTCTTCTTTTATCAGCCCTCGTAGCCTCTCCCTCCCCCTAGCAAACCCCTCGCTAGCCTTATTCAGCCTTTCTTTGATTGTGTCTGCGTGCGTGTGTGTGTGTGAGAGAGAGAGAGAGAGGGAGAGAGAGAGAGAGAGGTCACCTTAGTTTCTATATGTGTGGGTGTTGTTCTTCTTCAGCCCTTCTACTAGCTTGTCAATAGGTAACATTGAATAATAATGGCTTCCATTGATGTAGTCATTTGTTTTCTTTTGCAAAAGACGCCCACCTCCAATATAGTAGGCTGGTCCTAAGTGCCAAGGCAACCATACGGATGGACTTATTTCGGTTGGATGAGAGGCAAGACAGTTGGATCTCTCTTTAAGAGTTCATGCAAGCAGTTGATACCTACATTGTCAATCAAGTGGGCCTTGTCCCTAAGCTATTTAGATTCTTGGATATGGATTCTAGTGGCTTATTAAAGTCGATGAGTACATCACCCTCTCTACTTGCTTGATTTCAGCCTCCATGTCTGCAACTCTTGCAATGCCCCCATGATGATGTTGGGCTACACTTGTAAGACTTGCTGGGAGGAGTGCACGTCCACCCACAACGCTGATGGTGACACCTTTGATCTCTACTATAACTGCATCTAGAACCTTCGCATACCACCATGATGGCCTCATGAACAACAATACCATGTACAACTTTCTCTTGTCCAAGACTAACGAGAACCAAGCATACGACTAGGCCAAAGGTATGTTATTAAAATCCAAGGATCGTCAAATGAATTTATATTGTAAGTACAAGGTGGGATGATGTGAAAAGATGAGGGAAAAGATAAACCACACCAAGGCAACATATAATGGAAAATGTAGATTGCCAGCTACTACTACCTGCTTCCAGGTTAGCCGTCTTCATTTCAATTCGAAACAGCAAGTAACTCAATCTCAACTCAAAACCTTTTTAGTTCACTGCTTGAGATCATAGTAAATTGATTTTGTCTTTGAAAAGTGAGGACTTAAGTTGATTGATGAAATGATATAAAATGAGGTTTTTGCCCTCATTAATTGTCTTACGTTGTGACTAAATTATCCCTAGTTGGCTTGGCTATCACATGCTAGAACTTGATTCCATCCAGTAACGATTAATTTGTACTCAGGCCTATGTGATTTCCCAAGGCCTAGGATTTGGCTTGGAAATGCAATTGTTCTCTTGAGTACTCAGACAAGATCTCCATTTTTATCCATTAACAAAAATTAGGATTGTTTATTATAGAGAAGTGACTGTTCATCTTATAGAAAGGTGATTTTCTTATATGGAGTTATTTATTTGGTGACAAGCATGGTCTCAAAGTGTGAATGATGATGATGATGAATTTGTGAACTAGGGAACTTCCCCTAGGGTAACCATTCCGACGAGATCGATTTGGAAAAACCATTCCAATGTGATCTGTTTAGTGATCAGTTTGGGGCAACCAAGTACTCCCCACTTGGGGCAACCGACTCTTGAAATACTTAGAGATCGGGGCAATCGCCTTCGTTGGGTAACCCTCCACCCACGGGGCAGGGCAAGGGTCTTTCTAGTAGCTACAAGCTTGAGCTGGAAAGGTCTTCAATAGCAAGAACATGGTGAAGGAGACACTTCTCGTTCTACTATGCGAGTGGTTTTTCACCACAATGGTTGTAAGCTCTAGATTGTTTTATGACTCGATGAGCCGAGGGATTGGAGATGGATGAAACTTGGGATGCCGAGGGTTTGAAATTACAGTTGTTCTTATGATGAATTTCTTTTTGTGTGTAGGATGACTTGATTGGAAAAGAATGTACTCATTAAGAGATAAATGAATCTATGCACAAGGATAAATAAATGAATCATGTTGTAACTTGCACCAATGAAACAATGTGCCGTAATTTAGGTAAACCTCATAGACGAACGGTTCTAGGTGACTGGGAAGTGGGTGGTCCTGATTAGTCAGGTGTTTCCTTTACAAAAGACTAGAAACTGAAAAGTATCCTTTGCATTTTAGGTACGGCCCCCAATCCTATGGAGATCAGTTATAAATCAGATCGTCCAAGAGAGGCACTGATGAGACAGCTCTCACAATGGGTTGGGATTGATCTTACTGTTGAGATTTAAGCTCGATGAGACAGCTTGTGCCAATTGCATTATGTGCTGGCGTATTAGGTAGTAGCATCATGTGTGAGACATAAATGACCGCGTCTTGCTGGTCATAGTTGTGTGGACAGTAGCTAGGGTTAGCAGTGTGTGGACACAACACAAGTAGTGTGTTGTAGCTTTTCAATTATGGCTTTATGCATTGTGTGAAGGGACATGGCTTCCCTCTATGGTTAGGGTTTCAGTAATACATTAGGGTTTGCTCCTCTATGTGTGTGTTCCCTCTCCCTCTACCTGTTTTTCATCATGGTATCAGAGCTTGGTGCTCTCTATTAGGGTTTATGAGTGAGTGAGAGACGAGGCAGAAGAAGATGTGAAGAAAAGCTGTGGAGCTTGCCATTGGAGTTGTGAAGCCTGGAGCACACCGATTTTCACCAGATCTAAGAGCTTGGCCTACCGGAGTAAGGAAAACTAAACATCCTTGAGCGGATTGTAGGTGCAAAATCACAAATAGTATCAGATTTGAGTTGCCCAAAGCAACGAAAAATTTTGTTTTGCAAGCTCTCCATTGAAGCTTGATAGCGGTGAATGTATGATTTGCAAATGGTTGCAAATCTGGCAAAGGTTCATGTATCTGGTAGTGGGAATGTGTTGGCAACTCATGTGCAAGCCCTAGAGTGATTCTGGAAGTGTGATGCATTGAATGTGTTGGAAAATTTTTGTTTTGAAGCCCTCACAAAAACAATGAATAGATGCTCATTTTTTATGCAATTGGAGCCGGTTCTTTGTAAAAATCACAAGGTTGATGGCTTGGGTGCATGCCTAGGGGTGTTGGCAACTCATATATACCATCATTAGCCACACATAACTCCTCAATTCCCCCTGATTACAAGTGGCATAGCTTGGGAGGCTAAAACAGATTTTTTTTTACCTTTTTTGCTTGGTTGAGGTCCACCAACTAAGGCTTGGTTGGTTGATTCCTTGCACAATTTTCTTAGCAATATTATGGTACACATAGAGGAGAAGGATGCTATGTGTTTTTTTGGAGCAATTATGCATTTGGGAGCCAATTATGACCTGATTAAGAGTGCTGTTAACTGTGATTAGTGAAATAAAGGATCGTTAATTGACTAATTACTCACTCAATTTTGATAATTAGTCTAATTACTTTTACATGAAGTTAGTAGACATCATTGCTAAGCTAATGAATGCCTGGTCCCTCAATTTGGACTAGATTTGAAGAAATTAGAGCGCTTTTGCTACTGGTTTTATTGGTTTTTCTCAAAATAGAGAAGGGGATTTGATATTTTTGGTATGTATGCACCTTGGTTGGTGTTAATATGCAACATTGAGCTTGTTCGGGTGTTAATGCAAGTTATCTACACTTGATTGAACCATTATATTTCAATTTTAAGCATTTCGAAGCCTCGAAAAGTGTGTCAAAACATGGTATTTTGGACTGCGTATGCTAGTTCAATTTGAATGCACTCAGTGTGATTTTCTATATCAACAGTGAAGTTGGTTGAGTACTTTGGAGTATTTGGGACACTTATTAGAGTGTGGTTGAGCTGAGGAAGGCTCATTTATAGGATTGGATGTGTACAAAAGGTGCATTTGCATTGAGCAAATATGTCAGACAACCCAGTACTACAGATTGTGGGTGAGAAGTTGGATAGAAAGAACTTCCACGCAAGTACAGGATTAAAAGCTTTCTGAAAGGAAAACGATTTTGGAACCTTGTGGGGAGCCAGAGCCGTCTACCCTGACAACCTACACAACAACAAGTTGCAGCTCATAAACAATGGACAGAGAGAGCATACAAAGTTTTGCATTACTTGTCTATATGTATCTCGGATGCTATACTCATACATATACATGATGCTGAGAATCCCAAGGATGCATGGGATACTTTGGTAAAGCTGTTTGATACAGATATACTAGTGCTCGTAAGTCTCAGTTGAGACAACAGATTCACAATGTGAAGCAGAAAGGAAGGAGTATTCATGGTTATGTACAAGAGATTAAGAAGTATGCAGATGCATTGGCAACTATCAATGCCCCCATGCTGCCTAATGATGATTTGGTAGACATTGCCTTGCGTGGTCTTGGCAAAGAGTACAAGTCTTTTGATACATCTATCTCTGTTCGGAGTACAGGTTTACCAGATGTTGATGAGTTGTGGTTTCACTGTTGCTTGTTGAGGAAATCAAACTCAGTGACCCTTTTCATGATGCATCTACTAGCCATGATGATCATGGTGGCAAGAATCATGCTTTCTATTCACAAAGGGGATTTAGAGGCAAGGAGAGATCTACATCACGAGGTCGTGGATGGCACGAGAGGTCACCACAACAGAATTTTCAACCTTTATATGGTGCTAGAGGTGGTCGTAGATATTCACCTCAAAGAGGTAGAGGTAATTCTCGTGGAAGAGGACGGTGGCAAGGCCAACAAACATCTATGCAAAATGTGGAATGCCATTACTGTGGAAAGTTTGTCATATGGCTCGTCTGTTACCGCAAACAAAATGATTTGAGAGGGGGTAGAGCACAACATGGTGGAAATTATGCAAATAGTGAAAATTTTGCACTAAGCAATCATGATGGTAGTGCAAATCACTTGTTTGCCATGAAACATGTCGTGGGGTCTATGATGACATATGGTGATATTGATGACACTTGGTATATGGACTCTGGAGCATCAAACCATATGACTTGTCATGGAGAATGGTTTGAACATATGAAGCCAATGGATGTGAAAGGCTATGTGGAGACATGTGATGATTCTCAGCATGCTATCACTCATGTTGGGAGTGTGCCATTGGTGATGCATAAAAAAAGCATGCCATACTATTATTGGGCAGAAGCGTGTGCCACAGCAGTGTATGTACTTAATAAGACACCCACAGCTGCCATACATGAAAGTATGCCAGAGATACGTCTTCTTACAAGTTTTAGGCCAGACATTGGACACCTCAAAGTGTTTGGTAGCATAGCCTATGTGCATGTGCCAGATGAGAGAAGGAAGAAGCTAGATCCTAAGGCAGAAAAGTTCATTTTTGTTGGGTATGCATAGGATCGCAAGGCATATAAATGTTACAATCCACATGCTAGGTAAGTGCTAATTTCACGACATGTGGTGTTTGATGAACTTGCTAGTTCGTACAAGGCAAAGGATGAGGGTGTCATTGATTCCATTGATGCTGATGTGCATGTGAACTTGCCACAAACAAGTTCTACTTCTATGTCTGGGCCAGCAGAGTCTGAGAGTAGCACTATACGTCCATGGTTAGGATGCTATGATAGTGCAAGCACTGGGAGTAGTGCTATGGATAAAGGAAAAAAGAAGGTTGAAGGAATTGGCATTATAGGTTATGAGTCATCAAGTTCAGAAAGTTTGGATGAGAAACTTGGCATACCAGCTTTATGCACACTAGGTGTAAGGTAGGATAGATATGTGCCTTCACATGCTAGAGTGACAGGTGTTCAGAGTGATCCGCATACATTTTGGAGATCCCAAAGGGACAGGTATCCAGTTGACAGGTTGACATATCGTGACTTTGCTATGCATTACGCCGCATATATGACCTCTTTGGTGAAGCATGTGGAACCTACATGCTATGCAGAAGCTATTGGGAAGCATGCATGGGAGAAGGCAATGGATGTTGAGATGGACACATTGGTTCATAATGAAACTTGGGATTTGGTTGCCTTACCACAAGGCAAGAATGTCATTGGTTGCAAATGGGTTTATAAGGTGAAATGCAAATCAGATGTTCCCATTGAGTGCCATAAAGCGCGGCTAGTAGCTAAGGGTTATGCACAAACTTAAGGCTTGGACTATGATGAAACATTTAGTCCAGTTGCAAAGATGGGAACAGTGAGATCAGTCATTGCTCTAGCTGCAATAAATGGTTGGAAAATGTATCAAATGGATGTGAAAAATGCATTTCTAAATGGTGATTTACAAGAGGAAGTTTATATGGCATAGCCAGAAGGATATATACACCCGAGGTACCCCACTCATGTATGTAGGTTAAAGGAAGCATTATATGGTTTAAAGCAAGCACCTCGTGCTTGGAGTGATAAGATAAGCCGGTATCTTATCTCTATTGGATTTCAGGTTTCTTCAGTAGATTCTTCACTCTATGTGGAGAAAACAGATCATGGGATTGTCTTGCTTGTCATCTAGGTAGATGACTTGATTGTCACAGGAGATCATGCTATAGATGTTATGCATGTCAAGAAGGCATTGAGTGGGCAGTTTGATATGAAAGACCTGGGTGAATTGAGATATTTTCTTGGGATTGAAGTGATTAAAGACCGTGCAGGAACATGGTTGGTGCAACGCCAATATGCATTGGATATGTTGGCAAGATATGGGATGACAGGGTGTAAGCTAATGAATACACCTTTGGAGCAGAATGTGAAGCTGTGGAGGACTGATTTTGGTGAAGAGTTGGATGATCCATCTATGTATAGAAAGATGGTTGGCAGTCTTATTTACATGACTATCACACGACCGGATCTAAGTTATGTTGTGGAGCTAGTAAGCCAATTTATGCAAAGCCCCAGAAAACCTCATTTGGATGCAGTGAGACGCATTATGCGTAAAGACCACTGCACATTATAGTCTTCTTTATGAGCATGGTAAAGGCTTGGATGTACACGGCTACACAAATGCAGATTGGGCAGGTAGCTTGTATGACAGGAGGTCCACTAGTGGTTATGCCTTTACATTTGGAAGTGCAGTGGTGAGTTGGAGCAGTAAGAAGCAACCTACTGTTGCTTTATCCAGTATACAGAGGCTGAATATAGGGGGTGCAGCTATAGCTGCATGTGAAGAAGCATGGTTAAAGAGTCTCTTGGCTGATTTGGGTGAGTCTATTGATGGCAAGGTTGTCATTCATTGTGACAAAATGAGCAGCATACAGTTGGCCAGGAATCCGGTCTTTCATGCGCGGACTAAACATATAGAGGTCCATTGTCAGAGAGAAAGTATTGGATGGTACAGTAAATTTGCAGTACGTGAAGACTGAAGAGCAGGTGGCCAACATCTTTACAAAGCCACTTAGCGGGGAGAAGTTTGAGTACTTCCGTACTATGTTGGGAGTACATGGGATGAGCTTGAGGGGGAGTGTTGAGAGCTTTGATAGCCCAAGCTCATCTACATCTTCATCTATGGTAGTACATCATGAGCTTGAGAGGAGATATTGAGATTCAAGCTTGATGACAGCTTGTGCCAGTTGCATTATGTGCTGACGTGTTAGGTAGTAGCATGTGTGAGACATAAATGACCGCGTCCAGCTAGTCATAGTTGTGTGGACAGTAGCTAGGGTTAGCAGTGTGTGGACACAACACAGGTAGTGTGTTGTAGCTTTTCAATTATGGCTTTATGCACTGTGTGAAGGGACATGGCTTCCCTCTATGGTTAGGATTTCAGTAATACATTAGGGTTTGCTCTTGTGTGTGTGTTCCCTCTACCTGTTTTTCATCACTTACTGAGTGAGGTGCCTCCCTATCCCTAGTGACGAGATGGGTGATATCTTACACCAGCACCTAGAGTGCCACTAGCTTTACCAGTAGCACCAATGCAACCCAATGTGGCTGCTGCACGGCAGTTAAATATGTCCTACTTACCAAGAGGAATGTTCAGGATGCAGGACATGCCGCCATTACCGCCACCTATTCTACCACCACAGCCACCACAGACCAAGATCAACCACGGCGTGTTGATTGAAGAACCCTTGGAAGAAGGGGAAGCTATGTGCGAAGTAGAAGTGAATAACGACTACCACCATGAGGAACCAACTGAGATTACACCAGAGTATTATGTCTTATAAAATAGCATGCTAGTACCAGTATTTCAATCCATGGTACAGTGGAAGGGAAAAGACATAAACTCGACTATGAGAAGGGGACCCATACAGTGTTTTCATTGTAATGAACCTCATCGAGTAGCAGAGTGTCCTCTGAAAAATATGGCTAATGTTGGTCAAACTCAGTTGATAGTAGCGTAGACCAATGCTATGCTTACTCTTTCATGTGTTAAGTGTGATGTTGATCATCTTATCAAGGACTGCCCATATTGCACCAATGGAAATGCTTCTACATCTTACCATGCCACTATCAGGACTATAAGTGTGTAGCCTAGAAATAGGTGGACAAAGGAAAACACCCATGGGGTATTACAACCTCTAAGACTGGGAGAAGGAGAAGAGTGAAAAATGTGGGCAAGGGTGACACCTTGGTTGTAATTCAGGACGTATCCAAGGAAGATACCACTGACACCGGTTCCACCCAATCAAGGGAAGGAGATGATCAAGTACCAAGGCTTGATGAGTAGAGAAAAGAGAGACCAGTAACCCCCAGGGGTGTTGGAGAATATCAAAATACGGAGGAGGAAATAGGGAACCTCGAAGAAGCTAAGGCCCTTGTAGAGGAGTGTCAATGCAACCATGAAGCCAAATTGAGGGCTAACAAGGCTAGGGATATAGTATATCCCCAGAATGAGTTGCTACAAGAAAGAAAGTTGGATGTGTCTACTCCAATTCTAGAAGAGTCCAAGGAAAGGACTCATAGTGATTTGATGACAAGAATGTTTACAAAGGTAGATCAAGAATTGTCCATCCATTCATTCCCTAGGATTGAATATGAGAAAAACACATGGAAGGAGCCCTCACTTGCCACAGAGAACCTAGAGACATAGGCAGTCTCTCAGCAATACTGTCTACAACTGTCAAAATTCCACTTGGACCATTGTTATGCAACATGCCGACATTGTGGGAAGATGTCAAGGATTGGGTACAAGGAATAATGAACCTAATGTCCACTACAGAGGAAATCCAGACACCTTTGGCAGAGAAAAACCAAGTACATGAGGAAAGGGGAGCACCTATATTCATCCAAATACCCCCCCCCCCCCCCCCCCCCCGAGGAGGAACAAAGTATGTTCAATTGGGAACGATTTACACTACCTCAGTTTGCATGGTAAATGTGCAACTCATGTAGGAGGAAACAAAGGATGAAACCTCAAGCATAGAACCACATGGTCGCAAACAACACTCAACGCCTCATGAAGTGGTGGAAATGCAATGCCCTGTTTACAAAGTAAACCAACGAACGCCCAATGGCTACGATATCTTGAGGTCACTAAGATGCACGATGAGTTCTCTAAGAAATGGGGTGAGGAGTTGAGTAAGATCACCTTGGAAAGAAAACGAGAAGAGAAAACTACTCTTCAAGAACCTGATCTGCCTAAACTCAGTAAGGCAAGAAGAAGAAAATGAAATAATTTTTGGTTAAAGCCGAGCGTGAGGCAAGAAAGACGATGGCTCAAAAAGAGGACGAGGATGACAAGACGAGCCAGCACCTAGTGCTAGATCATTTCAAAACCTACACCATCGATGAGCGGAAAGTGGTCCAACTAACGGCCAAAAGAGTGAAGGAGAATGGCCGCCAGTGCAAGTCTTAGGATGGGCCAGCAGAAGTTAAGGAGGTAGATATTGCATAACCAGGGGAGGATCCCAAACCTGTCTACATTGCTAAATGACTTAACTATTGTGGCTGAAGATGAAGAGCTCATTGCTCTCTTAAAAGAATTCAAGGATTGTTTTGCTTGGAAATATAGTGAAATGAAGGGTGTACCACCCAAGAAGGTTCAGCACATTATTTTGATCATGGAGGGATCGATTCCATCAAGGCAAAAACCTTATCAGATGAATCCTAAATACGCAACTATTGTAAAGGAGGAAATCAAGAAACTCATAGATGTGCGGATTTCATCTACGAGATTGAGCACACAGATTGGCTATCACCAATTGTGATTGTGCCGAAAAAGAATGGGAAGCTAAGAGTTTGTGTTGATCTCAAAAAGGTCAATGCAACTATGAGAAAATACCACTACCCATTACCATATATGGAGTATGTATTAGAAAGGTTAGCAGATGAAGAACCTATAGCTTCTTAGATGGGTTTTCAAGCTATAATTAGGTGTCCATTGCACCAGAGGACCAACACAAGACAGCCTTCAACACGATGTGGGGGACCTATGCTTATAAGGTTATGCCTTTTGGCCTCACTAATTCCCATGTAACTTTTCAACGATTGATGTGCGGCCTTCAAGGACTACTTGCAAAAGTGTCTTGAGGTATTCATTGACGATCTTGGCACACACTCACGATGGACTGAACATCTAGCTTACTTAAAGAAGGTGTTTGAGAGATGTCGATTATATCGCATATCCTTAAATCCTTTATTAAAATGACAATTTTGGGTCAATAACAGTGTTATACTGGGACATATTATGTCTAAAAATACTATTTTCTCTAATGAGAGCAAGGTGAAGTTCATTTTGGAATTACCCCCATCAACAAACTACAAGAGTGTACAACGGTTTATGGGACATGGGTACTATCGAAGATTTATTATCTTCTATGCTAAAATTGTTAGACCATTGTATAAACTACTCATAGTCTTTGAGTGGATTGAAGAGTGCCAAAAAGCATATGATTAGTTGAAGTAAGCACTGGCTAGTGCACTGATTTTGAGACCACCCAACTGGGACCTTATATTCCATGTACACATTGATGCATCAAATTTTGCTATAGGGTGCATATTGGGGCAACCTGCTGGGGAATTCAAGTTGGATTACTCGGTTTGCTTTGCCAGTCGGCAATTAAATGATGTAGAAATCAACTACACCACAACTGAACGTGAAGGGTTGGCCATGGTATATGCCGTTAAGAAATACAAACATTACTTATTGGCCAATAAATTTGTATTCTTTGTGGATCATCAAGCCCTATTGTATCTACTGAACAAGCCATGCACCATAGGGAGGATCACATGATGTTTACTCTTAGTTTTGGAATTCGACTTAACGGTCACAGTAAGAAAAGGATCACAACATGTCTTGGCAGACTATATATCAAGGATTCCAAATGGAGAACCTGCAACAACTAGTGTGGATGATGATCTTCCAGATGCATGTCTGTTCAAGATTGATATGGTGCCTGAGTGGAGCAAGGAAATATCTGAGTACCTAGCTTATGGTTTTCCATATGATCATTCTTTGAACAAGAATAAGATGCGTTGGCTTATTAAGGTGGCCGCACCATATCAACTAATTGTAGGAGAACTATATAAACTGGGCAAAGACGATATCCTCAAAAGATGTGTGCGAGAAGATGAATTTGTCAGTATTGGAAGAAGCACTTGGAGGACATTTTACTGGAGAAGTTACAGCTCATAAGATGAATTTGTCAGTATTGGAAGAAGCACTTGAGAATGGCTAGAGAACATTTTACTGGTGAAGTTACAGCTCATAAGATTCTTCAGGCGCAGGACTTTGGTGGCCTAAGTTGTTCAGGGATGCCATAGAATTTGTAAGAAGATGTGAGAAATGTCAACGATTTTCCATTCCACAACAAAAAGACCGAATGCCACTTACGCCCATAATGGCGAGACAACCTTTTAAGAAATGGGGCATTGATTTTGTTGGACCCATTAGTCTAGCAGCACATCCATCACAAACTCGTTATGTGATCGTGGCCACGGATTATTTCACCAAGTAGGTAGAGGTCAGAGCCTCTAGAAAAGTGGATGCTCGTACTACGGCTAAATTCTTGTATGAGAAAATCATATCCAGATTTGGTTGCCCACTAGAATTAGTCAATGACCAGGGTTCGCATTTCGTCAATGAGGTGATTGAACATTTACTCATCACAGGATTCCTTTTGTAGTACATCGTAAATCATCACCTTATTATCCGCAGGCAAATGGCCCTGCTAAGAGCACCAACAAGATTTTATGTGCTATTTTGACAAAGACCTTAGGGGCCAGCTGTCGAAAATTGGGAATACAAGTTGACTGTAGCACTATGGGCATATCGTACTTCGTATAAGGTAGCGAGACGATATAATCCTTTTTGTCTAACTTATGCTGTGGATGCGGTAATGCCTATGGAGTTCTTAGTTCCAAGCCTACGTATTGCAATACAAGAAAGGCTCACATAAAATGTGTTAGCCAAGAGGTTGATTGACCTAGAGAAACTCGATGAAACAAGGTTAATTGCATCACATGGGCTTATGGTTGAAAAAATCCAACAGAAACATCGGTTTGACCATAACCTAAAACACACAAAACTTAAAAAAGGAGACCTTGTCCTCGTATATGGTGTCAGAAGCACCAAGAAAAAGAAGTTGAAATACTCTGGGTTAGGCCCATTCAGAGTGTCTGAAATCACCCCACAAGGGTAAGGATTGAAACCATTGATGGGCTAGAAATGGAGGGGTACATCAATGAGAGTAAGTTGAAAAAATATTACGGGCCTCTGACACAAGAAATGCTCGCACAAGATCATCTCCTGAAACAAAAGAAATGACTTGAACAAGAGAAAATCAGACAAGCTCAAGCAGAAGCCAAGGCTAGGGAAGCCAAAATGAAATAGAGACTCCAAGGAAAACTCTGCATGTAAACATGGCTTCGCTTACATTGCTCGAAGATGATGACTTGGATATTGAACCTGCATGCCTAAGTGTACAAATCTTTGCAATGGGTGGTCAAACAAGAAGCATTGCACTGATTGACACAGGGTCAAGTCATAACTTGATGGCTAAACAAACTAAACCTAGAGGCAACTAGCACCAAGGTTTGCAGTGTCCATTTGTCCGCTACACAAACCATGGGGTTTTCAAGTATTAACATTTCCATAAGAAATAATCCCTTGGAAATGTGTTTGTTATACTTGCACCACCAGAAACAATGGAACAAGAGATGATATTAGGCATGTCGTGGATTTGTGCAACCAATTGTACCATCCATTGGGAGAAAAGGGGAGTGCAGCTCACCCAAGGCCGTGAATCCATGACCTTTCCATTACAGAGTCCCTTGAAGAAAGAAAAGTAGGCCATCGAATGCAACATGGAGACGCCAGCAAAGCAGGAGACCCCAGGGAGGGTAAAGGCATCATCCTCCAACAAACCTCAACACTTAAAAGGGTTGCCAATGGCACTCTATGTCCACAACAAGGAAACAATGGATTCCAAAGTCACAGCTCCAAGCCCAAGGCTATTATGATAGTGTCGACACCTCAAAAGTTTCATAGGAGCACAAGAAGAATACACGCAAGCACCAAGGGAGAAAATCTTTTGAAAGGAAGCGGCAACACAGACAGTCCCCAACACCATCAAGAATTCAAAAGCGGTGGGTTGAGAGAAGACATACTTAACGCCCAAGGATACTATAAGGAACCTCACAAGTATGGGTACCAAAGAACATAAGGAACTCAAGTGCAAGTCTTACCTCAGAAGGCAAAAAAGAGAGACAAGAGCACAATCAGGAAGACCAAGCTATATCTTGTGTTAAGGCAGCACCAAGGTTAGTTTGGAAAAAGAAAACAATTCAACCAAATGGACATAGAAGTGCAACACCTGCAGTGCCAACATCACCATCCAGAGAAAATAAGTTGAGCCAATCCCTAGACAAATGTAAAATGAAAGTGGAACTAGAGGCACAAGAAAAACAACAAATTCAAGAAGATTCTGTAGATGTTCTCCTCCTCCAATGGATGGAAAACAAACTAAGGAATTCTCATTCCAAACTAAAGCATCTCCAATAATAGATACCAATGAGTTCTAAGGTTCAAACTTGGTTCCCCTGGAAATAAGAAGCCAAGGGGAGGGTGCAAATGGAGAACTACCTGGTGCCAAACACACGACTTGAATTTTCAAGGGGTAAAGTTCGAGGGTTAAGCATTTCACGCCATGAAATGCCTCAACCATCTCACGCCATGAATCAGGTTCATACGTTTCACGAGCTCAGTATCTCTTCCTCAACATGCATATTTTTTTCATTTGAACTAATTCAGCATATAGGACCATTTAGCTCCAATTGCATAAATAAAGGAAAGTAATTCAGCCAACTCCTCTTAGCAGCATCACGTCGTGAATCTGTGCCCACCATTTCACATCGTGAAATGCTAGGGATTTCATGCCATAAAACAGCCAGCCAGGTCCAACGAATACTTTACCATGTGGCATCCCCAATAAAGAGGGCTGCCACACGCTCACGGTTGGTGGGCCATAAAAACAAAAAATTTCCTTTGTTCTTCACTTTGCTTCATCATCTTCCGAGTTCTGTACTCTTCACTCAGAGCATCGCGTGCACTTTATCATCATCTCTGTCCAGCAGTTCAAGATTTCCTTTCTTCTTCATGTAGGGACTCAATCGTTCTTACAGCCTAATTGTTCATTGATTCTTATCAATTGATTCTTTCACATCAATAATTCATGAATGGTCAAGTCAAATCACTTCCCATTCAGCATTTTTATTAAACATATTCTTTTGCCAATCGTCTCTTGCACTAAATTTCTTGAGACAACATGTTAGTCTCCAATAAAAAACACTATGGCTTGAGATTCAAAGTGACCAAGATCTCAAGCCATGAAATAGAAGTCTGCTATTTCATGGCGTGAGATACTTCCACTATGATTTCATGAAAAGCTACCTTGTCACATCCTAAAATGGAGTCCCTTTTCACGTTGTGAAACACTCCATTTCACGTCACTCCATTCACGTTGCCTCAACTAGCTATTTCAAGCCAAGAAATGTTCTCTGCTATTTCACGTCGTAAAATGCTACGCCTGTCATTTCATGCCTACATTGCACCTTGTATCTGCTCACAATACTAACCCACTTTTCATCATGATTATATACCTTACTTTTTATTCTTTTCACGAGACCAAAAAAAATTTTCCCACATAGCTAACTATCTCACCCATGCCCCGAGAGATCTTGAACCCCTACCAAACCAACGAAGGGTGACGTTCTCATCATTTTGTTATAGATGGCTTCGCAAGGTGATTCGAATCCAGATTACGAAGAAACCCCAACCACCATCACTCAGGCAAGCACCACAGAATCTCCGACCGCAAAGAGGCAAAGGAAGAAAGGGTCATCGAGGGATCAAGATGACATACCTCGGCCTGTATGCCAAGGATTTGGACGGATCAGTCATCCAGCAAGACATACATACATATAAATAGAACCTGTTATTCCAATACCACAGCGCATAATGTCTTAAGATTCTGGAGGACACCGATGTGTCCAATACAAGGTGGAAAAGGTGGGTTTAAGAAAAATGGCCGAAGTGACCAACTACTCCAACAACAGTTTCAAGAAACAGACGTCTTAGCTTCTACCAGCATAGATGTATGGTCACAAGAACACTGAGTGTGGCGATGCCACCTCGTGACCACACATTTGTTGCACGACCGACATGTGGAATTGTGGAAGCAAATCAAAGATAGAATAGACCAAGTGAAAGCTCTAAAAGACCAGCTAGCTACAACGGAAGCCACCCACAAAGAAGTCATTATTAGAAGTTTGAAGACTACTAAGGACCAAGAAGTAAGGCTGACAACATTGGAGGAGCATAATAGGTTGTTAAGAAAGACAATAGTTAAGAGAACTAAGGAGAATGAGGAGCTCAACACTCAGGTAGAACAAGCTAAGGAACAACGTTAGAAGGAGGTGGCACGCGCACACCAAAGAGAAAGAAGAGCAACACACATGATAGCTAAGGGACACACATGCCACATTCCAAGCCACACCAGGCAAATCAATGAGCTCAAAGAAGAAAAATCTACCTCTGAACAGAACGTGGATAACCTCCAAATAGAACGTGAACAACTCAACAAAGCACACGCATAAAAGCTAAGGGACCTCAATGAGGCTATCAGTGCCCAGACAAAGGAAATGGGAAAGATGTTGGTAATCCACCAATAAGTTCTCGAGCATGTCAACCAATGACTCAATATAGCAACAAAACATTAGCACAGGATCACCTATAGCAATTCGAGGAGGCTCAAGCTCAAGACCGCCCACATGATTGCCAAAGAAGAAGCCGGAGGAAGATACACAGAGCTAGAAACTGCTCGAGAACTACACAAAGTGACAATTTCCACATTCCTCAACGACAAAGATACCAAAATCCAAGAACTAGAGAAATAGCTAGCCCTCCAAGCATGCCCTCAAAGAAGTGAACAAATCGACGAGATACATCAACTCATCGAGCGTGCTTCAGAGATAGGTTCTTTACCGGTGACTCCTCAGGCCCCTCCTCAAACTCTTACCTTATTTTTATCTACACTAACACTATCTCTTCTTCAATATGAAATTAATCTAATAGAATACCTCAGTTTAGGAGATTTAACCCTCATACATCAAAATACGGAGAGGGATGCTGACCCTACATTAGTAATGGGAATATTAAGGGGTGATGTAATTCTTACTAACCAAGCTGACATATTTTTTTTTCCAATTACACCCCATAGTAATTAACCTTTGTAGTTGGTGTTGAGTGTTGCAACATTTTGTTATTTTGGATAACAATGTTGATAAACTTGAACTGTTCATGCCAGATGACATGCCATCCACACCGGCCAACTACGAGGTTGTTGCTCACAGCTACTAGTGGGTAATTAGCCATGGGTGGGTTGAAGTTTATGATACCCATCAATATCTAAATCTATCTGAATCTACCTTTTATCATCCCTTGGGTATTATAAAACTATATAGAAAGATACATAAACATTTGGAGGCAATGCTTACTGATGTCATTTATGATTTTGATCGAACATATTGAATATCCAAATATAGCCCCAAAAGAGATCACATACCTCCATGAGTTTATGAAAACTGTGAAAGCCCCCCAACCTCCACCTAGTTGAGGGGAAGGGTAAGAGTAAACCCTCGGGTCCTTTGTGACATATCCTGTCCATACTTCCCTCTCCAGTAAACTTCTCAACCCTTTCCCTAGCGTATCTCCTACTAACAAAACTAAGGCCAAATGTACCTTTTCACGTTCTTCTTTACCTCTTGATTTTCCTACTAACAATCTAGACCTCGAGGAGTTGCCAGCAACAAATCTATCTCCAGCTAGGCAGCTTGATAAGGTACGTAATCTACCCCCTCGAGACCCCTCGAGATGATGTACAAGCTCTCATTGATGAAAATGTCTTGGAGTATTTATCAGCTATAGAATATGAGGGCCTCATACGAACAAGGAACCCCCTCTTAAAGCCCAAACTGATGTTCAAGGTGTACTGCAGATTACACCATTTGAGCCTACACAGAGAATCCTACCAGCAACCTACTCTACTATAGGGTTGGGGCAGCAACCATATGTACCATACCCTCTCTGATCCCCAATGCCAAACTTAGAAGAGTTGTTACCAATGGGAGGAGAAGGCACCTTGTGGGAAAATGTGGCACGACACACCAATTTTCCTCAATTCTTGCACATCAACATTCCCAGATATAACCAGTCAAAGGAATCTGATCTAACATGGATATAAGCATGGCAAAGAATTCCAAATCTCGATATAGTGGCTGTCATTAGATTTTTAAAGTCGATCATAGTTCTCATCGATCAGCTAAAGGAAAGATATGATGCAGAGCAGCTATGCATTACATAAATACACAAAGCACCCAACAACCTTTAGAATCTTATGTCTTGCTCTCTCTTGTATGTGAGTGTTTTCTTGCAAGGAACTCAAGCTCTCCCTCTCCCGTGCATTCTCTTTATGGTATCAGAGCTCTAGCTCATGTGAGAGCTAAGGAGGCAAGCAACAGGTAAGAATAAGGTAAGCAAGGAAGAAGTACATGGGTAAGGGTATTTTTATCTCTTTCCCTCTTTGATTGTGGAGAAACACCTTTGGTAGCTGCTGTGAGAGCTACTACACGCATGGAAGTTATTGTCTCTCAGATTGAGGCATCCTCTTGGGTGAAGGAAGTATTGTGTGTAGTTAACTATGTTAACTGGGTTACACGTTTTGATGCAGTTTAGGCACATGTTTTAGACCCCATTTTGGCTTTGCAAGATTTTCATATGCACTCTATAAAGTGTCAATTTTGACTATTTCTAGCTCAGTGTAAAGTTTCAAAGTAAGACTTGTGCATAGAATCTAAGTGTTGAGGTGTTGGTGGATGTACATGTTTACGCAATTGGTTCACATAGAGTATCATTATAACAGGTTTACAATATTGCTATTAAAGATTATATATTTGCTACAAGTGCATAAGCTTTTTTTACAAGCATTGTTTTGCTTCTACAAATAAAGATGTCTGGCTTTCTATCCAATTTCATTATGGGAAAAGGATATATTGGGAGTTCATCATAGGTGATGAAAAGGAGCCAGAGATTGGTAACAAAAATCCCACCCCTCAACAAGTACATGCATATAAAGTATGGCATAAATGAGCTAGAAAAGTGATGTGTTGGTTGTTTGTCAATGTGACAAATTCTATGATTGTGCATGTATACAAGATGCACAAATGCCTAAGGAGGCTTGGGACACCTTGGTGAAGATATACAATACAAACACCTAAGCTCAGAAGATGTAGCTAAAGCAAGAGTTGCACAACGTGACCAGAGAAAAATTGAGTAGAAATGATTACTCAATGAAGATTAAAGGACTTATAGTTTTCCTTGCTTCTATTGGATCACAAGCAGAGGATGATGATATGGTGTCCATGACTTTGAATGGTCTTGGTAAAGAATACAACTAGTATCAACAGACCTCCATTGTAGTTTGAGAGATCTTTTCCAATTTTCATAAATTGATTGCTCTCCTCATCCATGTGAAGAGATAAATATTAGGGGAGTTTCATCCTATGGAAATGCAAATGAACATGCCTTCTACTCAAATACATGTAGAGGTAGAGGCAAATCATTATCTAGAGGATGAGGTGGTGATGGTTGATTTGAAAATTGAAACTAGTAGCAGAAAATCAATCTTATATAGGTGGAAGAGGCCACTCTAGAGGTAGGGGGAACCAGAGAGGCCGAGGTGGTTGGCAAAGAAATAAAAATTCGTATGTAAAACTATGGCAAACTAAGGCACATGGCAAAGGACTGCTATAAAAAGTACAATGATACTAAAAGTAGAAAGTTAGAGTAAAAGGTAACTATGCATCATTGAGTAAACAAGGTGATGATGAGAGATGTGTCAAGATTAGAAGATATTTGGTATGTGGATTCTAGCACCTCCAACTACATGAAGAGTCTGGTGATGAGTGGTTTAGAGATATGCAAAAAAATGAAAAACATAGCTTATCTAGAAAAAGGTGATGATACTATGCACCCCATTACACATGTTATTAAAGTACCACTATCTATTCAAGATGGTAAAATGAAATACTTGGTGGCATATGTACTTCATGTTCCAAACATTACAAAGAACTTAGTTTTTTGTTAATTGAAAATGGTCTACAAGTGAGGTTCAATGTTCAAGGTTGAAGACTTCAAAAATCAACATTGCTTGGTTGCAAAGGGTAATAGATGGTTGAACAGGATTTGAAAGCAAGGTTTAATCCTTAAGGGTGTTTTGTTGAAGACTTCAAAAATCAATGCCACTTGGTTACAAAGGATAATAAAAATGGCAAAATGTTTACTTTGAATGTTAACATGCCTAAGGTGAAGGCAACCATGTTTGCGCAAGGGATATGTGTAATTGTAGACAAAACAAGAACATTAGTCTTGTGAATATATACTGACAGCTGAAATCTATGTGCAGGCCCAAAATATTGTTACAAGTTTGTTGAAGTTTAAGGTTAATGTTATGCATAAAGTATGTGAAGCATGCCAGATTGGTAAAAGCAGGCCAAATAGGATTTCCCGTAATGAAAAGCATGTTAGTGCAAGGCCATTGGATGTTATACATTTAGATGTATAGGAACCGACCAAGATTGCAACAATTGTAGGTTGCAAGTACTATGTTACATTCATTGATGTGATCGTACACTAGAAAAGTGTAGGTCTATTTCATGAAGGAGAAAAGTGAGGTGTTTGCTCACTTTCAAAGATTGAAAGCTTTGGTCAAGAAGGGAAAATGCATGTAAATAAAATGCTTGAGATTAGATGGTGGGGGAGAGTATTTCTATAATGAGTTCAGTGTTTTCTTGAGAAAGCAGGGGATCAAGAGACAGTTCACATGCATGTATAATCCGCAACAAAATGGTGTTGCAGAGAAAGCAAAAATAAGCACACTATAGAAGTGGCATGTGCCTTGATGATAATTGTCCTCGGCAGTTAATATGAAGTCTAAGACTTTGCTCAATATAATTTTGACTCATTTTAGCCCTAACTCCACTCACATAAATGTAATATAAGCATATTGGTTACCTTTTTTGAATAATAGCAGGGCACTTGTTTGATGGTAGCTACTTTGTAAATTTTTCCATCTTTTATTGTTTGTAAGTGGAGCCAGATCTAAAAGGTTGCCCTCTATGTGCTTCGTTATTCAAGGAGGAGAGATACTAGGGTGTAGAGCTCGAATCTTTGTTCTGGGCACTCTAGGGTGAGGACACACTTGCTCTAAGTGTGGACACACCAAATTTGTATATAAGTCAAGTTCCTCTCATAATATGACACTCTGCCATTAGCATAATTTTCTCTTGTGTTAAACCCTTTTCCTAATCTCTTCTTAATCGGATACTAGAGGGAGTGTGAGAGTGAGATAGAGAGTGCCTGAGGCAAGAGGAAGGACAAGCATGCAATGTTGTGACAATGTACATGGGAGAAGAGTGGAAGCAACTTCTTACACTAGGAAGGCAGAGCTCTAAGAGTAGTGCTCAAGCTCGGTGCAATAGATAATCTCCATGACATAGTGAAAGAGGTGAATGATTACACTAATTGCTTTCCATTTAGTGTTGCTACTATCAAGGATCAATCCCTTGGCTTCTTCTTAGTTTGTTTTGCAATGTCTGTGCAACAAGATAAAAACAGAGCCAGACAAACTGCCTTGATAGAACTAGAAGAGAATTTCAAGAAAACAGACAAGGCACTTGCTCGGCGGGCATATGCAAAGCTGGATAGGAAAAAGGCAAAGCTCATACAACTAGAAAAGTAGGTTATAGAGAAGAAAGCCTCTCCCAAAACAAGGACTTGAAAGAAGATTGACGCAACAGTAGTAGAGCAACAGGAGACCATTGCTACCAAAAAAGTTACAACAGCTGCACAGTCTAAAAGAAGAAAACTCCAAGCTGACCTCCTAGCTGCTGCTATAAAAAAACTCAACGGTGGTTGAAAGCTGTAAAGGAAGAAGCGAGCAAACCACATGAAAGATTGAAGCAGCTGATAGAGGCAGTAAAGAAACAACTGAGAGATCTGCACAAAGAAAGGGACAAAAAGCTAGACAAAGCTAACAAAGTTTGCAAAAGGTCTGAATGCAGCTCATGTAAGAACAAAGCAAACACATGAAGCTGCATGAAGATCTGTTTTTGATAGCCAAGCAGCAGTTGAGATCAGCAAAAGGTCTGAATGTAGCTCATGTAAGAACAAAGCAAACACATGAAGCTGCATGAAGTAGCCAAGCAGCAATTGGGATCAGCAACTCTGCCAGCTAATCAAGTGAGAATCCTCCATCAACATCTTGTCAATCTTCAGGAGACACATCAGGGACAGCAGGCCACATGCGACAGAATAACTAAAGGCCAGAGCACAGAATCTAGAATATGCAGCCTAGTCACTCATCAAATTCAAACAAAAGTATGAAGAGGAAGATTGGGACATGTCTATCAACCCAGACAAGCTTGATGAATTCCTCTGTAAAATAAAAACCAGAGGAGAGGTCCACATCCCGGGCCCCAGGATCTTTAGCAGCAAATCCCAAATGATGGTGCACAATTGCTACTATAGGACAAGATGAAGAAGAACCAGATATCTATGTGGTGAAGACAGAGAGACCCTGTAGTAGCAGCTGAACTCCAACCCAAATATCCACTAAATGATTCTTTCATTCATTAAATTACTAAGCAGTACATGTTAATGTAGATAGTGTTTTTAATATGATTCAACCCTAAGATAATAGGGGAGGTTTATGATGTGATCCACAAGAAGCAGAGACAGGTATTAGTCATAAAATAAAGGGTCATCCTAGTCAACCCAACATCAACCGCCTCCACCCGTTCATCAAACCTTTTGATCCTCCTCTCAGGCCAGTTGGCTGGCGGCGCAGAGCCACTAGGCATGCCAAGTGTTGAGCGTCCAATAGGAGCTAATTGGTGGGACCTAAGGAACTGGCCAGAGGACACCGATCGTTAATAAAAGGCTAGTACACTAACAGCCATATGTTAAAATTTGAGCATTGTGATGTGCTATGGTGGATCAAACACTAGAATCAACATCATTAACAAAGTGATTAGCAAATAATTAAGATATAATTAGTGGGTAATTAGCAAATAGATTAATGTAGGCATGGATCCTCAAAAACCAGCAAATTCTCATTAGGGCTATGCCTCAATTTATAGAGTTTACATCAAGCATCTAATCCCACTGATTTCTCCATGATTCACTCCACCTCTTTTCCTTGATTCTCTCCACCTCTTCACTTTTCCTAGAATATCTCCCAGAATATCTCCACACTTCCCAGAATATCTCCACACTTCCTAAATCTTCTCATGCTACCCTTTATTCTCTCCTAGTAGATTCTTCTCACCTTTTCACAGGTTCTTTCACAAGTAATTAGCAAATAATTAAGATGTAATTAGTGGGTAATTAGCAAATAATTAAGATATAATTAGTGGATAATTAATAAATAATTAAGACATAATTAGTGGGTAATTAGCAAATAGATTAATGTAGGCATGGATACTCAAAAACCAGCAAATTCTCATTAGGGCTATGCCTCAATTTATAGAGTTTACATCATCAAGCATCTAATCTCACTGATTTCTCCATGATTCACTCCACCTCTTTTCCTCCACCTCTTCACTTTTCCCAAAATATCTCCCAGAATATCTCCACACTTCCCAGAATATCTCCACACTTCCTAAATCTTCTCATGCTACCCTTTATTCTCTCCCAGTAGATTCTTCTCACCTTTTCATAGGTTCTTTCACATTTACACATTCTCTTTTACAGCCTCTAACCAAGGGCTTGTTCCCGCACACACCCTATTCACTTGTATTTTTAACACCATACACAAATGATAGCGCACATGCATGCCTATTGTAATCATATGTACTTTATTGTAACAGTTTGATAATAGAATGAGTCTTGTAATAGTAGGACAACGCCTAAATGGGACAAGAATAAGGTCGTTCCAAGATAGCAAAGAAGGAAGTAGTTATCAATTGGGAGATAGATATATAGAGGGATAGAAGAGAACATTGGACAGAGTTAGTCTGGAGTAGAATAGCATTGCACAAGTTAGTCTGGAGGAGTAGAATAGCACTGTACAAGTTTAACAGTAATACAGAGCCAAGTTGAGCATTATTTCATTGTGTATTGTCTGAGTGAGTGAGTGAGTGAGTGAGTGAGTGAGAGAGTGAGTAAGTGAGTGAGAGAGTGAGTGAGTGAGTGAGTGAGAGAGTGAGCTTTGTAGTTCTCAGTGTTGAAATGAGTGATGCTAGAGTGTCGAGTCACCTAGCCAAGTTTATTCCACATGAGCTATCATAGCTTTGTTATACTTTTCTCATATAAAAGGAGGACATTTGAAGCATTGGAATACAAGCACAACATCTCAAGTCTTTTTATGAGTACAAGTTTCCATCTCGTAACCTAACTAAACTTGAGTCTAAACTTAATTAGCACACACTCATCATAATGAGTCTCCTTCATTTCTATCCACCTTAGATTAGTATTGTCATTAGTGTAGGATTAGATTTTTATTAGATAGATGTCTTTTGTTTAGGAGAGCTTGATCCGTATATCTCAACATGGTATCAGAGCTTAGGTCTAGCTCTCCTAGATTAGTTCTTTAGTACTAGGAACAAGTACTCGGAACAAGTAATTAGTGTGTGATTAAAATAGAATTAAGGAATTATTTCTTCTTCTTACTTCATTAAGGTTTATCATTAGTAAGAGAGAGAGAAGAAGAGAGGGTGAAGCTCTACTCCAAGGCAAGGAAGCATCTTTTGGTTGTCGAATCTGATGCTCAGGCTGAGAAAAGCTATTGGTGTTCACACCAGAACAAAATTGAGAGCCGGTTTCTTGCTAATGTTGTGAACTACTACACGAGGCGCTTCTTCTCATGCTACTAGAACTCATCTCAAACTCGCACTAAGCTTGTCAACAAAGTCTCTGTTATCATAATGTCAACTCATTTTGCTTGCCGCTGTTTGATCCCTCTTCATCTCATCAGCTCCAAATGTGGCATCTACTAGTGGTCAACATTTGTTGCACCACATAGCAAGGCCATAACACTCTGATAGAGAGAGGTGGCTTCTTCAAATCTCATGACGGCGACCCTAACAGTGATCTGCAGTGAGCCACTTGCTTTATTTGTGGTTGAAAATCCTAGATAAGGTTGTTGAAACCTTAATTATAAAAATAAAATAAATAATAATTAAAAATCTTATATTCTTAAGTTTTCTTGGGGCTTGTTCACAAGCAGCTCACAGAAAACAATCATTCTTACATTCCCCAATCTTGTAAGTGACTAGACACTACCGTGTTGAAGCTGAGGAACTCGAACAGTAAAGACCTGTGTAATGGCAACAATTATGAGCATAAGTAAATTGCACATGGAGGACTCTCACATGGGGGAAAGGTTATGCGCACATTGAAACATTGTGTGCAAACATCAAAGCACAAGCAAAAGCATTAAAAACACATAAGGAGATCAAGTACAAAATATATATATATAAGCATCAGCAAGGTTTTCCATGAACAAGTTGGAAAAAGGTTTGTAAGCGGCCAAAGGAGCATGTTAGTGTGTGTGAAAAAGAGGAGTACAAACTCTTGTAAAAATGCCCCAATCAAATGAGTATGCAGGCATATGTAAGAAAAGCATAATTGGCATAAGCAAAGAGATTTCAAGCCAGTAACATTGAGCTATCACCACCACTACCCATCTCTTAAACAAAAAACTATTGTGAAAAGAAATTCTACTTCCTACAAAAAGTGTTTGTATACTAGCCTCTGGGACCAATGATGTACCCAAGCTATAAATTCACCCCTCTTGTCTACAAAAAGTGTGATGTAATCAGCCTCTGAGGCCATATGATGCACTCAAGCTAAATTCATAACCGAAGTAGCTATAATGCCAAAGTAGCATAAGGGACAAAGCAGCCTAGCACAAGGGGAGAGAGAGGAAGAGTGAAATCCTAAAAATTGTACCCAATCTAGCATCAAGGGGGGGTGTTGAAATGAGTGATGCTAGAGTGCCAAGTCACCTAGCCAAGTTTATCCCACATGAGCTATCATAGCTTTGTTGTACTTTCCTCATATAAAAGGAGGACATTTGAAGCATTGGAATACAAGCACACTCACACAATGAGTCTCCTTCATTTCTATCCACCTTAGATTAGTATTGTCATTAGTGTAGGATTAGATTTTTATTAGATAGAATTAGATAGATGTCTTTTGTTTAGGAGAGCTCAATCCATATATCTCAACACTCAGTGCATTCTCTATTTAGGCTGATGGCTTGTGAGTTCTAAACCCATTGGGCTTAGGCATTGACAGAATTACTTTTGACCACAGTGGTATTGTCCTACCTATTAGATTGACCACCAATAGTAGCAATCTTCTTCTAGGTGACCAACTTTTCCATAGAAATCACACACAAGCTTTGGTTTGTGTTTGTTGCAACATATGTTCTTTATGTGACTAAGTTTTCCACAATGATAGAATCTTAAAAGTGAAGCAGTTGATTGATTATTCCTTTGAAGTTTTGCACTTTTTTCATAGAGTGCTTATGCACTTGACTATGAGGTGAATGTTTCTTTGTCCTTGAATTTTGATGCATGCTCAAGCAACAATCATTCTATGTCTTGAAGCTTAGTGTTAGGTATATTTTTAAGTGTAGCCACACAACGGATTCATATGGTTCTTTATTAACACTTTCTAATAGTACAGTACTAGACTCATCTTCTTCAATTACTTTTTTCAAGGCACTTAGTTGTTGCTTAATACCTTTGAACTTGCTGATGTGTTGTGCTATGCTCTCTGTTCCTTCTTCTCAAGCTTGTAGAATTGTATAACAAGGTTGATCTTTGAGCTCTTTGAGACGCGATGACAAAAATTTTGTTAAGCTCTTGCCATGCCAATAATGTGACTAATCACATTATCACCGAGGTTTTGAGCAATGAGGCTCAATGCTTTTTTATTTTCAAGTGTCTTAACCTCCACTTGTTCATCCTCAATTAGGTGCCAAATCCCCTTACACATAAGCAAGTACATGATCTTGCTTTGCCATGTGAAAAAACCATCACCATTAAACCTTGAGATAACTTCTACATTCTCCATGACGAGAGGGGGGTCTTACCTTGAGCTTTTATCTTCAATGGTAGTGTCTATTTCCCTTACAAATCTGGAAAAACAACTAAAATATGTGTAATTAAATATTTGGGAGTGATTTAAAGTGAAAATGATGATTCCCCAACTATAAACTATTTCAAATGAGTGAGTGATAGGCTGAATCTCTTCCAATTGTTGTTAATATACTATTAATAAAGTGATTAAGCATTGAAAATGAAGATTAGTGAAGCTAAGACTTGAAGGGTTCAATTGAGCTCACCATTTGGGTTTTTGATTGACCTTTTTTTAATGGATGTTTTCCTTAATTAGGTTGATTAGGTTAAAAGACCCAAGCTAAATGCTAAGCTGAAAAACACCCCAAAAAAGCAGATTAGCGTCTACACTCCTGATTGTAAATCTACTTGACTAGTGGATGAAATGGCTTGAGATTCAAGTTCTAAAGAGCTTGGGGTATGAGGAATCAACTCCTAAGAGGGTTTGATTAAATTCAAACCAAGCATAGCAAACAAAGCTAAAGACCAATGGTAGCTGAAAATTGTTGATTTCTATACACATATAGAAGTCAAAATCATGCAATTCCTTCACATGGGTAGGGTGCTTTGGTGAGCTAAATATTATTGGCAAATTCTTAAGTGTAGAGGGAGAACAAGTCTCTACAAATTTTTTCCACAAAGATAAAGAGAGGATAAGGTTAGGTTAGGTTGAGATTAGTGACTAATGAGACTAAAATCAAGTTGAGAAAGGATTAAAGAAAGCTAAAGCTAAGCTAATGGAGAGCCTAAACCTAGCTCTGATACCAAGTTGAAACTTGAGGATCCAAGCTCCCATGAAGATGGTGATGGTGAGGGTAAATTAATGCTATACTAATTACAATGTTAGTGCTAATCTAAGCTAGGGTGAGGGTAAATTAATCCTATACTAATTACAGTGTTAGTGCTAATCTAGGCTAGGGTGGATGATCCCTAAGTACAAGCATAATAATGAATAAACTAAACCAATTAATCTTTATACTCAAGCATAATTAGGTTACAAGATTAAGACTTATACTCATAAAGAGGCTTGAGAGCTTGCTTAATTTCATTGCTTGAAAACGGTCCCTTTTATATGAGGTAGGTACAACAAGGCTTGCTTTGAGCTTATGGGATTTCTTTGACTAGTTGACTTGGCACTCATAAAGAGGCTTGAGAGCTTTCTTTATTTCATTGAAAGCTTGCTTTATTTCATTGCTTGAAAGTGGTCCCTTTTATATGAGGTAGGTACAACAAGGCTTGCTTGAAAGTGGTTCCTTTCATATGAGGTAGGCACAACAAGGCTTGCTTTGAGCTTATGGGATTTCTTTCACTAGGTGACTTGGCACTCTAGCATCACTTATTTCAACGACCCTATCTAATGAATCCAAAATATGCACAAATCCTAAAGGATGAGCTATAAAAGCTCATTCATGCAAGATTCATTTATGAGATAGAGCAAATGGAGCATGTCTCACCAATTATAATTGTGTCTCAAAAAATGGCAAACTCAGAGTCTGTGTTAACCTCAAAAAGTCAATGTAGCCATAGTTCGAGACCACAATACCCACTTCTATATACGGAGCATTTGTTGAAAAAAGTTAGCTTCTTAAATGGATTCTCTGGGTACAGTCAAGTATTCATTGATCCAATAGACCAACACAAGATAGCCTTTGCCAGAATGGGGGGGTATTCGCTTAGAAGGTCATGCCTTTTGGCCTAACGAATCCCCAGCCACATTTTAACGCCTCATATACATGGCTTATAAAGATTATCTGAGAAAATTTCTTGAAATCTTTATTAATGATGATCGTTGTGTCAATTCAATGTGGAAAGGGAATTTGGCATGTTTACGAATGTTTTTTGAGAGATGTAGACTGTATTAAATATCTCTCAATCCCTTCAAATGCCAATTTTGGGTAAAACATGAAATTATTGTAGGGCACATTATTGTAGCATTATATGGCAGTGATGTGTGTGAACACACTTAGGACCGTTGGGGCACTTTTTCCCTCACTAGGAGGTTTTTTCCCCCGTGCGTATCTACACCCTCTTATCTACTCATTTTGGGGTGTGTACTTATATTTTTTGTATTTGACACACATTTTGTTAATTCTAATCTAGTGAGTTTGTGTGCTCTCAATCTTCTCTATCTTGTGTGTGTGCATTATTGTAACCCTAACCCTAATTCCAACAATTGGTATCAGAGCTAGCTTCCTTGACACTTGATCTAGTAGTCTGCCTCCCTCCTCACGACCCTATTTTTCTGTCTCCGATTGAGATACCCTCTTAGGAGAAGAAGGTGTATAATGTAGTGTGCTGTATACAAAATTTTCAGGGTCCGCGGTGCGATTCAGGTGAATTTTGGGCACCGCAAGGTCTCTGCAGGACGTTCTGGAGAGGCGTCATTTTGGATTAGTTCTGCTCGATTTTGGGTGTTTGGACTATGTGTAGCGACAATGATTTGGTGTGTGCAGTAGCATCTACAGTGTCTTCAACAACATCGACCATCATACTTTCACCAGTAACACTCTATTCTCTACTCTAGGTTAATTTTCATACACTTTATAGGTGATTCAGTCAATTGGCAGCCATCCAAGGTTGCATTCATTGAGTACTTGCAATGTGTTGAAAGATTTTGCATTTGGTAGAAAGTCATGGCTAGCAGTAGTGATATATTCAACATGTTGTCAGCAGTAGCAGCAGGCAGCTGACGACAAACTTGATGGTACTGACTACCCATTGTGGTCCTATATGATGAGGCATGTATTGGTTTGCTAAAGGCCTTTGGAATGTGGTCAGTGGTAGTGAAACTCATCCTGTTTTACAACTACCAGTGCAACCAGGTGCTGCAGGTACATCTGAAGTAGAATCTGATACAGACGTGGCTCCTCCACATGCACTACCAGTACCTCCCATTGATGCTCAAACGAGATGGGATGGAAGAGATGCATAAGCACATGCATTGCTTGCACTTTTTGTGAAGCGAAGCATTATTCCTCATATTCGGTCATGTAAGACTTCAAAACAGGCATGGGATGCACTTGCTACATTATACCAGGTATGCAATGAAGCACGTGTTGCATATTTGCACAAACAATTAGAGTCTGAGCACATGAATGAGAGAGACTCAATGGACAGCTTCTTGACCAAGATCAAAGATTTTAAGGAGCAGCTTACTAGTGTGGATGAGATATATCCTGATAGTACATTGGTGCCCACAGTTCTCAATGCATTCTCGGATTCTTATCAGAGTTTTGCCTCTACCCTTAGCTCATGATGAAGGGAAATCCAAATGCCCTTACATTTGATGAGCTAGTTTCAGTACTCTTGCAAGAAGAGCAGTCTAGGCAAAAGAGATCTAATATGCAAGTTGGTGACCAAGCTTTTGTTGCCAATCAGAAAGGCAAAGGTAAAGCTTCTTCGCATGGTGGCTATAAGCCAAAATCAGAATCCTCAGGTAAGGATGCAGAGAAAGAAGGTGATAAGCCTAAAAATAAGGAAAAGCGTCACTATTACAGGAAACTAGGGCACTACATACATGAGTGCAAGAAAAGGCTAGAGAAGGAGAAAAAGAAAGAATCCGGCATGGTTGTGGCTGATGCATTTGCACCAATTGTAGAGAAGAAGAAATTTGTAATTTTTGCTCAAGATGATTGGGCATGGACTGTACATCGTAGTTATGACCCTTTTGTTCATGATGATGTATGCATGTCAGTGGCAAAATCGGATGCTTGGTACTTTGACAGTGGTTCTAGTAAGCACATTACTTCACAAAAAGGTT
Source organism: Cibotium barometz (assembly GCF_041138505.1). Classification (NCBI taxonomy): domain Eukaryota; kingdom Viridiplantae; phylum Streptophyta; class Polypodiopsida; order Cyatheales; family Cibotiaceae; genus Cibotium; species Cibotium barometz. Next base: position 42,183,005 of record NC_141050.1, read on the forward strand.
TATTCTCATCTTTGGAATTTTTCCCAAGTGCAGGAACTGTTACATGTGCAAATGGTTCCTTATATCTTGTCAAAGGAATTGGTGGAGTTGTGCTCACTGCTCTGCAAATGGGGGTACATTTACTCTTTCGAAAGTTTTATATGTGCCAAGCATTAAAAAGAACTTGCTGTCAGTTTTAGCCTTAGCCTTGTCGGGCTTGACGGTGAAATTTTTGGATGACAAATGTACAGTTCAAGATAGAAATAATGGTTATTCTATCATTGCCTCGGGTACCTTGTTTCATGGCCTATACAAGATGGATGTATTTGAGAAGTTGCAGCATGATGCTTGCTCAATCTCTACGACTCGTGCTATGAGTGATGTAGAATTATGGCATGCACGATTTGGCCATCTGAATTATGGCAGTTTGTTACGCCTTCAAAGGCATGATATGGTGTCTGAGTTGCCAACTCTTGAGACCCCTACTAGACATGTATGTGAGGGGTGTATTCTTGGTAAAATGCATCGGTCATCATTTCCTAAGGATGGATCTATGAGAGCTATTAAGAAATTACAGCTTATACATAGTGATGTATGTGGTCCTATGAGGACACACATTTTCTTGGTAAAATGCATCGGTCATCATTTCCTAAGGATGGATCTATGAGAGCTATTAAGAAATTACAGCTTATACATAGTGATGTATGTGGTCCTATGAGGACACCATCTATTGGGGGATATCTCTACTTTGTTACCTATTATTGATGATTACTCCGGATATAGCTGGGTGTATCTATTGAAGTAGAAGTCAGAGGTTTTTATGTGCTTTAGGCACTTTGTATCAATGGTGGTTGAAAATGCATGTGAATGTAAAGTTGGCACCCTTCGTTTAGATCGAGGGGGGGAGTATATGTCCAAGGAATTTCATGCATATATGGTCGAAAAAGGCATAAGGCATCAATGTACAATGCCATACACACCTCAGCAAAATGGTGTGGCTGAGAGGAAGAACAGGTCTCTCATGTGGAGATGGCACGATGTATGGTGAATGCCCAAGATTGACCTCATGGTTTTTGGTTAGAGGCTACTATGTGTTGAAAAAATGCCCTACCAAGGCCTTGTAATCTAAAACTCCTTATGAAGCTTGGCATGGCACGAAACCTTATGTGGCTCATTTGCATGTTTTTGGTTGTCTTGCTTATGCTCTTGTTCCTAAGCAACAACGCAGTAAGCTTGATGATAAGGCAGTTAAATGCATATTTGTGGGATACAGTTCAGAAAAGCAAGGGATATAAACTCTACCATTCGGACTCAAAGTGGATTTTGGTAAGTAGAGATGTTGCTTTTATCGAAAACTCAGTTCAACCCATGCTTTCATGCAAAAAACAGCAGAATGTATGCTCACAGGACATGTTTGATTTACTCCTACCTTTGTTTAATGGAGGGCAGCCATATATAGAGTACTTGAATGCTCAACCAAGTGCTGAAGTTCAGCCTTTGCAGGTGCAAAATCAGCCTGCAAATCAACCTTTTGATGAGGCAATTATTGAGCATGTAGTGGATGAGGAGAGAGAAGCCATAGAAGAATCTAGGCGTATGCCAAAATGGCTTATGCAGACATTGAGGGATAGCAAGTTGGCAGGTCCTTTACCTAGCAGAACTCGTGCAGATTCTCATCATGTAGATCATGTTCTCATTTCTACTTTATGTAATGAGGAGGAATCTGTTTCCTTTGAGGAAGCACAGGATGATGATCATTTGATGCATGCTATGTAGGATGAGTATAACTCTATACTCAAGAATGACACCTGGTATTTGACAGATCTACCTCATGGCAAGAAGGCCATTGGTACTAAGTGGGTTTACAAGTTAAAATGCAAAGCAGATGGTAGCATTGATCGCTCTACAATTCCAGACTTGTTGTAAAGGGGTATGCCTAGCAAAAGGGCATTGATTATGATGAGACCTTTGCACCCACATCTCGTATGACTACCATTAGGTGTCTCATTCCTTTGGCAGCACATCATGGGTGGAATGTACATCAGTTGGACATTAAGACTACATTCTTGAATGGTGATTTACATGAGGAGGTGTATGTATCGTAGCCTCCTAGTTTTGATGTGAAAGGAGAAGAGTCTAAAGTATGCAGGTTGAAAAAGGCTCTTTATGGCCTTAAGCAAGCTCCTAGAACATGGTATAAGAAGATTCATGCATACTTGGTTGCAAATGATTTTTGCAACAATCCAACAAAGAGTACCCTCTATGTGAAGAGGAGAAGGACACATTTTTTGTCATCGTTCTATACGTTGATGACATAATACTGCTCATGGGACCCGATATAGATCAAATATACAGTATGCAACACGAGGCTAGATATACAGTATGTTGTCTCACAGTTGAGCAAATTTATACATAGTCCAGGTACGAAGCATTGGCAGGCTGTCAAGCGGGTTTTCTACTATTTGCAGGGCACGCAGTATTTTGGATTGTTTTATCCAAAGGGGAGTGAGTCACAGCTGCATACTTTTAGTGATTTAGATTGGGCTGGATGTTATGACACACAAGTGTCCACTAGTGGGTTTTTCTTTTACCTTGGTGATTCATGTATATCATGGCTCAGCAAGAAGTAGCCTACAGTGGTCACTTTCAGCTGTGAAGCTGAGTACAGGGCAGCTTTTATAGCTACAGTTGAGTGTGTGTGGCTCAAACATCTTATGGCTGATTTGGGTGTTAGACAGTCGTCTACTAGCACTACGATTTTCACTGACAGAGCCAGAGCACATTAGCAGTTGCGAGGAACCCAGTGTTTCATGCTCGCACTAAGCACATTGAGGTGCATTACCACTTTGTCAGGGAAAGACTCTCTATAGCAGAGATCAGCATGGTCTATGTGCCTACACGATAACATTGCAGATTTATTCACAAAGGCTCTTCCTCGTGAAAAGTTTGAAGCTTTTCGTAAAGCTTTGGGCTTACTGCCTTTTCAGGATTGATTGGCCATACCCTGTACATGTTCACATTATCACTCGAGGGGGGATTTGTAGCATTATATGGTAGTGATGTGTGTGAACACACTTAGGACCGCCAGGGCACTTTTTCCCTCACTAGGAGGTTTTTTTCCCCGTGCGTATGTACACCCTCTTATATACTCATTTTGGGGTGTATACTTATCTTTTTTGTATCTGGCACACATTTTGTTTATTCTAATCTAGTGAGTTTGTGTGCTCTCAAGCTTCTCTATCTTGTGTGTGTGCATTGTTGTAACCCTAACCCTAATTCTAACAATTATCTCAAAAAATGGCATCTCCATTGAGTTTCCAGGCACAACAAAACTTTAAAGAAGTACAACGATTTACAGGCCATGTCGAGTATTATAGACAATTCACCTGGTGCAAGGAGCTATTTTGAGGATACCTTGTAGTGATCGAGGTGTATATTCAGGTCTATAAGGGTTAGATACCTTGTTGGAGATATTGATATATCGCCCATAATTATACTTACATGGTTAAAGCAATATAGAAGATGGAGCCCACTTGTTTTGGCCAGGTACTTTGGAAATAAAAAATGGAAGATGCCATGAATGAGGAGATGACAGCATTGAAAGAAAATACAACATGGGAGTTAGTGCCTTTGCCTAAGAAAAAGAAGGCAATTTGATGTAAGTGGGTGTATAAGGTCAAGCACAACTCAGATGGATCAATGTGATAAGTAGGTATAAGGCAAGATTGGTTGCTACCAAGAGTTATGCATAGACATATAGTATTGACTATAAGGAAACATTCAACCCAGTTGTGAGAATGGCAATTGTGAGACTTATCATTGCTATGGTTGCAGTGGTCTTTACATCAATGGATGAAAAGAATGGCTTCTTTTATGAGAGTGATATACACCCAGTTTTTATTATAGATTGTTGGTCCTTTCGGCCCCTCAATGAGACTCTTCTCTCATGCCTCAGGGAGCCTAAACTCCAACCTCAACCTGATATGCCATGGGAAAGATGTAATGCATTAGTGAGGTAACTCTCACTTACCTCTATCTCGTTTGCTTGAATCAAGGACTCCTCGTGGTGGGTAGCTATGTCAATGGAAGCATGCCAAAGTAGCTCAAAAAAGCTGTCACTGCTAGTAGCGGAAGTAGCACTTCTTGTGCAGGGCAGAGCCTCTCACTCGGGGCCTCGCCCACGGATATCTGGACAAGAGACTAATCCCTTGGTTCTTCCAAAACCGAACTCAGAAAAACTTCCCTCACCCAGCAAACAGGCGATTCCTCTGGGATATTTTATTCTAACGTAGTCAAGGTCTTCACTAACCAAAACTGATCCGACCGAACCCGTAAGTCTCATGGTCAGATCAAGGAAGAAACTTGCACTTGGACCATAGAGTCCAACACTTTTTTCCTCATCAAGGGGCATAGTCGTTGTGATTCTTTTCCATAGAACGAGGGTTATCCGGGATTTACTTCAACTATCGTAATTTAACAAAATTGAGTCTCATTTTAGGGATCCATCAGTCCAGTCCCCATCCAATCCCATGGGTTAGCCAACTGCCCAACCACTGTAGTGATAGGATCCATTTAGGAATTTGGTTATGTTTTGCCCCCCGGGTACCAGGGAAAAGAGTTCCCAAGCCCCCTAGCTGACGCTTCAAGCAAACTTCAAGATAGTCACACCACTTACACACCCAATATGAAATTGCCTGTTTTACAGATTCAACTATCTTTAAAACGATCTTTTAATGAAACGATAGCATCACTGATCATAATCCTCCAAAATATCTAGCTTGAATTCCAATTTACAATCATTCCTTCATCGGTGTACCTATGGCATCATTGGCAACCAGAACGCTCACCACCTGTTCACTCAGGGGCCTTTTCAATAGTTCCTAGCTCATAGTACCCGAAAGTATAATCACATAAGAAAAATCTAGATGGACTCTCCATTGAAGATCAGCAAGATCAACCAACAGATCCATATAAAAGAGTCATGGACTCATCTGTTGTTGAGGACCAACAAAGCCAATCAACCAGATCCATGCTCGAGTTCAGAAAACAACTCTAACTCCTTATTCCATTATCTTCCCCAACGCATGCGTGGGTATCTTCGGCGACCTAGAGCCCAAGCACCGTATGGTCAGCACCCTCTAGGCTCCTTCACAGAGGTCACCTAGCACTTCACTCATAGGCCGCTTCCTTGGTCCCTCATCCACCGTACCGGAAGCTCACCATTTAAATCGAACCAAGGCTGGTCAAGACCTCGGCCGCGACCTTGGTACGCGAGACCTCCTCTGTTGACGCTCCGTCAGCTGTTGCAACTTTATCACTTAGGTCTCCACGACCTTATTCACAAGATGGTCAAAATGCTTCCCCAGTATTCTTGACATAAAACAGTCATTTAAAAACAGGTTTCATAAATACAGTTTCTAACAAACTCTCATCTTTCCACATTGTTCCACATTATTTCTTGTTATTCCACATTCTTCTACATCAATTCACATTGCTTATTCCACATCCAGTCATGTGTATTCCCATCGTCCTTCATCCATTCTCATCCAATCACATCATATTGCATCTCATCACATCTATCCTCATCACATCACATCATAACATATCCACATCACATCTCATCCATTCATATCACATCACATCCATCTACATTCATTCAGATCCACATCACATCTACATATCATCGCATCACGTTTACATCTATTTACATCACTTCACATCCATTCACATCTACCCAAGTCCACATCACATCACATCTCATCTATCCACATCATATCTCATCCATTCATATCTAACTAGATCCACATCACATCACATTCACATCTCTCCACATCCACTCACATCTTATCGCACCCATTCACATCCGTCACACCCATTCACATCTCATCACATCCATCCTCATCTTATCACATCTCGTTCACATCCATCCACATCACATCACATCCATCCTCATCTTATCACATCTCGTTCACATCCATCACATCGCATCACATCTTATCACATCCCACATTCATTCACATCTCATCACATCCATCCTCATCTTATCACATCTCGTTCACATCCATCCACATCACATCACATCACATTCATTCCATCCACATTACATCACATCCACATCTATCCATATCACACCACATCCATTCACAGCTCATCACATTCATCCACATCCATTCATTCATTCACATGCACATTTATCATATTATATCTCATTCTCATCCATTTTCATCACACCATATCCTTTCACATATCATCACATTCACATCCACATCCATTTACATCTCATCCATGTCTCCTCACATTCACATCCACATCCACATCCATTTACATCACATCACATCTCATCCACATCTCCTCATATTCACATCTACATCTCATCCACATCTCATCACATCCACTCACATCTCATCACATCACATCCACATCTCATCACATCCACTCACATCTCATCACATCACATTCACATCTTATCACATCACATTCACATCTCCTCTTATCACATTCACATCTCATCCAATCACATCGCATCCATTTATATCCCATCACATTCATTAAGATCCGCATCACATCTTATCACATCTACTTTTAGTACCGTTTTCTATTTTCGATACTTGATAGGACTTTTCTAAGTTTCTGCCAATTGCTTGGCCTAGTTAAAGGTACTTTTTCTCGATTCCATTGAATCTACGTATCAGAGTGTTGCAAAAAGGAAAAATAAACCTTATCAGAATTGAATAGTAAAAATTTAGAAAGAGCATTTAAGTATTGTATTTTTATTCCTTAAGCTTCATTAATGAGAATTAATTCTAAACTTCTATTTACTCATTGGATCCTCGATCATCCCAGAGATTCCAGATTCTCTTTTCTGAATAAGAATTATCCAAGTTTTCTCGATGGATATTTTCATATTCTTTCTCAAATTTCTCAAGTAAAATATATTCAATATTCTTCTTTTCGAGTAAAAGATTCATGGGATTTACAAAAATCAATTCTACCCATATTTTCCAATAAAATTAATAATGCTCAAAATTTCACTTTTGATAAATAATCATAATTTGAATTATGCCAAAAATTCCTCTTTTACCATTTAATTACTTGGATCTCAAATATCATGGGAATTCCTCTTTTTGCATAAAAATAAATTTACCAAAAATTTCTCTTTTCTCATAATTAATTAATTATCCATAATTATAAAAGAATTATTTCTCATGAAAAATCATTCTTTTTGCATAGGATGTCCAATCCTAGAATATGGTAAGAAGTCCTATTTTAGCATTATGCATAAAAATAAGATATGTATTATTTTATAAAAATTTTACCATAGCTTCGCTGCTATTACTGATTATTCTAAATTTTTTTCTAAAATAATAAAAGCTTGTAATGAAAATATGATAGTAGTTCCTCTTTTATGCTTAAAATCAAACTATGAATTTAAATCATAATTTTAACCATAAAATTAAACATAACTATGATTATCCCACTAGATTGATCTAATTTCAACATTCCTCTTTTTCCAAATTGTTAGGATAATCCATTTCTCATTTAGAATGAATTAGAGTAGTTTTCAACTACTCATAAATAATCTAAAAGAATTTACCATTATTTTAATAGCACAGAATCATGAAAATATAATTTTCTTAATCTCTAGCTTATCAAGCCTAGAGTTTAGCTTTGCATTAAGAGACTATTATTGAGAAGCATCCTTTTTCAAGGGATTTAGCCATAAAGATGGCTATTCTTTGAGAGAGAGAGAGAGAGAGAGAGAGAGAGAGAGAGAGATTTATGGCTATTCTTTTAGAATAGCCATAAAGATGGCTATTCTTTTAGAGAGAGATTTACTTAAAGAAAGCATTACAAATAAGCATAAAGATTAACATTCTCTTAATTAAACATTAAGACTTTAAGGGAAAGCTTGAATTAAAACAATCATTTAGAAAGCTTCTCAAGCTTGAGAGGGGTTGAGACGAAGAAAGTTATTGAGAAATTTGGAAAAAACCATAAAATTTGATTTTACCTCCAAGCTTAGCTTGATTCTCTAATTGGAGTGAAGCCCCCAACCAATCAATTAGTCCACCAAGAAGAGACGAGCAACTCCAAGAGTTGTTGTAGAGAGAGAGCTCCAAGCTCCCGAGAGAGAAAAATTTAAGGGATAATATTTTATTACAAATGATTGAGGGTCTATTTATAGGTGAGGGAGGCTACTAACCAAGTCCAATTGGGTTCTGAAATTTTCCAGGTTCAGTTTGACTGAATTTGGACAAGATTTGGACCAGTTTGGCTCCCTTTTTGATTTGGTTTGATCTAGGAGAGATAAAAATATCAGTTTGGCTCCCTTTTTCATTTGGTTTGATCTAGGAGAGAGGAGAGATAAAAATATCAGAATTTTTTTGAATTAAAAACCCTTCCACACATGTGAAAGAGGCGCCTACATCAAGAGTCCCCCTTTCCTTACCAAGGTGTCAAAAATGCATCATTATTCCAAAATATCTCATTTTTTAGTAATATCTCATTTTTTAGTAATATCTCATAATTTTTAACTAATAAACCTTGTACTCAGTCAACTCTTCATCTTATGTGAGCATTTACTCATTTTTTGATATTTTCTTTTATTCTTTTGGATTTATCTCATCCCAACACTTGGATTAATCCAATTGGCCCATTGGAACCTTGAACCATAATCCAAAAATTTCTGAAAATGTAGACCTTTAAGCTAAGGTTCCTTATACCATTTTCAATTTATTCCTAATGCACATTGGAAAGTTCATTTTGAACTTCTGTTTCAGGGGAATCCATTTTAGACACTAGGAGAATTTTAATATCCAAAGATATCTTAATTTTGGATTATCTCTCTCTAGACATTTTCTCTCTCTAGGCCAAAACAGGGTAAAACAAGATCTTTCTTCTATTTGAGAGAGGGGAATAATTACAAGAACAGAAGGGAAGGTTCTTACACCTTTACACCTCAAAAGTTGGAGGGAGGAATCTTACACCTCAAGTATAGGCAGCACTGCTCTCTCCCCTCACACACACACACACTCACACAAGCATTGAAGGTAAGAGATAGGCAAGGTTTGGGAGAAGAATAGAGCACTATCCTCACTTGAGAGCATACAAGAGTGCATACAAGAACGAGGATTTAGAGTTATAATTTGACCTTTATACTTGGCTCATAGTGTTCACACTTGGTCGACCAATGTTAAAAATGAGGTCCTAGTGCATCCAAGATTGCCTACACTAGTGCACCTTGTCCTATCTAGTACCTCTAACCTTATTATCCCATGGCATGCCTTTCATATACAAGCAACGATCGCACATGCAAAATAATAAATTATAAGAGAAATATGAATTCTCTAGTACCTAGAAGTCTTCGACAACACTTAACATGCCCCCTTTTCTGATGCAGATTTTGTGGTGGCCGATTGTGGTGTCATAGAAGTCTTTGACACTTAACATGCCCCCCTTCCTGATACAGATTCCGTCCTCAGACGATGTCGTTTGAAGAAGATTTGAGGTCATAGGATGAAAGCAATACAAGGCTTGGGATGGTCTACATGGTAACAATTATAACAAGTAATATGTTCTTGGCAACAAGTAGAAGTTAACAAGGGCATGTCTATTTCCTCTTGAGAGGGTGTTGCATTGAAGAGTTAGAGTTCAGTAGCATGAGTTGATGCTTTGATGGGTGAAGAAGCCTCTTGGCATGGAGGTCTATGGATTTTTTATGTTGAAGCATGGTTTGACTCCCCCCTTTCTGAGCTTTGTTGTACCCTCAAAATCTTTTTAGGTAGCCAAGTTTGTAGGGGTGGGGATGTTGTAGACACATCCATAAGTGCCATGCCCTTGTCTACTCTTAGTGAAGCAATTGCTAATAGTAGTGGAGTTGTCACAGTCTGTGTTTGGATAGGTCTCCTCTTCCAAGTGTCATTGGTTATGGGCATTGATATGAAGAAACCTTGATATACTTGGACTGGGGTAAGATGGTAGTTTGCTTTTGCTTAGGGACCCAAATCCAAGGATTTCCTTTATAAAAGCCTTGTGCTTGTAAAATCTCATTTTGGATCCACCGAGGAGTAGTTTGTAGCCTTGACCTCCTCCGTTTGCTACTATTGTTTCTCCTACTTATTGTAAGGTTTGGTTTTGGTTAAGAGGAGTCAATGGTTGGAAAAACTATTGAAACTTCTTGGGAATTCTACTCCCTAGTAGATTCATATGTGGACTCTATAGCACATTTTGTTTTTCATTATGAGCTCTTTGATTCTTCTTTTTTGGAGTAGTCGAGTAGTCGATGGATAAGTTGAGGTTGAAGAATCTTCCATTGACAATATTGTAGAGGGGTTTGAGCAACTGGCTTCAAATCCATTTTATGAGACAAAGCTCCCTCCTTGTGATCATCCTCGAGAGCTAGCAACTTCACTAAAGGTTGCATAAAAACCAGAGTTTTGCAGTTAGGATGTTTTACCATATGTTCAATCTCTTTTGCATGGTCAACTTTACCTTTTGCACTCGTCAACCAATTGTAACCAAGGGTGATTGGCCCTTTGAAGTCACCTTTAGGCAAGACTAGGAATTCACCAACAAGTTGCTCATTATCACAATAGATGTCAATTTTTAATAAACCAAGTACTTTTGTAATTTTCTTCTTGCTACCCCTCACTCTAGCTTCAAGCTCGGGTTTTCCTAGTTGTTGGCACCAAGCAGCAAAAGAGATTAAGTTGTGCATGGTTTCCCCATCAATCAAAGCAATAAATAGAACTTTCCCATAGGGACTAGCTAGTTCAATGCATTTTCTCTTTGGTTCCAAAGCTACTGTAGAGTTGAAACCACTGGTGCTTCAGCACATGAAGTAGTAGCTTTTGGAATAATCTCACCCGTGAGATTAAAGTTCCACGATGTGGCAACATTGCAATAGTTTCCCAATGATGAGGTCATGGCCATGGTTCCACTAGCTAGAGGAACATATGGGTCACTAACTAGGATTTCATCTAGAGCTCTATTTATGCTTGTGTTAGATGGTTCTTGGATCTTTTCTTGCTTTTGTGGAGGAGTTGATGGCTTTGTCAAAAATCCCAGAGATGTCATGCTAGATGCAATTCATGAATGCTAATGGCTTGTCCCCTTTCTTAGAGGCCCGAGCAATTATAGGTGCATTTGCCTTTGACAACTCTTGAGATTTCTTAGCATGAGTAGCAATGTTTTTCTCTTTTCTCATTTCTTCCATAGAGTGATCTAGTCCCAGCATCATCAAATGAAGACCTGGTTCAATTCCAATGTCCTCAATGGCTACTCACATAAGTGCTTGCCAAACCAAAGGATAGCATTTCTCGCTGACAAGATTCATAAGCATGTTTGTTGCTATGGTATACTCCCAATCTTGTCCCTTTAGAATTCATTTCGTCCATGTGCTCAAGGTTCTTTGAGAAGTATGCTCAGGGTTCATTTCTATGGTACCAATGGTCTCCTTTTGAATAACCCTAGAGCTTGAAGTAGGAGATTGAGGAGACTTTGGGCTATCTTTAGGGAAAGTTGTCAACAAGTTATGTCCACTAAAGAAACAAAGAGCCAATAAAACTAACATTTGAGCACCTAGCACTAGCAATCAGTCCTCCTTGTGGGTCCATTATGGTGGAGTTCTCAGTTAAGCTAAGAATATCATTCATTTTCATAGCTTGTGAGCTTGAGCTAGGAAACTCACTCTCCTTGGCTGCCATAGCCACATTGGTGGTGAGCATCTTGTTGCCATCCCCCTCATGTGGAGGCACATTTAAAGCATGTTTTTTCTGGAAAGCTTGGTGGTGGCATGATAGAAGTAGCACATGATGGGTTTGTCACTTGATGTTCTTCTTGCACTAAGATGTGATGTTCTTTTGTATGGTAGAAGACTTAATTGGTATCAAGGTTTCTTGAGTAGAGGTCACAATGTTTGGTACCTTTCGTATAGCCACAAGTGTTTGATCAATGCACTCAAGAACCTCTTGGAGTTGTGGCTCCATTTCCATAGCTTGGAAGACCATTGAGGTAATCTCATGCAAAAAAAGACGATGAGATTGCATGCTGAGTAGGTCCATTAGTATATTGGATTTGATGTTGTATTTCCACTCAACTCCCTTGAGGGTTCCATCAATCCCTTTGTCTAAAGGCTTCGTGGAATCTTCAATGAGTTTAACAGTTGGGGAAGGCTCTATTTCAACTCCCTTGAGGGTTCCATCAATCCATTTGTCTAAAGTTTTCATGGAATCTTCAATGAGTTTAACAGTTGGGGAAGGCTCTATTTGCATAGATTTTGAGTTTGAACAAGATGGCATGAAAGCTTCTATGCCTTTAGTAGATGTGGGTGCTATTGTGTCCAATGAAGAGCTTGAAATACAAGGAGCGATAGAGTCAGGCTGACTTAAAGGGAGGGTTTTCTCTTGGTCCACAATGGGATCATTGGCTACTTGAGGTACACTTGATTGTAGGGAGCCTCCTGTTGGTATATTGTGCCTTTGGAGTTGTTGATATTGCATTGTTGAATTAATGCAATCTATGACCTCTAGGAGAGGTGTTCCATTCCCTTTGTAGTGCCCATGATTGCGTGCAAAATCTCATGCTGCCAATAGATGTAGTAACATTAGTGCATTACAAGACCTGTAAGCAGTTGCATATCCCAATATTGTATTGCCACATTTTAAGTACCCCAAAAGCCCATGTGGTCATATAACTTGTAAAAGGACTCATTGGCATGTTAGCTTGGGTAGTTAGGCGCTCAGCTTGAGTTTCTCAGGGAAAAAATGTGTGCTAGTGTGGTGAAGTTTGTTTGATCTTTTGATAATTTTGCTAACCATTTTGCTGAGCATTAACCCTAGGCTTCTCTTCCATGGTTATAATAGCTGTCCATATCTCAGGCATCAATTCTTGTGCCATGACACTTGCCCTTGGATAGTCAGATTCTTTATTATTTTGGCCCATACCTTGCGACTTGTGGAAGGAATTACACAAGGATGCAGTTTCAATTGGTGCAAGGCCAAGATTTTGTACACTACTTGATAGCAATGTGTTAAAAAAAAAGGATTTTAAAAGCTGCAAACCATATCATGAGATAGGAAAAGTCCACTTGGCTAGTGCAATAGAGTGACCACCTTGTTATCCCAAATGGACAAATTTTTCTTGCATTTTTTTAAATCGTGTTTGCGTGAAGAGCCGGAAGGGATTTGTCTTGCAATTAGCGGGTGCGAGAGCATGGCGGGCCTGAGTGGTGATGGTGCAGGAGCTGCTGGCGCAAGCAGACGGGCAGGAGCTGCCTATGATTGTAGAGAAGCAGTTGTGCGCTTAAGAGGGGGGCCTTTTTTTTTAATGCAGCTTTCTAAAAGGGTACTCGACGTGGACCATTATGGATTAGCCTAATTAATTTTTCGATTACTACTAATACAAAAAAAAACTAGGTATAGGTAGAAATTAATCCGAATTTAATCCTCCCATTACTTTTGGCAACTCTACCCAATTTGCTATTTTCCACCCAAATCGGTCACGTAGATAATCATTATTTGGGTAAACCCATGGCCAAGAATTCAATTTCAAGATATGTTTTTGCAAAATGTACCAATTTCATGCCCAATTGGTGATTTTCGAAGAGGGAATTCATTACAAAATAATAATAATAACCCAAAAAAATTTAAGCACAATCCTCTTTGATCCATGCACCAAAATGAGGCATAATTCTTACCACTTTGCATGCACACACAGCCAAACAAACTAATTGACATGCTCTGGACATGATGACAATGTTTGTTTTCCCCAATTTTGAAAATTTGAGAGCTAATGGAGAGTTTTGGCTCTCTCTTTTTTTCCAAAAAGAACTATAAATTTTTATGCAAAAAACCCATTTGCTATATATATCAAATTAAAGCTCAAATTTTATCGATTCATGTGTACACGCATACAAGTAGATTAATTGGCATGCTACAGGCGCAATTGTGGGGTTTGTTTCATCAAAATTCTATGATTTTGTGCTCAATTGAGCATTTTGTTTTCAATTTTCTTGAAAAAAGAGTGCAAACATGTAAGAGAAGAGTAGGATCGAACATATCCTACAACGTGTCGATCCTCTCAATGTTTTTAATCTGCCTCAAAGCATCCCTGTCTCTCCGTAATATTACTGCTTGGAGTGCTAATTGTGGCGTAGGCTTTCTTATAATTAGATGCCATGTGCATTCTAAAGACATCAAACTATGTAGTCAAGTGTGGCTATGTGTCTGCCTACTCACTAATACATATATATATGTAACAACTTCAAGGGAAGACCTATTATAGATATATATATACTTAACTACTTTCACTCTATGTGGGCAAGTGTGGGTGCATGCAGCCCTCGGTCGTGCTCACTAGCATGCCATATATATGGAACCAATCCAAAGGGATCGTACCCTTGACCTATTACAAATAATATTGCTTTGATGGTTTCTTGTTCACTTGTTGGTGGATGTCTGCACTTCACTTTTCCTCAACATTCTAGATGAATCTTCATTTTGAGCTAAAATGCAAGCTACAATTAGTCATACATTTAAATAGATGAATACAAGAGATGCACATATCTTTTAAACAAAATTGAGTAGATTATGTGTGTTTTGGTATAGATTTCTGAAGAAGTGCAATTTTTCATGTTGAGGTAAATAACATCTTCATTGTTATATTTCATGCATGGTAAGGTGGTACACTTTGGACCAGTAGAAATAGTAGTTTTTGGGTTGTGGTTTGCAACTTGGAAATGAACTTTGAATTGGAAAAAAAATGAAAATATTTTGAAAACTAAGAAAAGAAAATGTACATAACTGAAAAGATAGTGGGGGGGATAATTGAAAGTGGTGGGGTAATTATTATTTTTTGTATGCATTCTCTACGTGCGGTGTCTCATTCGAAAAACTCAGAGTCAGCAGATCTCTTCTTTCTTCCTCTCCCCCACTGATAGCGGCTTGAGAACATGTCTGCATCTTCAACGATGACTAACTCGAAGGGCAGATCTCTCTCTCTCTCTCTCTCTCTCTCTCTCTCTCATCGCTCTCAACTTGCTAATTGAGCTCCACAGATGTTGGTGGTCTCTTGAGCTCAATATATGAGAGACAAGGAGAGTGTGTTTGCTTGTCTAACCAATGTTTTCTACATGCTAGAAGCGGGCACCCACCAAGTTTTGCCACCCGAAGTTAGAGACAGAGCCATTGAAAGAATTTTGTAGAACTTCAGAGAATTTTTCCAAAGTGTATGATCTCAATCTTGAGGGGGAGGATACAAGGCGTCTGACTCCCAAATGAGGTGCCACCAAAGCATTAGCTAAGAGTGTTTTTAGAGCTCCCTAAGAAAGACAAGAAGGTGATGTTGCAAATGGAAAAGTAGGAGCACTACCTACCCTTGTATACATTATATAAACAGGTTTACCAAACTACACTCTCAAACTATTTTGTGGGCCTTCAATTTGCCCAAGGCTACGTCTACCAGGTCTGCACGAGCCCTATGAAGTAGGCTGTATTTGTTGAGCAGGTTGTTAAGAAGACAAGTGTCGATGGTATTTACACCAAAAAAAGAACTCAGTGGGATGTGCAAGGTAGGTGTACAATCGATGTCATCTATGAGCTGTGGTGTAACACTATCTCAGGACACATGCACTCCGTTTTGGCACAGGGAAGCCTATATGAGGCAAAGATGGAGGTCTAAGGTTAGGTGCAGACATTGGTGGATGACATTTTACTGAATACCAAGTGTAGCAAAGAAGCTGCATTGTTGGCTCTTCGTACAACGATAGCAAGGGTAGAGGAGACAAAGTGCAGCCTACATCGCATTGAAGGTGCAATTGAATACCACACCATGATGTGTCCATTAAATAACATGCCCTCTGATGCACAAGAACAAGCAGAGTGGCACCTTCAAGATAAACTTTGTGTCACTAGAGAAGCTCTAGAAAAAGCAAAGGTATGTATATTTGTTTTTTGTATATGAAGAAAGTCCATGCCATGTTCATTGCTTCTTTGTTTGTGGTTATAGGCCAATTTAGTCCACAAGAATGAGGCAGGTGCTAGTACAGCTTTCATGATAGGTGTGAAGTTAGAGAACTCTAGCACGATGATTATTCCATAACCGCCAAAGATTCTTCTACATGAGGATAGTATGTTGATTGTGATGGAAAGTTACCCAGGGTTTGTTGGCCTCAGGTTTGGAGTGGACCAGTATGTTATTGGTCTGTTTATATTACCTTGCAAGCATGTGTACCATGCATTTTACTACTCTTATGTATGTGTCAAAGGATTTTCATGTCTTTGGTTGTGTTGCTCATGTGCATGTGCCTTCTTCTAAGAGGAGGACTCTTGATGCTAAGTCCAAACCTATGATATTCACAGGATATGCTTCTCGCTCCAAAGGGTTCCGTTTTTGGGATCCTTCTCGTGAGGATATTGTTCTTTCACATGATGCCATCTTTGATGAGCATGTTTTTGGTCTTGATGAGTTACCACCTTCTACATCTCTCTCAGATCCATTTCCATCTCTTGAGCTTGGGCCTCTCTCATTCCCTACAGTCTCATCCTCATCTACACCATCAGTTCCTACTTCATCCCCTTCATCCATTTCGATTGTGACACCTACTACTTCATTGGATTCTACACGGACTTCTGGTCCTCCAAAATGGGTTTGCTCTCTACTTCAGGATTCAGGTATATCACTTTCAGATGCTCAACAATCTACTACACGTGTCTTACGTACACACCCTTCAGTAAATATTGCCTTGATGTCTCATATTGGTGATGTGTTTGAGCCTGAAATGGTTAAGGAAGCTCTTTCCTTACCACATTGGTGTGAAGCAATGCAAGCAGAGATTTCTTCTATTGAATCTAATAACACATGGCAGTTAGTTCCACGACCTTCACATAAAAAGGTCATTGGTGTTAAGTGGATTTTCAAAGTCAAGTTTCATTCTGATGGTACTCTTGATAAGTACAAGGCACGCCTTGTTGCTAAAGGTTATGCTCAAAAAGAAGGTGAAGACTTTGATGAAACTTTTGGTCCTACTGCCAGATATTCTACTATTCGTGTTGTTTTTGCTCTTGCTTCTCACAATGCCTGGCCTATATATCAAATGAATGTTAAATCTGCCTTCTTGAATGGAGATTTAGAGGAGGAAGTTTATGTGGAACAACCTGAAGGTTTTATTGCACAGGGTCATGAACATGATGTGTATTTATTACAGAAAGCTCTTTATGGTCTTAAGCAAGCTCCTCGAGCTTGGTATCAGAAGATTGACAGTTTTCTCCTTTCTCTACATTTTGAGAGGACTCATGCAGATCCTAATCTTTATGTGCTTATTGTGGATGATGATATATGCATTCTTGTGCTTTATGTGGATGATTTGACACTCACTGGCTCTAATTTGGATCTACTCAAATGGGTTCAAACTCAACTCACAACATCATTTTCCATGACTGATATTGGACTACTCCACTATTTTCTTGGTTTAGAAGTGTGGCAATTTGCTTCTGGCATCTTTCTTTGTCAAAAGAAGTATACTTTAAGGTTGCTTGAGAAATACGGCATGCATGATTGTGCATCACTCACTTGTCCCATGGATCCTAATTCCAAATTATCCAAAGATGATGATTCTCCTGAGGTTGATTCTATAGAGTATCGCTAACTTATTGGTTCTCTACTTTATTTGGTTAACACTCGGCCAGATCTCTCCTATGCTATGAGTATTCTCAGCCAATTCTCTTCATAGCCTCGTCGATCTCATTGGCAGGCAGCTTTGAGGGTTCTTCGATATCTTCATGGAACTCTTGAGTATGGCATTTCTTATGCAGGTGGAGATACACTTATTGGTTACCCAGATTCTGATTGGGCAGGGTGTATTGATACTAGGCATTCCATGTCAGACTATTGTTTTATGCTTGGTAAAGGACTTGTTCCTTGGAAATGTCAAAAGCAGCGAATTACTTCTTCTTCATCGACCGAAGCAGAGTACAAGTCATATCTTGATGCCACTTCTGAAGCACTTTGGCTTCAGCAAATTCTGAATCACCTTGGATGTTCATCTACTCCGACACTCATCTACTCAGATTCACAGAGTGCTATTGCTTTAGCCAAAAATCTAGTTATTCAAGGACGATCCAAACACATTGATGTTCATTTTCATTTTGTTCGTGATTGGATTTCTGAAGGTCGCATTCAGCTTGAGTATTGTCCTACCAAAGATAATGTTGCTGATTTGTTTACTAAGCCTCTTCCTCGACCTACCTTGGATTATCTTCTTCAGCGCATTGGCATTGGTCCTCCCATCTGGACCTGAAGAGGAGGTGTTGTGGATAGGTGTCATCTCCAGATGGTGTCACGCTAGTGGCACACTCTTTAGCCTCTAGGCATTTTTGGGATTTATAGCATTCATTTCCATTTTTTCCTATCTACACACATTTTTGGGTGGAGGAAAGGGTGGAGGAACTTTCCTATATATATAAGGCATTGTAGTTCATTTCTAATCAAGTTGGCTAGTGGTTCATTGATGAGCTCTTGAGTACATTGTCTCTTCTCTCATCTCTTCTTTCTCACAACTATTAATTCAATAAGTGTTATCATTGTTAGCTTGGAAGAAGGGGAGGGCGATGTCAACAAGGAACCAAAGAGCACCACTCCGAGAACTAAGTTGAGTGCAGGAGAGTTATCACCCACCATGAGGCATGATGGAAGAAGCTCTCCAAGTGGGCACAATCACACTGCAAGTGCAGAACCAGGGCAAGCATGTACTAATCACATGACTCGTTCCAGGACGCTAAAGAAGAATGGTTTTAATGATTAGGGTGTGCTAAATAATCAATTGTAACCCGTGAGTCAAGAAGGAAGCTCTCCAAATGGGCAAGCTTGTACTAAACATGTGATGCGTTCTAAGAAACCAAAAAGGAAGAGTTCTGATGATCAAGGTGAGCATTATTTATGAGGTTGGGGGGTTCACTATATGTAAACCCTCTATATCACATGCGTTCAAGGCTTATTTAAAAAACCCCTTATTTGTGAATTTTTCATGAATAAAACACACCCTTTTCCTATTCAACCTGTAAATACCCCCTTTAAATGGTACCCACTAAACGTGTGATGCGTTCTAAGAAACCAATAAGGAAGAGTTCTGATGATCAAGGTGAGCATTATTTATGAGGTTGGGGGGTTCACTATATGTAAACCCTCTATATCACATGCGTTCAAGGCTTATTTTAAAAACCCCTTATCTGTGAATTTTTCATGAATAAAACACACCCTTTTCCTATTCAACCTGTAAATACCCCCTTTAAATGGTACCCTTATGTATGTTAAAAATGTGTTAAAAAAAGGTTATAAAAATCCCTTTTATTGAACCACGTGCTACACTTACATATTTATGAGTGACCCCCTCGAGTTTATGAGTAATTTGAAAAGACCTAACCACTGTCCCTAATGCTGGCCACTTATATTTTCTTGTTCTTGTAGTTGACGAAGCTTCGCCGGATGTGACCTTCCACCAACTAGCGAAGAGGAAGAAGAAGAAAAGAATGATGTTCTGCCGCCCTCAAGGGGTGTGCACTCGAAAAGAAGATATTCTGCTGCCCGAGAAATCAGCAAACAACTGCAGCATCTGGGTTTATAGAGGGTGAGAACATAGAATTTAGAGTTAGAAATGAGCAAGCAACATGTGAGAATGAGAACGAAGTTACTACTAGGCTAAGAAGCGATTTAGTTGGTCGAACCTCAAAACCTAAAGGGGGCGCAAGTTATGCTTGTAGCCATCTATAATAGAACACTCCTCTTTTATACTCAGATGATTTCCCACAATTAATATATATTTCAAGTTTCATTTCGCTATTATCCCTCTACAGTCCTCTTTCAAGTTTCAGCATAGACATGGATACAAGAAGGAAACACCGCACAGATAGAATTATAGAAGAGACAATTTTATAGAAGAGACAACAATATTCATATATTCCAGAAAATATACATGTTTGTCACTCTGTGTATATATATATACATGGGCTAATTTCAAGGGTGACAACGGCGAGGTGTCTGTGATGAATGTGAACGAGGACGTGAATGTGTCTATGATTGGGTTGGCCTTGGACGAATGCTCTCTTCTACTCTTGACATTTCTTCCCACATCCTTTCCTCTGCTTGCCTGCTGGCCTCCTGTTCTTGCCTACGGGCCTCCAGCTCAATCTATCTCCTAGATTCCACCCATTCATCCACCTCAATTGTGCACCTCTTAAATTCATCTTGCCTACGGGCCTCTAGCTCAATCTATCTCCTAGATTCCACCCATTCATCCACCTCAATTGTGCACCTCTTAAATTCATCTCGATAGTAGCTTTGTGGGCTTGCACTTCCCTTTGGTATTGTTCTTCTTGGTGACACCTACGCTCTTCGGCTTCCCTTGTGAAATCTCCTACCCATCTTATCTCTTCTTTTGCACGATCATGCACCGCCAAAATAGAGTGTTATTTTCTGTTTGAAACCCTTCCTGACTAACTAGCTTCCATGTTTAGACTCTGACAAGTTTGTTCGTGGTGTATGTGACTTATCACTGATCTTCTCCACCTATGCAATAGTTAGAGACATATTAGAAACATCATTAAAGACACTTTTTTTTAAAAAAAGACAATGGTTCTTTTACATACCGAAATCATTACATTGCCCCAATGTGCAATGCACACTTCTCACCAACTCAACCAAAGGTCCATGGCAGGTATATCTGAATCTTTTACATTTCCACTATGCCGCCATTATCGGATAAGTCGCCCTTGAGCTAGTGCAGCCTTTTTTGTTGACTCCGACCGCCACTTCTTGCACATGCTCTTATGCACGCCTTGGAAGGCCTTTATAACATACTTTATGGTATGTATATTTAGGATTTGTACCCAATGAAATAAACACGAGCATTTCCAACCTTTCATTTCTTGTCCTTCATTGTAGACTTCTCTAATGGCATTCCAATTTGCCTGGGCTTCATCTGGCATGAAACCAAAGAAGTTTGCCTTTTCAAATCCATGTGTCACCATGACATTATTTATACACTCCCAAAACAAAACTTGGGAGGTCTTGTTCTCCTCTTTCATCTTGCAAGTTGCAATAGTTAGAAGATCCTGCAGGCTCCAACTAAAGGTCAATATGCTAAAAGAGGTAATAACAAAGAACTACATGAAGTTTTTCAAATCCATCTGTCACCGTGACATTATTTATACACTCCCAAAACAATACTTGGGAGGTCTTGTTCTCCTCTTTCACCTTGCAAGTTGCAATAGTTAGAAGATCTTGCAAGCTCCAACTAAAGGTCAATATGCTAAAAGAGGTAATAACAAAGAACTACATTTTTTCAAAGGCATTATTACTAGTGACAAGCCATTGTTACTACCTTGGATCATAAACATGACAAGCCATTGCTACTACCTTGGATCATAAACATGATAAGCCATTGCTACCCAATCCATGATGCGTCTAGTGTGGTCAAATCAGATCCAAGGTCTCCTTAGATCGCCATTCCCTGAATACCTCATTCTATTGACGAGTTCGACACCTAAGGCTGGTCCTTTAGTAGACATCTTGAAAACAAAACAACATTCAGTTTCATTGCCTTGATCTGGAAATCGGCTTTCATGGAAAAAGTCATAATTGTAATCCCTCTTTAAATGTAGCAAGTCATCATAGCCAAATGATGACTTGGGTGGTCCTTGGCATGCATGAGGTACTAACCTTCGAAACCTACAAGAAAGAAAATTTTAATTACTTTTGTATATATGGCCTTAACAAATTCTTCTCTAATTTAAGTCACCACTTGTTCTCAACAGTGGGCTGAGCTCTTCTAGCACATTATTGAATTCTTTCTTTATCTCCAAGCTCATGTCCTTGATCTCCTTCTTGAACTAATGAAGTTAGCACCAACTTCTTGGCAACACACATCTGCACCTTCCTTGGACCAGAACCTTCATCAACTTTAATTACTCTTTCAACCATTGCTTTAGTCTTATCAAGCAATGCCTTTGATATTCCGGCCTGGACACCATGTGAGTGAATTCTGGTGTGTATTAGAAGCCATGTTAGTCTATCATCACTAGGCATGACATAATACACGTAACATGCGCAAGATGCCTTGCAAGTAGCTGGCTTTTTGTAATAGTGACAATCGAGCTTTCCATCATTAATGGCTAGGACCCCAACTGCACAAGTTTTCTTTATGCACCCTTTGAAACTAATGTCATTCGGGAAGCCATTGTTCAAATACCAAGGGCATGTGGTGTGTAAACAATGCATTTCACCAATGCAATGGCTTATCCTACACACCCCTGGAAAGTTAACATTCGATGTGGTTACCTTTGTCCACAGGTGACCATCGTACTTATGATCCATGCCATCGATTCCTCCTCCAGCACCCATGGTGGCAGGAAACTCAAATATTACATACCCATCATAGAATCTAGGAAGCTTATTCACTTACCTGTGGTATACATCTCACCAGCTTTTTCAAAGTGTTCTACTTCCTCATGTTCAACAAGAACTCTACAGTGCTTTTCGATTTCAAGGGTGAAAGTACTTCATGGTTGGGTAATTGGGTGTATAGAGGCATTGCATCTAATATAGATGTCTTATGTATAGCAGACTCTCATCAAAATTGGTTGAACTTTCACTATTCACATAATTAGAGGTACTGATTGATGTATTGGATTTTGAGCTTACGCATATCTCATATGTAAGAGATATCAAGTCATCAAGGAGGTAGAGGTCCTTATCTTCTATGTCTTGTAGTAGAACAAGGGAAACATGTGTCTCCATATTTGCTGTGATTGTGATCGCCTCTAAAGAAGATAATTGTGATAATAAACATTTTCGAATAAGAAATTCCTTGGTCACAAAGCCTTTGCCATTACTCAACGGCACCCTCATTTCATTGTTGGGGAAAATAAGCTTGGCATCCATAATAGGGATAGAGATAGAGATGTGTGTGTGAGAGAGAGATAGATAGATAGAGATGTGTGCATGCGTGATAGAGATAGAGAGAGAGAGAGAGAGAGAGAGAGAGAGAGAGAGAGAAACACTATTTAGGAGGTCCTAAATAAATGATTACCAAATATCTTTTACGTTACCATTTGCATTAGGGTTAGGGTTAACCTGATTTACTTCATTGTTTTAAAAAAGTGAAAACTTTGAATTTTTAATTTTACTAAAAAATGATAAAATATCTTATTTTTTATTATTTTATTTTTTATTTGGAATGTTCCCTTATCTCTATTAATCTATCATTTAAGCCTTGCCACAATAGGTAATATGTTATATTTCCTATCTTATAAGCATTTCCTATAATTCCTTTTGAGTAGACATGGTAATCAGAGTGATGGTCACGTTAAAGTGTTATGTATCTAATTTTCTTTGTTTCATCATCATATCTTATAAGAATTTCTACTTTTTGCAGTATCAAATAGAAAAAGATATTGTGAGGAGACTTATTATTTTCTTCTATTCTAAGCTTATCTGCTTTTAGCAATTGGATTTCTGCTCTTCGTTGTAATTCTTTAATTTTTACTTTTCACTTGGAACAAATACATTAAATGCAATAGCTGAGATCTTAGCAAGTCAAAGTATTGGGCAACCTAGTTCTTTGCGCTTATCACTTTCAAGACTATATGGATGCAAGTTGGCAAGAAAACCAAGTTGACCATTCCACAACCACTTGGACAAAATGATCAACTACTACCACTAATATTGTATCATGGTTCCTTTTAGTTTTTAGTTTAAGGTAGTCCAACTATAAAGTCCATAGATATACTCTACCATTTCCTTTCAGCTATCAACAATGTGTGCAACAAACAGGGAAGAAGACTCAATTAGATAATTATTCTTTGGTAAGGTGGACTCGAAACCTATGTCTTGGACATGGCTTTTAAACTGGTTTTTAGACGTTTGAAAAAGTCATTTTCTCCAACATTTTGTACACCTGAGAAGCCTGAAAATAAAAAACAGTTACAACTAGCTCGTGGTGCACTCATTTCACCACCTCTCGCATCTCTCTCTCTCTCTCTCTCTCTCTCTCTCTCTCTCTCTCTCTCTCTCTCTCTCTCTCTCTCTCTCTCTCTCTTTCGCTTACCCACTCTATCTCTTTCCATCTCCTCTGTACCCTAAACCTATTGTCGCCTAGGTACAAGAAGAACAGGAGCACAATGCAATTCATGGTGCAAATGAGCAAAAGCATCAAAAAATATGTAATGACGTTGTTCAATACTTTAATCAGTGGATCAAGGGTCTAGATGAGAAGACCAGGTTTGATATATTAGCTCAAGTTCTCCAACATCGCTCCATGAAGGAAATTTCGAGCAATTTTTCCACTTTGGAACCAAACAAGTCTAATAGAGGGCATAGAAAATACACTTAAAGCATTGAAAGTGCCTAGAAACTCTGAGGAGCTATTTCTTAAAAGGTCTATTCCAATGATTCTTATGAATGGTGTCGGCACAAATACATCCTCTCTTAATATTGTAGATGCTTTAAGGCAGTTGAACATACACATACATAATTTCTATGCAGCTAGAGAGTGTTTGCAAATCTCTTCTTATGGTATTTTGCCATTATCTTCATGCCATCGGCAAGCCCATGTAGTAGGCATAATCAGTGAGATGAGGTGAAAGAGCTTGTTTTTAATTTTTGGTTAAGCTATACTCATGTTTCACCCAACAAAAAGGATGTATTAAGCATTTGACACACCTTCTTGATCAATCTCAGGTAATAGCAACAACCCGTGCTCCCAAACACCTGTGTTGATTTGGTGTGCTTTTATACATTACATATTTCTTCAATATAGATTTACATAATAGACAAACAAATGCCAAATTCTCTACCTTGTATGTGCGTTGTTTCCTTCTTTTATCATGTGTCTATGTGTATTATGTCTAATTATCAGATTTCCAGTCAGTCAACCTATAACTCTTAGATTACTTGAGGAAGTTAAGGCTGAAATATCAAGCAAATAAAAAGAAACCATCCTCCCTCACAAGGCAGGGCAATAAACAAAACCAGTAAGAGATTGGTGTTAAACTAGTAAGATACATGATCGAAAACAACCTTTATACACTTAGGCTATAGCAAAAACAATCTTAATAGGATTTTCACCAGTATCACACTGCTCCCAAACCAATATGATACCGGTTGTGGAATGATAGCTAAATACAACTAACACTACAGATAGGGAAAAGACCAGCTATACTGGTTAAACACTGCTATTATACTGGCTTAAGAGCATGGTCCCCTCTAATGTACTCTGTATGTAGAAAATTTTCTAATTGGTATTATATCGGTTGAACACTGGTATGATACCGGGTAAAGACCTGAAGGAGAACTTGGGGTGGTCATATGATACCAGTATTTTGTACCGGTATGATACCCATTGGAACATTAGCTCTATGCAACATGCATTAGATATAAGGTAAAGATCAACTTTGCTTTAGACAACACTAGTTTTGAAACAATATGATTCTGATGTTAAACTAATAAGATACCGGTTAGTGAACCAACTGCATACACCTAGGAACCTATAACTACAAACCAGTTTCAAACCAAATGCTTAACTTACTACGATGGTTTTGTATTGCAGGTTGAACTATATTTGTTGTTTTAGGAGATGCATCCACATGCACCGGTTCATCAACGAGCTTTTGAGAAATTAAAGCCACACTTTATGCACAAGCTTAAGTATCGATACACTTATTGCTGTATAACACATGTTCAGATGTCATTCTTAAAAGATGTCATTCTTAAAAGATGCGATAAACCAGATTAGAGGAACTAATTTTGGGTTGCATGGCAAAGCATGTCAATGTGATTGTGTCATTTGTAATGTGGGTTCTCAGCCAGGTGGGTGCAAGGCTACATAGAAGTCCTGCAAGAGCATCACAAGGGCATGGGAGTTCATCATATGTCCCAAAGATGAAGGTACTATTTTTCATGATTTGAAGTGTCTGATGGGGAGTTGCACTGTCTGTGGTCCTCGAAACATAGCAGTTTGTCCAGTTGAATTTGCATATGTTGGTCAACTTGTCACCTTGAAGATCTTTTAGGGTATAGACTGTGGAACCACTGATGATGACAAGACAAAGAAGAGGAAAGAGTTAATACATAAGGAAATGTCATGCAAGGCACTGAATCAAATGTTCAACGACCAACTCGAAAATTTTATCAAACATAATTTTGTGTATAATACAAAGAATGCTTGTCCAATTTTCTCGAAGATGTGGTAATATTTGTTGTAGACTTTGCTGAGAATTACTCTTTTAAGGAGTAAAATAAGATATAATCAATGCACGGGTATTCAAGCAAGTGTCCATATTTGTGCATATTACATACTTTCACATTGTAGGTGATATCCACAAAACGATACACTTTTATATCTCTCATGATAAGAAGCATGATACCCATTTTGTGCAACATTGTTTCATACACTTTTATATCTCTCATGATAAGAAACATGATACCCATTTTGTGCAACATTGTTTCATGCTACATTATAATTAGGTATTACCCTATGGTACTCTCGTACAATGTCATTGGGTTTGGTCTGATGGCGCTTCATCTCAATTCAAAGCAAAAAGGCCTTTCTACTTTGTTTCTAGGTACACTGCCATCATAGGTTTGCAAATGACTTGTAATTTCTTTGGCTCTGGTCATGGAAAGAGCATGACGGTGCAGGGGATGTGGTGAAGAGAGCACTAACTCATGAACAACTCAAGCCTAATGGTGCTAAGCTCCAATGTGCAGCTAATGTCGTAAAGTTTTTGCAAGGAATGCTCACCACTGTTATGGGCAATTAAGAGAACTCCAAAGGGCAACAGAGTAAAGTGTTTGGGTTATATAGGTAGTAGTAAATGTGGTCACATGATTGTAGGATGTGCAAAAGGAGTGCTTGCACCATCATTTTTTTCAACAAGGTCCCATGCTGCTTGTAAGACTAGTCAAATGATGTGGTTTTACAATAATGACATCATGCATACATGGGTTGTGGACAAGAACATTGACCATCCCCCACACAATGTGCCTACTATATGGCCAGTCGTCGCTGAAGGCACAAATTTTAGAGTTGAGGAGGTAGACGCATTGGTGCTTTTGTAGGCTACAACTTACAGAGTAAGCCATTGGGAAGGGAGCAACAAACTCCATTAAGCTCAAGTCAACCAAAAGTGCCTAGAGGAGAGACACACATTCAAAAATGATATGTCATGAGATGGTCATCACACAAGATACAAAACTGGCATTTCAGAAGAAGCTGCAAAAAGGATCAAGAAAGCACTAGATATAAATACACAAGTTACACAAGTGCAGGTGCTTCAATCCTCCAAACATGAGGCTTTCACCATTGAGACGTTTGGAGAAGGTTCTCATGTGGGAAGTTATGATGTTCATATCAAAATGCATCCATCATGCTCATGTCCATATTTTTTGGGAAGGGTCAACAAGCAAAAACCCTACTTAGCATGCAAGCACTTGTACTTTGTGTACATGAGAGTCATGGGATTCCCAAAATGAAAATATGTTTCTTCACCAACCAATTTTGACAGAAAGGGAAGTAATTTGAATGTCTACGTAGAGAATGAACCTATTGTTCTAGTGGACAACTCATATTCCTAATTTAACTTTAGAAATGTATGGGATGTGTAAAAATGTTAGGGGGTATCATTTTATTGAAACAATTTCCATGGAGTAATTTTATTAGAGCTTGTATCATTTTATTCGAGAAATTTTATTTTTCTATTGAGAGAGATAGATAAGAGATACAAAAAAAAATAGAGAGAGAGAGAGAGAGAGAGAGAGAGAGAGAGAGAGAGAGAAATAAAGAGAGAGAGATAAAAGATAGAGAGAAAGAGAAAGAGAAAGAGACAGAGACAAATAAAGAGAGGTTGAAAGAGAGAGAGATAGAGCTATAGACTAAGAGCCCCCCATTATTAAAAACCTACTCACCATATTTGGGTTTATGCTCGCCTGAATTTTCTTGCCAAAAAAATCCCCCGCTCCTAACCATAAGATCCATTATCACTAGACTTGCTCCCATCTCCCCTCCACGCACTTCCGTCAGCTCATTAGCCCTATTTTCCACCTCATGTTGCACGTCTTAAGCCACCCTCATCCTCCCTTTTGATTCCTTCATTAGGCACACGTCACCCTTCTCAAAGTTCCATCAACCTATTCCGACAAAGGCCACTTCTCCCGGTCGGCAAGACATCCTCTCCACACACTTCTGCCTCTCCCCTTCATGTTTTCCCTTCATCTAGTCACTATGTCCGGCCACCACACAAGCTCAATTCTTACACCATGCCCATGCCAACTCCCCTAGCCCCTGCCATAGCCCAACTACCAATGTCCTTTTTTCAATAACAACCAATGTTGTCTTTCCACTAACGATATTACTCACTTTACACTAATGTCCCTCTTTCACTAATGATGTTATTCACTTTACACTAATGGTCACCACGTTAGCCATTCACTTAAGCTCGAAGGGAGGGGTAAGTGCCAAATCGGTTTGTCCTTCAAGTGAGCCTTCCTATGTTTGCAATGTGTTTTGCGTACTAAGAGCAATACCATCTCTACCCTGTGCAATGTTACAAAACCTATTCGTAGGATGTATACTGACCAAATATAATCATTTATATTTCCACACATACAAATATATAAATCATGTATATTTCAATACATACAAACCTGACCACACATTAAGTGCAACAACCGTAAAACAAATCATGTATATTTCAATACATACAAACAGACCACACATTAAGTGCAACAACCATAAAACAAATCACATGGATCCTTTTCTAGCCTTCCAAACCATGCCAAGACAATATGAAGCATGTAAAGATCTTTTGTAACCTACTTTGGCTATGTACAAAGGCCATGTGAATCATATAAACCATATTGGATGATACCAAGTATGTAAAGATCTTAATTTTCTTGCTTTGACCATGTATGATGTATATGGATTGTATAGACCGCAGCAAGAGGACACCAAGCATGTAAAGATATTGATCAAATCATTCCGACCATATGTTGACCACAGTTGTAGAGCATAACATTCTGACCATGTGGAGAGACCACATGGAATATGAAAAGCACACCATGAGAAGACTAAGCATATAGAGACTACATGAGCCCATTCTAACCATATACATACTACATGAACTATACAAAGAACACCTGGAGATGACCCCAACCGTATGGAAATCACATACATTCCAATCATACACTTGCTATATGGACCATGTAGACCACATGGGGATAATTTTGACCATATAAAGATAATATACAGCCCATCGCCACATTATACTAACTAGAAAGACCATCTATGGATGACACAACCCATCCCACACATATATAGACCATGTACATGTTTCCACTATACAAGCCACACCAAGGCAACAACGAGCATGTACAGATCTTGGAAACTTGTTCTGAATATATATGGATCACATTGAGCCCATTCCTTTAATGTTACAAGGGACACATGGATGGCACAAATCACACAAAGATGACATCAAGCATGTAAAGATCTCAGATATCCCATTCTGACTATGTACAGAGACTACATGGACCATGCATAGCGCACTTTGAGAAGACCAAGCATATAGAGCTCATATAGAGCCCATTCTAACCATATGTGGGATCACATGGACTATAGAGCACACAAAGATATATAGAGCTCACATAGAGCCCATTCCAACCATATGCGGACCACATGGACTGTATAGAGCACATTCCAACCATATGCGGACCACATGGACTGTATAGAGCACACCAAGACAACATTGAGCATGTAAAGATCTTGGTAGTCTGTTCTGACCATACACATACCACTTAGACTGCCATGCAGGGCACATCATGAGAAGAGCGATCATATAAAGATCACATACAACCCATTCTGACCATGTACAGGACATATAGATGATATGGATCACACTGAGACAACATCGAGTATGTAAAGACCTCTGTAGCCTATTCTAATCATGTACAAAGACCACATGGACCATGTAACAAAGGACACCATGGGAAGAAGCATATAGAAACCCATTTTGACCATGTACAAATCACATGGACTATACATAGCACACCACGAGAAGACCATATGTACAGACCATATGGAGGTCATCATGTGGATGATGCATGTATATCGATGTTACACATGATAGCATGTATGTCCATGCCATGTTACATACTAGCATGGACTCATTACATGTTGACATGGGACACATAAAATTGCCATATCATTAAAGTGGTCCACATGAGCAAAACCCATGGAATCAAAGCTTATAAAAAAAGAGCGTGCCACCAAATGCTCACCAAATAAAGGTCCCCAGACATAAAGATCTCATGCAACTTGCTTCAGCTATGTACACAAGCCATATAAACCATAGAAACCACACCGGCGGATGCACCAAGTATGTAAGGAACTCAAGATTCTTCTTCTGACCATGTATGGGGCATATGGACCATATAGACGACAACAATAGGACACAGAGCACATAAATATCTTAATCAGCCCATTCCAACCATGCGCAAACCCTATGGAACATGCAAAGCACACCATGAGAAGACCAAGCATTCAAAGATTAGATAGAGACCATTCCAACCTATATAGACCACATGGACTATACAAAGCACACTTGGAGATGACCAACTATATGGATATCACATACAGTTTGATTATACACTTGTTGTATGGACCATGCAGACCACATGAGGGAAACCCTGGCCACATAAAGATTGTGTGCAACCCATTGCCACAATGTACTGTCTAGAAAGGCCATAGAGACCATACATGGGCTATAATAAACACACACACACACACACACACCAAGTATATAGAGATGATATAGAGGCCCATTCCAACCATGTACGGGACATATAAACCACACCAAGACAATAGTGAGCAAGTAAAGACCTCAAGAAGCCCCTTCCAACCATGTACATACACCACGTGGACCAAGTAGTATAGCACATCATGAGAAGACCAAGCATATACACACTCATTCTAACCACGTGTGCGGATCGAATAAACTATACAAGGCACATCGAGAGAAGACCAAGCATGTGAAGATCCCACACAACCCATTGCATAGAAATGATGTATGGACTATATGAAACATCCAAGTCCATGATCAATGGACGGTACAACCCATTCCACACATGTATGGACCATCCAGGGGCATATGGACAAAACTATGTAAAGATCTCGAGCATTCCATTTTGACCACGTACATGCCATATCCACCATATAAGCCACACCAAGGCAAAAAATGAGCGTGTAAATATCTCAGGAAGCTTGTTGTGAATATATGCAAATCACATGCATTGTGCAGACCACATCGAGATGACATCAAGCATGTGAAGATATTGATAATCCGATCCAACCATGCACACCGTGAGAAAAGAGAGTATACAAAGATCGCATAAAGCCCACTCCACCCATGTACAAGACACATGGATTGCACATACCACATTGAGACGATACGACCATGTACAGAGACTACGTGGACCATGCAGAGCACACTATAAGAAGACCAAGCATATAGAGATCACATAGAGTCCATTCCAACTGTATGTGGATCACAAGGATAGTATGGAGCTCACTAAGACAACACCGATCTTGTAAATATTTTAGGCTGTTCATTTCAACCAATCCAATCATATAGAGATCACATAGAGTCCATTCTAATCGTAAGCAGATCATAAGGATTGTATAGAGCGCACTGAGATGACACCAATCATGTAAATATCTTGGGTCATCTGGTTCGACCATATACATACCACGTTCACTGCCTTATCGGGCATAATGTGAGAAGACTGAGCATATAGAGATCACAATTTTGACCATGTATGAGAAATATAGAGTGTACAAACCATAACAACATGTAAAGACCTTAAGCAACCTTTTCTAACCATGTACAGTGACCACATGGACCTAAAGTTATGATCCTTATGTCCATGATGTATACATGTCAATGATAGATTAGCATGTTTGGTACTTTAATAGTGGTGCTAGCAAGCACATTACTTCTTAGCGTGATTTATTTTCCTCACTTGGGTCTGCTCCTCAAGGAGGAATAGTCACATGTGGCAAACAACTTCTCATATCAAGGAGGAATAGTCACATATGCAAACATCTCCTTGTATGGTGGAACAATCACGCTCTCATAAGTCTTATTTATGCCTGGCATCAAAAAGAAATTGCTGTCAACCTGTATTATTGCTAGGACATGCCTAGTGGTCAGATTTATTAATGATGGACATGTGTAAAATTCATGACCAGAGTGATGGAGATATCAATGTAGTATCTCGTACTCTAAGCCATGGGCTTTATACATTGGACAGGTATGAGAGATTGGCATATAATGCTAGTTCAGTTATCACTCGTGCTATGAGTAATACAGAGCTATGGCATGCCAACTTTGATCACTTGAATTTTGGCAGTTTGTTACACCTTAAAAGGAAAGAAATGGTATCAGAGTTGCCAAATCTTAAGGCCCTATCAAACATGTATATAAGGGATGCATGTAAGGCAAGATGCAATGGGCATCATTCCCGAAAGATGGATCAATTAGGGCTATCCAAAATTTTTAGCTTAGGCAAAGTCAAAGGTTTTTACATGATTTAGATACTTTATTTCTATGGCTGCAAATGTGTATGCATGTAAAGTTGGCACACTTTGTACATATTCAGGGGGAGTATATGTCAAAGGAGTTTCGTGTATATATGGCTGAAAGAGGCATAAAGCATCAATACACGATACCTTATACACCTTAACAAAATGGTGTGTGACTGAGAGGAAGAACAAATCTCTTATGGAGATGGCACGTTGCATGGTTAAAGGCCAAGATTTGCCTTATGTTTTTTTTTGTTAGAGGTAGTTATGTATGCCATTAATGTGCTAAACAAATGTCCCACCAAGGCTTTGCAGATAATTATCCTTTATGAAGCTTGAAATGGAAGAAAACCTTGTGTGGCTCATTTTCATGTTTTTGGTTGTCTTGCTTATACTCTTATTCCTGAGTAGCAACGTAATAGATTAGAAGGTTGTAAAATGTATTTTTGTGAGATACAACTCAAAAAGCAAAGGGTATAGACTCTACCATGGTGAGTAGAGATATTATCTTTATTGAGAACTCAGTTCAGCCCAATCTTTTATGCAAAAGCTAGCAAAATGTATGCTCACAGGACATCTTTGATACACTCCTACCTTTGTACAATGCCGATAAGCCATATGCGAAGCAAATGAATGCAAATCAACCCATACCGGCTGAAAGTTAGCTTAAATTTTAGTCACAGATCAGCCTATTGATGAGGCAATTATGGATGATGCATTGGATGAGAAAGGTGAAACCATACATGCATCCAAGAGTACACAAAATGGCTAGTGCAGATATTGCGGGACAACAAATTAGTTCCTCCTTTACCTAGTAGGACACATGTAGGTTCTCATCATTCATCTTATTCTTTTGTGGATCATGTTCTCATTTCTAGTATATGCAATGAAGAGGAGCTTGTTTCCTTTAAGAAAGCACAAGAAAATATTCATTAGATACAAGCCATGTATGAGTATGATCCGATCCTCAAAAATGACACTTGTTATTTAGTAGATCGGCCTTATGGCAAAAAGGCCATTGGTGCGAAGTGGGTTTATAAGCATAAGCGTAAAGCTAATGGTAGTGTTGATTGTGGTAAGGCTTGTTGTAAAGGGTTATGCTCAAAACAAGGGTATAGATTATAAAGAGACCTTTGCACCCACGTCTCATATGATTACGATCATAGGTGTATTTTTGGTCATCGTTTTATATGTCGATGGCTTGCTGCTCTCATAAGTTCTAATGAGGAGAAGATTTCAGCCTTAAAGGCTGAATTACATGTTTCATTTTAGATAACAGATGTGGGCTCATTATGTTACATTATTATTTGGGCATATAGTTTATACAGTGTGATGTTGCAGTTAAAGTACATATAGATGTTTCTTACATGGTTTTGTCTGGAACTATAAGCCTATTGCTACACCAGTAGAGACATGTGCTAGGCTTAGTCTCCATCAGGATACAAGTGAACCATTTGATGCATCACTTTATCACAAAGCTATTGGATGTCTGAGTCGTACACACTCCATAATCATTGTAAAAGCTACATTATATTTAGCTTCATAGCTTGAAGTGGCCACTATCAGCTGCTTCTTTACTAAGCCATGATATACATGAATCACCAAGGTGAAAGCAAGAGCCACTAGTGGACACTCGCATGTCATAACATCGAAATCACTAAAAGCATGCTGCTAAACATCACCCCCCTTAGTGAGCCCTTAACATAGAATAAGCCAATGGACTAAGTGCCCTTAGCCTATAAGTATCTAAATACTCGCTTGGCAACCTACTAGTGCTTACTTCTAGGCCTGTGCATAAACTTGCTCAATTGGAGAACCCCTAATTAAATGTCTAGCCTCGTATTACATAGCTGGATGAGACTTTTACAGATCTTGGTGTTGGACAATAGTCCCCATCTCCATCTTCACTAATAGCTAGAGTGCATTAGCCATTTTGTAAGGAACCTAATGTTTCATGCTCACATAAAGCATATTGAGGTGCATTATCATTCTGTCATCATGGAGAGGCTCATTGTAGGAAAGATTAGCGTGGCTCATGTCTCCACACATGACAATGTGGCATATATGTTTACGAAGGTTCTCTCACGAGAGAAGTTTGAAGCTTTTCGCAAAGCTTTAGACGTATTGCCATTTGGGGATCAAGCCACAAGATCCTTGTACATGTTTACATCATCACTCTATAGGGGGGGATTTGTTAGCTATTTATATACAGTAGTAACGTGTGGACGTAGGCTAATAATGGGCCAAAACACTTTTTCCCCAAGCATATGTATGCACTCTTATAAGTGTGTTTAAGTGACCTTATCATGTCACTTCACTCATTCTTATCAATCTATACTTTAATTGTTGTGCTTCCATCTATCTCCTCTTGCTTGTTGTATCTATGTGCATTTTGCTACATTGATTACAACTCCCACACATCCCCGTGCTATACTAGAGGGCCAAGATAAAAAGTATGGAAACTAATGAATTTTTCTTCAATTTGCATGCTCCCAAAAATTGATACCTACATTTCTTTGAAGGGGTGAAGAAATAAACTTTCCATTGCCCATTTCATTATGCAAGAGAAGCACCATTTGAAAGAGGCCGCATTTTGCTTGCTTGTTTAAAATTGTTGTTACACGTAAAGGCTAAAACTTAAGCCTTTACACTTTGACCAATGGATAAACTGTTGCTTTTTCTTTTGCCCAAAGGTCTAAGAGATAAGAGTTTTCAAGCCTTGATTTTTGTGAGTCTTTTCTGTAGACAGACCCTACAGCCTTTCTTTCTTTTTCCTTGTTTTAAAAATATTTTTTTTTGACCTCCAAACAAATGGCTTTCTATTTGTTATTTTTAATTCCTTGAAGCTCGAATTTTCTCCATAGTTTGCAAAGCTGCAAATTTCCTCCTTGAAATTTACCTAGGCTCTGATACCACACTGACAAGATCTTAGACAAGGAGAAAATCTCTCTCCTTATACATACTGTCAAAACCAAAGATTGAATAGACTAAGAAATTAAATCAACTCAAGAGCATGAGAAAAATAACATAAGATAAAAACCATTGGGTGTAAGCGAGTGGCTCCAACTCCCTCACGTGGGTAATCTCCTTCCATGTGAGTGGTTCTAACTCCCTCATGTGGGTATTTTTATTATATTTCAAAATTTAGCCTAAGGAGCCACTAGTAATAGCATACCTTTCCAAAATTAGGCATTGGACTTCTCACAGTTAATCTCAATATGATTACTTTTAATAGGCATGAAAACATAACAGCAAATGACACTAGCTCAATATTTAACACCGGAGATAAACTGGCAATACCAATATAAGACTTGCATGGCCTCAAATGCATATACAAATAAAACAACTACCAACATGGTACAATGGTATCTCATTGTCCCCAGCCAATCATAGAGTGAAATATCTAACATTTTTAATCATACAAGTCCTTTGATTTTTTTATATATTAAAAAGTAAATATCCTCAATTTATTGCTTACTCTAGTTAGATGTGATTTTGCATATGTTACAGCTCTCAAAAAAGAACCTAGTGACCAAGATAACAATATTTTTTTAAATCGAGCATAGGTCAATTTGGAGAGACGTGTCTACATAACAATAGGATTCCCATGGTTACACTGTAGCAATAGCAATTTATTAATATGTGCATGGTGGAGAGCCATCCAATCCTTGTTAGATCTTGATGATCAATTAGATATGAGTTTGTGATATTGTAATCATTATTCGTAGAAACACATGAAGATTAAATGATTTAAGAATATCTCTTGCCCATTTACCTCCACCAAAAGATCTCTTAGCCCCTCCTTTGAACTTGAAGTCTTTTTTTTTTGGCTACTAGAGCCTCTAGAGGCTTCGAAGAAGGATAAATTTTTTGGTGGATTTGGTGTTGAGCTTGTCGTGGTGGACACCCTCATCGAGACTACCGAGGGAATCTTCATTAGTATGTGAAGCATGATAAGAATGAGGTTGGGGAGGAGCAAGCTAAAGAAGATATTAGCTATGATAGGGCTCGAATCTATCTACAAGAGTAAGGAAAATGTAAATACAAAAACGTAAGTGTATCGTTGTTATTATATCGCTATGTAACAATTTGCTCTACTCTACTTTCAAGGCTTATGCCACTTCCCCACCATGCCCTCCCCACCATACCTTGTGTATGGTCTTTTTTTAAATCCTTCTTGTGAGTAATTCACACACATATGCATAGATGAAGTGTTGCCATAGTCAAAAAACGATAACATGTTGTAATGCAAGGATTATGTGTGAGGCTTCAACAATCGGAGAATCCATGTCATTTCTAACATAAGTTTTCACATGTGCATTTCTAATAGAATCCTTGTTTTTACGTTTAATGAGCAATCAAAATTATATTTTTTACTATAGTCTTGTGTTCTTCAATGAAGTGGTCTATGTTTCTTTGTAGCAAAGCTGGGAATTAACCTAGGAGACCCTTATTTGGGCATGACAGTGACCCAGTACCCTAGGTAGGGGTCCAGGTACTGTGGGACTTAACATCAATATACTCGAGTAACTTTCCTCAACAAGCAAAGCTAAAATTCAAAGATAGCCTCTATTTCTATACAATAAAGCTACTCATCAAGGTTTAGCAGTAGAGTGCTGGGTAAGGTGGTGGGTATCCTTCACTTTGTTGGCAACACAAGAGGCGCAAGGTTCAATGTTTTAGCTTGGATTTGTAGTAGCAGTTTTTCTTTTGTTGTCAAGTCTTATACCTCAATGCGCATTACGTAAAAGTCTCATTGAACACTCTCACAACACTCGACAACAATGCAACATCAACATCTTCTTGATGTCATCATGTTTTCATCCATGAACAAGTTCAAAATGAGCAAGTTCAATATGAGCAAGTAAGATGTTTGTTAATCATTATAAAGAATTTGATTTGCTCGACTTTTTAGTAAATGAGAAAATGGTATGTTCCCCTATGGCTTTAAGGGGATACTTGTGCCACCTCCCTACTATACCTTGTGTATATATTTTTTTCTTTTCTTTTTCCCACTCACATATATATGCACTTAATAAGCATAGCCATAGTCAGAATAGTTAAATTTACTAAAGACTAATGTTGGTTAAACATGTTCATGTGCAAAGACTCTTGTGTATTCAACGAATAGAGCATCTACATTATTTTTGACATCTATCTTTAGAATTCTAATAGATGCACTTCTATTAGCATCCTTGTTATTAGATAAAAAATTTCAACATGTGATTTTATTTACTAGAAAAAACATGTTGTAGCTCAATAAACACTCAACATATTGTCCATTGAGATGAAGTGTACACATACTGATCTAAAGCAAGTGTACGTGTAGTGATCTAGAGTAAGTATATCTGTATCGATCCCAAGTAGTAGCAATGATAATGAATCATTGACCAAGAAGTGCTTGGTGTCAACATCATAAGTGAGGCCACTCGGAGGAAGCTGGGGATCAAAGACATGCACCATTCAAGGTAAAGATGGTGGATCGGTGATGAATGATGATGCAACCACTTGGCATGGCCTGTAACCTCATAGTTTTCTTGTAAGATAAGGACCTTTGGGCGACTTTTAATGTCATTGAAGTGGAGGGACTAAAAGCTTACCCAATGTTGCTCAGAAGGCCCTAGCTATACGAGTCCAAAGTCATTCACGATTGGCCCAATGAAAATAGGGAAAGCATGCTTGACTTTAAGAGGAGTGGTAGTCCTGAGATGTCGTCAACAATAGATTAAGGGATTTCCTTGGCCTCTTTTTTATATTCTTTATTATGATTATCATTTTCTTAAATCAATGAATTGTTTATTATTATAATTACCATTTTCTTTAGGATCAATAAGTTGGAAGAGGATTAGCAATAAGAAGACTTTATGTTGCACAATAGGAGACCCATAAGCTGCATTAGAAAGCCATGAATTCTGTAAGACTTTATATTGCACAATAGGAGACCCATAAGCTGCATTAGAAAGCCATGAATTCTGTGGTTCGAAGCCCCGCTTTTGAGTCATCAGCATCAATTTCTACGAGTCGACATGTTCTTCATCTGCGATCTCCGTGTGCTTTCCTCTCTCAACCTGCAACAACCTCGACTGCATCCAGGCAGAGAGCACTGTCCTTCTCCTGTGTGAACCGTAGGTTTTACTACTCTGCACGCGGGCTCCGACCCGAGAAAGGCTTTGTTGCCTTCTGTGAAAGGAGGATTGGAGACGGGCCGTCTTCTACCTCAGAGCTGGGTGGTGCTGCCACACATGGCTGGGTTGCAAGCCTTTTGGTCCTTGTGGAGCTTCTCTCAACCGCCTTCCCTGTATGGGTCGCTCTCGCATGTGCAGCCGCACTCGCAAAACCCCAAGCATTTGAATGGATCAGAGGAGGCTGGCAGATCTATGGCCTCACTGTAACCATGCTGGGTTAGTACCATACATTGCTCACATTTTTGTTAAGCGAAAATTTTGGCATTTCACTTTATGTTAAATTATTCACTGGGGCTAGAGCGCCGTCAGACCTTGGCTCGCTGACGTGCAGATTCGAACCTTGGCATCTGTTCTCCAATCCTCCCCCCCAAAAAAAAACACACACACTTTTTTTATATAGTAATACTTATATTACTAGTGGGAAACCGCATTGCGAGGTGAAAACCCACCATGATGCAACCGAGGTCCCTTTGTAGGCCAGGGATGTGACTGCCTAGAAGCAATCAAAGAAGGCCATGTATTGTTGGTTGTCTATTTGTTGCAAGTTTTGGCAGTCGTGTATAAACTGTCTCAACAAGCTTCGGAAGTAAGCGTATTGATCAAGAGGAACGTGTCCATAATGCATCTGGGTTCTATTTTGCCTTATTGTCCATAGTGCCCAAAAAGTAGTCCATGCGAAGAATACCCTGAAGGTGGTGTATTGTTGCGGAATCTGAGCGAAAAGCCAAAATGTCTTCCCAAATTGAGCTCCCGGGAATCGCATGCAAAGATGCCCTGACAGTGTGGCGGGTCGCTCCACCACAAGCTACAAGGTTACATGAACTAACAGCTAAAAGGGTCTACATCAAACTGGTTGCTCCTCCTTGGATCGTGGATCATGCTATGCACTTTGGACAATGCACAAAACAGATAGATGGTGGAGTGATTGTTTGAGGAGAATATGGAAAAATGGTTTGCCACACTGAAAGAAAGACTGTTCCTTTGGAGATGCATCGTGGGAGTTCTGCCAGTCGGTGTATTCTTGGAAAAGAGGCACATTGCTGTGGCAAGATGTCACCATTGCATGATACGTGATGAGACAGTGTCCGATTTGCTATGGTATTGTGAAACACACACACACACAAAGAACAATGGAGATTGCCTCCTTGATTGATAGGTCATCCATACACAAGGATCATGTATCCACGAGTCTCTTTTTTAAAGCAGATCTTTCTATTGCGTGTGAGTAACATTAGGTAAACTCCTCTCA
Organism: Cibotium barometz; assembly: GCF_041138505.1. NCBI lineage: Eukaryota > Viridiplantae > Streptophyta > Polypodiopsida > Cyatheales > Cibotiaceae > Cibotium > Cibotium barometz. The sequence goes on from NC_141050.1 coordinate 42,223,044, forward strand.
CCCTATGTAATGGGAAAATGGAAACTACCACACTAGGGGCTTGTAAAATTACTCCTGACATTTTAGCCTTTTACGTTGGTCTGCACAACCCTTAAAGATAAGGCTTGATGTCTATAAAAGCATGTACTTGGGCGGTTCTAATAACATTGAGCATCATTTGAATTGTGCTTTCAAAAAAGAAAATGATCCAAGCAAAGCTTATCCATGGTACCCAAAATCTCAAACATTGTGAGACCACTTTGCGTCCAACGCGAAGGCTCACATTCCATTATTGCCATGTCAGCACAAAGACTTGCAAAGAAAGGTGTGGATGAAAAACTCTTGTTTGATCCAGCATTGCAAGCCTTGATACACTATCCTCCGATATCTCACGAAAAGCACACTCCAAAGAAAGGACTTGCAAAACTCCGCTATCCACACTCCGGCCACCAATGCATTGACTGAGATGGATTAGAATACCTGGCTACACCAACCCTATTGCACCTTGAAGGAAGAAAGTAGAACCAAATTTGAAAACTCCCAAGAAGACTTGCACCAAATTTGTATTTGTTGGTATTGCTCAACACTTGCATGCCTAATCCTTCATCCTGCAGAACATACTCCAAGTAATACTTGTGCTAATACATCGAAGCAAAAACTTCGATTGTTATCGATACAGTCTCCAAGAAATCTAGGCCTTGTGAAACACACCCATTGGCATATGCTTCCAAGGTGAAGACAAATATGGTGACATGTTCTCCAAACTCTACCCAATGCAAACGGTGTTGAGTATTTCAGAGTTAGTCTGGAGTCTAGTCAAGTCTCTTTAGTGGTGTGAACACACTAAGTGTGAACACCCTCTTTCACACCCTCTTATTTAGGGTCAAAGGAGGGTGCCTATAAAAGCCTGTATTTGGGTGAGTTGTGCAAACTTGCTCTCTCTTGGCTTGAGTATCTCATCTCTCTCTCCCTCTTACTTTCTCTCTATCTCTTCATCTGGTACAACTATTGCTATGGCTTAAACCTTCTTCTTCATCTCCCTTCCATACATCTCACTATGATGAACTTCAAGCCTCCATAGCTGCATATGTGTGATCTCCTGGATGCCAATATGGTATCAAAGCTAGGTTGAACCACATCTACATTTTTAGGGTTTATGCGTTTTCTGTGGGATTGTCCCACCACCAAACCTGTGTTTTTTCTTCCATTCAGCCTTGTTGTTTTTTGAACTGAGCCACCATCGTCTTGATCATCTAGGGTGTGTTTTTCTGAACTGGGGATGTCCAACGAGTTTGTTGACTTGTAGTCATCTGTGTTTTTATGTCGGATTGCTTGGAGCTCTATGGCTGCCATTATCTGCATCATTAAAAGTTGCGTTTTGATGTTGTCGCCAATGTTGATGATGATGATGCCAACGCCTTCACCACCATGTTGCTGCTATTGAGGCTGCTGCAGATACGTAGATTGTCGAGCACCAAGTCTCTACCTTCTGCACGTTGACTACTACATCGCCAGTCAATGTTATGTCTTCTTCTCCACGTACCTTTGAGCCTCTGCAAGCCTTGGGCCTTCCTCGCTGCCCCACGTGAGCACCGCCGGCTCCACCTCTTGGTGCTCCTCTACTCTTGAAGATTTTGCAACATCTCATGTGTGTAAGGTACTTAGTACTCATATCATTAACATCATCATGAAGGAGCTCCTGTTTTTCCTCGGGTCCTCTGTCTTGGCTATTTTGCCTAAAAGGATTGTAGCCATCAGTACTGAAGCACCATCATGAAGCATCTGTTTCTTGCAAGTATACGTCCCACACTTGATCATCAAGTGTCGGAATGGAAATGTCGGCACAAGAAAACGACATCAGATTATCATCAATGTTCTACCGTCGTTCTACCATGCGGGAAGTTTGTTAACTTCCGAAAATCTATCTTTTCAATTGTACGTCTTGGGTTCTCTCCTCGGGTAGTCTCCCAAAATCTGAGTTATATATCTTGGATTCTTTTGGATTTTGTAAGGCCTTGTTTCTACAAAAGGCTGGTCTCCATCATTCTCTTTTTGCCCTTGTTTTAGCCGGGGGGTAGGGGGGTGGGTTTGTTTTGGTATGTCGATGTAAGCGGTCTTTGTCCCCAGGGTAGGACTTGACCTCTGAGTCCTTTGCTCTGGCCATGCTTTATGAACCTTTGAGCCATGCTTTTAGTCCCTAAGCCATGTTCATGAGCCATTGATCAAGTTGCGGGGTCTCTGTCTGGTCTTTGCTTGTGTTGGAGTACGGGACTATTGAAGGTTATGTATGCAACTCCACCATCACTTTGAAGGGAGATTTGTTGGGTATTTCGGAGTTAATCTGGAGTCTAGTCAGGTGTCCTTAGTGGTGTGAACATTTTAGGTGTGAACACCCTCTTATTTAGGGTCAAAAAATAAGGCCTTGATGCCTATTGGATGATAGAAGTGAATATGAGGAGGCCCCTTATATAGTGATATAGGGAAGCTGGCCGACTGCATGTAGAGCTGGCCGACTGCCTCACGACCTACTAAAAGGAGAATAAATGGATAAATCCCAATAAATAGGCATGGCCCCAAAACACTGAGACGCACGATATTCTAACACCCCTTCTGCAGCTCAGAGTGTGCAAGAGTCTGAAGAAGATAAACTGATGAAGATGCAACCATGGACCCTTAAGTACTGTAGATATCGGAATCACCTTGGAGAGAGCACCTGCCAATGTGTTTCCTCAAGACACAATGCCACCACGAACAACAAAGAAATTTGCTTGGCTCCAAATTCCCACACTAGTGTGCCTTGAACTCCAAGGATAGAATGATGAGCCCATTATCCCCCAACAGCGGAGTGTGAACACATCATGTCCCAAAAAACCACGAATGATGAACTCAGAACAGATCCTGTCCATAGTCTCTGCCACACCAAAGCTGATCTTTTCTTGCTAGATTTTTAATGCTTGGAACTCCGACTCAGGGTTCCCATGCACTAGAAAATGGAGCTGCTACTAGCCCCCTCGCCCGCCCACAAGCCTCCTCTGGCTGGAAGCACATGGGGGAAACTTCATGTATGCTAGAGAAGAACATCTTCTTGGTACTCCCGAGTCGGAAGTGCCCTGGGATCCCTAGATGAGTCATTGGAAGTATCTGTGTCACTGTCTTGTGTTATGTTTTTGCCCTTCTTCTGAGATGAAGACTTGCCCTTGGTCTTGTTCTTCTTCTTGGACAAACAATCCTTAGACAAATGTGTTAAAATATTGCATCTTTCTTTTGTGCTGTTGTGGAGTTGTCGGCCTGTTTTCCTATAGCCGACTACTTCATGCACAAGTATATAAGAGGTGCTCACTTTATTCATTCCATCATATCATTCCTTGCCCTATTTGTTGGCTCTTGTACTCTGTAACCTCAAGCTAATAAAGCTCAGTTCTTGCTTGCAATCTTTTTCTCTCTCATGTTCATTGCTTCCGCTTGTGCACATTCTTTCATGGTATCATTCACCTAGGTTCTGGCTGCTGCACAATCTGTTCCTCTACGTTTTTTGCTTCCCTAGATTCTCCAAGCTGTAGATCTTTCAAAACAGTGGCTGCGTTTCTCTCTCTTAGCTGCGTTTTTGCTCTACAAGCTCTCCAGCTGCTGTCGGCCAGTCCCCAGGTTGCGTTTTCTTCTATAGAGGCAAGTGGAGGAGGTCTAGCTGAAGATTGAGCAAGTGCATTAGACAAGTGGCACATCAGCTCCTCTCCCTCCAAGATCCCCTCCCTCTTCCGGTAGGAGGTTCCCGGTGGTGTGTTCTTGCGTTTCTTTTGCTGCTGTCCAGCTTGCATCTTCAGAGGGGGCTATTAGTCCCTAGTTGGATTCTATGGAAAGGTGCTTGAGAGAGCACGTGGATTGCTTAGCTACAGAGGTTGTTTGAGACATAGCTTCTTTGAGGCAGACATGGTTCCCCCCTGCACGAACACGGAGGACAAGCTCAGTGGTACAAACTATGATCACTGGAAGCTACAGATGAAGGTCTGGTTCACACACAAGGGTCTCTGGGAGATTGTTTAGGGCCACGAACGAAAGTCCGAATGCCCTACCAGCTCTAGGAAGTGGACTCAGGACTAGGAGGATGCCTTTCTCACCGAACTTTCAGCTTGGGAGAATCAAGACTCAAAAGCTCACTCTGCACTTGTACGAGCCATCTCACCAGAGGTCTCCCCCGCCATGCAAACATTGGATTGTGCTGCTTCTGTTTGGAGAAAGCTGATAGACCTACATGCACGGGACTCTGCAATGCGATCTATCAACCTATTGGGTGAGCTCTTTTCTCTGGAGTTTACAGCAGGGACTTCCATGCAGTCATTTGTGATGAAGGTTAAGGTAATTCATGACCAATTAGTGGCAATGGGTACTGCCCTGACCTCTTCTCAGTTAGCTGCTCTCCTCCTCATCAGGCTTCCTGCAGATTATGACATGGTTCCCTGAGCTTTGCGGGTTCAGATCACAACACGTTCCCTCAAGTTTGATGATTTGTGTACTCTCCTCTTGGAAGACGAATCCATCCTAGTTTCTAAGGGGAAATTGAAAGTTTCATTGTCTATTGGACCTGATCAGGCACTCTCGACAGTAGAGAAGAAAGTTCGGAGTCGGTGTTACAAGTGTGGGAAGAAAGGCCACCTGTCAAAGGATTGTCAGTCAAAGGACAAAGGCAAAGCCAAGGACAAGGGCAAGTCTTCAAAGAAGGGCAAAGACAAGTCACATGACACTGACACAGACTCGTCTAGTGATAATCCCAGCTCTCCCAAGGCCTTACAGTCTGGAGAGAACATGACTGGTGTCTTGCTCTGATCCTAAGGGCATCCCCCTGCGTGCTGTCTTCCAGAAACGGCTTGTGGGCGGGAGAGGGGGCTTTCAAAAGCTCTCTTATATTAAATCTGGAGTATGGGACCCGTGTGTCGGAGTTCCAAGTATAAAGACAGGCAAGTTCACTTGATGGTCCGGATGAGTTCCAGGATCAACCAAGTTTCCTTCATGGTTCGGATGACTTCCAGAGCTATTGGTTAGCAGAGACTATGGACAGGATGTGTTCCATGTTCATTTGTTCGAGGTTATTGGATGTGATGTGTTCACAGTTCTACTTTGAGTTTGGAGCCAAGTAGATTTTCTTTTGCTCTCTATAGTGGCATTATGTTCTCTGAAGACAACAAGCTGACATGTGCATTTTCCGAGGTGTACTCAATACTGGCCATGCTGAGGTGTCCATGGTCGCACCTTCGTCATCAGTTTTCTTTTGACTTTTTTGCACACTTCAAGATGCAGAGGGGGTGTTAAAATATTGCATCTTTCTTTTATGCTGTCGTGGAGCTGTCGGCCTATTTTCCTACAGCCGACTGCTTCATGCACAAGTATATAAGAGGTGCTCACTTTATTTATTCCATCATATCATTCCTTGCGCCATTTGCTGGCTCTTGTACTCTGTAACCTCAAGCTAATAAAGCTCAGTTCTTGCTTGCAATCTTTCTCTCTCTCATGTTCATTGCTTCCGCTTGTGCACATTCTTTCAAAATGTCCTCTCTTCCCACGTGAGAAGCAACGACTCCGACCTTTCTTCTGTACTGAAGTAAGTGCCTGATTTGAATTGTTAAGAGACACCTTGTTGGAAATTATTTTATCCCCAGATGGACTTTCCCATGCATATTCATGCTTGTATCTGGCTCCATATGAAGCCTTGCATTGGCATATCTTAGCAGAGATTATTCAACATTTTTTCTACCATTTTTTGGTATTTTTAAGGCATTTTATAGCATTTTTTCGCTACAGCCATGCTGTCGGCCTGCTACTGCTGGCCGACCAACATACTGAGGTAGTATAAAAGGGCTGGCTCCCTTTTCCCTCAGATCATCTCTCTATTCAGCTTTTGCAGTGATAGACAGCATCTACGGGATCTCCCTCATGCTACTCCACATGATGTACTACCTTTTCTGGTGATATTCAGCAGTGATCTTCTTTTCTCCTTTATGCTTGCTGTCCATACACAGTGTTGTACAGTTCTTGCAGCATTTCTTTGTGGGTATCACAGTAGAGTTACCCATTCTTTCACGGTATCAGAGCGGGTAATATCTACAGGGACCTGCGTTTTCTATTCCCATGCTGCTGTTGACTGTTTACAGCATATAGGAGCTGTTTACTGCTGCGTTTTCTTCATCAGTAACCTGCATTTTCTTGTGGAGCTGCGTTTTCACTCGGGACTGCCTCAAGCAGTGCAATTTCTTTCTACAGAGCTGCTTTACAGCCTTTACCACTGGAGAGTCATTCTGTTCTCCTCTTTCTGGTTCCCTCCCGCCCACCCTCTCTTCTAGTCTTTCTAAATGAGGCTTGGGTTCTTGGAGGTGATGGCTTCTGGAGATGACACTTTCTTCCTGAGATAGTCTGCTTCTTCTATTTTCAGATTCCCACCCTCCCTTCCCTTTCTTTCTTCTTTCTCTTGTTGTGCATAGCTTGAGAGGAGGTACTTTGCTGTTTTTTAACAGCCCACTTCAGTAAGAGAAGGATTCTTTGTTAGAAGATAGGGCTACTAGAGTATTCTCTACTCTCGTTGCTTCTCCATACTCTTGTGCACTGTAGCAGTGGTGCTTAGTAGGTTGTCAGCAGACCACCTGAGACAGAGGAGGATTATTTGTTGGCAGACATGGCTTCAGGAGACCACTTCTCTATTCCTTCTCCTATCTCTTCTCCCGCTCCATCACAGCTTGGATCCCTTGCTCCCGCCGCTCCACAGGTGGTTCCTATTTCCAATCTTTCCTCTCTGAGTTTCTCTCATCCAGGTCTTGCTCCCACCCTTGCCCACATACCATCCTACAATCCGCCCCAAGTCAGCGACTCCAATGTCCATGAAGCTTACACCAACCAACTATCATACTTGGTCTTTCTACACTCAGTTGTTGTTGGAAGGAGCCGGTGTGTGGATGGCTATCTCCACACTTCACTTGGTGGACCCGCTTTGAGAAGCATATTGGATGCTCGGGCTCGTCTTATCATCATCCATTGCATGACTCCATCCATATAGGCACAGTTTGTCTCCTCCCGGAGTAATGCTCATCAGATGTGGACAGAGATCCAAAGGAGAGTTTCGACAGTGAAGATTGCCAAATTGGAGTCAGATCTGGAGAAGCTTATCATCACTGAGTGAGATAACTTGATTGAGAAGACTGCAGAGTTCTCTCGTATCAAGCTGCAACTTGAGGAGTATGGGAGCACCATCAACAATCCCATCCATAAACTTCTTGGTAAGTTGCCTGCTTCCTTTGATTCTTTCAGGGATAATATTTATTTCCGTGATCCTCTCCCCCCTTTTGAGGAAGTCGTGAGTTATCTCCATGACAAGTGTATGCTTTGCAGAAAAGGCAAGTCGGAGTCTTCTTTTGGTGCCTCTGACAAGGGCAAGGGCAAAGGCAAAAGCGAAAAATGGAACTCCAACAACAACAAGCAGAAAGTCACCACAAAGTCATCTTGTGACGACGATGATTTTGATGATTCTAACAGCATCAAGGGTTCCAGGATAAAGGAATCTTGTGAGTTTTGTGGCCGACTTGGTCATTCAGAGGCCAAATGTTTTGCCTGACAGGTTGCTTCCCGCAAAGCTAAAGCCAAAGCTAAAGCAAAGCAGGAGTCCTCCTCCGATGGCTCAGACAGTTCACCCATGACAAATGGCTCAGATCCTTCACCATTCGCAAGCTTTTTGCCTTTTATGAGGAGGTTGTTCCTTCAGATTCTTTGGAGGATTTTTTGCAACGTGCTAGAGTTGGTCCACCCATCTGGCGTTGAAGAGGAGGTGTTGGAAATTATTTCATCCCCAGATGGAATTTCCCATGCATATTCATGCTTGTATCTGGCTCCATATGAAGCCCTGCATTGGCATATCTTAGCAGGGATTATTCAGCATTTTTTCTACCATTTTTTGGTATTTTAAAGGCATTTTTTTGCTACAGCCATGCCGTCGGCCAGCTACAGGTGGCCGACCAGCATATTGAGGTAGTATAAAGGGCTGGCTCCCTTTTCCCTTAGATCATCTCTCTTTTCAGCTTTTGCAGTGATAGGCAGCATCTATAGGACCTCCCTCATGCTGCTCCACATGATGTACTACCTTTTCTGGTGATATTCAGCAGTGATCTTATTTTCTCCTTTATGCTTGCTGTCCACACACAATGTTGTACAGTTCTTGCAACATTTCTTTGTGGGTATCACAACATAGTACCCATTCTTTCACACCTTGATCTTACCTTGAGAAACGAGGACAGACTCTTCTTCCAAGAGAAGGGAGCTAAGGTCATCAAAATCCAATTGAGTGGTGGTGACGTGGCACCTCAAAGCTTGAGAAACCACATCATACTCCGCGGGAAGCTTGGTGAGGATAAGTGCAACCAACTGAGCAGAGGACAACGCAGCATCCATTGCTAGCATGTCACGTGCATCCCGCACTTGTGCCACGTAGACATATCTGTACAGAAGGTGTAGGACCTGGGATGGTGAACTAGTCCCATGTGAGCCTAGTCCGGGACGAGTCAGCTAGGGATCCATCTTAGTTGTCGGAGGTCAGGTGTGCATTGTCCTGCACATGAGTCCAAGGTCAGGTGTGCACGTCCTGCACATGAAACAGTGCCAGTCCGCGCTGTAAGTCTCCCTCTGGAATGATGTCAGTGATTCTGTGTATCTGGTATGGTACCGGATGCCAGATCACTGAGTAGGTAGTTAGGGTTTGCTTTTAGAACAAGGGGCCAGCCCATAGGGCTATCCCAAGTCTTAGTGTGGGCATGGGGATGGTGTGAAACCACCCCCATGAGGGCCAGGAAGGCCCTGGCTGAACCCACCAGCCATGGAGGGGCTGTAGGACAGCCCCAGGGGCATGCCAGGGGCAGCCGACAGTCCATGAAGCAATTATTGGGCTGTAGGGCAGGTATGGGGCAGCCCATACAGGCTGTCCAGCCTCAGGGTACTTGCAAAATCAGTGCCCAGCCCATCTAGAATCAGGCGCATGATGCCCAGCCATCTAGGGAATGATGCGCAGCATTTTATGTGATTTTTCCAGCATTTAATGCTGAATATCAATCGTGGGACAAATCAGGGTTGGCCGACTAGACTTAAGCTGGCCGACTGCCCTTTGTGGAGTAGTATAAATAGGAGAGCCCACAATCCCATTGCTTCATCTCATTTTTCACCAAGAGCTCAAGCATACAAGGGCTAGACAAGCCAAGGAGGTGCTAAGCAAAAGGGTGAAGGACTGTAGGTCAAGGGCAGAGTTTTCTCAGCCAAGAAAGGTCAAGATTTCTGTATTTTCTTTTCAGATTTACATCATTCTATTAAAGCAAATACACCATCCGTGGTGGGGGCCCTACAGAGGGTATTTGGGACCCAATACTGTGTCCTCTCCATCTCTCCCTCTCTCTCTCTCTCTCTATTTTCTGCACATCTTCATTCAGTTTGTGTGTTAATTCCGTCGCGAAAAGAGTGTTGATTTCTAAGCATTGAAGTTACTGATCTTCTCCGAAGCTTCCGCATGTTACATAGTAATTGGTCATGGATAACCTTGGCCTTCATAAGGAACGACTGCATAGAACTACCATTAGGAAGTAACAGTGAGACCTCCTTTGTAATGGTATGCACAAGCACGGAGTGTGCCTTCGAATCACGATCCTCCTAGCCTTGTAATTCCGCAAGGAATTCATCCTCTTGGAGCTCGTTCCAACGCCTCGAGTTTTGAGGACGCTCGGGCTTCTTCTCACTGCCGTGAACAATCTCCCACAAACCCTTATGGATGAACGAGATCCGCATATTCAGCTTCCAATGGGCATAGTTGGTTCTATCCAACTTGTCCTCCTTGTTTGTACAAGGGGGAGCCATATCCACAGCAACAAAGTACACAAATCTCAGCACTCCAAGACTCCTTTTGAGCATTTTCCAATGAAGTGAGGCATGAGGATCAATCAGCCCCCTCTCAAATTTGAGGGAGAAAGAGGCTGGACAACAGCCAAACAATCCATCAAACACAACGAAAACACAAGTCTCACACCGCCTTCTTTATCTTGAGTTTCGCGAGTTTAACAGTCCACTTTTATCACTTCAAACTTTAAGAGATTTAAAGAGAGAGAGAGAGAGATCTGTACACCGTATGGGGTCCTGAATTACCCACTGAAGGGCCCCCTCCTATTGCTAGGAGTATTTGCTTTTATTACTTTGAAGAGAATAATTTTGGACTGTAGATAAGCCAAACGCAAGATCTTTGAAAGACCAAGAGTTGGGCTGAACTATACACGGCTGTAGAAGCACCAATGATGACCGATCTCAAGCCTATGCACTCTTCCCAATGGAATGTAGGAAGGCTGCAAATCTGAGGCTGAGATATGGGCTGATTGGGACTGGTTCTAGGCTGTGAATGAATGCTGAAAATGAATGTATGAATGCGTTTTACCTACACCGGAAGGGCTATAGCAAAATGATGAGTGTATGGATGCTGAAAACTGTGTAGATGCTGAAAACGCTGAGGTGGCTGAATACTGAATGGTGATGCATTTTGTTGATGAGGGCTGATGCTTCAATTGTTGATGCTCCTTGTGCTGAAGGATGAAACGCTTGAAGGCTGAAGATTGAATGATGATGAATGAATGAGGGGATGAGCAAGTGACGCTATTTATATGCACTCCATGAGCAGGTCGGCTGGCTGAAAGCTATGCATTAATTAAATAATGGTGATAAAAATGTTAGACAAATGATGTAAAATATGGGAAAAAATACTGGATAATATTTTGAGGCTTATGCAATGGTCTAGGTGGTCTAAATGCATATGGGATAAATGCTATTCAAAATGCAAACATGCCCTGATGCAAACCCTACGGCTTCTATGCATCTATATGCATGAATGATTCTCTCCAAGTGGGTTAAGGGACTTTGACTGACTAACTGACTTCCTAAGGCTGAGGAATGACCTACGTAGCTCGTGCGTGACATATCCTGGACTAGGGATTACAATGGGGTCACGACGTACGACAAATATCAAATTCTTTCTATCTTTAGAAGTGCATTTGCCCTATCAACTACTTATTTGTTGTACTAATTCTTTCTATTTGCTACTTCCCTTAGTGCCAGGCTTCATTATGGCTGAGTCTGCCCTGCATCTCCGGAGGTTTGATAGAAACTCAGTAGGAAGGGCTTTGTGTGAATATATGCTCTTATGTGTGTGTGTGTGTGTGTGTGTGTGGAGTGCGTGTGTGAGAGCATATCTTGATACAGAGTTCTAAACCCACTATTGGGCACTGATGACATTAGTGGGGATGTTGTAGTATGTAGTCCATACTATGCATAATGGAGTTGATAGTTATATAGTCTTGTGGGTTGACTACCATGAGTATATAACATGCACGTTCCTAAAAGGTGAATTTGGGCATGTTCCTGGATTCATCTAGGTATATAATTCAGTCGTATTAGCGGACATGCAGATTTCACATTGAGAAGTTTTCATTCAAGCTGCGGCTAGATGATATTGTGCTAATTCTTTCTATCTTTAGCGGTGCATTTGCCCTATCAACTACTTATTTGCTGTACTAATTCTTTCTATTTGCTACTTCCCTTAGTGCTAGGCTTCATTATGGCTGAGTCTGCCTTGCATCTCCAGAGGTTTGATAGAAACTCAGTACGAAGGACTTTGTGTGAATATATGCTCTTATGTGTGTTTGTGTGTGTGTGGAGTGCGTGTGTGAGAGCATATCTTGATACAGAGTTCTAAACCCACTATTGGGCACTGATGACGTTAGTGGGGATGTCGTAGTATCTAGTCCATACTATGCATAATGGAGTTGATAGTTATATAGTCTTGTGGGTTGACTACCATGAGTATATAACATGCACGTTCCTAAAAGGTGAATTTGGGCATGTTCCTGGATTCATCTAGGTATATATATATATATATATATATCAAATCCTAAAGGGTTCTAATACTGTACAATGTTGCACTGATGATGAGCCATCTTGTCACCATGCACTACAGTGCAGAGTGCATGTGACAAGCCAAATTGTTGGCATCGGTAATCACCTCGGAAGGATCATCCCATGAAGCCAATTTGAGAACTGGAGACTCAGAGACAACTCTCTTCATTGCATGAAATGCTTGGAGTGCTTTGCCTGTGACGGATGACGGACACCTTTTGAGAACTATATGCATGGCAGAGAATTACAAAAGAGCGGATCTTGTGAGCATTTTGTAACGTGCGGAAGCTTCAGGGAAGATGGATAACTTCAAAGCTCAGAAAACAGCACACTTGTCGCGACAGAATTAACGCACAAAACTGAATGAAGATGTGCAGAAAATAGAGAGAGAGAGAGAGGGAGAGAGGAGAGGACACAGTATTGGGTCCCGAATACCCTCTGTAGGGCCCCCACCACGAATGGTGTATTTGCTTTATTAGAATGATGCAAATCTGAAAAGAAAATACAAAAAACTTGACCTTTCTTAGAGAACTCTGCCCTTGACCTGCAGTCCTTCACCCCTTTGCGTTAGCAAATCCTTGGCTGTCCTGGCCCTTTTTTTGCGTTAGCTCTTGGTGAAATATGAGATAACACAATGGGTTGGGGCCTCAACTATTTATACTACCAATAAAAGACAATCGGCGAGCTATAATCCAGGCGGCTGTCTTTAAATCTGCCCACGATTGGAATAAACAGCAATTAATATCATTTAATGCTGCGCTTCTTTCCCTTGACTGGCTGGGCATTAGGCGCATGTGCAAAATAGGGTTGGGTACTGGCGCCTGCTGTATAGGAGGCTGGGCAGCCTGTATGGGCTGCCCCCATACTTGCCCTACAGTCCCCTAGGGCTGGATAACCAGTTGGTTACCCTTGCAAGAGCCCTGGGACTGTCCTAAAGCACTCCTATGGCCCTCCCATGGCTGGTGGGTACAGCCAGGGCCTTCTTGGCCCTCATGGGGGTGGTTTACCCTGGCCCCATGTGTCACGTGCACACCAGTCAGGTGTACAGTGACATGGCATCATCATATGGCATCATTAGCATCATAGATATTATCAGGCATTTAATCAGCATTTTACAGGCATTTTTAGGCATTTTATGAGGCAGCCGACTGGTTATATTGGTATTTTATGGAGACATGAACTGGCCGACTGCAGCCATCTGGCCGACCAGCCCTCTCACACACCTATATATAGGCGCCTCTCCATTCAGCATTCAGCACCTCAGCATTCAGTCATCAGGGGCTCAGCAGTGAAGTGCATCCTCCTCAGGATCAGTTGGCGTTTCAGCATATCAGCATCAGCCCTCATCATCAGTAGCAGATAAGGTAACGCATCATCATCTCAGCAGCATCATCAGTTAACGCATCATCCCCAGCACTTGTAGTCAGCAAACGCAGCAGCATACAGTCCCGAATCAGCCATTCAGGTCTGCGTTTTCATCATTCATCAGTATTCAGCCTCTGTTCCCAAAGCTCCCTTCAGCGTTTCCCTCCAGGAGACAAGGGAAAGAGTGGACAGCAGTTCAGCCCGCATATTCAGCATATAGGCAGCATATTCAGCATTACAGATCCATTTGGATCATCATTGTAACATCTTTCATTCATCTAATATAGCTGCATTGCATTGACACAATCTGTTGTCTCTTAAACATCATTAAGTGCAGTTAAGTGTAGACTAAGGTTGTGATTACTACGGTCATAAGCTCCCACATGTCACATTGGTATCAGAGCGTTACAGGGTAACCAGCCTTAGAGCATGTTCATTCCATCAGTCTTTCAGTCAGTCATCATTTTTATCGCTTCCGCACAGTTAAACCCAATTCTCAAAATTTTGCAAGCCACCCTTAGGGATTTTTCCTTAGGTCTGCATTAGTAACCCATCCATCTGCATTCTTGCACAGCATTTAGGGTTGCACATGGCTTGCATAGCAGTTATCACAGCAGTCATCTTAGCAGTCATCCTAGCAGTCAGTCTTGCATACATGTTACCCATGAACTCTCAGGGAAGAAGGACATCCATCGTCAAAGGAGCACATAAGTTTTGGACTTCAACTGGCAGCAGCAGGGAGTTTCTCTTCCACAGAAGACGGAAGTTTGCTCCAACATCGCCTCAGGAGGTACAGAGCTTCAGGTACGACGGAGATGGTAGGTGAAAGGTTTCCAGGAACAGGTCAGGGGTGACTCAGGTATTTGCCATTCAGTTCCCGCAGTACATAGCGTCTTGGCTCAAGGATTCCACTCCTGCAGACGGCCTCAGTCCCAGCAGAAGACAGAAGGGGGCAGTGGTTCGGAGGAGAAGGATCGCAGAAGAGTCGAAGGTTGCCAGGTTTATCACCCAGCAACAGTTTAGCAGCGGGGAATGTCACGTGCACATCAGTCAGGTGTACAGTGACATGGCATCATCATATGGCATCATTAGCATCATAGATATTATCAGGCATTTAATCAGCATTTTACAGGCATTTTTAGGCATTTTATGAGGCAGCCGACTGGTTATATTGGTATTTTATGGAGACATGAACTGGCCGACTGCAGCCATCTGGCCGACCAGCCCTCTCACACACCTATATATAGGCGCCTCTCCATTCAGCATTCAGCACCTCAGCATTCAGTCATCAGGGGCTCAGCAGTGAAGTGCATCCTCCTCAGGATCAGTTGGCGTTTCAGCATATCAGCATCAGCCCTCATCATCAGTAGCAGATAAGGTAACGCATCATCATCTCAGCAGCATCATCAGTTAACGCATCATCCCCAGCACTTGTAGTCAGCAAACGCAGCAGCATACAGTCCCGAATCAGCCATTCAGGTCTGCGTTTTCATCATTCATCAGTATTCAGCCTCTGTTCCCAAAGCTCCCTTCAGCGTTTCCCTCCAGGAGACAAGGGAAAGAGTGGACAGCAGTTCAGCCCGCATATTCAGCATATAGGCAGCATATTCAGCATTACAGATCCATTTGGATCATCATTGTAACATCTTTCATTCATCTAATATAGCTGCATTGCATTGACACATATCTGTTGTCTCTTAAACATCATTAAGTGCAGTTAAGTGTAGACTAAGGTTGTGATTACTACGGTCATAAGCTCCCACATGTCACACCATGCCCACACAAGGACTTGGGGTAGCCCTATGGGCTGGCCCCTTTTCTATAAGCAAAGCCTAACTATCTACACAATGATCTGGCATCCAGTACCATACCAGATACACAGAATCACTGACATCATTCCAGAGGGAGATCACAGCGCAGACTGGCACTGTTTCATGTGCAGGACGATGCACACCTACCTTGGACTCATGTGCAGGACAATGCACACCTGACCTCGGACGACCAGGATGGAACCGTGGCTGACTCGTCTCCCGGACTGGGCTCACATGGGACCAGTTTACCTTCCCAGGTCGTGCACCTTCTGTACAGATATGTCTACGTGGCATCCAAGTGCGGGATGCACGTGACACATTTTTGGGAACATCCCATTTGAGAATTGTCCTTACCTTTTCAGGGTGAGGCTAAACCCATCTGTACTGATAACATATCCCAGATAATGGATTTCTTCTACTCCAAATTTGCTCTTTTTTGCGTTGATGTAGAGCATTGTTTTCAACATCTTGCTCATGCTGCATTGCAATAGTAGAAAAGAGAAGTATATCATCTAAAAAGATGAACACACACTTTTCTATGAGCTCCACAAATACCTGAGATATCATCTTGTTAAATGTCACCGGTGCATTGGTGAGACGAATGGCATCACCACAAACTCGTAATAGCCACGTTCAGTCTTGAAGACTGTTTTTGGAATGTTAGCCGTAACGATTCGAAGCTGATGATAGCCACTCTTGAGATCTATCTTCGAAAAGAACTTTGCATCATCGAGTCACTCAAAGATATACTCAATCTTGGGCATTAGGAACCTTTTCTTCATCGTGAGCTTATTAAGAGCCTTGTAGTTGACACATAATCGTGTGGACTTGTCTTTCTTTTGCACAAACAAGATAGGTGCAACAAAGGGCAAGGATGAGAGTCGGATAAATCCAGCTTGGAGTAATTGGGAAAGCTGTTGCACTTGTTCGCCCTCCAATGCCTGAGAGAGGCGATAGGGGAACTTACTAGCGGTTCTATCCCAGGGACTAACTAAATGCGATGATCCTCAGGACGATTGGGTTGGAGCTGCGGTGGGAGATCATCAATTAGCATGATGTCCTGAAATTGTGCTAAGAGACCATTGAGCTTTTGCTTTAAGGGGGTTGCTGGCTGAACAAAGACTGTTGGCTACAGACATAAATCAACGCGCACTGGGCTCCTTTTGTGATAGCTCGTTGGGCTTGGATGTGTGAGATGAGTGGAATACCCGGAATGCTCCTGTCCCCGTGAATCAAGACAAGCTTAGGAACATCATCAACAATAGTGAAAGTGTCTTGCCTCCAATCAGGAATGGGTGCATAATCCCTAAACCACTAAATGCCGAGAATCATATCACACCCCAAAAGAGGTCAGACAATGAAGTCTCGCTGGAATGTGGCCTTTTGAACCATAAATGAGAACTGTTGAGCCTTATGAGATATATGAGTGCGAAGATCAAGTGTGAACCCGTCTACGTCCAGATGATGAGGTACAAGAGTACAACACATCTTCTTACTCAACTGAGGAGAAATGGCATCCTTAGAGCTTCCCATATTGAAGGGAACAATGAATTGTTGTCCCTTCATTGGACCATAAGCACGGATGAGGCCTTTCTTTTGCTCCTCAACCTCACCCTCCAGGCCATAAGCACAGATGAGGCCTTTCTTGTGCTCCTCAACCTCACCCTCCTGCTTATCTCCAAATACCATTGTGGGTTTTACGTTTAAGGTGGGTAAGAGTTGGATGGCGTTAGTTGGAGGCTTGTACAGCTTGCCACTTGGTAAAGTCTTTCTTACCATGTCCCACGGTATGGCAGAAGAAACATCTATTCTTCCCCTTATACAGCGTTTGCTCTTCTGGTTGGAGATATCCACCAGTGATGCCCTCCTTGGCCTTCTCCTCGGGTGTTTTCTTAGCATGAAGTTTTTATCCTTCTTGCCTCCTGAGGTGCTCTAGGATTCTTTCTTATTGTCTTTGCTATTGTGAGCTCCCTTCCCCCCCTTGAGATGATGACTGTTGGGTGGGGGATGACTGTTGTTGGGGTTTGGAGCTAGCATGGATCTGCTTGGGCTTACCTCCATTCAGTATCATTTCTTGATTCTGAGCAAGAGTGAGCATTGAGAGCCCTATCATAGGACCGTGGCTCAAAATTACGTAGAGTAAAGCTAATGTTATTATCCAGACATCTAATAAATTGTTTCAACTTATCCTCCTCGGACATACCTAACTGCTGTGCTGACGTGATAACTTTGTTAGAGTATGTCTTCACGGGTGACCCATTTTGCGAGAGTCTGTAAAACACATCCTCAAGGTTGGTCATGTACTGTGGAGGTAGAACCCGTTTTTTGAGATCGGACACAAAGGTGTTCCATACGTACTGCGGAGCCCCTATGATCAGGTCTACATGTAAACTTGAGTAATGCTTCCACCAGGTGAGTGCTTTGCCCCCGAAAGGTGAGGTGTTGCAAGGTGGACTCGATCTTGAGGATTTGAAAGCTTAGCCAATGGAAAATATGCTACAAACTAATGAATGAATTGCATTACTGCAGCATGATCACACTTACCATCATACTTACTAAAGTTTGTGAAGAGTGGAGAAGTGCCTAATTCTCATGGGCAATCAAGTGGTACACATGCATCCGATGCTTTGCGTAATAGATACGTGCCTTCAACCCATGGTATGGAACATGCAAATGTGGGCAACAATCTGGTGAAGAGAAGATGTATGAGGATGACCCTAATGTGTTAAGGGCTGAGATTGAACATGTAAAGAGGCAGTTGCATGCCAAGAAAGAGGAGCTGAAAATGTTGCATGAGAACCTGCAGGTTCACAAGCTCATAGAAGCTATGAAGGTTGCGTCTATGATTGCTCGCACGTTCAACTCCATGGTCAAGGAGTTGGGTATAAAACACAGGGAGCCAGCCCTCACATATCTTATTCACAATGGGGATGTGGTGGAAGGTAATTCAAGTGAACTTGGTTTCAAGAAGTCCTTGCGTGTGGAGCCCGATGGTGCAATCTCATGTTTGGACAAGAGGAAGAGAAGGCATGAAGAGGACGGCCACCATGCAAAGAAACTCAAAAGAGTTTACTCAAAAGAGTTTAAGGCCGGTGATAAATCGGTCAAGTTTTGAGTCTTATCACAGCGAGTATGATGCAAGCAAAGCAATAGCTTTCATTGTAATATGCAGCGGAAGTCTTCGTATTGGAGGATCCTGTCACACAAATGCTCACACCGTCTTCTGTATCCTGAGTTTCGTGAGTTTAGCAATCCACTTTAATACTTCAAACTTTAGAGAGAGATGAGAACTGTACACCGTATGGGGTCCCGAATTACCCACTGAAGGGACCCCTATCCCATTACCGAGATAGTATTTGCTTTATTATCTTTAAAGAGACTGACGGTGTGACTGACGAAAAAATTACAGCAATTTAAAAAAATAAAAAATTATAAAATATGCAAAAATATGGACTCCTAAAATTACAGAAGTTTTTTTAATTAATTTATTTTTTTCTTTCTTTCTTTTCTTTTCTTTTTTTCCTTTTTTTAAATAATTATTTTTATTTATTTTATTATTTTTTTTAAAAAAAAATACAAAAACAAGAAAATTAACAAAAAAATTAAAAATTAAAAATTAAAAATTAAAAAAAATACTAACCTTTTTTCCTGGCGCTTTCTCTGCGGATTTGCCTTCGCAGCCTTGTCTCTTTCACGTGCTGCAGTTTTCTCCTCAGATACTGCCTTCTCACCGCCTTAGCTTCACCTTCGGCGGTTACCTAACCACCACCGCTTTCGCCTTCACGCTCGGCTTCTTGCTGCCGTCACCTTCGCTCTGCTGCAGCCCATCGGCTTCTGCCTCTCCCGCGGGTCTTCACAGCTTTCCTTTGCTGCTCTGCTGTCTTCCTTCGCTCTGCTTCACCTTTTGCGCCGGCCTCCAGCTGCCAGCAGCCCCTTACCTCTGCTTCCTTCACACCTCAGTTGAGGCCCGTCCACCTCACGTTCGCACCGGCCTACTCTCGGCCAGTCGCCACTACGCCTTCTTCTTCTCGCCTGCTGCGGGTGGTCCGTTGCCTTCGCCTTGCACAGCTGCTTCTTCAGCCTTCACCGGCACAACCCTGCTGCGGCCCTTTTGCCCAGCTGCCACCTTGCGCCACCTACGTTGGCCACTGGTTGGCTTTTTTTTTTGTTTTTTATTTCACCGCCAAACGCAAGACCTCTGAAGACCAAGTGTTGGGCTGAACTGTGCATTGCTGTAGAAGTACCAAAGATGTCCAATCTCGAGCCTATGCACTCTTCCCAGTGGTATGAGGGAGGTATGCAAAGCTAGGGCTGAGAGAGGGGCTGTTAGGGACTGTTCTAGACTGTATATGAATGCTGTAAATGAATGAGAATGCTGCGTTTTACCTTCACCTGGTGGCTGGAGCAAAACGATGAATGAATGAATGCTGAAAACTTTATGGATGCAGAAAACGCAAGATGGACTGAAGGCTGAATGCTCAACTGCTACGTTTTACTGATGTAGATGGCTGAATGCTCATGCGTTTGAGGCGCCTAGGGCTGTAGGAGACAAACGCTAAAGAGAGATGGCTGAAACTGCAGTGGCCTATGCTCCTGGGATTGAGGATGGTAAGCGCTTGATGGCTCTCTTGCTGAATATGATGAATGACTAAATGATTATGCAATGGCTCTATTTATATGGGTTGCATGAGCCAGTCGGCTGGCTACAGAGCTGGCCGACTGCTTATGTCCATAAATAATGCATAAATGATGTGAAAAATGCTGAAAATGATGGGAAAATCACCAGAAAAATACTAGATAAATCTTGGATGCTGTCTGAGGTTCCTGCAATTGTCTAGATGTTATGCATGAATGATGTGCAATACGCAGGATGCTTTCTGATGCAATTCCTAAGGTTTCTACTGACTGTATATGCATGAATGCGTCTCTTTAAGTAGGTTAAGGGACTTAGACTGATCGACTGACTGACTATGGGTGAGAATGACCTACGTAGCTTGTGCCTGACTTATCCTGGACTGAGGATATACAATGGGGTCACGGCGTACGACAAATATCATCCTGAATGGAACTAATACTGTACAAATGTTGCACTGCTGATGATGAGCCAGTTTGTCACCATGCATTATAGTGCAGAGTGCATGGGACATTCCCTCCTGCTTAGCTTGGCGGTAGGTTCATGGCTTCCAAGTAGTCCGCCAACAACTGGGGGTACTCCTGGAAGAACTCCTCGTCTAGCCATATGGCTTCGTGGGTACCTTGATCTCGGAATTTCGTATAGAACTGACGTATCCGTCTATCGGAACCATGCTTCCAATGATGAAGAAGGATCTGCTCGGGCTCAATGACTTCTGCTTCGTCTACCACGTCTGGTTGTTGTTCATCTGAAACATCGAACACTTCTGGACCAACATATGGTTTTAGCCAAGAAACATGGAAAACATCATGTATTGTCCAACTGGTAGGCAACTTTAACTTCATGGAGACATCACTTAACTTCTTAACTATTGGAAAAGGGCCAAAACTACGGAATGAAAGCTTGGGACAACGTTTGCCCACTTGTTTCAATCTTTGTTTCATGATACGCAAATAGACCCAATCCCCTTTCTTGAAGTGGACATCTCGTCTAGACTTATTCGCCTGTCTGCTATATGCTTCTTGAGCTTTGGTCAAGCGGTCCTTGACTGACTCAATGATCTCAGAAAATGCTTCCGTGGTTTTATTAGCCTCTAAAGATGGAGACACCATTCTCGTCAAAAGAAAAGAAAAACGGCGACCAAGGACAACGTTTGCCCACTTGTTTCAATCTTTGTTTCATGATACGCAAATAGACCCAATCCCCTTCCTTGAAGTGGACATCTCGTCTAGACTTATTCGCCTGCCTGCTATATGCTTCCTGAGCTTTGGTCAAGCGGTCCTTTACTGACTCAATGATCTCGGAAAATGCTTCCGTGGTTTTATTAGCCTCTAAAGATGGAGACACCATTCTTGTCAAAAGAAAAGAAAAACGGCGACCAAAGGCTGCTTCATATGGAGTCCGTCCGACATTGGATGAATGAGTGTCGTTCAAGATAGCTTGGACCAATGGAAGATAATGTTCCCATTTGGTCTGCTGTTGGGGGTAAAGCTCTTGCTGAGCCCCTTGTCACATATGTAAAGTGTGTACATATAAACACAATCTGCAGGGAGTCGACTTCTTCTTCTCTTCTTTGTGTGGTGCTAAAACCTGCTTGAACCCTCACACATTCTCACCGACACACTCTTCTCTACACCCTCTGGCCTCTACATCTGCTGCTGGTCATGATAGTATAACTTGAGAACATCAAAGGCCAACTGGTTATAAATTTCTGTTTGGCCATCTGTCTGCAGATGGAATGCACTAGACAACTGCAACTTAGTTCCGAAGTTTTCAAATAATGCCCTTCAGAAATGCGAGGTGAACTTGGAATCTCTATCATATGTTATGGTGCTAGGCAAACCACAAATTGGATACCAATGCTTGAGAAACAGACGGGCTACATCCGCGGCTGTGACCGTATGCTTGCATGGGATGAGCATGCAGAATTTACTAAAGCGATCCACAATGGTAAAACATTGAGTGTTACGGGATCCGGTGGGTGCTGGTAGAGGCCCTACAAAGTCCATAGATATGTCGATGAAAGGTCCGTTGGGGATAGGCAAAGGTTGAAGTAAACCTGCTTTCTTTGTATGTTGAACCTTGACTTTTTGACAAATCTTACAGGCTTGTACATGTGCATAGACATCACGCCTCATCTTTGGCCAATAAAAGGACCGTTCTAATTTCTCGAGGGTACTGTTGATACTCCCATGTCCTCCAACTAAGGAGTCATGTGCATTGTGGAGAAGAGCAGAATGCTTTTCCCGAGTAACACAGACAGTTCTTGTAGAACAACCAACCGTTCTGTACTGAATAGTGGCCAGGCTCAGAATTGAGGGCCTAACTGTACTGAGTATCAAACTCAGGGAAGTCGACATATTGGTCTTTCATACTATCTAAGTCCTTTCCCGTGATTTCGAGAATGGTAGATTCTTGGACTGCCTGGATGCTGGCTTTTCGACTAAGAGCATCTGCTACTGGGTTATGCTTACCAGGGATATATTCAATCATTCCTCCAAACTGTTGGAAGAGTTGACTCCACCTCTCCTGTCGATCACTCCACTGGACACTGGGCATAGTGTGAAGCCACTTAAGTGCTTGGTGGTCTGTTTTCACTGTGAAAACCTGTCCATAAAGAAAAGGCTTCCAATGTTTGAGTGCTGTGATCACACCCAAAAGCTCCTTGTCATATATTGAATAATTCTTTTCGGCGACATCCAACTTTTTGCTGTAATATGCCACAGGTCTATTGTCGTGCTGGAGGACTGCACCTATGGCTACATTGCTGGCATCGGTGACGACCTCGAAAGGTTCGTCCCATGATGCTAACTTTAATACAGGTGCTTCTGAGACAGCTTTTTGGAGTGCACGGAATGCATCAAGCGCCTTGCCTGTAACTGAGACTTTCTGCTTGCGAGTCTTCACCCCCTTGAGCAAGTCGGTAAGAGGTGCTGTAAGGTTGGAAAACTGATGGACATGGGTACTATAGGCCTGACAAAGACCTACGAATGAGCGGATTTCTTGGGCGGTCTTAGGAATGTCCCAATCTAAGATCTCCTGAACCTTTGATGGATCCAGTCTAATCCCATTGGAACCGATGATGTAGCCCAAATACTGAACTTCCTTAACACCAAAGATAGACTTTTTGGCGTTTATGTAGAGCTGATTATCTTGCAAAAGTTGCAAGACTTTCTCCACATCTTTCTCATGCTGCTCCGCAGTGGCTGAGAAGACTAGTATGTCATCAAGGAATATGAACACACACTTCCCAATGTGGATTGCGAAAATCCTAGACATCATTTTATTGAAGGTTGCGGGTGCATTTGTAAGCCCAAAAGGCATGACTACGAACTCGTAGTGACTACGCTCTGTCCGAAAAGCTGTTTTTGGAATGTCAGCTTAAAAAATGCGGACCTAATGGTAACCACTCTTGAGGTCGATCTTAGTGAAAAACTTAGCACTGTCTAAATGCTCCAAAATGTACTCTATTCTTGGCATAGGAAACTTATTCTTGATAGTGAGTTTGTTTAATGCCCTATAATCTACACAAAGGCATGCAGACTTGTCCTTCTTTTGGACGAATAGGATAGGTGCAGCAAATGGGGAGGAAGAAGGCCGAATGAATCCGGCTCGGAGAAGCTCAGGTAACCGCTTTTCTAACTCACCCTCTAAAGTCTTGGAAAGACGATAAGGAAACCTGCTAGGAGGATCCGAACCAGGGACCAAATCAATGTGATGGTCCTCAGGGCGAGAGGGTGGGAGACCGTCCTTGAGCATAGTGTCCTGATGTTTGGCCAGGAGGTTTGCTAATTGAGGGACTGAAGATGAAATGGATGCTATCAATGAGGTAGAGGTTGTTTGAGCACGAATATAAAGTAGGGCTCCTTCTGCTCCCTTGCAGATAGCTCGTCTGGCCTGGAGATGTGAAATCAATGGGATGCCAAGAATGCTTCTATCCCCACGAATCATGACAGGCTCAGGAAAACATTTACAGATAGTAAAAGTGTCCTGCCCCCAATCGGGAATAGGCTCATACTGTCGGAACCACTGAATTCCTAAGATCATGTCACACCCAAACAGAGGCGAGACGATGAAATCTTGTTGGAATGAGGCCTTTTGAACTTCAAAGGCAAATTGCTGTGCCTTCTGGGAAATGTGGGTGCGAAGACTAGGTGTAAACCCGTCCACATCCAGATGAAATGGGACTAATGTGCAGTTCAATTTATTAGCCAACTGGGGAGAGATGTGTCTTCAGAACTACCCATATCGAAAAGGACTACAAACTGTCGGCCCTTGGCAGAGCCATAAGCTCGGATGAGGCCCTTCTGTGCAGCATCGCTCTCACCCTCTTGCTTAGCATCAAATACCACTGATGGCATCGGATGCATAGAAGGTAAAAGTTGAACTGCATTGGTGGTAGTAGGCGGGGCTGGAGGAGCTGGGGAGGCTGTGGCAACTGTGGCAGAAGGGGCTTTAGCGGTTGTTCCGCTTGCCATTTGTGGCAATCCTTCTTACCATGCCCTATGATGTGACAGAAAAAACATTTATTTTCTGACTGATACTTCTTTTGCTCCTCTGGAGGAAGATAACCTCCAGTAATGCCTGCTTTAGCCTTTTCATCGGGGGTTTTCTTAGGCTTAGATTCTTTGTCTTTCTTACCCCCTGAATTGGAGCTATTACTGCCGTCCTTCTTAGCATCTTTAGAAGATGCGTTACCTTTTCCTGGCTGTGTAGTGGATTGCTGCTGCTGGGGTTTGGTACTGGACTGAGATGACTGCTTGGGCTTGCCTCCGTTCATCTTCATTTCTTCATTCTGAGCGAGAGTCAACGCCCGCTCATATGTACTAGGTTGAAAGTTACGAACAGTGAACCGAATGTTAGGATCCAATCCACGAATGAATTGCTCCATCTTGGCGTGTGCAGATAATCCTAACTGTTGTGCTGTCACCAAGTGGCCGACCATTTGGTCCATCTCCAGTTTTGTCTCGTTCACTTGAGGTCAGGCCGGTGTCTCATGTGAAGAGGCCAGTATTTTTGCTTAACATGGTAGAGCCAGACTGGTGCCACCTGTGTGTTAGCAAGATGGTGTCGTATGGACGGGAGCTAGACTAGTGCCACCCGTGTATGACCTGTGTTGGGTTTTATGCTGTGTATGCACCCAGAGGAGTGCTAGTGATCATCAGTAGATTACTGGGGCACTTTTTACTTCAGTTAGTGGAGGTTTTTTCCCCCAGTTTAGCTTAGTTTCACTTATAAGCAGTTTATAGGTGTTTTGGTCCACCCGGCACATTTTATGGCCGGACATGTGAACACATCTCTTTAGGTCACTTATTATGTGGCTATTGTACTTCACATTTTAATCATCTAGATATACAGCAGTCGTGTTCTCTCTTTGTTGCTCTCCACGCCTGTTTGCAGCATCTCCAAACCCTAATCCCAACACTCCATTGGCCTTCATTTGGTATCAGAGCATTGTAGGCCTGCCCTTGCCCTGCCCGTACACTGCCACCTTCAGTTTCAGTACAACCCATACATCATTGCCCTGCCCGTACACACACTGTAAGCGCCGCCTTCAGCAGGTACACCACAGCTTGCAGCTTCCGTACCAGACGTCGACAGCAGCATTCCGTACAGGTACTTGCCCGGCGCCGACTGCACCTGTCAGCGCCGACTGCACCTGACAGCGCCGCCGTACTGCAGCTTCCGTACCTGTCAACGCCGCCGTACTGCAGCTTCTGTATCTGTCAGCGCCGCCTTCGTCAGTACCTGCACAGTATCAGCCTGCAGTCGCCTTCAGTTCTGTACAGTACAAGTCGACTGTACCTGCACAGTACAGTCAACTGTACTTGTTCTTTTGGTGGACTGTACTTGCATATGTACCACAACCTGCTCAGTCAACTTGTGGTAAGCATTACAAATTTTGTTTTTTGGGCAATTCTATTTTCTCTGTGAAAATCTACAGGCACTACAGGCAGACTTTCTAGCAAAGAAGTCTACAGGCTTTTTGCACAGTTTTGGGTGCAGTAATTTTGGGCATTTTTGGGGCATTTTGGCATTGTGTATGCCATTTTTGCTGCTCTACTCAGTCATTGGTGCATTGAGCTGCACATTCAGAGGATTGAGAGTGCAGGCGTATTTGGGTGAACTGTATTCAGTGGAGTACAGTTGTTTTCAGGGTTCTTGCTATTGGGTTTTTTGATACACAGGTACAACATTGTGCATAGGCATAATGGCAAATCAATAGCAGAGTGATGTATTCACGTATTTGTCTAAGGAAGACAAATTGGACGGCACTAACTACTCCTTGTGGAGTTTTATGCTGAAAAATGTGCTTGTGGCAAAAGGTCTTTGGGATTTTGTTAGTGGTGATGAACCACGTCCAGGTCCATTGGCTCCAGAGACTCCTCCCCAAGGGGGTGCTCGTGGACGAGGACAACAGGTACAGGCTCCAGGGCAGCCATTGCCTGTTCAAAGAACAAATGCTCAAAAGACAGGGGATGCCAGGGATGCACAAGCTTTGTCACTCATTGCATTGTCAGTACAGAGGTCTATTATACCTCATATTCGTTCAGCTGGCTCTTCACAGAATGCATGGGTGACTTTGGAGCAGATGTATGCTGCTCGTAATGAGGCTCGGATCTCATTTTTGAAAAGAGAGCTGGAAAATCAGAAAATGAATGAAGGAGATGATATGTCTAGCCACTTAAACAAGCTGCAGGATTTGAGAGAGCAACTCATCAATGTGGATGAGATTATTCTTGAGACAGCTTGTGTCCACCATCTTGCACTCTTTGCCAAGATCTTACTTGGCTTTTCATACCTCTTTGAACCTTAGCATGAGGAATGCTGTTGAACCCCTTAAGTATCAGGAACTTGTTGCTCTCTTGCTACAAGAAGGGCAAATGAGGAAGAATATGAATATGAACACAAGTGCTGAACAAGCATTTACTACAGGTCAAAAGGGGAAAGGAAAAACTCAGCCAAAGAGTTCAAATCAGAATTCAGGTGATGGTGGTTCATCTCAGGATACCAAGAAAGGTGATGGACAGCCCAAGAAGAAGGGCAAATGTCATTACTGTAAGAAGCCAGGTCACTACATCACTGAATGTAGAAAGAGGATTGCCAAAGAGAAGGCAAAGGAAGCTGGGATGTCTGTTAATGATGCTTCTAAAGCTCCTCTAGAGACTGCTTCTTTTGTTGAGGACAGGGATTACTGTTTTTATACATGCAGCTATGATGCCTCTTGGTCTTCACAGGCACTCAGTATGACAGAGCATGCATGTACTTGGTATTTTGATAGTGGTGCCTCAAAGCATATCACATCTCGCAGGGATTTGTTTAGTCATGTTGGCCCTGCCCCTGTTGGCAAAACTGTTCAGTGTGCCAACAATGCTTCATATCCAGTTCGTGGCATTGGGGAGATTCAGCTCACAACCATTGATGGCTCCATTCTCCACCTTACAGATGCCTTATATGTACCAGGGATAAAGAAGAATTTGTTGTCCATTTCTTCTTTAGCACATTGTGGTATGCAAGTCCACTTTGATGATGATAAATGCATGGTCAGAGACAAAGCTAATGCTTTGACCTTGATGCTTACTGGTACATTATGTCATGGACTTTATCAGTTGGATGCATTTCAGCCAGTGGATCAGTCTGCTTATAATGCATTCACTCTTACTCCAGCTATGGTTGATGCGGAGTTATGGCATGCTCGCATGGGGCATGTAAATTTTGGTAGTCTTATGCTTATGCATCGACATAACATGTTTACAGATCTACCTCTCATGGAGAAGCCTCCAGATCACATTTGTGAAGGATGTATTTTGGGAAAAATGCATAGGTTTTCCTTCCCACGTGATTAGGCTCTACGAGCAACTGCAAAGTTGCAGCTTATACACAGTGATCTTTGTGGTCCCATGCAGATGAAGTCATTAGGTGGTTGCTTCTATTTTGCAACATTTATTGATGACTTCTCTCGTATATGCTGGGTCTATCCTTTGACACAGAAATCACAGGTATATGATGCATTTTTGGCCTTTGTGGCACTTGCTGAGACAGAGTCAGGATGCAAGGTTAAGACTCTCCGTTCTGACCGAGGGGGGGAATATATGTCACACATGTTGAATTCCTTTCTTGGGAGTAGAGGTATAAAACATCAGTATACTACTCCTTAGGTGGAAGCTGTCATGTGTGCTTGTCATATTTTGAATCGATGTCCCACAAAGGCATTGGTTTCTATTACTCCTTTTGAGGCTTGGCATGGCCGTAAGCCTTCTGTATCACATTTTCGTATCTTTGGGTGTCTTGCATATGCACACATACCCAAAGAGTTGAGGAGGAAGTTGGATGATAAAGCCACAAAATGCATTTTTGTTGGGTATAGCCGTGAGAGCAAGGGCTACCGGTTATATGACCCACTATCCAGGAAGATATTCACTAGTCGGATGTGATTTTTGATGAAAAATCAGAAATATCCATGGCTGGTTATGATGCAAATCAGGCTGAAAATGATGTGTTTGAAGGTCTACTACCTATGGAGTTTCATTCCACAGTTGGTGATCCAACTCATGAGGGTACAGGACAGCCAGCAAATGATGAAGGTGGTGCAGAAATTCAGCAGCAAATTGAGCCAGAAGCTGAACCAAATATGGGGCAGCAGGCACCACAGGTCAGACACATACCTAGATGGTATTTGAGGACATTACAGGACAGCCATTTAGAGGGTCCTCTTGCTGGTCGTACTCGTAGGGAGACACGGACCAATGAGCATGCACACATCATGGATTTGAATCTGGTTATGGCAGCCAGTTTACAGGATGAGGATGAGCCTGATTCATTTGTGGATGCACGAGACAATGTGCATTGGAACAAAGCCATGCAGGATGAGCTTGATTCTATTAAAAGGAATCAAACATGGGATTTGGTTGATCTGCCCAAAGGCAAGAAAGCAATTGGTACTAAGTGGGTCTATAAGTTGAAAAGACATGCAGATGGATCCATTGACAGGTACAAAGCCCGTCTAGTTGCAAAGGGCTATGCACAGAAGAAGGGCATTGATTATGAGGAGACATTTGCTCCTACATCCCGTATGTCGACACTTAGGTGTGTCATTGCATTGGCTGCACATCGTGGTTGGGTTGTTCACCAGTTGGACATAAAGACTGCATTCCTACATGGGGACCTTGAGGAGGAAGTTTATGTATATCAGCCCATGGGTTTTGCAGAACATGGTCATGAGGGGAAAGTATGCAGGCTGAAAAAGGCCTTGTATGGTTTGAAACAAGCTCCACGAGCTTGGTATGCAAAAATAGATGCTTTCCTACTCACTCAGGGATTTGTGAACAGTCCATCAAAAGCCACTCTGTGTGTAAAGAAAGAAGAGACAGATTTGCTGGTCATCAGTCTTTATGTAGATGATCTCTTGCTCATGGGATCAAATGATGACAAAATTACAGCTATTAAAGAGATACTGCAACAGACATTTGACATGTCTGACTTGGGGCTTGTACACTACTATTTGGGCATACAGTTTGTGCAGGATAACAGAGGCATTGGGTTGTTGCAATCACGGTATGTTGCTAAACTTCTGGAGAAGTTTAAATTTCAGGATTGCAAGCCTATTAGTACTCCTATGGAGCGTGGGATGAAACTGTCACTACAAGATGACAGTATTTCCTTTGATGCCACTACATATGTTCAGGCTGTTGGGTGCCTTATTTACTTGTGTAATACAAGGCCAGATATTCAGTATGCAGTCTCTCAGTTGAGCAGATTCATGCACAGCCCGCGGTTGTCACATTGGCAAGCTGTGAAGCGTGTATTCCGTTATTTGCAGGGTACCTTGTCTCTTGGATTGCTTTATCCCGAGGGAGGTGACATGCAGTTATACGCTTACAGTGATTCAAATTGTGATTTTGATACCAGACATTCCACTAGTGGAAATTTTTTCTTTCTTGGCTCTTCATGCATTTCTTGGCTAAGCAAGAAACAGACCACAGTGGCCACTTCGTCTTGTGAGGCAGAGTACAGAGCAGCCCACACCACTATTGTTGAGTGTGTTTGGCTGCGTCGTCTCATGACTGATATGGATATTTCAATGGAGGAGCCTACACCTATCTATACTGATAGTCAGAGTGCCATTGCTGTGGCCAGGAATCCTGTGTTTCATGCTCGCACGAAACACATTGAGATTCACTATCATTTTGTTCAGGAGAGACTCCAGGCAGGAGATATCAGTCTGATCTACTGTCCTACAGATCAGAATGTGGCAGACATCTTCACCAAGGCATTACCACGTCCGAAATTCGAAGCATTCCGCACTGCTTTGAATTTGTTTCCTTTTGGTGGATGATGTACAGTGATCACATATCACTCCAGGGGGGTTTGTTGGGTTAACCCATGGAGCATTGTATTTGTTAAATACTCCCAATAATATATCATATATTGAGGGGGGGTTGGCCCGTTCTGGCCCCAGTGCTGGTGTCCTTCTATTTCATTTTAATTTGCAGTTGTTGTTAAGTTGTCCATTTCAAATTGTGATATTAAGTTTTGCTATTACGCGTGTGGGTGTCCAACGGAGTATATTCCCACTTGACGGGATCGGTTTCATTGGTATCAGAGCACGGTTATTTCCCTCTTCTTAGTGGGGAAACGAACTGTGTATTGGACACCCCGCTTCTAGCACACCTATCACAATGGACAGCCAAGGCAACCCTTTGGAAGTGCCTAATTCGAGGGGCCCATCAAGTGCCTCGCGTGGTTCTGAGGCTCTACGAGGAAGGCACAAGCCCCTTGAGAGGGTAAATGATAGTGATTCAAAGGGACAACTGTCTCGAGGAAAGACAGTCATGCAAGAAGAAGAGCCTGATGCAATGAGGGCTGAAATGGAGCATATGAGAAAGCTTTTGCAGGCACAAGAGCAAGAGCTGAAATTTTTGCATGAAGATCCCCATGTGCAAAGTGCCATTGAAGCAAGGAAAGCCGATGCAATGGTAGATGTGACTTTTGAGTCCGTGGCACGGGAAGTGGGCAAGAAGCCAAGGGAGTTGGCACTTTCCTACCTCCTCCGCAAAGGTGATATCAAAGAGGGGGAAGATGGAGAGCTGAAATTCAGAAATCCACCTTGCTTGAAGCATGGAGATCCCGCCTCTCAAAGGTTGAGGTCATTTATGCAAAAGGAAGAGGTGATAGTCACCTCTCGTCATGCATCTTCTCCACAAGGCACAAAGCCTGACAGGTATATGTATGCTAGTGCTCATGGAGGGCATGATGGTCACATGCATTCAAGACATGTATCCCATGGTAGGGGTGACAGGTCTGCCACTAGAAGAGCTTTGCCTTATGAGTTGTCTCATGGAGAGACATTGCCTTATGCAGGAAAGTCGCATGCATCCGATTCTCAAGTTCGTGGAGCACATGCCACCGTGCTTCATGAAACTTCCATGATGGCCCATGAAGCCCATGCAGATAGGGCTGTCCCGTTGGATAAGGGGAAAAGGAAAAGAGAGGACCATGAGCCTCATGCCAAAAAGCTCAAGGAATTTAAAGCAGGTGACAAGTCTGTTAAGTTTGATGTTTTTGATGGAGAGCAAGATGCTTCCAAAGTGTTAGCATTTGTGGCACAGTTTGACATTGCTTTTAGCGATGAGGACTTCACTAAGAAGTCTAAAGTACGCCATGCTAGCATGTTTTTGAAAGGGACCGCTGCTCATTGGTGGATCACTGAAAAGATCACCAAGGATTCCATTTGCACCTGGAAGGAGTTTAAGGATAGATTTTATGCACAGTTCTTGCCACCAAATGCGGAGCAAACTCTCACCCAAAAGTGGGATAGACTTAAGCAAAGAGATAATGAAAGTGTGCAACGGAATGTCAACAAGTTTTGGAAAGTGTTGCTGGAGGTAACTCCTTTTATGCAAATCACTGAGGATGAAAGAAAGAGGAAGTTTCGCTCCGGATTGCAACCAGCTTATCGTTCAGGCATCGAATTGCACCCGAAACATACTTTGCAACAGCTCACAGCCTCTGCTCTTGCTATGGAGCAATTGGTGCTCAAAATTAAGTAGGATCAAGGCGGTTCAAAGGGGAAAGACAAGGCTGTCCCAAATCTGCAAAAAGGTGGACAGCCACCTAAAAAGAACTTCCGGGAGACCCACAAGGGGGGTAAAGTTGAAAATACCTCATCTAAAGATCAAGGCTCAAAGAAGAACAAATTTGGCTTGACCCCGGAGCAAAGAGAGCAATATGCCAAGGAGGGAAAATGTTTTTCTTGTGGTAGCAAAGAGCACATGTTTCGACAATGCCCTGACCGCAAACCAAAGCACGAGGACAAGCAGACCAAGGCTAATGTACATGTAGTTCCCGATGTGCAGGGAAACACAAATCATGATGCAAAAGAGCGGATGGTATGCAAGGCTTGGGGTCAAATCAAGGATCAGCCCGCCTTATTCATGTTTGATGACTATGCAACTGATAACTTCATCTCTATACAAACGGCAGCTACCTTGGATATTGAGGTTGAGAACATGGGATCTCAGATTGAAGCCGAAGCTGCCTTTGTTGGTAAAGAGGTGCAGGTTACCCCACTGACAGGAAAGTTGCGCATACATATCCAGGGCTACCTTGATAATGAACATTTCTTAGTTGCACCACTAAATGGATGTGATGTATTGTTGGGCAAGCCATGGCATCATAGGCTTGAGCCCCACAAAGAGTACAAGACCAACATGATTTCTATTATGCATAAAGGCCGCATGCATTTCATTGATGCTCGCAAAGAAGGGGATTCCATTCCACTTGTATCTCACATCCAAATTAATAAAGCAATGAAAAAGAGTCTTTTTGCGTACTTGGTTTTTGTTCTTGATAGCATTGTACCAAGTCATCAAAATGTGGATGCTATGACTTATGATAGGCTGAATTTTCTTCATGTATTCAACGACTGTTTTGTTGATGCATTGCCAGGTGAATTACCTCCCCAAAGGCCCGAGGATCATCGCATAGATATTGTGCCAGGTAGTTCTCCACCTAACAAACCTGCATACCGTGTGTGCCGCACAACAAGAAGAGATCATGACGCAGGTAAATGAGCTTTTAGAGAAAGGTTTGGTTCAGCCTAGTTCCTCACCTTATTGCTCTCCTGTACTTCTTGTTCAAAAGAAAGACGGCTCATTCCGCATGTGTGTGGACTATAGAGCTTTAAACAAGCTTACCATCAAGAACAGATTCCCAATTCCGCGTATTGATGACATTTTGGATAAGCTTGATGGTTCGGCTTGTTTCAGCCGACTTGATTTGAAGAGTGGTTATCACCAAATATGAGTGGTGCCACAAGATGTCCATAAAATTGCATTCAGGACAGTCTTTGGATTATATGAATTTTTGGTAATGCCTTTTGGTCTCACCAATGCTCCTGCCACGTTTAATCGTATGATGGATAGGATATTCCGACCCCATCGCAAATTTATAGGAATATTCTTTGATGATATCTTGGTTTTCTCCAAGAATGAGCTGGAACATAGAACTCATTTGGTCATAGTGTTCGAAGAGTTGCGGAAGCATAAACTTTTCATTAAAGCCAAGAAAAGTGAGTTCTTCCTTTCAGAGATACATTATCTTAGTCACGTTGTATCCAAAGATGGCGTAACAATGGATCCTGCAAAGATAAGAGACCGTTCGGAATTGGCCAGAATTGCAAAACGTACATCAAGTACGTAATTTTTTGGGATTATGTTCATATTATAGGCGTTTCATAAGGCATTTTGCTATGATAGCCACCCCTCTACATGATCTCACAAAGAAGAAAACCTCTTTCAAATGGACTTCAAAAGAACAGGATGCTTTCTTGCAGCTCAAGCATGCTATCATATGTGGACCCGTATTGATTGTTCCTGACTTGCAAAGATCATTCGTAGTAGAATGTGATGCTTGTGGCGATTGTATAGGGGCTGTCCTAAATCAAGAAGGGCATGCAGTTGCATACGAGAGCCGTCGTTTGCATGATGTTGAGCTTCATATGGATATCTATGAGAAAGAGCTCTTGGCTGTAATTCATGCCTTAAAGATATGGAAACATTATCTTCTTGGGGCTGAATTTGTAGTCAAGACAGATCATCAAAGCTTGAGATAATTTCTATCTTAAACAAAGCTTTTGGAGAAGCAGATGAGAATGGCAAACTTTCTTTCCATGTTTCATTGTCAGATTGTGCATACTCCAGGAAAGAAAAATGTGGTGGTAGATGCATTATCTAGGAGGCCTTATTTAGCTGCAGTCTCAGTGGCCTCTCATGGCGACTTATCTGCTATGCGAGATTTGTTTCAATTGGATGCTGATTTTTGTCATATTTGGACTGATTTGATGGCTGGTCATTCACATGTCTTTTCTGTTTTCAACGAGGGTTATCTTATGAAGGATAATTGCCTGTGTGGTGAAGGATTTGCGTCCAAAGGTTATGGAGGAATGTCACGCTCCACCTTATGCTGGTCATAGAGGTATCATGCCTACTACACGCATGATTGAGAGATTTCTTTTGGCCAAGCATGCGTAAAGACATTGACGTTTATGTACGTGCATGTATTACTTGCCAAAAGGTCAAATTTGAGAGGCAAAAACCTCCAGGTTTGCTTCAGCCATTGCCTATTCCCTCGCAACCTTGGGAAAGTATTACTATGGATTTTATTATGGACTTGCCTCGATCCCAGCACGGGAATGATGCTATTTGGACCATTGTGGATAGGTTTAGCAAGCAAGCTCATTTCTTGCCCATCAAGAAAACCATTAAAGTTGATCATATGGTAGAGCTTTTTCTTGCTAATATCTTTAAGCATCATGGTATGCCTAAATTCATTGTTGGGAATAGAGATCCCAGGACTACGAGCCTCTTTTGGAGGGCTTTATTTGATAATATGGGTACTAAACTTGAGTTTTCATCAGCTTATCATCCCCAAACGGATGGCCAAAGTGAAGCTGCAAATTCAGCCGTGTTGGATTTGTTGAAGTGTTACGTGGCAGATCAAAAGACTGCATGGGAAAAGTATCTTCCACTTGTTGAGTTCGCCTACAACAATACGATCCATGCCTCAACGGGAAAGGCTCCATTTGAGATTATTTATGGGAGAGTGGTATTGCCACCCATCCTTCGTACAAAGGATGAGATTTTTGCAGCTGATGAATAGGTTCGTGACTTGGAAGTAGCCTTTGCTCAGGTGCGTACAGTCATTGCAAGGTCACAAGATAAGCACAAAATGGCTGCTGACAAGCATAGAAGGGACATGCAAGTCAAAGAAGGTGATTGGGGTTTGCTGAAATTTGAGAAGGCTAGGCTTCGGAAGAGGCCAGGACGAGAAGGATCATATCCTGAGCTTTCTCCTTGCTATTATGGACCCTTCAAGGTGATTCAAAAGATCAATGAAGTGTCATACAGGCTTGCTTTACCTAGTCATTGGAAGATTCACAACACATTTCATGTGAGTCTTCATTCTGAGCGAGAGTCAAAGCCCGCTCATATGTACTAGGTTGAAAGTTACGAACAGTGAACCGAATGTTAGGATCCAATCCGCGAATGAATTGCTTCATCTTGGCGTGTGCAGATAACCCTAACTGTTGTGCTGTCACCAATTGGCCGACCATTTGGTCCATCTCCAGTTTTGTCTTGTTCACTTGAGGTCAGGCCGGTGTCTCATGTGAAGAGGCCAGTATTTTTGCTTAACATGGACGGGAGCCAGACTGGTGCCACCCGTGTGTTAGTAGGATGGTGTCGTATGGACGGGAGCCAGACTGGTGCCACCTGTGTATGACCTGGACTGTGTTCTATCCATGGGATTGTCACGCCATGGAAGAGCCAGTATTTGTGCCGTGTCTTGTCTATGGGACTGTCACTCCATAGGGAGGCTCGTGCCTGGAACTGTGTTTTACCTATGGGACTGTCACTCCATAGGAAGACTAGGATTTATGTTTTTATGTCGTGCCATTTTTGTGCCGACAGATGTTTTGTACTTGTTCCATGAACGGGAGATATGTCCATGATACTTTTTGCACATGCACTCATGTTTTGCATGTTTGCAAATGTTTTCGCATGACTTGTATTCTTGTGTTTGCTTGCTTGACGTGCCACTTACTGAGCGGGGACGCCTGCCAATGAGTCGTGAAGTTTGCTCTGTCTTCTGACGAGTTTTGTTGCATGTGAAAACAGGTGGTAAGTGTATTGCACTTGTTGGTGTAATAGTTTTAATTCTACACCTCCCTTTTCCTCTCCAGCAGGCGGCTGCCTACTCTGCATAGCGGCTGCTTCTCCTACACAGCAGGTGGCTGTGTCCTGACTGTGCTCCTCTACAGGCGGTTACACCTCCCCTCCATAGGCAGCTACAGGTGCCTTTGCACCTCCTAGGTGGCTACACCTTCTACACAGGCAGCTCCTCCTCCTCCTCCTCGACGGGTTGTTGCGCCCTGGTGTCCCTCTCAAGTAGCTGCTTACAAACACCTCGGGTATTCGTCTTCCATTTGCGAGCTACAAGTAAGTGAATTCAGATTTAAGTAAAGAACTTTGTTATAAATCTGATAAAGGATTCTATCTACGGCTAACACCCGTTCGGTGCTAGGTAGTCCAAGCTTTTGGAGAACCACGGTCCAAAGGTGCCGAGATCGGGAGAGCCAGGCGTTAGTACGGGAGCGCCTGTTTGTGCATGGTCCTGGAACACCAGTGGGGCGCTCTCCGCGGAGTCCAGTGAAGGCACAGGACTGTAGAGACTGGACCACTCAAGTGGTCGCTCTACTTCGAGCCTCTTGTTTGGTACTGTATTCATTTGTACATGGACATCATCTGGTTCATTGAACCCATGGAGCATTGTATTTGTTAAATACTCCCAATAATATATCATATATTGAGGGGGGGGTCGGCCCGTTCCAGCCCCAGTGTTGGTGTCCATCTATTTCATTTCAATTTGCAGTTGTTATTAAGTTGTCCATTTCAAATTGTGATATTAAGTTGTGCTATTATGCGTGTGGGTGTCCAACGAAGTCTACTCCCACTTGACGGGATCGGTTTCATGTGCTAAAGTGATAACCTTTCTAGAAAACTGAAGCACTGGGGATCCGTTTTGTTTGAGTCTATAGAACTCATGTGCCAGACCGGTCATGTATTGGGGCGGGAGGAATTTGGTCTTCAGGTCATGGACAAAGGTATCCCAGCTGAAAGCTGTGACACTTGTAGTCTGGTCTCTATAGAGATTAGACCAATGCTGCCACCAAGTGACTGCCTCACCAATGAGATGGGGAGCCGCTACGTGGACTCTATCCTGAGGATCTGTGATCCTAGCTAATGGAAAATGAGCAGTAAATTGATGAATAAACTGATTTATTGCTAAATGATCACACTTACCATCATACTTACTGAAATTAGGTTGACTTCGAATGACGGTAGTTGATGCTGCGGACTGCTGGCTGGTGGCACCTGAGATTGGGGATGCTGAAGAGAGGTGCTAGTATCTAAGATGAATGGCCTCCTTTTCCCTTTGGTGCCCGAGTAAAACATATGTTCTCGATCGAGCTCTCGTTGGTGCTCCCGAGCGGCGAGTTCAGCTTAACGCCGGTCTTCGTCGATCCTGCGTTGGGCTTCCTCATAGTCCCGTCTTTCTGCTTTTTCTTGTTGCTTTCTAGCTTCTGCTTCTGTTTTTTCTTCCCTCCTTTGGTCCTCGTCCTCTCTCCTTTGTTGTTCCATCTGAAAGAAGAGGGAGGTGTAGTCGGGTGCTGCTGGAGGCATAGGAGGGCGTGCTGCTATTGCCTCCAAGAGTTGGAGACGCTCCATGAGCAGATGGTTGTGAGCTCTAAGAAGAGCTATGGTGTCTGTGATAGATGGAAGAGCAAGGTCTCCTTCGGGGGAGATGTCTTCCGGCTGATGAGTACTCTCCTCTGTTTGGTCATGCCGGAACGCAATCTGACCATCCAAGGATGCCCTCACACTAGGATACGGTGTGTGTGTGTGGGTGTGTGTGTACAAGTTAAATCTGATACCAATGTAATATGCAGCGGAAGTCTTCGTATTGGAGGATCCTGTCACACAAATGCTTACACCGTCTTCTGTATCTTGAGTTTCGTGAGTTTAGCAATCCACTTTAATACTTCAAACTTTAGAGAGATATGAGAGAGAGATGAGAACTGTACACCGTATGGGGTCCCGAATTACCCACTGAAGGCCCCCCTATCCCATTACCGAGATAGTATTTGCTTTATTATCTTTAAAGAGATTGACGGTGTGACTGACGATAAGCCAAACGCAAGACCTCTGAAGACCAAGTGTTGGGCTGAACTGTGCACTGCTGTAGAAGTACCAAAGATGTCCAATCTCGAGCCTATGCACTCTTCCCAGTGGTATGAGGGAGGTATGCAAAGCTAGGGCTGAGAGATGGGCTGTTTGGGACTGTTCTAGACTGTATATTAATGCTTTAAATGAATGAGAATGCTGCGTTTTACCTTCACCTAGTGGCTGGAGCAAAACGATGAATGAATGAATGCTGAAAACTGTATGGATATGCAGAAAACGCAAGATGGACTGAAGGCTGAATGCTGAACTGCTACGTTTTACTGATGTAGATGGCTGAATGCTCATGCGTTTGAGGCGCCTAGGGCTGTAGGAGACAAACGCTGAAGAGAGATGGTTGAAACTGCAATCGCCTATGCTCCTGGGGCTGAGGATGGTAAACGCTTCATGGCTCTCTTGCTGAATATGATGAATGACTAAATGATTATGCAATGGCTCTATTTATATGGGTTGCATGAGCCAGTCGGCTGGCTACAGAGCTGGCCGACTGCTTATGTCCATAAATAATGCATAAATGATGTGAAAAATGCTGAAAATGATGGGAAAATCACCAGAAAAATACTAGATAAATCCTGGATGCTGTCTGAGGTTCCTGCAATGGTCTAGATGTTATGCATGAATGATGTGCAATATGCAGGATGCTTTCTGATGCAAACCCTAAGGTTTCTATTGACTGTATATGCATGAATGTGTCTCTTTAAGTGGGTTAAGGGACTTAGACTGACTGACTGACTGACTGACTATGGCTGAGAATGACCTATGTAGCTCGTGCCTGACTTATCCCGGACTGAGGATATACAATGGGGTCACGGTGTACGACAAATATCATTGTGAATGGAACTAATACTGTACAAATGTTGCAGTGTTGATGATGAGCCAGTTTG
The DNA here is from genome assembly GCF_041138505.1 of Cibotium barometz. Classification (NCBI taxonomy): domain Eukaryota; kingdom Viridiplantae; phylum Streptophyta; class Polypodiopsida; order Cyatheales; family Cibotiaceae; genus Cibotium; species Cibotium barometz. Next base: position 42,261,964 of record NC_141050.1, read on the forward strand.
TCACCATGCACTATAGTGCAGAGTGCATGTGACATTCATAGAACAATTTGATATTGCTTTTGTGGTGGAGACTTCACCGAGAAGTCAAATTCGTCATGTAAGCATGTTCTTGAAGAGCGTGGCTGTCCATTGGTGGATCACAGAAAAGCTCTCTAGCTATCTTGTCATTACTTGGGAAGACTTTCAAGAGAGGCTTTATGCACCGCGGCTCTCCTCCTCCTCTCCCCCCCCGCCCCCCCCCCCCCCCCCCAATCTTTTTCCGCATGCCACAACAGATATTCATGGTAGAGGTCAAGTGGAGGTGGTGCCCAATATAAATTTTTTTCTCATGTAAAAAGCTTCTTTCCGTATAATACTTCATTAGTGTTGGGTTTTTTTTCTTGCTCTTGGCATTAACTCCTTCAAAACATTCAGGTATGGGGATGACACTATCATTTGACGACTTTGGGGCTGCATTTGCTATGCCAAAGGAGCTTCTTGCTGGTGTCATGCTTCAATATACGGTATTTATCTTATTGGCTGTTGTTCTTTTTAGCAAGTATGGCCACTGAAAAAAGGAAAATAACTCTTTACCAAGATCATATCTATAAAGCAGTGTGAACTGTTCATGCTTTGGTCATTCAGGCTTCACCCACTCATTTGCTTCTAGAATTGTCTGTATCATAGTGGCATAAAATACTTGTACTTAAACCTTTATTCTGCACACTATGTAGAGCATTATATGGAAAGTTCAGTGCCATATGTCAAAACTTCTGAGTTCATAGATCATAGCATCTGAATTTCATGCTTCATCTTGATTAATCAATGGGCAATTGAGATGTAACCTGCGTTCATGAGCTTAAGCTGTCTTTTGTAAAAAGGATAGTTTGCATGCACGTACACGTGTGCACATTATATGTAGCAAATGATAGCATACTTGTCACAAATTCTTGATCAAAACTTTCATAAACTTCTATGGTTTGTGTATGCAGCATAATTAATGTCGTAAACCACTATGGTTTTGATTTTGTCCTCGCTACGTGGCCAGTGTGCTGAATGTTCACATTGATGCTATCATGCTGCTGCTTTGCTTGTTCCATCCACACAACTTCTGAAGCTGTCTTATCGCACTTAATTCTTGATCAAAACTTTCATAAACTTCTATGGTTTGTGTATGCAGCATAATTAATGTCCTCAACCACTATGGTTTTGATTTGGTCCTCACTACCTGGCCAGCTTGCTGAATGTTTACATTGATGCTATCATGCTGCTGCTTTGCTTGTTCCATCCACAGAATTTCGGAAGTTGTCTTATCGCACTTAATTCTTGATCAAAACTTTCATAAACTTCTATGGTTTGTGTATGCAGCATAATTAATGTCTTCAACCACTATGGTTTTGATTTTGTCCTCACTACCTGGCCAGCTTGCTGAATGTTTACATTGATGCTATCATGCTGCTGCTTTGCTGGTTCCATCCACAGAATTTCTGAAGTCTTATTTGGCCATGAAATGCCAAGTGGACAGTTGACATGCCTTTGAGGTTTGCTGCCAAGTTGATGTAGATGCCGTTCCAGCTGGTCTCTACCAAAAGCCTTTGTGAAGATATCTACAAAGTTCTTTGGTGTCAGGTAGTAAACCATCCCGTGCACGAAGGGTGATGCACCTCAATGTGCTTTTTTGAAAGTGTGGTTTCCAGTTCACTGTGCCCTTATGACCCCTAGAATTCTACTTTTAAATAATCCGCCACTCTTTGGCAGATGTGAAGCTTGTGGATTGAAGTGTCCATAAAGCTTCACATATGATGAAACTTAGAATCTTAGCGGTGTTGCAACCGTCATTTTCAACCGGTTCTTTTGGGTTACACTAGCAAAGGAAGTGAGCTCCTGTGAGCAATGCATTCTTGTATCAACCTAGCTGTATGGATTAACTGTGCCTCCTCATGAGAGGGGTGCCCTGCTACACCCTCCGTGTGAGTTTTCCGGCTACTTCACCTGGGTGGCTTATACAGGCACCACATCATCAACATGTGGCTGAATTTGCTCTGTTCGGCCTCCATGTGCTGCCCTTGATCAGCCCATGCTGCTGGATTTGTTTTGAGCTTGTCATATCCTTTCGGGGGCTGGTCGTGCTGATTTAGGGCTGTTCCGGGCATCCATAGTGCCTGTGGGCCGCACTCATGACCAGTCCTTTGATGTTCACATGAGAGAAATTCATCCACGCCTCTGCTGCTACTTGGTTTTGTGCCCGAGAGTGAGACCAGTGACGTGCGTGGACCCGGAACACCGGTTTCAAGATTGCTTCACTCCAATGATAATTGGGGAGTTGCCGGGAAAGCTCTACATTGACTGAATTATCACTGGCAACATTGTTTGGTATTTGTATTCATCTTTTATTTATGGCAAATCTGGCAAGCATAGCCCATGGATCATTTTGCAAATAAAATACTCCAATAATGTACTTGGTATTGAGGGGGGGGGGTGGGGGTCGGCCCGGGTTCCGGCCCTAGTGTGGTGTCTTTGAGCATATTTTATTTTTCAGCGTTGTCTATGTTTTGTGTTGTTTCCATTTCATATAAGTGATTGCTATTGACAAGATGGTGCAAAATTCGCGCTCACACCCAAGGGGGTGAATTACATTGGTGTCAAAGGATGGTTGTTTGCCTCTCCTCCGTGGGTAAACGATCTTATGGGCTTGGACACCGCGTAAATAGCAGACTTGACATTATGGACAGCCAAACAAAGTGTGAAGAAGTGTCCCAATTCTAGAGGGTACTCTCTTGCTACTCATGCTTCGGATGCATTTCATGGCAGGTATGTTGCAAGCACTCAGGAACCCAATATGGTTTTGGCGGGACATCCGTCCCCTGGCAAGAAGAGGAGCCCAATCCATTGAGAGACATGCCTATGCCAAAGAAGGTGGACAGCCAAGTGGTCACGCTTATGGAGGGCGTGCATCCCAGGACATGGTACATTGCCTATTGAATTGGCTCATGGAGAGACCACACATGGGCTGAGATTTTCCCCGTATATACAGGTGATGCACATGATGACAATATGCATGCAGGTAGGCCACTGTTGCCAAGGCCACCAACTCGGAGAGCACATGCCCTGTGTCTCGAGTTGCATCTGAGCCCCATGTAGCAAGGGCTGCCCCGTTGGACAAGGGGAAGAGAAAGCATGATGATGATGGGGACCATGCCAAGAAGCTTAAGGAAATCAAGGTAGGTGACAAGTCAGTCCAGTTTGAGTCATACCACGGGGAGTATGCATATATCAAAAGGAGCATGACTCGGTACAAGCATATATATCAAAAACTAGAAGATCCTCTTGGAGGTATTATTGTATATGCATATTAGTGATCAAGAAAAGAAAAGCAAGTTTGAGTCCGGCTTGCATCCCGCTTATCAATCGAGTTGGAACTTCATCCAAATCAAACTTTGCAACAGCTCATAACCTCTACTCTTGCCACCGAGCAACTAGAATAAGGATGGGCACATTAATAAGGACAATAAGAGGGCTGTCCAAAACCTGCAAAAAGGTGGATAGCCACCTAAATGGGTCTCAAAAGAGGCCAAACATGAGGGAAAATCTGGGAATACCCTCACCAAAGACAACTCCGACAAAAGGCATAAGTTTGGACTCACACCAGAGCGAAGGGATCAATATGTGAAGGAAGGGAAGTGCTTTTGCATGTAGGAGCAAAGACCATGTGTTGAGAGAATGTCCTCAATGAAAGAAGAATGAAAGCAACAAGCAACCCAAGGTGAACATTTATATAGTTCTTGATGTAGGGAATACTAGTCGTGAAGGCAATGAAAGAGTGGTATGTAAAGCTTGGGGGCAAATCAAGGATCAGCTTGCCCTCTTTATGTTTGATGATTGTGCCATGGATAACTTCAACAACTTCTCCTTTGGGCATTGATGTAGGGGACTTGGGACCCCAAATTGAGGCGGAAACCGCCTTTTTGGGCAAAGAGGTGGAGGTTACGCCTATCATAGGCAAGCTCCATGTGCATATTCAACGATATCTAGACCATGATAATTTTTTGGTTGCACCATTGAATGGAGTTGATGTATTGCTTGGCAAGTCATGTCACCACTATCTTGATTTCCACAAGGATTGCAAGACGAATTTTTTTAATGCATAAAGGCTGCATGCATGTTATTGATGCTGGCAAGAAGGGAGACTCTTCCCATTGTATCTCACATACTGATTAATAAAGCAATGAAAAATGGTATTTTTGCATATTTGGTTTTTGTTCGTGATAATGTTTAACATAGTGATGTGCATGTGGATACTCTCACTCAAGAAGCTTAAATTTTCTTGCTCAATTTAAAGATAGCTTTGCAGACACAATGCTAAAGGAGATACCACCTCAAAGGCCCGACGATCATCGCATTGACTTGGTCCTAAGTTTCTCCACCTAATAGACCCGCCTACTGCGTGAGTGCCTGTTTTGCAACAAGAGGAGATTATGAAGAAGGTAATGAGCTTTTGGAGAAAGGTTTAATTTAGCCAAGCTCCTCACCATTTTGCTCTCCTATACTTCTTGTTCAAAAGAAGGACAGGCATGTCACTCTGCATGTGTGTGGACTAACCGAGCATTGAACAAGCTCACCATCAAGAATTGCTTTCCGATTCCGTGTAGCTTGATGGTACGGCGTGCTTTAGCTGCATTGGTTTGAAGAGTGGGTATCACCTGATGCATGTGGTACTGCAAGATCTTCATTAGACGGCACTCCGGGCAACTTTCAGGCTTTATGAGTACTTAATTATGCCGTTCGGTCACATGAATATAGAATGATGGATCACATTTTCTGCGAGCATTGAAAATTCATAGGTGTTCTTTGATGATATCATAGTGTTCTCCAAGAATGAGGAGGAACATCAAGCTCGTTTGGCCATAGGTTTTAGAGGGCTTCACAAGCATAAGCTCTTTATAAACGGTAAAAAGAGTGAGTTCTTCGTTCGGAAATACACCGTTTGGGACACATTGCATCCAAGGATGGTGTCAAGGATGGTGTAAGGATGGATCTCGCAAAACTTGATGCCCTTTACAATTGGCTAGAGTTGACATCCATACATGAAGTATGAAGCTTTCTTGGCTTATGCTCGTACTGTCATTGCTTCATAAGGCATTTTGCTTGGATTGCCTTGCCATTACATGAGCTTACCAAGGTCCAACAAGCAAGTAATGTTCAAATGGATAGTGGATGAGAGAGAGATATTCCTTTGACTCAAGGAAAGAGTCGTAAGTGGGCCGGTGTAGGCGTTACCTTGTGAAATTTAAAAATTACCTCCCTATTGATGCAAAATGGTTTGATGAAGAGACGCTTTTCAGTTGAGGACAAATGTTTAGAAGCTGGGGACATGTCACCATTTGGCCACCTAAATGGTTCTCGCCAATTTCTTGTGCCACGTTTGTGGGCAGTGTGTGGGTCCGAGTGTCCGGGATCCCAGTTCTTCGTGCCCGTTTGTGGCCAGTGTGGATCTAAGTGCCCGGGATCCCAATTCCGCGCTTTTCGATGTGCTAGACTTGTGCCCGGAAATGCTGGTGTTGTACTTGTTCCATGATTGGGAGATTTGTTCATAGCAAAGTGCACATGCACACATGTTTGCATGTTTGAAACTGTTTTCACGTGAACTGCTTGCTATGAATGTCCAGTTCATGGGCTTGGGACGCTTACCCGTGAACTGTGTGAATGTCTTGGATTTTGATGTGTTTTGTGGCATGTGAACAAGTGGTAAGTGCACCCTAAACCTTTATTTTAATCTATTAAAATGCTTTGTAAGGTTTGTAACCCTTGCATATTCACACTCATTAAAAATTGAGTGGACAACTTATTAATGCACATCTCATTCTTCTCCATCTACAAGCAAAATCATCATCTTCCTACACATGAGCTCCCCATTGTTTTTGCTCATATTTCTGTGATCCTTATCAAAAGGGTGCCCTGCTACACCCCCCCACGTTAGTTTTCGAGGTACTTCACCTGGGCGGCCCATACGGGTGCCACAACATCAATAGGCAGCTGAATTTGTTGCTGTTGGGTCTCCGTGTGCTGCCCCTGATCAGCCCATGCTGCTGGACGGCCTGTTTTGAGCTGGTCAAATCCTTACGGGGGCTGATTTAGGGCTGTTCCGGGCATCCATAGTGCCAATTTGTGCCTGTGAGCAGCGCCTGTGACCAATCTATTGATGTTTACGCGATAGAAATTCATCTACGACTCCGATGTTGCTTGGTTTTGTGCCCGGGAGTGACCACCGGTGCCAGTTCTTCGTTTTCACTATTCCCATCAATCGAGGTGCTAGTACGAGCACACCAATGGCGCATGGAACAACACCGGTTTTGAGATTGCTTCACTCTAGTGATAGGTGAGGGGTTGCTGGGAAATCTCTACATTGATGGAATCATCACCGGCAACATTGTTTGGTATTTGTATTCATCTTTTATTTATGGCAAATCTGGCAAGCATAGCGAGTGGAACATTGTACAAATAAAATATTCCAATAATATACTTGGTATTGAGGGGGTTTGGCCCGGTTTCCGGCCCCAATGTGGTATCTTTGAGCATATTTTATTTTTTAACTTTGTCTACGTTGTGCTGTTTACATTTCATAAAGTGTTTAAGTGATTGTTATTTACGAGACGATACACAATACATGCTCACACCCAATGGGATGAATTACTTTACTGGCCCACAAGAGCCTCGTAGTTGGCACTTGGCTGCCGAGATGCGGTTGGTGTGACGTCCCCAAGGAGAGCGAGCGGCACTGCCTTTGGGATTGCCCCAAGGTCTAGTAGGTATAGCAATGCATCCTTTGACTCTTCACATTTGATTTGAGTGCCGCACGTGGGGTGTAGTCGTCTGGATAGCAGAGGCAAGCCATCGTCCGGGTGCTGCCGGTGTGGTGCCCATCGAGGAGAGCCAATGGTATTGCCTTTTGGATTGCCCCAAGGCCCAACAAGTATGGCAGCGCATCCTTTGAGTCTTCACTTTTGATCCGAACGCCGCAGGTGGGGTGCAGACACCTGGATAGAGGAGGCAAGCCAGGCCCTATTTTATGAGGATGACGGGAGTGGCTTAGCACTGATTCTCACCCAGCTCCACATCTCCGTTGTTACAGTGGCCACTGCCCCAGTTTGACTATGGGTTCTGCCCAGGAGGGGCACCAGCCAGAGATGGGAGCTCATTAGCAGCTTAGCAGCTTGGCACATCTGGTGTGCTCGCTATTAATGGAATGACTACCCCACCTGTGGAGACCATCCAAGCCATATGAGTGGATCCTCACACATTGAGAGGGCGCTTCAAGCGCTTGAACGACTGGCGAGTGGGAGCACATTCAGCAGAGGCAAGAGGCGTTCCTTCATGCTTGGACCCTCGGACCCTTCCTTTCCAGAAAGGACAGAGGAGTTTCCTGGCATTTTAGGCCCCCGTCTGGCTTTCCCCCCTGCCCCTCTGATGTAACCTCCCTCTGAGAGCGGCCAGCCGTGGAGGGAGGTGCCCCTTTCATGTTTTTTGTATATATTGACTACATTTTTGTGGTGTCTGTACTCTGCCACTTCGGCAGGCCTTTTTTAAACTAATGAAAGGATCTTCTCTTGGCTTATTGAGTTCAACAATACTTTGCTTAGATTTTTGATAGGTTTTACTCTTGTGCCTTCCCTCCACATAGAGGATGCATAATATCCTTCACATGTTAAAGAACTGAGTTTTGGGATTCTGCAAAGGTTTATTAACATGACTATAGTCTGCCCAGCAATGACCATATGCCTTCTATAGATAGCCAGAAAGAAGGCTGGTTTCATCCTTTCAAATTTACTTTTTATGGGGAGAATAATTCTAGACCATATGGAGTATTTACTCTCCTCTAAAGTTTTTGTCAAGTCCTTTTTTATAGCAATGTGGTTAGATGGGAAAATGATAATGCTGTAAGGGTGCATCTTATGCAGATCCTGCTTAACGTGCTTTTGAGGGCTCATTTCTGTTTCCTTTTCTATGAATCAGCCGCTCTAAATGGTTCATTCTTGTTCCCCACAATGATAGGATTTGTTTTTCTTACCAGTTCTGGTTGTCCTTGGTTCAGAATACTGAGTTGTTGGATTCTTGCATGGCAAAAAAATGATGTTTTGAAAAGCTTTAATGTGGACGTGTTTGCTATCTCTTTCCCTAATCTCTCTATTGAAATAATATAGTACTTTCTTTTCATGTCTCCTTAAATAGGTGATGCCAAGTGCAGGTGCATTCATCAGCCATTTTTTTCAGCTGCCACCTTACTATGCTGCTGGATTGGTTTTGGTTGCATGTTGTCCTGGAGGTTCTCTCTCTCTCTCTCTCTCTCTCTGTCTCTCTCTCTGCACCTCGACTTTCCCCCTTTATGCATCTCTGAATGTGGATTCATCAGAACATAAAACTGTCCTTCACAGTTGCACAAAAGCGAGCAGTAATTTTTGTTCAAGATGTTTGTGGAAGAGATTTATCTCTTAGTCTACAGCAAGATCTCTGAAGGCTAATTTGTGCCGGCAATTGAGCAGTAGGCACGTTGCCAAGTGTTTCGCCACTCATCATCAACCTCAAATTATGTTTCTCAAGACCTCTCTTCTAGCTTGTGAATATCTAATGATGAAAAAATTCACTCTATAGTATAAAGTTATGCAATGCAGTATAGAATGCATGGCACAATTTTTTTTTTGATGGCATTTTGGAATTTACAGCTTCTTTGTCTCCTGCCCTCACACTTCCTGCTATGTCTCGGATGGACTGTTTAAAATATGGAAGAGAATCATTTGAATTGCTTGAGGTCTTCATGTTAGTGTGTATGCAAAGTAGTCAATTGAAGGTTTGGAAGTATGTTATGGGTTTTTTTTTTCAAGTATGCTGCTTTTGCTAAATGATCAAAACAAGAAACATGAAATGAATCCATATACGGACAAGGTGGTAGCTTGGACAAGTTAGCCCTGCAAACAAAAAATACATCACAGAAAGCATAATTTGAAAGTTTTTTTTTGAACCTGTTAGTTTTGACAGCAAAAACTAGCCTCGCTTGAAACTCATAAGCTACAAAAGATCATCACGCTCTTACCTACAAATCAGAAGAAAATAATTACAAGCAATGTGCAAAGTAGTCAATTGAAGGGAAGGAAGTATGTTATGGGCTTTTTTGTCAACAAGTCTGCTGTTTTTGCTAAATGATCAAAACCAGAAACCTGAAATGATTCCATATATGGACAAGGTGGTAGCTCGCTTGCATCCAGACAAGTTAATCCTGGAGACAAAAATACAGCACAAAAATCTAAAAGTTCTATTTTTATCTGTTAGTTTTGACAACAAAAACTTGCCTTTCTTGAAACTCATAAGCTGCAAAAGATCAATCATGCTTTCACCTACAAATTACAGGAAAATAAATACAAGCAATGTGCATGCCATGAAAATATTCTTACTTTGACATCAAAAACAAAGAGAAGACTCATTGACTGACTTGACTGCTTGAAGAGCTCCTCCTAGACCTGCACACTGTCCCATTTTATAAAACATTGTTTTACTAGTCTGATTCTCACTGTGGCAATGAGCGTCTCTTGCACTCACTAGAGATGCGAGCATGATTTTTTTTCCGGGAAAGAGATCGTTCTATTATTTGAAAAATAGCAGCCTGAGGGGTAGATCTACATGCTCAGAACCCTCAAAGGAGACAAAAAACAAATGGAGGAGGGGTGTTTCCCTCCACGGCTGCCTGCTTTCAGAGGGAAACTTCCTCATGCAAAAGGAGGAGGGGGGGAAGAGCCAAATCAGCGGCTTGTATTGCGAAGTAATCTCGCTAACCCGATCGGTGAGAAAGCGACCCATGCACCATGTGCACAGGAAGGCCTCTCGCTGTCTATGCATGTGATCCGACCTGCCCTAAAGCTTCCCCGACAGACTGCAGAGGGTATGAATGATGTCGGTCCAAATGGAGCGGATGGACTCAGCTCGAGGGGTGAGACTACCCTCGATGGCCTCACTACGGGCCTGTCAAATATGGCATGCAGCTATGCTGCTGATTATCTCCCATCTCATGTTGGTGCACGCAGACCAAGGCTCTGCTGATCTGTCGAGGGTGGGAACTGTTTCAATCCTACATTGGGAGGGTTTGAGGGCCTGCCCACCTATTGTCTCCTTGTAGAAAAGAGCGGGGCCGGCATCAAGTCACCCAGGCTACTGCCCCCCCAAGTGATATTATGCATCGCAGACCGCACCTTCGTGTACCGGTGAAGCATCCTCGCCAAACTTGTTGCGCTTTGGGATAGCCCCAAAGGCAGTGCTGCTGCGACTCTTTGGGGCGGCTGCATCGCATGCACTGTGCCGGTCGTCCTCCAATAGCCAACGAGGTTGCCGTGGGCGAACTGCTAGAGGAAGAGTGTGACCTTCCTAGTCTGATAACTGTTCCACAGCCGCTTCCAAAAACCTTGGAGGAAGTGGGAAGAGATGCCCTAGGATGCCCAATGGTCTGCTGCTGTGTGGGTGTCATCAGTCTCATGAATTTGGATCTTGCGAGTAACAAAAAAAGGGGGTGATCGGGCTCTCCAGGCTGAATGGGTCCTACCACTCCCACTCTCCTGTATCCCACTGGACGTGAGTCAGAGGTCGGCTCTCCTAGAGCCATAGGAGGGTCTATGTGCCACTGATGATCATGAAAAGCCAAGAATCTTCACCCGCTGAAGACATACACCACTGTAGTTCTCTGTGAAAGAGAGGGTTAGCCAGTCGTGGGGACCAATTAAGGAAATGAGTGTGGGCTCCCCATCAGAACCAAGGACTGCTAGAGGGAAATCATGGCAAGTGAAAGTGCCAAGCATCTCCAGAGGGGAAGGGTCCTGGAGGGGGGGTCCACCAATCGCCCGGGGGGAGGGGGTGGGGATGGCTGAGTTGATGATGAGGGTAATCTGATCGCAGCCTCAGATCCATGCGAGGCGTCTGTCCTGTGTCTCTAGGGGGAGCCTCCCAAAGCTGGCCCACTTTCCTAGAGCGACTGGCCGGAACGAGTGTGGAGGGGCCTTGGTGCAATGTGAGAACGAGTGTCTAAGGGGTGACCACTGGGCATCTTGAACAGGGGGTTCCAAATCAAGGGCTGGTGAAGTCTCTCCTCATCAGAGGTCGGGGGTAACTAGGTGAGGGCTGGCTTGAGGTGGCCCCAAGCTCTGATCAAATTTGTAGCGAAGCGGTCCTCGAAGGAGTCGTCGAGGCCGCATGCTCGGGCCTCCACAAAGATCCACCGTACAGTGGGGGTTGAGGGTCTACTGATTCAGTGTGCGGCTCAAGATCTGAGCGAGGAGGAAAGCCCTTGAGGGCTCACTCCTTGGCTGAAGGGTTTGAACGACCAACTTGCCCAGGAGGGCTCTCCTTTGAATAGCTGGATCAATGATGCCCAACCCACCACGATGACGGGGCTTGAATAATAACTGAAGGGACTGCCACTGAAGCCAAAGATTCTCCACTGATGCAAACGGCAACTGTGAAGACTTTCCCTCAAAGGGCTGGCTAAAAACTTCCTCTATTCGTACCGGTGGCCCGATGCAATGAAGCACCCTGGGTGTGTGCTCGAACCAGTGCATGAACGTTCGCATGCAAAGATGGTTTTAAACCACCCACAAATTTCTCAACCTGCTCCAACTGTCGTTAGACGGTCCTTGGGAGCATGAACAAAAGCTTCCAGAAACGAGCGAGATAGTGGGTTATCGATTCGTGGGCGGCTCTCTGTAAGAGCGATCCAACATCTCTAAGCTCCATATCTAGGTCCGCCGTAGCTGATCCTTGTCTGAAGGTAGAGTGTCCCATTTCTCCTCTATCTGTGTGCCAATCCCGGTGTTGTAAACCACACTCTCAGCACTCTGTTGTCGCTCAGGCCGCCAGGGTCCTCAAGGTGGAGGAGGACAGAGACATGGTCAACCGTCAGATAACATGGTGCCTGCAATGATGCCTGTCATACCCCCCTGCTGCACGCGCACTAAAATTTGTCAATGGGAGAGAGGTTCAGTTCGTACATCTTCTTGTCTGACCTAGAAAAACGAAGGCTCCCGTGCAGGCATCCAAACTCTGGTATGTGCCAGGGATCTTGTCCTCTTATGGTGAGAATCAACTCCTCCTAGGAGCACTCAGCCCTTGAGATAGTGTCCAACCCCCCTCCTTGTCTGTCTGCAGCATCCTCTAGCATGTTAAAGTCCCCTCCCATGCACCAAAAATCCACCAGAGGGAGCTCCTGCCACACCTGTATCTAGAAATCCGTCCGCCCCAAGACGCCCTGTTTGGGGGCATAAATATTGAAGAGGCCCAACCGGTCCTCCCCAATCCTGATGATCACCACTGAGCTCTCCCTGAACCATGGTGCGTGAGTCCAAAACTGAAGGGAGCAATTGGTCACTAACTGAGAAGCAAACACCCCTCTGGTTCCCCTCTAGACCAAAAGCGGGTGACCCAAGACACTGGATGTGGCTCGGCAATATCTTGCATCTCCAGGTACCTCCCTGTTGAAAAATGGTGCTTTGCAGGAGCAGAATATCCACTGAGCCCTCACCACAGCATAGTCACTAGAAACGAGAAACGGGAATGGAAACGTTCGAGAAATGGAAATGGGGAAACGGGTTTTTAGGGGTGGAAATGGCCGTTTCCTGTGACAGTATCACCTGGGAAATGAGAAAAGGCCATGGAAACGGATAGGGTCCTGAAATGCGTTTCTAGGGTCTGAAACGGCCGTTTCTTGTGACTATGCACCACAGTCTCTCTGAATCTCTTGGAGGACCCCTTTCTTGGCACGGAAGTGGGGCCCGTCCATCCCATGAATGTTCCAAGAGTCAATCCACATAATCATGCATGACACGAGTGAGACCTGTTTGATGCACCCTCTCCACGGGGGGTTTTGGAAGTCAGTTTGGAAGGAGAGTAGTCACAAAATCTGTGTGTGGCCGAATGTGAGCCAGGTGATCACTGATCCTACCCTCAATTAAGGCCCCACTCTGCTCTAGCCCTGCTGTGGGCATACGCCGGGCTCCATCCGTTGCAATGAAGATAGCGGTATGCCGGTGTCAGAGGGACTGTTGCTACCACATGTAAGAACATGAACAAGACCACCTCCGAGCTCGAAGAGGCCCGAGCTCTGTCCTGCTTCCAGAGGCATGACTCTCCGAGTTCCATGCGAGCCTGCCAGAATTGTGTGACTATATCAAAACGAGCCGCTGATCCCCGTCTCACAAATGTCAGAGAGAGGGCAACTGAAAGTGGATGGTCGAGGATGCCGTCTCACAGTCCCACTCGTTGCTCGGGGCAAGGCTGAGCGGGAACGAAAATATCACCGTGCCACTCTTTGGGATGGCTGCTAGGGAGTGATGGAAAATCACGCTGACTAAGAGGGGAGCCACCATCTCCGAGAACTCACTTGCCTCCACTGAGAGGCACCTGAAGAGGCTGTAACCTAGCGGGGCAGGCCTCCATGATCAAGGGAGGCTGCCAGGGGACTCTGGAGGAAGGGCAGCCACTTATGGGATGTTGCAATCGTCATGTCCACAAGAGCACAGAAATGGTGAATCAAACTGTGAGCCGAACTGGACTGCTAGCTCCGAGAGGGATTAGGAGTGGCCAGGGGGGCGGCAGACATGGAGGGGGGAGGCGTTGGAGGAGGGGGAGAGCACAAAGGAAACAAGGGGGGCGGGGGGGTATCACAACAGGACTAGGGGAATAAAGGGGGCTGCCGGGGGCTGGGTGCCGCCCGCCGGGGGGGGGGGGGGGGGTGCGGGCACGTGCACCAGAAACTCGGGAATTGAAGGCCGAGAGCTTGAACTAGCACCTCCTAGGAGTGGCCCACCTCCTCATCCGGAGATAGATGCTCATAAGAGTTACCAATAGGCACCGTTACCTGGAGGCCCTCACCTGCCTGATGCTTTAGCTGACGGTGCTCATGTTGGGGCTGGTGGTGGTGTCTGTGGGGCCGACGTGCCTGTTGCCACTGGCCAGCATCCTCACCCAGTGTTGTGGAGTCGGGCTCAGTGACTGCCCTCTCTCCGGGCATCTGTCTACGCACGAAACACTGTCGAGGAGTCTTGAATACTTAGCCCACTGTGGCCCTCTTGTAGGCTGGGAAGTGTGATAACCTACGGGAGAGCCTCCAGAGAGGCTACGCAAACTCTGATGAACGAAATCCTAGCTGCCCTGGCTACCACCAAGGCAACAGTCTGGGGGGACTCCATTACCTACCCGAACATCTGTTTAATTGAATGGAGGAGAGGGTTATACTCCTTTTTGAGGCCGAGGAAGCAAACCGTAATTGGGAAGCCAGAAACACCTGCAAGGGGGTCGGATGCGGAGTCGAAGCCATTGTGCCATCTAGCGAAAAATTGCTTGAGCGCCCCAAAATGCTATGGTGCCATAGTCACAAGAAACATTTCAAGGTTTTGAAGGTCTTTTTCGAAAGGTTTCATTGTTCACTAAAAGAACCGCAAGTTTTGTAAAATAAAATTAAAAGTAAATAGATATACACACATAGATAGATAGATAGATAGATAGATGACACCATATTCTAGGGGCTTCTAAAAGATATATATATATATATATATATATATATATATATATATATATATATATATATATATATATATATATATATATATATATATATATATATATATATATATCTTTTAGAAGCCCCTAGAATATGGTGTCATCTCACACATTCTAGGTATTTTCATTTTTGTAGCGCGGCGACTCGCGAGGCATTGTACAATTTGGGATTGTAATTATGGGATTAAGGAGGTGAAGAAGGTAGGGAACTGGGATGAGGAAGAAAAGTGACGGAGAAGAAGAGGTGAAAAAAAGAGAGGAGGAGGTGAAGACTAAGACTAAGAAAAAGGGGAGAAGGACAAGAAGTGGAAGAAGGGAGGAAGGAGAAGAAGAGGGGAAAAAAGGAGAAGGAAGGAGAGGAAGAGGAGGAGAAGGAGAGGGCCCATGGGCACTCAAGTTGCTTCTACAGAAGGATCTACTCAAGGGGGGGGGGGGGGGGATATTATTCTTTTTTTTTTGAAATGTCATTGGCCAGCAAGTTTCGAGTTTTTTTTGGAAACATTTCGCTTTGAAACATTTCAAAATGACAAAATGTGCTTTTTTTCTTTACTAGCATCACTTGATCTACCGTTGTGGGTGAGTCGAACTCTATCTGGGAGTAGCCAAGTCCAAGAAAATGGATATTAGTGATTTTGTTCGCTTGCCAATTGGGGCTGCCTGGAGCAAATCCCAAATTTGTTCGCATGTGGGACTACTCTCTACGATCTTGCAAACTAGGGAAGAGCCCGCAAGGGAGGCAACAATAGAAGCTAAGAGCTGGAGGTCTGCTTCAGAAAAATGGCAAGAGGTGGTGGCCTCAATCGGGGATGACGGAGCGGTTGCCATGGAGTCCTCCTGTAAGGGTAGAGACTGGAGAAGCCGACCCTTGCCGAAAGGAAAAGCACCTCGAGCACAACACCTGAGTAGAGAAGATGCAGGAGAGAGGGGGGTGACGGATGGAGGAGAAAGCTAGGGCATGGAGGGAAGGAAGAGCACCGGATGATAGCTTGAAGAGGGGAGGAAGGGCGACGGATGGAGCGCGTGAAGGAGGTGGCGGGTTCAAAGGGGTGCACATGCGGAGGGAGAGGGGGTGTCGAGCAGGGAGTCCGGTAGCACAAGGGGAGGCAGGGGTAGTAGTGCGGAGGAAGGTGGTTTGGGAGGGGGGGTGAATGGTGCAAAGGAGGGGCTGGGGGTGGCACATGGAATGATGGACTGCACGAGTGAAGAATGGTGAGCAGTGCAGGAGAGGGGACGGAAGCGGAACAAGTAGAGAGGAGGTGGAGGAGAAGAAGGGGGAGGCAGAAGGAAGAGCTACGACTATGGTGAGGAGAGGCACACCTGGGATTAGGGGAAGGCCACAGATAGGCTACAGGTGGCTAGGGTTCATTATTATTAGTGATAATCCATGGTTATTGGCTATTTATAGCTGGATTGTTATTTATAGGGGCAGTAGTTACTATATAAGTGACATATGGGTTATTGTGATTCATTTAGTCATAGAGTTTGACTGATGGTTTGTGCTTGGACCAGACTCCTACCATGGACATGGCGGTTCACAAGTGGTCTTGCTGAAGGTCCCTGGGGACAGGCTTTGGTGGTAAGAGACGCTAGGGCCAACTAGCTTAGCCTGTGGGGAGTGGAACCCTAGCCCGTAGCTCGGGGGAGATTCTTAATGGAATCTACGGGTGGGAGGTGGGTATGCCTGCACCCTTCTATAAGTTCTAAGCTTGTGTGTTTAGCTTGTGTATCAGGTGGTTCTATGGGGCTTTACAGTTGGTATCCCTAATCAGGTAGCACACTTAGGAGAAAAGTTGTATGCGGTGATACACGCATTGAAAATTTGGAGACTATCTATATGGATCCAAATTTGTTGTCTTGATTGACCATTAGATATTTGTGATAGACTTGAGTTAAGAGGAGGAAGGCACGGTGGGCAGAAGTATAGGAAGGGTAGTTTGAACTGGGTTAGAGATGCTTTGAGTTGGATTGCAAAGGTGAATCTTTTGAGTTTCACCAAGGTTAGTGCTGACTTGTATGATTCCCTGAGAGGGTTGTGTTGGATTGATGGGCATTTCAGTCGATATCGGCAAAAGGTTCTGGCAGGAAGCAGGTAAATAAGGCTGGGCCTCTTTAAGCTAGAGAGTTGTTACATCCTCTAGAGATTCCTTTTGGGAAGTGGGAAAGCATTTCCATGGATTTTATTGTCGGATTGCCACGAACTAGCAGAGGGCATGATGCTATTTGGGTGGTGGTTGACAAGCTGACAAAGATGGCAAGGTTTTTACCTAGAAGGTCAATCGTTAGAGCAACTAATTTGGCTCAGCAGTTTGTTGAGCAGTTGTTCAGATTGTATGGGTTGCCTTGTGACATAGTGAGTGACAAGGACTCGAATTTTTTTGGACACTTTTGGCATCTAGTTTTCCAAAAATTGGAGGCTATGTTGAGTATGAGTTCCTTTGTGTGAATATATGCTCTTATGTGTGTGTGTGTGTGTGTGTGTGTGTAGCCGTTTCGTAGACGGGGAGGTGTGTATGAGGCTCGACCTTCAGCTACCAGGCCGCTCCACGTACTCAGAACCCTGCTGCAGCTCCTGCCCTTCGCGCGCGTGCGCATGTTTGTGTATGTGTGTGTGTGCGTGACCGGCTGTTGCTACTGCTCCTCTGCTTCATCTTGTCAGTTCTTCGCACGCCATCCTCTCTCCCCGTGCAGTTTCGCCTTCCTTTTCAGGTTCAGTTCGCATCTGCAGATTTTCTAGAGTTCGAAGTTAGTTTCAGAATTCCAGTGTATAGAGCTTTTTTTGATTCGCATCAGCAGAAGTCAGTTTCAGTATTCCAGTAAATAGAGCTTCATTTTGATTCGCATCAGCAGAAATTTTTTAGGCTCCTGTATACAGCATACAGCTTTCATAAAAAAAAAAAAGTTGTTTAGCAGTGTTGTACAGACTTTACTCTTGCAATTATGTCTGAGACTGTTGTGACCTATACTCGTCGGGATAATGCTGCAGACAGTAACAAGAGGCAGCATGCTGCAATTGAATCTGTCACCATGATTAAGCAAGATTCGTCGGATGCACAGTTTGTATATGAGGCTTTATGTGAGGACTTTGCAGACAGTCGTGTCAAATGGAAGGACCCGCCGCCTCCTTTCAGTTATAAGATTAAATTGCCGACGATTGTGTCTCCTCTGCGTAGATACTCAGAGAAAGGGATTATTCTCTTCTTTCCGGGTAAAATGCCTTCTGCGAAAGAAGTAGCTCAATGGATTCAGTCCATTCTAGGTGGACCCTTTGTAGATGGAGTTCACTTTGCAGCAAGGGGTTTTTATGATGTATTACTGTCTGATGGTCAATATAAGCAGCAGATGCTTGAAACTTCTCCCCTTATGTTTGGTGTACAGTTGGTACATGTGTTACCTTGGTCCCCGACCAAGGACTATCAGTCCTTGATTAGGCATCGTTGTCCTGTTTGGGTCGAGGTCGTGGATTTTCCGGAATATTTGAGGGAACATTTGCCAGGTATAGCAGCCACTCTGGGCAAAGTGGTTTGTGCACCTCGTTCTACAGGAAACAAAAACAAATTTTGCATCTTGTGGGATACGGACCATGAGCAACCACCTGCAATTGCTGTTGAAGTAGAAAATGTGCGTGGCATGGGTGCACGTTACTTCAAATTAAATTGGGGAGTCTTTGCAGGTGCTTGTTTCACTTGTCATAAGTTTGGGCATATGGCTTCTGAATGTCCTTCTCTGCTGCATCCTCCGCCGTTATCTGCTGTACCTCCCATTTCAGCGAATGTGCAGCCAACTCAAGTTAAGAGATACCAACAAATCAAGCCACTCGAAATACTCAAAAGGAGAAAGAGAAAGGAAAAGCTAAAGTTATTCCACAAGTTGTTTCTTCTTTGGCCGTGCCTAATCAACCTAAGGATAAAGGAAAAGATAAAATATCTTCGGCTGAATGGAAAACTCCGAAAAAAGCTACTATGGTTCGTCGTGCTCCCATTCCTTCACGTAATTGGACTGCATCTACCACTATTGCACAGTCTTCCACTTCATCGACTATGCTTTCTAGAATATGGTCGGATGTAGTTCGAGGTGCTTCCTTGAGTATGGATGCCGATGTAAATGCTTTGGATATGTGTGTTGATACGAATATGCATGAGTCTCTCTTGATTCAGGGCGAGGGCTCTCTCCCTGATTCAGTTGTTGTTATGCAGCATTGATTTTGCTGGCTGTTCACTGTATATACCTTTGTACAGATTTGATGTTTGATGCTCCAATAAAATGTCTTTCGTACAATATTAGAGGACTTTGTGATCCTAGTAAATTTAGGTTGTTTTGGCACTATGTACATAAAATACAACCTCATCTGGTGTGTGTGCAAGAACACAATCAGCATACCTTAGTGGGTCAATCAGGTCACTTTGCTGGTTATGATATATTTTATGCAGGCACTCAGCATTACTCGGGAGTTTTTATGCTTGTTAAGCATGATCTGCAACCAATGTTAGCCTACAATGATTCTGCTGGCAGATGGATGGTCATTCAATGTTTATTGTATGGACAAATTTATGAATTTGCAGCAGTTTATGCACCACAAAGCTCGGCTGACAGGGCAAATATATGGTCGCAAATGTTGGCTTATCCCTGGCTCCATAATGCATTCCTTTGTGGAGAGTTTAATAATGCTCCATCTCTTGAATTTAATTTCACTGGAAGAACTCATATGCTTGGAGCTGAACGCAGAACATGGAATGATTTGCTCTCTTCCTGCAATATTTTGGACCTATGGCAGCATGTATTCCCTCGTCTGCAAGGGTTTACTTTTAATCACAATGCTTTTCCACATATCTGGACACGTCTGGATCGCTGGTACGTGTTACATTCTGACCAATACGATGATTTTGTTTGCAAGCTATGGATTGATCGTTCCATGTTACTCTCTGATCATTCTCCTTTATGGTTAGGCCTTTATTTTGATATGCCACAAGATATTTCTATTCTTCAGAAACATAGGCTGTTGCTTTTAAACAACAGTTATCTTGTGCATGCTGATTTCAAGGAAATGGTTTTGCAAGCCATTGAGCCTTTGCCCCTTCAAATGCATGAGGATATTGACATTGCTTGGTTTCAATTTGTTCAGCGCATGCAAGCTGTGATCTGTGATTATGGTCGTTATTACATGGCCGACTTGCGGGATCGGATCTTGCAGGCTAAAGAAACATGTCAATCTATGGCTGATCTTGCTCAGTTTCGGGTTTTAAATACTAATGAACAAGAATCTTTAATGCAGGCTAAGCATTTCCTCATGCTAAATGATCAGAGAAAATTGCAAAAATGGTTGACACGTTCGCGACATCGAGCTATCATAGATAAGGGTTGCTCTTCCAAAGATTTTTTCAAAAATCTACATGCTTCAAGACAAAAGGAATGCATCAGAAGGGTGAAAAAATCTGATGATCAATGGACTCATTCTTTGTCGTAGCTCTCGTATATTGCTAGTCAGCATTTTGCAGCTCTTTTTGCTAAACCGCCAACTACTTCACCTGACATATTTAATGCTCGTTATGCTTTATTGCATCATGTTCGGTCCATTATTTCTCCACAGGTTGCTTTGGAATTAGAATCTCCGTTCACTGATATTGAACTTAAAGATGCTTTACGTTCAATGGGTCGATGGAAATCTCCCGGATGGAATGGATTGACAGTGGAATTTTTCCATGCTTTTTGGCCTTAGCTGGAACAATCATTGCTGTATATGATCAATGAAGCTTGGGCAAATGATGTACTACCATCTTCTTGGAAAGAAGGATTGGTTAAGCTTTTTCCTAAACGGGATCTTTGTGAAGCTTTTTCTGATTAGAGGCCCATTACTCTTATGCCTGTCATCTATAAGCTTCTGACTAAGATGTTGGCAAATCGTATTAAAGGATTTTTACATAATGGTTTGCATCCTGCGCAACATGGTTTTATGCCTCGGAGGCAAATCAATGATAATTTGGCTAATGCTTATATTGCCATTGAATATGCCAAATACACTAAGCAGGATGTACTCATTTTGCAGGTTGATATCGAGAAAGCTTTTGATTCCATGCATTGGGACTATATAGCTATGACTATGAGTTATCTTGGTTTCGGTGTGAAGTGGCAAAATATTGTGTATTGGCTCTATAATGACAGTGATGCTTCTTTGATTTTGAGCTCTTCTCTATCGGATTCTTGGAAATTGGGACGTTCAGTTCGCCAGGGTTGTCCGCTTAGTTCCTTGTTGTTTGCTATTGCCACGCATCCTTTTCTTTGCTACTTGGATTTTTTGCAAGCTACTGATGAATTGCATGGCTTACAGCTTCCTACTGGGCATACTTTCCTGGCTCAGGCTTATGCTGATGATTCTTTTTTTATGCCCAAGAATACACAACAAGATCTTCAGAGATTAATGGAGGCTTTGGAACTTTTTGGTCTGGCTGCTGGTTTGAAAGTGAATTTCCGTAAGTCTACCTTGCTTGCGCTTAACGTACAGCAATGGCATCATGTATTGTGGCCCGGTGGAATACCTCCTGGTAGACATATCGTTCGTCATTTGGGTTACCCTTTGGGTTGGTAGCTGTCATCTTCACAAATGATTCAATGGGTTATGCTAAAATTGAATGGCAAAATTGATTATTGGCAGCTTTCCACTTGGCCTCTTCATGTACGTCTCAGGATAGTGCAGGCTATTGTAATGGCTTACATACAGTTCTTTCTTCCATTGATTATGTGGAGGAAAGCTGATATAGATCGGTTTATGTCTCTGGCAATGGCAATTGTGTGGAAAACTCAACATCGTAAAAAGGGTCTTCGTCTTTTGTCAATGCCAAAAATGTGTTCTCCAAAGATACATGGTGGCTTGAACATATTGAATATTCATTTTCATGTGCTTGCTCGTAAATCCACTTTGCTGTTGGAATTTGTACAACAGCGCCAGCCATGGGCTATTATGTTGGGTCATATGTGTATGTCTATGTCTTCACCTGCTTTTGGAAAGTGGACTGTTACGTATTGGGATGCAATTTTCAGCCATTTCGATGGAAAAATTGTCGGCTGTCCTCTTTCATCTAAGTTAATTTTTGCCTGGAAACAGGTTACGCAATATCTTTTTTGGAATCCTAGGCTTAATGCGCAATCTTCTTCGCTTCGCCTTGAGAGTATTCATTGGTCAAAGGCTTTTGATGTACCCTTGGCTTTACGTGAGCCTAGGAAGGCATATTTCCTTTCAAAGAAAGGAGTTTATCTTATTGATGATGTTTTGGATGCTGGTGGCCATGTGCTTTCTTTTGTGGTTGCCGCCAGAAAATTTGGTCTGGGGATGCATTATAGATCAATCTGGCAGCTTATTCGAGAGCTTCTTGCTCCTTTTGAACCAATTGCATATTTGGATCGTTCTGATCGTTTGGTTGATTGGAGCCTTAGAAGAGAACAACCTACATGAGGTCCTTTATCAATGGCTAAACTTTCGGTTCATTCGATATATCATCTCTTGTTGCCTGCCTCTTGGGTTCAAGAACATGCGAATCAGATTTGGCATCTTCATAAAAGTCAGGCTTGGTGGAAACAGCGGCTTCATTCTCTTTGGAAATGCAGTCTTTCTTTGAAAAGTAGACTTTTTTAATGGAGATGCTTGATTGGAGTCTTGCCAGTCGGCCTTTTCTTGGCTAGGCGACTTTTGGCACCTTCAACTTGTCATAGTTGTAGTGCTTCTCAAGAGACAGTCTTTCATCTTTTGTGGAGTTGTCCTTTGACTAGGACTTTATTGGATCGGATTGCTGCACGTTTGAGAGCCCGCTTCCGACAGGCACCCTTTGGGAAATACTTTTGGATCTTCGGTCTTCTCCCTTCAACCCTTAGATCCTATAAAGTCTTCTTTGATTGGGTTCGCTACTGGGCTTTATGGACTACCTGGCAGTCTCGCAACAGGATAGTTTTGGCTGGGCCTCATTTGGATGCTTACTCATTCTTCCGTTCCTCTCTTCAGCAATCTTTATATGACTGTCTCTCTCTTCATGAGATTGACTCATCTCTGTATGCTCTTTTTACAGATTGTTTTTAGATGTTTAACTATGTTCACACTGAACATAGTGAACACTCTACTAGTCTCCCTTGTATATGGTCTTTTTGGTGGGTTTTCCTCGTTTTGAGGTTTCCCACATGTAATTAATGACATGAAGCTTTACAAAAAAAAAGTGTGTGTGTGTGGTGTTTCACCACACAAAAAAAAAGTGTGTGTGGAGTGCATGTGTGAGAGCATATCTTGATACAGAGTTCTACACTCACTATTGGGCACTGATGACGTTAGTGGGGATGTTGTAGTATCTAGTCCACGCATAATGGAGTTGATAGTTATATAGTCTTGTGGGTTGACTACCATGAGTATATAACATGCACATTCCTAAAAGGTGAATTTGGGCATGTTCCTAGATTCATCTAGGTATATATATGAGTTCCTTTGATCAGCCTCAATCCGATGGATAGATAGAGAGGCTGAATTAGGTTCTGGAGGATATGCTTCGTGCATATGTCTCCATGTATTGGGAGAGGTACATCCCAACGGTCGAGTTTGCCTATAATAGTGCTAAGCATTTGGCTACTAGTTACAGTGCGTTTATGCTGAAGTACAGTTACCAACCTAGATCTGCTGTAACTGTATCAGGACTTAAGGGTATAAAGATTGATGTGGCTAGAGATTTCTTAGCGGATATTGAGGAGATGCTAGTCAGTGCACGGGAATCTAATAGAAGTGCTTAGGATAAAGCACGGTTTTATGCTAATAGGAAGTGCTCGCTGAGGGAGTTTTGCGAGGGAATGCTTGTATATCTACGGATACCCGAGTTTTGAGACGTTGCGGATGGGGAAGGTTGGGAAGTTATCCCCTATGCATTGTGGACCGTATCGGATCCCGAAAAGGATTGGTGAGGTGGCTTATAAATTAGAATTGCTGTCTAATGTAAAAGTTCATCCGGTTTTTCATGTGAGTTGACTCAAAGAGAAACTAAGAGCTGAGGATAGCGTTGTTACACCTCAGGAACTAGTAGAGGTTGAGGACTTGTCCTTTGTTCTGAATGGGAGATATTTAGGGTTAGAGTTCATGTGTGGGAGACATACACAGAGAAACAAGGGAGAGAGAGAGAGAGAGTTGTGGGGATAAGTCAACTCATGGGAATGAGTGTGTGACTCCCCTATCACACATGTATATTGCACTAGTACACATAGTGCACTTAGTACATTAAAAGTACTAAGTGTACTATGTACTATAACTTATGGGCTTGTACACACTATAAGGGTGGGCATAATGCCTTTACCCCAACAACCTCCCACTTAAAGGCAAAGTGCCCTTAAGTAAAGGAAAAGAAAAATCAGCATGTACATGATAATATACAAGGCCATATCAAGGCTGAAAACTGGCCTCATCCAATGCCCATCAAGTGTCTGCAACCCATAAGTGTCTGCAATGAGCAAACCGCTCCGGAGGTAAACTCTTTGTCAACAGATCAGCCGGGTTGTCATCCGTATGAATCTTAACAAGCTGAATTTGCTTGTTCTCTATCACCTCTCTGATGAAGTGATACTTGACATCCACATGCTTCGTCTTTGCATGAAAGACAGGGTTCTTTGCCAACTGGATGGCACTCTGACTGTCACAATGCAACAATGGAATATCCCCTGTATAGCCCAAATCAACCACTAACCGAGATAGCCATAATGCCTCCTTGCAAGCCTCTGTGGCTGCAATATACTCGGCCTCTGTAGTAGATAAGGCAGTGCACTTCTGCATGCTGGATATCCATGACACAGCACCTCCTGTGAATGTAAACATATAACCGGTAGTAGACTTCCGGTTATCTGGATGACCGGCATAATCCGAATCCGTGTAACCATGCACTAATGCATCCTGTTTGTCAAAACAAATGCACATATCCTGTGTGCCCTTCAGGTATCTCATGACACCTTTCACTGCTTCCCAATGCTTCTTGCCAGGGTTGGCCATGTATCTAGAAACCACTCCCACTGAAAATGCAATGTCCGGCCTAGTAGCAACCATGGCATACATGAGACTGCCACAAGCTGAAGCATACGGAATCTTGGCCATATCAGCCCTGCCACTATCTGACTGTGGGCTGTCCATAGCACCGAGTTTCACATATGGAGGCAAAGGAGTACTAGTCTTCTTTCCCCCGTCCATATTGAACCTCTGCAAAACTTTGCCAATATATTCCTTCTGAGACAAATACAACACATGCTAATTTCTGTCCCGAAGTATCCGCATACCCAAAATGTGATTTGCATCACCCAAATCCTTCATATCAAAGGTTTGATGCAGCCTCTGCTTCAAGGCATCCATCTCCTTACGAGATTTCCCGGCAATCAACATATCATCAACATACAAGATGAGGATCAATAGACTGCCATCCAAAGCTTTCTTGGTGTATAAGCAATGATCAATGTCACTTCTCCTGAAATCCTGGGATTTGATGAATGTATCAAATTTATGATACCATTCTCTTGGTGCCTGTTTGAGCCCATAAAGACTCTTTTTCAGCTTGCATACAAGCTTCTCCTTTCCACTCACTGCATAATCCTCTGGCTGTTGCATATATATCTCCTCATGGAGATCACCGTGAAGAAAAGCAGTCTTCACATCCATCTGAATCAAGTCCAGATCATCATGTGCAACCAAAGCTAACACAGCTCTAAGTGTGGTCATTTTGACCACTGGAGAGAAGATCTCCTCAAAGTCCACACCATATTCCTGCTTGAAGCCCTTAGCCACTAACCTGGCTTTGTATCTTGGCTTTGCATCTGGTGCAACTTTAAGCTTGTAAACCCACTTGCGTGGCAAAACCTTCTTGCCTGTAGGCAAATGCACCAACTTCCATGTTCCATTTTTGTGCAGAGAATCCATCTTTGACTTCATGGCACACTCCCAAAGAGCCTTGTCTGCCCTCTGTAAAGCCTCCTTATAACATGAGGGCTCCCCACAGTCAGTAAGCATCAAGTAGTCAATCCCTGGAACAAACCTGTCAGGGGCTCAGGAGGGTCTTGTGGACCTCCGTACCCAATGACCATCATTTGCAGGTTGCTGTCCAGCCTGCATATCACCTATTGGTGGCTCCTGTTCCATGCCATAAGGCTGAAATATCATGCCCGGTATCTCCTCTAACTGTGGCATATCCATAGGGATATCTTCTGCCATCTCTGGCTGTCCATTTGGACCATTTTCAGCACCATTTAAGGGCTGGTTTTGTTGCTGTAATGGCTGATTTTCAGCCCTTGGTTGTTGTCCATGATGTCCATCATCATCAAAGATGACTCTGCCAGGCTCCTGTTGCCTTGCACGCTCCTCATACATGCATGTTTCATAAAAAATGACATAATTGCTGCGTATAATCTTTCTATTCACGGGATCCCAAAGTCTATACCCCATTTCACCTCTGTCACCATATCCTAGGAATATGCATTTGTGAGACTTAGGATCAAGTTTGGTGCGCTTTTCCCTGCGTATGTGCACGTACGCAACGCAACCAAACACTCTCAAGTGCTTGTATGACGGAGGCTTCCCTGTCCATACTTCCTCTGGCACTTTCCCACCAAGCCTCGTGTTAGGTGACCTGTTTATAAGGTGAACGGCTGTCATAACAGCTTCAGCCCAAAAACCACGAGGTAATGTAGCATGTGACAACATAGAACGGACCTTCTCCTGAATGGTCCTGTTCATCCTCTCTGCTGTCTCGTTTTGTGGAGAATTATAAGGAGTAGAGAGCTCCCTCTTGATGCCTTTAGCATCACAAAAGTCCTGAAACTGTTTGGACATATACTCTCCACCATTGTCGGAACGCAAAGCCTTCAGTGTTTTGCCAGTTTGATTCTCAACAAGAGCAACAAACTTCTGAAACACTGAGAATGTATCACTCTTCAAACGAAGAGGATAAACCCACACCTTGCATGTGGCATCATCAATAAAAGACAAAATATTTTGCCCCTCCCAAAGAAAGCTGAGGCATCTCACATACATCTGTATGCACAAGCTCTAACTGAGCATCTTTCTGTCCAAGAGCTTTCTTGTGGGGGCACTGGAGTTGCCTGCCATATATACAATGCTCATAAAACTGAAAACTTGAAAACTTTAGAGAAGGCAAGTAACCAAAACGAGACAATTGCTCCATTCCTTTGACACTCATGTGTCCCAACCGGCTATGCCACATAGAGATTTCCGGCAGCTCGGTTGCATTTACATTAGCATGGTGACAAACACTTGCATGCATGAAGTAAAGAGTGTCCACCTTAGAGCCTCTGGCAACAACCAGTGAGCCCTTACTAATCTTCCACTTTCCACGACCAAATGTGGTAACATAATCAGCATCATCAAGCTGTCCAGTAGAAAGCAGGTTCTTCTTGATCTCAGGCACATGCCTGACATCATGGAGCATAAGCTGTGAGCCATTTGAAAACACAAGCCTCACATCACCTCTGCCAAGAATGTTGCATGCATGGTTATCACCCAAATAAACTACTCCTTCATTGCCAGCTGTATACCTGACAAACAAGTCTCTGCAACCTGTGACATGAAAGGAGGCACCTGAATCAATGATCCATGAGTGCATACCATGACCATCTCCTGTAAGAAGTGAATGGGCATCAAGTGAAGACGTGAATAGGACCTCATCCTCACTGTCACCAAAGAGTCTGACACAGACAACATGATAGTAGATCTTGCCAGCTCATCCATATCTTCCCACTCTTCAGCAGTAAGAGAAGCGGGCTTTACACCCCTTTCTTTGATAGGCTTGTGCTGCTTCTTCTGGAGCAACACATTATAGCACTGGGTTTGCCAAATCTCATAGTTATGTGAGCCTTCAAGCTTCTTGATGTGAAGCAATGAAGAGCTCTCACCTGTGGTTGCCATAGCAATATGCAACCTGTCAATGCCTGACTCCCTGCAAGTGTGCAAACACTGCACCAAAAGCACACAAAGTGCTCACAGTTGTTCTCCCAAGCTTTATCTCCCAATGCGGAAGCACGAATGCAACTTTTCTCCCACTGTATGTGATGAAATCACCAAAATCTGGTTGCTGCAGATTTAGGACAGCACCTTAAATGTGCTCTGTTCCCCTTCCAAAGTACTGTACAGCAGTACTAAGTGCTCACCAATGATGTACCAAACTTGTACCGGCAAGTATAGCAGCTGAAATTGAGATTTTTACTCACTCAAATCAATGTGCAGCCATGCCAAAACTTGTACAAAGCTGTACCAAATCTGTACCAGCAGGTACAGTAGGAATAAATGCTCTCCTGGTTGTCCAAATGAGTGAAAATCAGACTTTTATAGTCCCGAACACTGCATACAACAGTCCCGAACAGAAATTGGGCAAAAGCCCCTCGACTGCAAGCTGATTTCTGAGGATTCAAGGCATAAAAGTCTTGCCTGCTGCTTTGCCAAGCTTAACAAGCATAAAATCTTGAAAAGCCCCTTGATTTAAGATCAATTGCAGATCATACATGGTACATTGACGCATATGAAGGCATCCAGAGTCTTCACAGTGCTTCCCCCTGGCCACATATACATCTAATACATGAAAGCCCCTTGATTTACAGGCACATTGAGTGCTTGACAGGCATCAACACATTGCCCAAAGCATCAACTGCGAGTGCCTGCATGCAAATCAACTTAATCGGCACAAAAGCCCCTTGATTTGCACTGCAATTTGCTGCAATTTTGCCCAAATGTGCGATTTCTCACATCATACAGCATGTATGAATGCCCAATTGCACAAATACATCAAAAGCCCCAAATTTTGACATCCAATTTCCTGCAAATTGGTCCTGATTGTGACCAATGTCACCCAATTTTGCCAATTTTGTTCAGAAATTGAGCAATTCGGCACCTGTACCTGCTCAATTGATTGAATTGATAAGAAATTCCCAAAATTGAAGGCAAATACCTCTTAATTTTCTGATTTTTTCTCTGATTTGCAGGCTGAATTTTAGTTGATGCTGTTGCAGAAATCTGATGCTGCTGTATTGATGAATCGGTCTTGCAGGTTGTGTGGAGCGTGAAATAATTCAACTACGAAGGTGGTGAAGCTATGGCCGCTACAACTGCTGCAACATCTCTGGCGGCAGCTTCGTTTCTGGAGTCTTCAACGCAGGAGCTGTCGTCTACCTCCAAGTCTTTCGGTGTGGGCTGCTCGCTTCTCAGCGTACAGAGTATTCGTGCAGGTGGCCTATATTAGCAACAGATACTACTGCCACGTTGCCACGTTTTCTTTGAAAAAAAAACGGCGAACACAAACTGGCGCTGCTTTTACGTGTCCGCCTGCTGTGCGCTGACTCATAGATGGTTTTACGCCTTCGCCTAGTGGTGGCGGGTAGTGGTCGCCCAGCGATTACACGCGTGTGTGTGATTCAGCGCAGAAATGGCTGCCTGCCACCTTCTCTTTCCGCCCACCTGCCTGCGACTGTTGCCTTGTGGTTTGCTACACGTAGCTCTGCCCGTCAACCCCTAGTCGACCTGCTATCTCAACGATCACACACACTGCTGTAGTAGGCGCCTGGCTCCACCATCATTGGGTAGTAAACTGCACATGTAGAGAGCTGCAGGCTGGCTCTGATACCAGTTGAATGGGAGAGATTTAGGGTTAGAGTTCATGTGTGGGAGACATACACAGAGAAACAAGGGAGAGAGAGAGAGAGTTGTGGGGATAAGTCAACTCACCAAGATGAGTGTGTGACTCCCCTATCACACATGTATATTGCACTAGTACACATAGTGCACTTAGTACATTAAAAGTACTAAGTGTACTATGTACTATAACTTATGGGCTTGTACACACTATAAGGGTGGGCATAATGCCTTTACCCCAACATGTTCCACATGAACCAGAGCTTATAGTAGATTTTAGGGAGAGGAAGCTTAGCAATAAGTTGATCCCTAAGTATACGATCAAGTGGAAAGACAGGGTGGTGGACTCGACTTGGGAGGAGACAGTTGCTAGTTTAGAGTAGAGATTCCCTGATTTTGTTTCCTAGAGAGGAAAGGTCTTAGGAGGGGAAGTATGTTATGTACCTAACACTAATCCTTGGGATTAGGTCTTAGTTTGGTCGGGGTTGGGGAGCCCTGGGATTAGGGGAAGGCCACAAGTGGCTAGGGCTTATTATTAGTGGTAATCCATGGTTATTGCCTATTTATAGCTGGATTGTTATTTATAGTGGTAGTAGTCACTATATAAGTGACTTATGGGCTGTTGTGATTCATTCAGTCATAGAGTTTGATTGATGGTTTGTGCCCGGACCAAACTCCTACCATGGACATGGCAGTTCATAGGCGGTCTTGCTGAAGGTCTCTTGGGATAGGCTGTGGTGGTATGGGACACCAACGTTGACTCGCTTGGCCTGTGGGGAGTGGAACCCTAGCCCCTGACTTGGGGGAGATTCTTGGTGGGATCTATGGTTGGGAGGTGAGTTTGCCTACACCCTTCTATAAGTTCTAACCTTGTGTAATAGGTGGGTTTGCAGGGGCTTTACAGGAGCTCTAGCTTGATGGTTTTTGACACACGTGTGAGATGCAAGCATGGATTTAAAAATAATCTTGTACTTATCAGAGCACAAGACTAAAGAATTTGAGGATTCATGCCTTCTGACTTGGAGAGCAGCTTGCACTATTCTGAGAGGAGCATGGACTCTAAAGATGAAGACTTAGAGTGTGATGTGCAACAAAAAAATAAACCATTCCCTAAGTGGTACAAGCAGTTTGTGGATGGAGAAAAACCCCGCCAGCTGCTGCCAACAATGCACCATTAAATTTCTGTTGTCCAAGAGGATAGAGGAATGGAGTGCTTTTGTAATTAAGGACTTTGTTTTGTGTGATATAGAGGGTCTCCGTTGAGGATAGAGAAGTGGAGTGCTTTTTGTTATTAAGGACTTTGTTTTGTAATTTACAGAGGGTCTCCGTTTAGCACAAAACCCTTGTAGATATAACAGATCACAGCATAAAAACAATTATCCTATATGCAGATCTGCGCAGTTAATTGAGCTGCCTACCTTAAAAAAAACCTTGGCATTTTCGTGCTTTAGCACACAGGTGTTTTTGGTCATCATGGTACATATACACATTAACACGAGAGTTATAAAGGAAACCGAAGGTGGGAGGTGTGACTTATGTGAGTGGGGTGAAGGTGTTTCCATTCTTGAGGTCCGAGGATGAAAATATTCGTGCATGTGGACACTGGACAGGCCAATCTGGTGTGGCTGTCACCAGATATGACTCAAGCAGCTTATGAGAATTAGTGTGCATCGGTACTTGTAAGTCACATGGGAATCAAAGTAGATCTTTGAGGGAATATTATTTTGAGTCCACTCTCACAAACTTTCCAGAAAGCAACAGAGGCTTGTCGTTATTGCTATTTCTTTGAAAATTAAATCGATAAGAGAACTCAAAGATCATTATAAAAGGAGCTTCTAGCTCAATATTTTTTGGCATTAGAGAGTTGGCATGTATTGTTGGAGCCTCATCTCTCAGTGAGGGTCGATGGAGAGATTGTAAGATGGTCATATGAGCTCCCCTCCCAGGTTTTGACCAGTTTTGTGCAGTTATAGAGAAGATCTCATCAATTTTAACCCATTGTGTGCAGGTTTGACCAAAGCTGACTGATGTTGAAACCAATGCTTATATGATCAGATTTGAGTAGTTTTATTATGTTTTGACCATTGGTGACAAGCGTTGACAAGTTTTGGAAAGCAAGTAAAAGCAATGGGATCCCTCCTCTCCCCATTTGCATGCATACGTGGATGTGGTAGGAGAGGAAGAAATGCGTGACCAATAGAGCGAGAGGACATGTTGATGTATAGGCTTTGGGTTGTGCACTAGGCTGCTTGCAAAAAAGGGGGCATTAAATTGAGGCTGTATGGGGCAGCTCCAAAGAGGGGCTGAGGTTTTATAGATGGCTGTTTGCTGTATGGACAGCAGGTAGAAGAGGAAAAATGCCGAATTTGAAATGTTGGCACATGCGTTGCACTCGTGAAAGCATTTATAGAGGTTGTACAGGTGGCAAAGCTCATGTGGGCTGTGGCTGTTTGTATGGACAGCACATGCGTAGCAAAGAATATCTCTTAAAACAACAAAAAGCAGCTCGCAAAGGAAAAAAAATCGAACAAGCTCAAGAGGAGGCTAAGGCAAGGGAGGCCAAAGCTAAACAATTACTCCAAAAGAGAATGTTACACATGAACATAGTGTTAAGTTCAAAGTATTACTTTTTCTTTTTTGTAAAGATGTTGGCCTTTTGGTTTGGTTTATAAATAGTTTTTGCAATTGTCTTTGGAAAGGACATTATTTTGTTAAGAACATGAGTAGCTTGATAGTTAGAGGTGCCTTGATCTGAGTGTACTCTCCAAATTGAATCGTTACATTCTGCTTGCTTCAGTCTAGATTATTTTGTCTGACATAGTGGCTGAAAATTGTCTGCAGGAACAGCAAGTAATGTGGTAACCTATCTTGCTCGGTCAGTACCTTAATTTACGTTTTTAACATTTGGCTTATGAAAGCGTTCTCTATAGTTAACTCAGCATCTCTAGAGTGGTTTCTGGAATTTAGGTTGAAGTTAATATTACTGTAATGCAGGGGAAATGTGGCACTCTCAGTTATCATGACTTCTGCTAGTACTTTTTTGGCTGTGGTATGTCAATCTCAGCTTGTAGTGTGGCATTTTTAGCAGTGATTTAATATGCATGACTATTTTGGGTTCTAGTGTGGTATAATTTAAGCTATTCTAAAGCTACATTTCTCCTTATTTGTAATTGGAAGCCCTTGAAGTTTAGTATGGTACATGAGGACTTTGAACACATGGTTGCTTTGCCATTTTTCCTCTGTATTTGGCAGCATTAGGGTCATATTGGGTCATCTTACTCTCTAGTTGCATGAAGATTCTAATGATAGAATGCATGTGCTTTCTTCACCGAACTTAGGTCATTGTGAAGTCATTTTGTGTGTCCTAGCATTGGAAGTTTTTAAATTTTCAAACTGGGCATGCCTTGCTGCATACAACAATTAAACAAACAATGCAAACATGCAGGTGATGACACCCTTTTTGACAGCAAAACTTGCGGGACAATATGTTGCTGTTGATGCAACTGCTCTTTTCATGTCCACTCTTCAGGTGTTCTTGCAAAACATTTTATATCATTTAAAAAAATATAAATTGGCTTTATGATTCTTTACTACTACGTTCAGTCTTTAAGCTTGCATGTAGTGCGCCCTGCAAACCTCTGGTCACCTGATTACTTCAACAAAAGGATTAATCTCTAAATAAATTTCCCCAATGCAAAGCAAGTGAATTTTTGAGGATAACTTACAATGATGCAAGTATGTTTATGCTGTTAGCAAAAGAATTGGTCCATGAACCAAAATAAAAAAAGAACTCTAGAGTCACTAGTCTCCATCAGAGATTGATAGGGTTACATAGTCGTCTGACAATCTCCTCAACAGATCCAATGAAGTTAAAGGAGGTCCTCTATACTAATGGGCGTGTCTGGCTGTTATTGGAATGTGTGTGCTCGTGCATGTGTGCGAGCGAGAGAGAGAGAGAGAGAGAGAGAGAGAGAGAGAGAGAGAGAGAAAGAAAGATTTTATTAACGTCTTCTAAAGGCCAAAAAATGGCCTATGAGACAAAACCTATGTACATATCATCATGTCTCAATGGACATCAAATGGATACAAAAGGAAAAAAAGTACAAAGTACTCTATAATGTGGAGATAAATCACATACAAGGCTTTGGTTAACTACTGTGGGGTGGGTGGGAGGGAGGGGGGGTAAATACATCCAATAAAGCATCTAGCTCCAACCGGTGCCAATGATTGGGTGTAGGATGTCATACATCGGGTTAGGGGCAAGATATCTCTCAATCTGTGCTAGAATCTAGGGTCTGTCCTCTCTGCTATGTCTCCTCAAGATCTCATCAATCTGTGTTTGGTGGAGACCTGGGGGGCGAGGGCCAGGTGGGCGGGGGCGTCTCCTAGATCGTAGCTCTCTTGCTCGGGCTGATGTCATATTGACCGCGCAAGTAGGATCTTGGTGTATGTGTAGCCTGAGTAGATCTAACCGGATGATCCAGTTGATCTCTTGTTGTGGGAGATCAAGGTAGAGGGAATCCAGGCTATACGTAAACGGGGGAAGACGGTCCATCTGTATGCCATGTGCATGAAACCAGTTGACTACCTCAGAGTACCATGCATGTGTCGGTAATGGTGGCAGCTGTGTCGCTGAGGAGAATGGAAGTCCAGCTTGTCTCAATCGCTCCCTCTCCCTCTTACTGTATAATTGCATAGAGGACTCTAGTGCTAGTCGTGGGAGGCGATCTCTGTCAAGTGTGTATATATGTTGAATATAAGTGCCAGTCTGAAAAAGGGCATCTGTAACCAATGGGGCCACCCAAACTTTGCATGTAGAATGTCATGTGGTACAGATGGCTTACTCCTGATCATGCGTGACAACATCATCACTTGTAGCCTCTCTATGCTCCTCCAGTGATCCTTCCCTAGGCTTGGCCCCCAAAAGGTTGCACCATACATAGCCGCTGGTCGTACTAGAGTATCAAAGAGCCAGCACTTGAGTGCGAGGTTCTTGGAAATGTGCATGGAAACACTGTCTCTCCATACGGGCTAGGGAGGCATGCCTCCTCGCAAGTCGGTCAATGGCAGCTGTGGTCATGCAGAACAAAGGGCCTGTAAAAGTGACTCCCAGATATACATACTTGTGCACAATCTCCATTGGGGTCAAACCATAACCTTGGTTTTGCCCAAATTGACCGAGAGAGAGAGAGAGAGAGAGAGAGAGAAATGAAATGAAATGAAATGATATATTAACGTCTTCAAAAGGCCAAAATGACCTATGAGACCAAAAAGGTTACAACAATTGGTGGATCTGATACAATGTCTGTGTAAGGAAAGCTAAAAACAATTAAACAACTAACTGAAACTGAAACAACTATGAGGAAAAGTACGGTACCAGGAGCTCCTAATGGATAACATGTGGGAGGAAAACTCCAGCAACAAAGGTAAGCATCATACACATCACTATCCAAAGATGTCTCTCATCGGTCGATGGCGGATATCCTCAATGTCCTCCATGGTGAGTACTCTGACTGGACGTCTCCCATGCCGTGCTAGTATGGTCCTGATCCTCGGTTGTAGTCTCCGCCGGTGTCGAGATGGACCTCTCATCTTGGGGCGCCTGGACCGCCCCAGCTCTATAGCCCGATCAATCAGTGTACCTCTGGTGCGGCTGTACTTTGGGGCTAGCTGCAATGCCTGCTGACCTGACTGCTCAATCTCTGGTCGAAAGAAGTCTGTAATCTGCCTCTGTAGGTGTCTCTCCCTCTCTGATCCCCTCCCTCTCAGGAGACCCTCTCTATGTCTACGCAGCTCCAGCAAGTACAATCCGAGGCATCTCTGATCCTGGTATCTCATGACTCTAGAAAGTGGTCCAAAGCCCTCTCTGAACAGGCAGTGAAAACGGCCTCGTATCTCATAATATACTGGACAGTGACATATGTAATGTAACTCTGTCTCTGGCTCCATCTGGCAGAGAGAGAGAGAGAGAGAGAGAGAGAGAGAGAGAGAGAGATTCTATTAAAGTCTATGAAGCATAAGTTAACAAACAAGAACTGAAAGAAACAACATCATGTGTTCATGAAAGGAGGCAGATTGACTAAGTCAAGTTCGCCAAACATTTCACAAGGTCAAGGGGATCAATCTATGAAGCCATGGACTAGGAGATACTCGTTGTGAGTAACTTAGTTTTTCACACCCAAAAAAGTCCTTCACACTCAAAAAAGTCCTTACATTAAGCAAGAAAGACATACACAACAAGTAACCCTTGATGCAGAAGATGCAGGTAGGGTGCCAGATTTGTCTTACCAGTTTGAGGAAGCTCAAGAGTGATTCCAGGTTGTATTCACTCTCCTACACTCCCAATGGCTGAAATTTAGTAAATCAGTCCTTTTTCTTGGTGTAATTTTTGGTCTTTTGGCTGAAACAGCCTTCTTTCAGCCCTAATTTCTCAAGCTAAATCATAGGGGAAGCTTTCCCAGGGTTCCCTGCATCCACTCAAAGACTCTTGTCGCGAATTGAAGATTATAACACTACAAACACTTCCATCACAAAGACTTTTGCTGACATCGACTCTACTTGCAATTGGTAAGCTTTAATGCTCAATTATGAAAGCAAGTAGCAGGAGGGAGGAACAAGACTCCATGTTCACATACCTTGTGTAGTGTTCTCTTGTTTTACGTGCTCTCTTGTAGATTGTGTATACCATATGTGGGTGGAACAATAGAGAGTAGATAGTAGGGACATGGGCACTTGAGAGGGTACTGTGAGTTGAAGTTCTTCACCGACAACCATATTGTCTGCAATATTGTCGACTCAAGATACTCATGATCGTGAATATCTATTGGTTTTTCACGTCAAAACATCTTTTGACTTTTATCATTTTGAACTCAACTTTTGTATTCCAATGTCATACTAAAACAACATGCATGTTCTTTGTTGCCTTTGAACCAACTTTTTTAGTCGTGAAAAACTCGAGATACTCACAGTCATATCTACTGGTTTTTCAAGTCAAAAGATCTTTTGAGTTTCCATCATTTGAAGTGATTTCCTATGTCCTGGAATCCTAAACCCAACTAGAGCTGAGAGAAAGAATAGCCCTGTAAGTGCCAGTGGTACAATGATACAATGAGAGAGAGAGAGAGAGAGAGAGAGAGAGAGAAATGAAATGAAATGAAATGTTATATTAACGTCTTCAAAAGGTCAAAGTGACCTATGAGACCAAAGTTACAACCATGTGACATCTGATACACTGTCTGGAAAAGAAAAGAAAGAACTGAAGGTAAGTATCTAGCCCTACAATACATCAGTAGTGAGCATCCGGAAGTAGCAACTAGGGAGAGTGGGAAGCTAATGCTACTAGTCAAAATGGGGTACATGAGTACATGGATACATGAATACATGAATATGGGGGAGTACAAAAGTGACAGTGAGTACAACAGTATATGGCTGGAGTGGTAATCATCCTAGGAGCTCTAGCATGGGTCTCTGCCGGATGGCCTGGATATCTGCCATAGTGAGATGCCTGGTCGGACGAGCCCGATGCCTCGCAATGATGCTCTGAATCCTTCGATGTAGGCACCGTCTCCGATGTGAGGATCCGCGAGTCCTCTGGCGTCTGGATCTGCCTAATTGGATAGCTCTCTCAACTAGAGTCCCACGGGGTGCCCACTGCTGGGCTGTCGGCTGTGTCCTCCCGAGTAGTCCCTCTAAAGAAGTCAGTAATCTGTCTCTGTGTGGGCGCCCTGCCAGTCGGGCGTCTGCTCCTGATAATGGACTCTCTGAGCCTGCGGATCTCCAGGAGATAAAAACCCAAGCATCGCTGATCACAATAGTCCATGACTCTAGCCAGTGGTCCAAATCCCTCTCTGAAAAGGCAATGGTAGCGCCCTCAAATCTCATAATATGCTGTGCAACGACAGATGATGTGCTCCTCCGTCTCTGGCTCTATCCAACAAATCTGACAAATCTTGTCCCCTGGAGGTATGCCTCTAAATTTGCCTGTCTCTATCTCTAACTGATGTGAAGAGGTGCGGATCTGCCCAATGGCGCACCTCAATCCATGAGACAGATGGGTATCCATGTAGCTCGGTCTAAGTATAAAGCCATCCTCATTGGTGCGGAGAAGATGGTCTCTATATAAAGCCATCCTTAGTGGTGCGGAGAAGATGGTCTCTATAGAAAGCCATCTTCGTCCCCAACTCCTATGAGGGCTATAGCCATGTCCTCCTTGTGTCCAACTGAATGAGGTCCTGTCCGATGACTCTACTAATCTTAGAATGTGTCAAGGTGAGAGAGGGTGCCTCCAGAGAGTACTGGAAGGGTGGAAGTCTGTCTAAACTAAACCCATGGAGCTCAAACTAGGATGCTATCTGCGAATACCAACATGAAGTGTCTCCCTCCATGGCTAGCTGATGAGAGGACTCTACAACAAGTCGTGCATACCGGTGTCGGGGAAGCTCCCAGGTGCTATGAATGAAGGACACTGATCTGGCAAGAGCCTCGACTACGATCGGTGGTGCTCCCATCTCGGCTCTGATAATCTCATGGGGTACCGAGGCCTTAGCCCGAATCATCCTGGAGATCATGGACACAAGTGGTCTCTCCATCGATCTCCATCCATCGTATGTGCGTCCTGATCGACTGTGACGATCTAGGCTAGGCCCCCAGATCTGTACTCCATATAGCATAGCCGATGTGACCAGCGTGTCAAAAAGCCACAGCTTAGCATGTGGCTCCTGAAACTGTACCTATGAGCACATCCTCTCTAGACCTCCTAGTGCTGCATATCCTCTAGTCAATCTGGCCTCTGCTGCCCCCTCATGGAAAATGTGGGCCCAGTGAACACCACTCCAAGATATGTGTATGAGTCAACATACTCCACTGTCTCCTGCCCATATGTGAAAATAGGCGCTGATCTCCAGACCCACTGAGCTGTAGTGTTAAAACACCATAACCTTGGTCTTGCCAAGGTTAACTGAGAACCCACTGTCTTGTGCATAAGCATGTAAAGTATCCAAGTGCCTCTGCATACCCTCTAGTGAGTCTGCTATAAGCACAATATCATCAGCATATAAGAGCAGAGGTATCCAAGTGCCAGCCAACTGGGCTCCTCTATCCCCTCGTGTCCCAATATAATCAGAGATCTCATCAATGTATAGTCCAAATAGAGTCGGAGAGAGCGGGCAGCCCTGTTTCACCCCTATAGTGGAGTGTACTGGCTGGGAGAGACCCTCTGAAGTCCGCACCTGCCCAACTACTGTCTCATAAAGTGCCATAATACCCCAAATGAGCTCACATGGAACCCCCAAGTCTTGTAGCCTGGGCATCAGTCTAGCTCTGGGCACTGGTCAAAGGCCTTGCAGAAATCCACAAAGCCACAGTAGATCCTCCTCCCATGTGCTCTGCCCTCCTCAATGATAGCCTTGAGGGTAAAGATATGATCCAAAGTAGAGAATCTCCTCCTGAAACCGGCTTGTCCCTGAGCTCGGACCCCTTGTCTCTCTGCCCACTCCTGCTCAAGAATAGAGGCATATAGCTTGGCCATCGAGTGACCAATCATAATGGTGCAGTAGTTAGTCGGCAGGCTCGGATCTCCAGACTTGAGTACCGGCACAATCGTGAAAGTACTCCAAGTCCCAGGAAACCCCTCACACATGGCTCTATTAAACATGAGAGCTAGCAAGTCTGCAATCATATCTCTAGCATGTATGAAATGCTCGGCTACAATGCCCTCATGATCCTGTGCCCTCCCTGTATGCAATCTGTTGATGGCCCTCCTCACCATCTTTGCTGTGAAGAAGGTAGAAGTGGGTGGACAAGGCTCTGGAGGGTTTGTCGGTAGTGGTGGCTGCTCTGGTACTGTGTAGAGGGAGGTTGCATACTCGCCCCATGTATCTGGAGAGGTAATGGCCGGAGGCGGGGGGGGGGGGGGTGCTCTCTAAGCAATCTCCAGGCCTCCCCAGAATCCTGACTCAAAAACAGTTGATACATGTGTCTCTCCAGCGGAGCTAAGAATGCTCTCTTCTTCCGCCGAATGAGGCATCGGAAGATGATGCGTGACTGTCTATATGTAGTAACACCTGTGGCCACCTCTCGCTGTAGCCGGGCTCTGAGCTCCCTACAGTCATCATCATACCAACTATTATGGGGCATGCTCCCAGGACGTGGTCGTACTGTGGGCTGCAGCTGTATGTAAAGCCTCTGTCAGGATCTGTGTGAGCTCTGCTAATGGCCTCTATGGATCCTCTGCACTCAACAAGCTGTAGATCTCTGTAGAGAGAGAGAGAGAGAGAAATGAAATGATATATTAACGTCTCTAAGAGGCCATAATGGCCAAAACTGAGTGTACATCTGAAGTTGGTGTCTCATCAAAGAGAACAACCAAATGAAACTGAAAAGGACAATAAACTAACTATCTTACAGTTATAAGAACTGTAAGTAAGACTCCTAGATGATACTGAGTAGAAAATACTGGAAAATGTATATCAAGTAGATCCATGTATGCTGTTCAGTTGAAGTGCTTTCCTCTCCTCAGATCAAGTATCTTCGCCATGGGGCTGTCTAGAATGGAGAGGTTGTAGAAGTGAGGTAGGCGCCTCCGATGCTGAGCAATAATGGCTCTGATCTGGCGATGGTGAGGATGCCGTGGTCTGGATCCTAGTAGTAGGCGTGGCCGACGAGCACGACATAAGACGACTGCTCTATCAGGGTGACTTCCTAGGTGTGTGGCTGGTGCCCTGATGGCCCGATGGAGGAGGTATCAGGAGGTGTGTATGCTGACTACTGGTGCTGGTGCGAAGAAATCTGTCAGGATCCTCTGGCTAGGTACATCATGGCTCGGTCTCTTGTTTGCCAAGAGGGTCTCTCTGTCTCCTGAGCTCAAGTAGGAACAATCCCAGGCATCTCTGATCCTCAAACTCCATGACCTTGCATAATGGCCCAAAACCCTCTCGGAAGAGGGAGTGATATCTCCCTCGGATCTCATAATAGACTGTACATCGGCAAATGTAGTGCTCCTCTGTCTTTGCCTCCTGGTAGCATAGCTAACAAATGCGGTCATCCGAGATTTGATGCACATATCTCAATCTGCAGTTGGTGTGATCAGGTCCGGATCTGTCCAATGGCACAACGTATCCCATGTGCATGTACGCCGGACGGGTGATAAAATCATCTGGTGAGAGGTGCAAAAAATGACTCTTGTAATGAGCCATTTTCATGCCTAAGGGCTCAAGGGGACTAGTCCATGTCCTCTCTATGTCCACTCTAACGATATCCATCCTAATCACGCGGTTCTGCTCTGAGCAGGTGAGATCCAAAATTGGACAATCCAAGCTGTACTCAAAGGGTGGGAGTGCCTCTATCCGCAAACCATGTAGGTCAAACCATGATCTCGTCTGAGCATACCAGCAATGAGTATCTCCATTCTCTACCAACTGTATGGATGAGGTCAATGCCAATCGGGAGTACCACTGCTGAGGGAGCTCCCATAGCGCCAAGAAGGGTAAAGGTAAGGAGATAACAACCCCTACACCTACAATCATTAACATGACTTTGGAAGAGGAACAACGAAGACATACACGTGCTTTGCATGTGAGGATTACCGGCCTTAAAGACGGGGATAAAGTTGAAGAGGAGGTGAAAGAGCTTATGGTGTTGATGGGGATTGACAGTCCGGCACACGCAAAAGCCTCGAGAGTGGGTAAAAAAAGCGGAGGCAACGGGGAAACATCAAAGGAAAGAGCTCTCATACTTCGCTTCCCCTCTATTGAGGCGAAGGAGGAGTTCTTGAAGAGGCGACCCACTCTAAAGAATACAGGCATTTTTCTTGGTGACGATCTTACTCTTTCACAGCTTGCACATATGAAGGAAGTCATGCCAGAGATTAGGGCGGCAAGAGAAAAGGGAAAGATAGCATTTTATAGAGAAGGGAGGGTGGTCATCGTGGAGCGACGCTCTACATGACGGTGCGAGACCTATGGGACCAAATTAAAGCTGGCAGCCTGGAACTGCAATGGATCCCTCAGACTTGATGTAGGTGCCTTTGAGGACAGCTTTAGAGATAGAGATATAGTCTTCTACTCGGAGACTCACCAGGCCCCTGGTCAGATGATGCCACAGGTGACAGGATACAGATGGGAGACAACTTGCAGAGTAGGGATGAGATCAGTACACAGTAGTAGAGGATCAAGGGGGAGGAGCTGCAACCGCTTCTACACATCGTTCGGAGAGATGATCAAGCCAGATATATGTGGGTGAGACTAAGGGCCGACACAGGCAGATTCTTGTATATTGCCATATGCTATTTTGCTCCTAGTATATCGACATATACAGCACCTAGAGGGCAATCTCCTTTCTCTGTGCTAGATGATGACATATGGGAGTTCTCTAGGGATGGAGACATCATCCTATTAGGGGACTTTAATGCCCGGACGGGCAACCGCTAGACAGCCTTTTATGATATCTCAGAGGAGATGCTGAGAGAGCTGGACACTCTGGATATGGGATTAGACAGACACTCACAGGATGTGGAGTGCACAGAGTATGGGAGATATTTGGTAGATATGGGGACTGCACATGGGTTGGCCATACTTAATGGCTTGCAGAGGTTTCCGTCAGCAGCTGGATTTACTTGCTTTCCACATAGACATGGTGCTAGCACAGTGGATTATGTTATGGCTATGCCGAGCTTTGTTTCATGCATTGAGGACTTCACAGTTGGATCTCGGGCCATTGGGGTAGTAGTGGATCATGCATTGTTGACATTGACCATCTCTTTTCACTTTACCACAGCTCAGAGGACACGAGGGGCAGATCACACTCGATATACTTTTACTTCAGAGACTGATGCTGTCTACAGCGATGGGATTTATAGACGTCTGTACACAGAGGAGCCAGGGAGACCTTTGGAGGAGCTGACCCATATACTGACAGAGACTTTACAGGATGCAGCGAGAGAGGCATATCCACATACTCAGCCTGGACAGAGACAGCGTTCTAGGTGTATGCCCCAGAACAGCTGGTATGATGAGGAGTGCAGAGAGACAAGAGCCCGACTGCAGCGGGAGGTTGCTTTGGGAGTCACTATTCACCGACAGTCACGTATTGCCTTCCGGCGCCTTGTGCGAAGGAAGAAGCGGGCCTTCCTTGCTCAGCTAGAGCAGGAAGTATACCAGCTGTTCTTGAGCCAGGATTCGAGGGAGGCTTGGCGTTTGTTTCATGAGTCCTCCCCTGCTTTGGCCATCACTTCTACAGAGGTCTGGGGTAGTTATGCAGCATCTCTATATACAGTTCCTGGACAGACACCTTTTCTTGACCCGCCAACACCATGCCCACAGACATGTACTTTCTTTACCGCAGAGATGGTAAGGAAGGCCATTGATAGGATGAAGACTGGGAAAGCATATGATCATGATGGATTGGTCGCTGAGCACTTTATTCATGCGAGAGACATGCTGGCAGAGCTTCTAGCAGTGATGTTCAATCGTGCTGTGTGAAGGCTTACCCGAGACTTGGAGTAGGTCCACCATCATGCCTATCTTCAAGTCAGGGGACCCTATGGAGCCAGGGAATTATCGCACTATTATGATTGGTCACACACTAGCACGATTGTATGCATCCATTCTTGAGCAACAGTTGAGTAGATGGGCAGAGAGAGAGGGCATTCGAGCAGAGAGACAGGCAGGATTCAGGAGAGGTTTCTCTACTCTTGACCACATCTTGACTCTGCGGGCCATTATTGAGGAGGGCAGGTCGCATGGGCGACGGATTTATTGTAGCTTTGTGGACTTCCGCAAAGCATTTGATACAGTGCCCAGAGCCAAATTGATGAGGCGATTACAGGAGATGGGGGTACCCACAGAGCTCATATGGGGGATTATGGCTTTATATAGATCAGTTGCAGGACAGGTACGCACCCCAGAGGGGGTCTCTACTTTGGTTCACTCCACTATAGGAGTGAAGCAAGGTTGCCCGTTATCTCCTTCATTGTTTGGTATGTATGTGGATGAGGCCTCTGACTACATTGAGAGATTGGGGGACAGAGGAGCCCAGCTAGCAGGTACATGGATCCCACTATTGTTATATGCTGATGATATTGTGTTGATCTCTGACTTCCCTGAGGGTATGCAGCGTCATCTGGATGCTTTACATGAGTTTGCACATGATAGTGGATTGTCTGTCAACCTTGGGAAAACCAAGGTTAATAGTGTTTAACACCACGCCACAGTCGGTTAGGCGATCAGCTCCCACATTTACATATGGGCAGGAGATTGTGGAGTATACAGATGCATATACATATTACATATCTTGGGGTAGTATTCAGTGGGCCAGTGTTTTCGATGAGGAGAGCAGCAGAGACTAGATTGACTAGAGCACATGCAACCCTGGGTGGTTTGGAGAGGATGTGTTCGCAGGTTCAGTTTCAGGAACCTCGAACGAAACTTTGGCTTTTTGACACTCTAGTGACATCAGCTATGCTTTATGGAGTGCAGATATGGGGACCTTCAGTGGGCCATCACAGCGCAGGCGGGTGGAGAGGTATGGAGAGGCCTTTGGTATCTATGATTGCTAGGATTATTAGAGCCAAGGCCGTGGTACCTCATGAGATTATTCGAGCAGAGCTGGCGGCTGCCCCTCTGGTGATTGAGGCTCTTACGAGATCAGTCTCCTACATACATGGCTTGTGGGATCTCCCCCGAGACAGGTATGCACGCCTCACCCTTGAGTCCTTCCGACAGTTAGCTTTACAGGAAGACACGGCTTGTTGGTATGGACAGATGACATCTTGGTTCCAGGCACATGGTTTTAGCATGGACAGATTGCCTCCCTTCCAGTATTCTCT
Source organism: Cibotium barometz (assembly GCF_041138505.1). Classification (NCBI taxonomy): domain Eukaryota; kingdom Viridiplantae; phylum Streptophyta; class Polypodiopsida; order Cyatheales; family Cibotiaceae; genus Cibotium; species Cibotium barometz. The sequence continues at coordinate 42,305,979 of NC_141050.1, forward strand.
GGAGGCACCCTCTCTCACTCTCACACGGACAGAGATTACCAGACTCATCCGTCAGGATTTAGTTCAGCTGGACATTAGGAGGATATGGATACAACCGACTGAGGAGCTGGGCACGAAGATGGCTTTCTACAGAGAGCATTTTCTTCAGCTCACAGCAGATGGTTTTGTGATCAGACCTAGTTACATGGATGTACACTTGTCTCATGCAGTACGATGTGCTATTGGTCAGATTCGCACATCCTCACACCAGCTTGAGATTGAGATTGGCCGATATAGAGATATACCAACTCAGGCCAGGATATGCCTTTTATGCCATGGGGAGCCAGAGACAGAGCTGCATTATATATGCCATTGTACTACATACTATGAGATACTTGGTCGTTTCCACTGTTTATTCCGAGAGGGTTTTGGACCACTTTCCAGAGTCATGGGGTACCAGGACCAGAGGTGCTTGGGTGAATGGGAGTGATAATTAGGGTTAGGTTTCATGTGTGGGAGACACACACAGAGAAGCAAGGGAGAGAGAGAGAGAGAGTTGTGGGGATAAGTCAACTCATGGGAATGAGTGTGTGACTCCCCTATCACACATGTATATTGCACTAGTACACATAGTGCACTTAGTACATTAAAAGTACTAAGTGTACTATGTACTATAACTTATGGGCTTGTACACACTATAAGGGTGGGCATTATGCCTTTACCCCAACAACCTCCCACTTAAAGGCAAAGTGCCCTTAAGTAAAGGAGAAAAATCAGCATGTACATGATAATATACAAGGCCATATCAAGGCTGAAATTGGCCTCATCCAATGCCCATCAAGTGTCTGCAATAAGCAAACCGCTCCGGAGGCAAACTCTTCGTCAACAGATCAGCCGGGTTTTCATCCGTATGAATCTTAACAAGCTGAATTTGCTTGTTCTCTATCACCTCTCTGATGAAGTGATACTTCACATCCACATGCTTCGTCTTTGCATGAAAAACAGGGTTCTTTGCCAACTGGATGGCACTCTGACTGTCACAATGCAACAATGGAATATCCCCGGTATATCCCAAATCAACCACTAACCGAGATAGCCATAATGCCTCCTTGCAAGCCTCTGTGGCTGCAATATACTCGGCCTCTGTAGTAGATAAGGCAGTGCACTTCTGCATGCTGGATATCCATGACACAGCACCTCCTGTGAATGTAAACACATAACCGGTAGTAGTCTTCCGGTTATCTGGATGACCGGCATAATCCGAATCCGTGTAACCATGCACTAATGCATCCTGTTTGCCAAAACAAATGCACATATCCTGTGTGCCCTTCAGGTATCTCATGACACCTTTCACTGCTTCCCAATGCTTCTTGCCAAGGTTGGCCATGTATCTAGAAACCACTCCCACTGCAAATGCAATGTCCGGCCTAGTAGCAACCATGGCATACATGAGACTGCCACAAGCTGAAGCATACGGAATCTTGGCCATATCAGCCCTGCCACTATCTGACTATGGGCTGTCCATAGCACTGAGTTTCACATATGGAGGCAAAGGAGTACTAGCCTTCTTCCCCCCGTCCATATTGAACCTCTACAAGACTTTGCCAATGTATTCCTTCTGAGACAAATACAACACATGCTAATTTCTGTCCCGAAGTATCCGCATACCCAAAATGTGATTTGCATCACCCAAATCCTTCATATCAAAGGTTTAATGCAGCCTCTGCTTCAAGGCATCCATCTCCTTACGAGATTTCCCGGCAATCAACATATCATCAACATACAAGATGAGGATCAATAGACTGCCATCCAAAGCTTTCTTGGTGTATAAGCAGTGATCTATGTCACTTCTCCTGAATTTCTGGGATTTCATGAATGTATCAAATTTATGATACCATTCTCTTGGTGCCTGTTTGAGCCCATAAAGACTCTTTTTCAGCTTGCATACAAGCTTCTCCTTTCCACTCACTGCATAACCCTCTGGTTGTTGCATATATATCTCCTCATGGAGATCACCGTGAAGAAAAGCAGTCTTCACATCCATCTGAATCAAGTCCAGATCATCGTGTGCAACCAAAGCTAATATACCTCAACTTCTTCATCATGTGGTCTATATGTAGTAAGTTTTGGTTCAGAGGTAGCGGTTGAGGCCGAACCTGTCAGGTAGCTAGCCACCATAGTTGCTAGGCGTTTCATGAAATGTGTTTCATAAACGTTTCATTCATTTTCCAGAAGTTTCAAAAACGTTTCATACAAAAAGAGGGGGTACAGGCCTCAAAATTTATATACAGGTTTATAATATGTTAAAAATATGTTGCCTTCCCTGCAAAACAATATTAAACATGCATCATTTACACATTAAAACATGTTTACAAGCTAAAACTAAAGAATCTGGGTGACCCAGTACAGTGGGCATCCAAGTGAGTCACTGACCAATTGGCAACATCAAGAATCAAGATCTAGATTTCAAAGTGATCACAAAAAGTTTGAATCCTGAGCTGATACAAAAAAAGTAAACTGAAGTCTGAAATACACAAAGTAAAGCATGCTGAAGCCTGAAAGATGCAATCATGCATGAATGATGACAAATAGTAAACTAGAGGAGCTTGATAGCCCCAAAGACTAGAGTCCTCAATATGGAGTGTGGGCACTGCCAACTGGGCACTCAATCCTCAACATCCTCGATGTCCTCATCAGTACTCTCCTCGGTAGACTCAATGTCACTCTCAGAAGATGATGATGTTGGCTCAACTGCCGCACTCGTCTCAGCTACTGCACTAGTACTAGCACCTCTTGATAATGCTACTATAGATGCTCATGTGCCATGAGCAGGTACCATCAACTCCTCATACAATATGGCATATATGTCGCGCTCCTCGTGAGGAATCTTTGGGACATCTTTCATCTTCTCAATGTTGATTTTATCGACATTGACCTGACGAGGCTCTATCGGATTGCCCAACTGCTCAATTAGGCGGAGATTGCAATGGCAATACACCAACCGCTCCAACTGAGTAGTAGACAAAATGTTCCTCTTCTTTGTATGGAAGAGGGCCCATGTGCTCCAGTTCCTCTCAGCAGGACCCGAACTGCAATCTTGTGAGAGGACTCGAATGGCGAGGCGTTTCTGCCATTAAAATATAGAAACTTTGTAAGTATAGGGTACTAAAGTCTAAGTATAATCATCATAGATCAATGTATTATGTAAATAACAGACTTGTCTTTTAGAGTTGTACTCACCAAGTGAGGGCTACTGATCCCATACTTCTTTCTCCCACCATGAGACTGGCTGAAGCTGTCTCTCTCGCATGCATGCAGTCTGTCTACCAAATGCGTGGCTGGCATTCCGATACACTAGCCACTCATCCTCCAAGCGTCTCATGAGCTCCACGTCTCCTCTTGACCATTTCTGAATGTAATCTTGCCATCCATCTTCCAACTCTTCATTAATATACTGGGCCTCACTACGCCAGAGACGGTGCAATATGTGGCCAACCGCGTGGATTGGTCTATGGAACCAATCCCACTGGTCATTCCAAACCCGTCGAATGTCCTCAACCCTAAAAATTAGCCATGAATGATCAAAGCTATTAGCTCACTCCTACAGGCTACGATAGATCATAGTACGATACAACTTACAAGTTACAACAAGAAGGCAACCAGTTGGAAGTTCAGTACCTCTCATCTGTCAAGAGAGTGCATCGGTTAAGAGCCTCTCCAATCCGGTCCATGAACTCGTACAAGAGTCCAAGAGTGCTGCCCTCCATGTCGGTGATGCGAAGAACACTATAGATTGGTTGAAGAGCTCTCAATAAAGCCGCTTCCTCCTTCCACCAATCTTCTTGCATCACTCTGCGTGCAAAAGCAACTGCCTTCGGGTGCTCATGGTCCTCCCAGCTCATCCACTCTCGACTAACCACTGTGCGCATGAGTCTCTGTCGGATTCTCACTACCCTCTCAACCACAATGAACATATATGCAAACCTGGTTTGTGAGGGCTTCAAAAGCTAAATGTCACTATTGGCACGAAACATTGCCAAGACCTTCGGCCTCTCGGTAACAAACTTCACCAAGCTACGCGCAATGTCAAAGATGTCAGCAATCCACCTAATTTTGGCAAGATCTTGAATGAGCAAGTCTAGGCTATGGGATGCACATGGAGTCCATACAATCTGCGGGAACTCATCCTCTAGCATCCGTCCCATAGAGACAGTTGCTACCATTATCAATGACCACTTGCACTATGTTTTGTGGGCCTATCTCCATGATAGTCTCGCGGAGGTGTGACCATATAAATGCTCCTGTCACCACTGTCCCAGGCATAGATGCATCAATGGCACGCAAAAACATAGTGCCCTTGCAAGAGGACACCAAAATATTGTACACATTCCTCTTGCATATATCTGACCACCCGTCACATAACAATGTGCAACCATACTTGCTCCAAGTGGCTTTTAATGGCTCCATCTCCACCTCCACTGCTTGTTGCTCTCTTATGAGCTCTTTAGTGTGCAAGGTCACATCCAATGCGGCTGATTGCCCTCATGGCCTTTTTCCATCATGGTGTGCACACAATGTGAAAAGACAAAACACATTGGATGAAAAGCCTAGTGAGTTCCCTAGTTGCATCTTTAATTGCCTGCTTTTGTATGCTTGCTTGAATACTTGCTCTCGTTAGAGAGACTTTGGGTGCTACGGGCAAAGGGGTTCGTGTTGCCGTGGGGACCCCCAAATCCTACTTGGCTTTATGCATCTTCCTCTGAACCCAACCGTGTGCTCTTTGATGCCTCACATGTATCCTCACTAACCCCGATATCCTCAAGCACAGGTCCACAACCGCGTCTTGCCAGTTGCTGTCTTTTCCATTCTTGTAGCTCGGCTTTGATGTTTGCATGCACCAATGCCTTCCCCGGTTAAACTCGTGAAATGGGCCTTAACACGGATTATGGACCCTCTGAGCAAATCTCGCAAAAATTGCATTTCCACTTTTGTGTGCCTGAACTACCATATTTAGATATGGGAGTGACATGGGCCCACATGGCATCCTTAGTGCGAGGCATCTTGACAAAAGCAAGGCTGGATTAGCACCCTCGTATGAAAACCCCTAAATTTCAAAATCTGTGTTTTTTTTACAAAATCGAAGAAAAAACGCACAACCAACCTAAGAGTTGGCGGGCACGGAACCTCGGAAGTGCGGGAGGAGTTGGTAGCTGAGTTGTGCAAGGCAGGAGCTCCTTAAATCAATTTCCTAGTCGCCTGTAGACGTTTTTTTCGAAAAACGTGCTCTTTGGATAGAAAATGTTGAAAAACGTAGGTTTTCCCAAGCAGCATGAAAGAACGCATTTCATTCCAATGAAATGTTTCGTTTTATTCAGATGGAATGAAACATGTTTCATTGCAACACTGCTAGCCACGTGGTCAAAAAGAGTGGTAGTTGACTTGACTGGTTAGGCCTGGTTAGGGTTCTCACTTCTTGGGACTGGGGATCCTTTCATCGGCTCAAAATCTGACGAAGTGTCGCTGGCCTCTAGTACAGGTCCTTATACAGTGCTAAACTGGGTTCAGATCGAAAGTCTCGAGCCCAGTGTAGGGTAGTACGCGTCTAGCTTGATAGATGCGCTATCATCTAAATAGGTCTCTAATACACGCCCAAATTGCAGGTGTATGTGAATATGAGGTGTTGGAAGGTCCTCTAGATACGTTGGTCAAGTTTGTGAATTTTTGATTTTTTATTTTATTTTATTTTAAATCGAAATTTTTTTGGATTGTCCAAAGTTTTTCGAAAACACGTTTTTGGTGTTTCTTAACCCATTTGGCCCAAAAATAGTGTACTTTTTTCGGGTCAATCAAGGGCTACGGGCGTCGACTTCCATAGTTAAGGAAGCTCCTTAACTACGTAAAAATGCAAATTTTTGGGATGGAACACAAATTGCGTCAATACGATCACAACAGTAAAACATATATTAGACAAGTTTGTGTATGCATTTTTCGGGAAAAAAAAAATTGGCTCTCGGACCTTTTTATCCTTTTGTGCATGCACTTTTCAATTTTTTTTTTCAACTCCCGGATCTTTTTTTCTTTTATCCTTTTTCTTTTTCGCTTTTATTTTTACTTTTTACTTTTTACATTTTCGGTTTACTTTCTTTTTATTTTTATTTTTTACTTTTTACGTTTCAATTTTTGGTTTTACCAAAAGGGGTTTTCCTAGAATCTTTGACTTGGGGCTTGTCTAAAAGCTGTTTGTATTGAGTGCAACCAGCCCATCAAAACTCACCCAAAAATGGGTATTGATAGGCTTTTGGACTTTTTGGGCTAGTGGCCTAAAAGCTTGCACACATTAAATGTCAACAGCTAGTCAAGATGTTCCATATTAGGGAGAGGATTAAGCTTAATTAACTTGCGTTAATTACATTGATGCAAAAACACAGAATGTGTAAAAAACATAAAAATTCATGTTTTGTAAATCTTTCTCTAATTTCTATTTTTATCATGATTTCTCTACCTACTTAAGGAGTCAAAATTGAAAAACATGCACAAAATAAAAAACATGAAGAAATTAAACATAAATTTCTTGAGATTTCAACAATGTAAAAAAATGGATAAATTTTCAGAATTTCGTTTCTACCATTCTCACAAAAACACAGAAAATAAAAATATAATAGAAATCAATCATACGCACACACGCATTCAAAATGCATTGTGGCTATGTGGAGGGAAATTCCTCGGCAACGGCGCCACTTATGGGAAGCCTTGTACCATAGAAAGAGTGCAGGAACAAACCAATGTTATGGGGCTTTGCCCAACCACACTTGGGAGCATAAAACAGCTCAACCGAGAAGCCAATATGCCATGACCTAGCTCACAATTGCATGGGCAAGTTGTGTCACTCACCTCATGAATACTTGTGCGCAGATTCTCATAGGAGACGATATTGTCACGCAGCAACACTCCAAAGCTCCACTCCGTTGCGGCTATCGTTGTCACACTCCAAAGGAAGCTCGACCCTCCTCTCACTCAATTTCTCTCTCTCACATACACTCATACATACACAATGAGCATATAATAGCTCTAATTGAAGTAGGCAAGCAAGACACAAGAGAGTAAGAGAGTAGAGAAGAAGAGCACTCTATTAGTTGCATAAGAGAATGAGTCATGAGAGTTACATTTTAGGTTTTGTTGGTGACCTTGGACTCATTTGGCCACTCTAGCTAGTGTAAACACCTATTCTAAAACTAGCACTCTCAACCTAGGATCTCATGGTGCGCCTTTAATAGACAAGCAGCAAGCACACACGTCAAATGTACAATACATGGTTTTCATGTGAACTCCGACCATTCCGACGCTTGTGTTCCAAAAGAAGTGAAAATAATACGGTGGTTGGCGTCAACGCCATAGAGGTCTCCAACAAGGGTTAACAGCGACTTTATGAGTCAGTTTGAGAGAGAGCTCCTCAGACCTGGACTCGAGACCTTGAGACTACTCCGTACTTACATCCGATGGATGGTGTATACTAGTGGTATGGGAGGCTAGGGACTTTGCACGTGGAGCCATGTCTTTGATGCTGCTATCCCCCTATGCTTAGAGGGGAGACTGAATGGCTCTATGGTTGGGTGGTGAGCTAGATGCCCGAGTTTTCGTGTGTTTTCCTTTTTTGTTTATACTTAATCGCAAGGTTTGCTAGCCTGGGGGCTTGACACTATGCCCCTATGTGGGGCGACGCTAAGCGATAATGATCCGACCATCTCTGTACACCACCCACTTGTCCGCTTTGTGGGTCTCATGAATTGTCAATATCGCTTCCCGCCGTTGTGCTACTTGAGCCAAGGTGAGATCATCCCCTACGTAAACTTGTGTGCCCTTGAGGGTAGCTTGCCCATCTAAGGTTTGTCTGCTAGTGACATCGAGGAAACTGTTGATAAGGGGCCATTCTCGTGTCATGTCTGTCCTTGCTCTCCATGTATTCGTGAAGGGGGCAGGGGTCCCGTCTACGCCCAACATTTGGCAGAGTGCCAAAGCATCTACCTTGGGGAAAGTCCCCCCTTGTAGCCCACATACCAGTGTGAGGTGAAAAAGAAGAAGAAAGACCTTGCCTCTATAGCCCTTCACCTCCCAAACTTGGAAAACACTAACACAACGGAGGCACCACTAGCCACCGGCTGGAACACTTTCCACAATTCTCACCACCCACCCACGCCAGAAAGACAGCATAAAACAGGGGCACCATAGACAAAGCGAACACCCAGCAATTTATTCCCAGTCAACACATCATACAAGCTTCTCCCGACACAGAAGCCTTACTCACACAACCATAAACAAAACACTTTGACCTGTCACACTGCCGAGGATACACCACATCCCCAATCACCGCGAACCTCTCGCCTGCCTGTTGTGCCAATCACACCAGAATGAACCCGGCCACTCACTTCAGAAGGCGCCCCACCAGCTAACCCTCAACTCTCTGCAGCCCATCACTTCTGCATGTGTCGCCAACAGCAGCGACCCAAACCTCTCTCTCTCTCTCTCTCTCTCTCTCTCTCTCTCTCTCTCTCTCTCTCTGTGCTGATCCTCTGCCAGCCACTTCAAACCCTTCCTCTGCAATGCTATCGGCCCCACCAGCCAAGCAGCAACCTTCTTGTTTACGGCCACACGTGCCCTCTTCACCACCCTGTCTTCAGCATCCGGTCGCCAGCATCTCCTTGGCTTCCGCATCCAGCTTCACCTAGCGGCCCTCTTTGCCTCTGCACTTTCGCAGCTCCTTGCCAGCTGCTCTGCTTCTCTTCTTACACGTGCCCTCCACGCTCACCAACCCATCGGCTGTCCTCTTCTGCAACTGTAGCACCTTAAACGCCCTTGTGTGTCCCTTGAACTCCTAGTTTCTCCTAGGCGGCCAGTCAGCTGTGCTCTCCTCATCCGTCGCCAGCCACTGTCTTCAGAGCGGCTGCACCAACTCGCCTCACACGGTTGCCACAGGGGGCTCCAACCACCGCTTCACGTCTAAACCAAGGACCACACCGTCCACGCCGCCAGCCCACACGCTGCTGCAGCTTCTCTCCAAGGCGACCTCCCCTTCTCCGTGTATCTGCGGTTACGCCCGAGAGCCCCACGAAAACAAACAAGGCGACCATCTTTTCTATCTCCCCGGCCGACTCCCATGCTTCGCCAGCTTCGCCAACCTTCTGGAGAGAACCGGCTGGCAGCCATTCAAAGCTCCACGCCAACCTTACCAGCTGGCCACGTTCATCCTTTTTTTAAATATTTTTTTTATTTTGAAAAATGGCCACCATGTTATTCCTTTTCACACCAAATTCAAAGGCAACCTTGGCCCCTTTCAATCTTTTATTGCCCATGCTTTCCACATACCTTCTTCAAATGCAACTTAGTGCCCGCTCATTTCTTTGGGGACGCGTACACACTTCAACCAAGCAGCTGATATCATCTCCAATGAACCTCGTTCCGGACAGGCCTGCAACAAGCCCAAAACCAACCGTCCACCCTGTACATCTGGCAACGCCCTCAAAAGCAAAACCTTCACACACGCCATGCATCCATATATACACAAGCCTAGAATACCTCTCAGAAAAACGCCTGACATACTTTGCCAACCTCCCCATCTGCTAGAGCATTCATGCTCAGCAGCAAAAGACATATTCCATAGCTATCCACCAGGATCAAAAGGAAACAACATTTCACCATCCCATCCCCCAACATCTGTTAAAAAACATGGCTGCATCACTGCATACCAAACATCGACCATATGCACCACAACAGCATTTGAGAACACTTCACCCACAACAAACCTACTCGCCTTCAAAACCTGTGGCATTGCAGCATTTAGCACCCAATTCATCAACACCAGTGAAGGCCAGGTTCCAGCATTTTGAGCTTTTTACACACAAAAATCCAGATCCTTTCCAACAGCAGTGTCTACCAGCACTTCCAGCTCTTGTAATTCAGGCATCTCTTCACAACCATACAGCTCGGCTAGTTCAGAATCCTTGTCCTCCTTGCACTTTGCCTTTAGCATTTCAGCAACACGCAAAGAAGCCTTAGTTACACTCTCAACCATATCTGCATCCATCTCCATCTTTGCCTCCTGTTCATCAAGGCTAGCAACTTCCCAGATATCATCCTCAGGCACAATACTCACCTCACAACGCTCTTTATCAGCCAAATCTACATGCATACCTTCTTGAATGTTGCCAACCCCCCTGGTATCATTGTCCAAAGACTCCCCAGCACATAATGCATCAAATGGAATAACATCCATTTCATTCATCGCAGATACCATACCACCATCCAGCTGTCCAAGAAAATCCATAATAATGGAGTCTTCCTCCACGCTCTCCACATCTGCATTGCAAACCATCTTCACTTGATCACAAGTCTCTACCCCATCCTCCTCCCTTTCTGTATCCAGCTCCTCTTCCTTCTTATCATCAGTCAATCCCAAGGCATCATCCTCATTGCTTCCCTGTGCATGCATATCATCCAGATCCAAATGCAATTGATCTTCAATAGGATCTTCCAAATCACTGTCATGTACAGCCACGGTATCCCCATCCAAAGAAGAATCCACTGGCAACTTCTCATCTTCACTTTGCTCCTTCACTTGCTTTTCATCCACCTGCACATGCTTTAAAGACTTTGGAAAAAAATCAGAAGGCACATAGAGCATCCCCCTTTGCACCTGTATCGGCCTTTGAGGCTCCTGTCTAATCAAACTTTGCATAGAACTCTTATCCACCTCAACCAAATTTACCTGCTTATCCCTTGCAGACACAACACCTTCATACGGATAAATACCCATCTCCATCTACTTCAAAATCTTGCCTTCCTTTTCCCTAGCAACACTAACTGCATCATCAAATGACTTGGGATTCTTTAACTCAACCCTGACCTTCAAATTGCGTAGCAAACCATCAATAAACAAACTATTCTTCAGAAACATAGGAGGAATTCCGTGCTTCAATGTCATACACCACTTACCCCACAAACATGTAAATACCTTCACAAAATCATCCAGTGATTGCCCATGTACCTGCTTCAAGATGCTTAACTCCTGCCAAAGCACACTAGAATCCTCCACTTGCTGAAAACGCTCCAAAAGGTCTTCTTTCAACCTGTCTAAGGTCAAAACACCAGCATCCTGTACTTCAAAATCCTTAAGCCAGCTTCGGGCATCTCCCTTCAAGAAAATCTTTATCAGCTTCAAAACCTGCTCTTCATCTGTCACATGATTGCTAATGCATGCCAGCTCCATTCGCTCCAAAAAGTCACACACATCTTCACCCTTCCTGCCATGAAATTCCGGATAAGACCACATCATGACAACCTGTATCAATCCCTGAGCTCTCCTCAGTGGAACATACGCCCTTCTAGGCAAAGAACAACACCAAAGCTATCCTCTGTGGGGGCACCAGAAGAATGTGAGGTGAAAAAAAAAGAAGAAAGACCCTGCCTCTATAGCCCTTCACCTCCCAAACTTGGAAAACACTAACACAACGGAGGCACCACCAGCCACCGGCTGGAACACTTTCCACAATTCTCACCACCACCCACGCCAGAAAGACAGCATAAAACAGGGGCACCATAGACAAAGCGAACATCCAGCAATTTATTTCCAGTCAACACATCATACAAGCTTCTCCCAACACAGAAGCCTTACTCACACAACCATAAACAAAACACTTTGACCTGTCACACTGCCGAGGATACACCACATCCCCAATCACCGCGAACCTCTCGCCTGTCTGCTGTGCCAATCACACCAGAATGAACCCGGCCACTCACTTCAGAAGGCGCCCCACCAGCTAACCCTCAACTCTCTGCAGCCCATCACTTCTGCATGTGTCGCCAGTAGCAGCTACCCAAACACCTCTCTCTCTCTCTCTCTGTGTTGATCCTCTACAATGCTACCGGCCCCACCAGCCAAGCAGCAACCTTCTTGTTTACGGCCACACGTGCCCTCTTCACCACCCTGTCTTCAGCATCCGGTCGCCAGCATCTCCTTGGCTTCCACATCTAGCTTCACCTAGCGGCCCTCTCTGCCTCTGCACTTTCGCAGCTCCTTGCCAGCTGCTCTGCTTCTCTTCTTACGCGTGCCCTCCACGCTCACCAGCCCGTCGACTGTCCGCTTCTGTAACTGCAGCACCTTCAACGCCCTTGTGTGTCCCTTGAACTCCTAGTTTCTCCTAGGCGGCCAGTCAGCTGCGCTCTCCTCATCCGTCGCCAGCCACTGTCTTCAGAGCGGCTGCACCAACTCGCCTCACACGGTTGCCACAGGGGGCTCCAACCACCGCTTCACGTCTAAACCAGGGACCACACCGTCCACGCCGCCAGCCCACACGCTGCTGCAGCTTCTCTCCAGGGCGACCTCCCCTTCTCTATGTATCTGCGGTTACGCCCGAGAGCCCCACGAAAACAAACAAGGCGACCATCTTTTCTATCTCCCCGGCCGACTCCCATGCTTCGCCAGCTTCGCCAACCTTCTGGAGAGAACCCGCTGGCAGCCATTCAAAGCTCCACGCCAATCTTACCAGCTGGCCACGTTCATCCTTTTTTTAAATATTTTTTTTATTTTGAAAAATGGCCACCATGTTATTCCTTTTCACACCAAATTCAAAGGCAACCTTGGCCCCTTTCAATCTTTTATTGCCCATGCTTTCCACATACCTTCTTCAAATGCAACTTAGTGCCCGCTCATTTCTTTGGGGACGCGTACACACTTCAACCAAGCAGCTGATATCATCTCCAATGAACCTCATTCCGGACAGGCCTACAACAAGCCCAAAACCAACCGTCCACCCTGTACATCTGGCAACGCCCTCAAAAGCAAAACCTTCACACACGCCATGCATCCATATATACACAAGCCCAAAATACCTCTCAGAAAAACGCCTGACACCGGCACATGAAGGGACCGTGCTTTCCTACGTTTTTCCTCCTCTAGGGTCTCATGTATAATGCTTTGCGGGGGTTTGTGTCTCTTCACTGCCTCTACCCAATCTTTTATAGAAGTATGTAGCTTGTCATTTGCAGCCTTGAGCTGCTCCATATCCATCCTCAAGCCCTCACGGAAATTCAGCTCCCCTTCTTCGGTGGCATGGTCTTTAACAAGGGCTTTCAGGAACTCCATCCCTATCCTAAGTTCCCTATCAATGGGGCAGGTTCTGGGGTTGCATGGGTTTCTTTCTAGGCCTGGATTTGTTGTCGACTCAACTTTGTTTCCAACTCTGTAATTTAGTCATTTTTGCCTTGGATTTCCGTGGTTAGGCCTTCTAATTGTCTTTCATGCTGATTTAGAGCTCTGCCTTGCACATCTTTTTGCTTGGACAGAGCCTTTTTAGCATTCTCCTCCACTATTTAATGTAAGCCTCTAGTTCTTGAAGATTCATTTTGGTAGGAGTGTGTCTGAGAGAGAGAGAGACAAAGAGAACAATCATTATGGCCTATGTGCAATTTTATTTGCCATTGTTGATCTGGCGTAAATCTGATATTGATTGTTTTATGTCTGATGCCTTGGAATTGTTGTGGAAAACCAAGCATCATATGAGAGCGCTACGTCTTTTGAGACGATCTTTGGTCTGCACTCCGAAAATGCATGGTGGATTAAATATACTTGATCTGCATTATCATCTTTTGGCAAGAAAAGCCACCATGATTCCCACTTTATTTCACCTTCGGTAGCCCTGGGCCATAATGCTTGCAGGCATGTGTGCTTCTATCAAAATTAGAGCTTATGGCAATTTGCACATTTCTCAAAAGCAGTAATTAGTAAATTTGAAAGAAAATTTCGGGATGCTCTTATGCATCTTCTCTTCTTCGTGATTGGAAATTAGCTCCGTCTTCTGTTCGCTGGCATGGAAGAGATGTGTTGACTAGGAATTCTTTTCGATTAGAAAGCATCCATTGGTCTTTGGTGTTTCCTCGACCACTTGCAGTACAGGAACCATGAAAGGCATGCTTTTTGGCCTCTATTGGAGTTACCACTGTGGCGGATGTTGTCACGGATAATGGATTTGTGATGACTTTTCCACAAGTGTGTTTGAAACATAACTTGGGTTTGCATCACATGCAAGTGTGGAAAACTATTACTATGCTGTTGCGGCCTTTTGAACCCATCCCACCCTTGGATGATCATCAGGACAGATTTCATTATTGACAACTTGTCAGTCATACCAGCACTCTTTCATTGAATGCGCTTTCGGCAAGTAATGTGTACAAAGTGTTGCTTCCTCACCCCGGATTCAACCTCATGCCGATGCTTTATGGGGTTTGCATAAGAATACTAAATGGTACTTACTCACAACCTCCGAGGACGTTTTCCATCGTTCAAAGGAGGAAAATCCTTCTATATTTTTGGTGTTTTGTCATCTTGTATGGCTGGATTTGACACTTTCATCATTTGGATGAGATATTGGGCACTTTGGACTATTTGGAAGAGGCTCGGAATCATGCTATGTTTCGACAACCTTCTCTAGATTCTTATGCTTTCTTTCGTGCCAATCTTCACTAGTCGCCACATGACTGTCGATGGCTGGAGGCTATTGACATCCCACAATTTGAAGTCTTCTTCTACTGTTTTTAGCTTTCTTCATTGGAAGACTTCTCTCTGAAGTACATCCTCCCCATGTATATTGCTTTTTGGTAATAGAGCACTGGTTTTTACTTTTTTTTTTTAAATAGTGTGTGTGTGTGTGTGTGTGTGTGTGTGTGAGAGAGAGAGAGAGAGAGAGAGAGAGAGAGAGAGAGAGATTCTGAAAAGGCAGAAACCCTAAATTGCTCCAAGTCAACCCGGAATGGTCCCAAACCATTAGCCTTGAAACCCACAACAAACTTTTGTTCTGGAGGCTTGCAAATTTTTTCCCAAAACAGCCTCAAAATCAAGCCCCCTTTTTTGAAAAAAAAATCTAGGTTTTCTGCACAAAAGAGAGTAAAATTTCAGCAAAAAATCTTGTTTTTGGGAGGCAAAATGGTTGAGCATATGATGCTCTGGCTTTGCCCATGATGTACACAAGCATTTGGCACCCATAGAAGCATGAATGAGCAAAAATCAAGCAAAAACGAAATGGAGAGGGAGAGAACCTAGAAGTAGTACTGTAATAGAAGTTGCATAAGGCATGATTGAAATCCTAAAACCTAAAAAAGAAAATCAAAAACTAGGTTAGTAGTTTGTTTGAACTTGGGTGGTGGTAATTTGGAGGCTTATTCATAATAACAAATAAGTATGCTGTTAGGTCGATTCGCTCTTACGTGGAAATTTATCTTGTAGGTGGTCCTTCTCCCAGTCTTGGCAGGAGTAGCTATGGCACATTACTTTCCAAAATATGTGAATAAAATCGCCCCTTTTGCGCCCTTAGTGGCAATCATCACAGTTGCTGCACTGTGTGCAAGTGCTATTGCCCAGAACTCTCAAGCAATACTATCTTCGGGAGGTCAGGTTGTGCTAGCAGTGTTCTGTTTGCACTCTGCAGGGTTTTTTTTTGGCTTCTTGCTATCAAGACTTTTGGGTTTTCATGGTTCCACAGCCCGCACAATCTCCATAGAAGTCGGCATGCAGGTATGCTATGTGTTTACAAATGGTGTTTTGGACAGTTAAATAAGCAGAGCAGACTAAGAAAAAGGGCATGCCCATATTTAACCAAACAAGCACAGAACTGTTGATGTTAAGCTGGCTGAAGAACATTCCCTGTCCATGGGAGTTCGGGATGGGCAGGATTCCCTGTCCATCCCTTACAGGCTGCCATGATGGAGCTCCTGCTGAGGAGTGTTCATGTTCTGTAACCAGCCTTAGTCTCACGCTACCGGTTTGTGCAAGTACTGACTTGTGTGGAAATCTTGATGTCCTTACAGAATTCTGTTCTTGGAGTTGTCCTTGCAAATCAACACTTCAGCAACCCTTTGACAGCAGTCCCATGTGCCGTTTCAAGTGTATGCCATTCGATTCTAGGTAGTTTGCTTGCGGCATTGTGGCGTGTCTTCTCAAACAATGAAGTCAGGAATTCAACCACGCAGGACGAATTAGCTGCCTGATTCTTTTTAGGAAGCAGATGTATGGTTGTGTGCATATCCTCAAAGTCTTGTTAGGAAGTGTAAGGGATTTCTGGCACATGCAATCCCGTACCCAGCCCCGTGTGGATGTGCAATGGAAATTGCTCTTTTATTTAGATCATTAGTTTCCACATGAGTGTGAAGACAGTACTGCAAACTCAGTGGGTGCGTGTGCCTTGTTTCTGATTATATTTGAAAGTGCCATTTGGTCATACAATCTTCTTCTTGCCTTCATTTTCTGCTTTTTATATATTTGAGTGAGCTGGATGGATATCTACCTGTCGCTGGAGCTCGCCATTATATATAATGTTCTCTGTGTTAATGCATCCAAGCTCGTTATAAAGTACAACTCCAAGCCATTGATTAGACCAGTGTATGAGATGGCAGGGTATGTATTGATGTCAACAATCATAAAGCTTGTTTAGTCTTGCTCTAAGAACAACTCTGGCTGTGAAAATATTCTTGCAGTTTTCTCTTCCAGACAAATTTGAAAATGCCATGTGTGGTGTGGACTGTTTTCATGCATGTATGTGCCTACATGTGTGTGCAGGTGCACGCAAACATGTGATATCACATCACTAGTCATGTCAGTTTTGTCACCCCCCATGGTCATCCGGGCTCATTTTGGACCCGTTCAGTTCCCGTTGTGTTAGGAATGTGCTTAAAAAATGATTATTCTCAACAGGAAAACTTTAAAATAAGGACTTTTTATGAAAATTACTTAAATGACAACCATGGGAAGTCATACTCTATTAACTACTTTGGTACTTGATAATTTTTTTCCAACTTACTATCTAGAAGTTTCTTTAAAACATAAAGTAAAAATGGTTGTTTGAACAAAATGTTTGGAAAGTTAAAAAATGGTGTATTCTTTTTTCGAAAGAAGACATTTTAATGCATCTGTGTGTTTGAGAGAGAGAGAGAGAGAGAGAGAGAGAGAGAGAGAGAGAGAGAAAGTATTGAATAGTGTGAGGAAAAGAAGTAAGGGAAGGTTAATATATTGATTGTACGAGGTAGTTGTAGTGGATTCTATCCTCAAAAGTAGAAAAAAAGTTGAGGAAAAGAAATAAGCGAAGGTTCATATATTGATTATACGAGGTAGTTGTAGTGGATTCTATCCTCAAATGTAGAAAAGCAATAAATACTACAGAGTATGCTCACAATATACATTTGCCAAGATATTTTTAAAGAAAACTTGCACATGGGCTACTACTGGGCTGTTTTGGGATTACATATGTGAGGTTCTAATTGAGGGAAGTAAAATGAGATCCAACAGGTGGACAATGAATATTAAGATCAATGATGCTTGAAGTAAGTATAATGAGATCCAATACTTGGACAACGAGTGTTAAGATCAATGATGCTTGAGAGGAATTCCCATCATAAAATCAAGCCTACTCAAATGTAGTATTTCCATGTTTCTATACGTTCCTAATTTTGGGATTAGCATACAGGCCTTTGAGACAAAGGCTAAAGATCCTAGTATAGAGACAAATGTTGGAGCCACCGCCATGAGGGATGCCTCTTTACTCACGCCCATTGTAAAAACTTAGCCTCACAAGCTTGTCCTAGATCTAGTGGATGCTAGCTATATGCAATAACATTTCCATGGTCCTATGAGACTCTTGGCATCACTCGTTCAATGGGGTGGTAGGATAATGTCATCTTCATGGAAACCAATGAGCTAAGCTTATTGGTTTGCTATCTAGCTTGACATCTCTCCTACATTCACCAGTTTTCTATTTTATTTATGCCCAAGTGTCGTTATTAAGAAGGCTAGTGATCACACTTCACTTATTGGTTTGCTATCTAGCTTGAAATTTCTCCTCGATTCACTAGTTGTCTAGAGGATTGCAGGGATACAAAAGGGCTAGGAAGCACCAAGCCCTTATTTTATTAACAATGGTTTTGTATGGAGCCATAAAATTGGATTCACCCAAGTAAATGGTGTACGATGGACCCACACAATTCACCAGCACAGAGATGTGGCTTCAAATGAAAAACTTTATTGACCTCTACTGCACCAACGTCCCTGACCTGCTATAGTGGTCACATGATGGTTCTTCTAACTCATCATCCTTAGCCCAAGAACCAACGGACAAGCAAAGAGTCTCTTGTCTTCGACCTTAACGAAGGTCCCAACTTTCGACATGGTCAAATAGTTCCCCACAACCACAGGGTGGTCACCTTCACGAAGACATGCCAAATATTAAGTTCTTTAAACCCTTTGATTTCATGATGCAGTAGTCTGGTTATTTTCCCCAAAAAGCCCTTCAACACGTCCTTCGATGATGTTGGCACCAATGTGAGTTGATAAGTCTCATCCCCATACCGGTCCCCCTATCTACTACTTTTATAGGACCCCCTATCTACTACTTTTATAGGACCTAAAGTCGGTACAAAACCCTCGTTTAGGGGTGCTAGAAACAAGCAGCATGGAAAGAGTCGAAGAAAGGCATAAATTAAGAGTAGAAAGTAGTGTTAAAGTTTTCATCGGAAGGAGTTTCTACTCGAGCACAGCTTTAGCCCTATACTCATGCATGATGGCACCTATAATACACACGTGCTTTGTGTTTAGTAGACACATCTAATTGGAATAGGCACCACTAGCTCAAGCACCTATGTCCCATCATTGACAAAACCGTCAAAGTACAATTCTGGATGGGGAGACCATGGAGGGTGAAAGCCTGGCCCTTGGAAGAAGGACCCATTGCCTAGATCCTCCTCAAATTAGCAAGAACCTTCCATGGCCTCTTCTTCGACCACACCAATCATTGCAACGTCAAATCCCTCGAGCAAGAGCCCCTCCTCTCCTTAGCTCCATTGTACCTATGGGCAAAGTTCGTTGCTCATGATCTTGACTTCCCAAGAAGAGGGATGTCGAGAGTAAACGTCGAGGAAAGTAGTAAAGAGAGTTGAAGAAAGGAGTTGAGTTGGAATACACACATATGGTACACCTTCGGTCCATTGCCCATACACGTCACTTGCATATTTCACTATGGTATTATAGGTTTTTCACATCTTGCACCTCACGACATGCACGAACACATGCACCTACAACTAAGCTCATCAAACCCAGCCCTTTAGGTACATCTTTGGATTGGGGGTACCATGGTGGGCACAAGCTTGGCCCATGTTACAACCCATCGCATGGGTAACAATCTACCTTAAAGGTACCTTCAAAAAGCTTCAAAGAATACAACCTCTATTTTGACTCCAATTTACCATAAACACAGCCTCTACTTCAACTCAAATTCAACATAAACACATCACCTTAGCTGATGTATTAACCACGAAGAAGCCTAATCTGTGTAAGCTATGAGATCTCGCAAATATTATGTCACATGAAGAAGGTGCAAACCATCACATCTCCCATGCAACTCATTCATTGGTGGTCGTGGCGCTTGTTTTGCCAATCAAAGGGCACATATTGCTTCTAGCAACTACCTGAATTTGAAGGGCCCAAGCCACTTCCACAACAAAAGAAGGCCTCGCATCATATACCTTTTTTTTTGGAAAGCCCCCCCTTTTGAAGGCATGTAGCCGAGCTAGAGGCTACACCACTCACAAACACAACCCTATGGTGTTAGGGCTTGAACCCACGACCTCTTGGGTAGGGTGGGTTGTGATGAGCTGAGCCACCCGGGTAAGTGCCCGTTGACATGCATATACTTTACCTTAGGGTGAGCATGAAAAAAGACACGACACATGGTGTAACAATATACTCTCAATAATAAGAATCAAAATTATAGTGGCTTGCATTATCTAGTTTCCTCTAAAACAACAGTGAATCCTTATGATTTAAACTCATTAACTTGCTTGTCTTAAGTAATGTCTAAGCTAAAAGAAAAAAATAGGCAGGCGGGTAGAGCAGAGGAGGCAGGGAAAAGAGCCGGAAGGTCGGAGGCGATGACGGAACCGGGGACGGACGGAAATGTGTAGGCGGCCGACGGAGTGCACAAGAGTCATCGGAAATTTGCAGGAAGTCGGGCGATAGGAAAACCACTGCCAGGTTCTAGGCCATGATTGACTGCTCATCAACATTAGCAAGTTCCGGAAGGTCAGAAGTCGGGGCATCAACAGGAACATGAGTACCCGATAATGGATGCAATGAATCGGCTCCTCGAACCATTGCTGAGGCCAAAGTCGCCCCACCCCAAATCCATCATCAGGCATAGACTCCGAGGAAGTAGGAGGAGTTTCGGTCCAATTCCTGTTGACCACTGGCCTAGCTTTAAGTGGTTTTTTTGATAGTTGCCAATCCAACGAGGCAGCAACCTTAACCGCACAATTCCCCTTGTCCCAAGTCTTGACTAGCGGGGTAGACACTTAGCTTTCCCTTCTTTAGTTGCTGTGGGTGGCGAGGGACGAGACTTAGGTGTAGGAGAAGGCCCGGAGAGAGGAGGGTCTACCGGCTGGACGACAGCAGGTGGGGAGGGCATACCAGGCATACCAGGCATATCAATTTTAAACGCCACATGGGGAGGATGTCAGAATGCACAGCGGAAATGAAGACAACTGCTATAGAGAGCAAAATGCAGATGAGAGAGGGAGAGAGAAGCTGTATATACACTAGAAAATCTCGGTAATGGTACAAGACAATGTGGGAGGGCCAGTGCCATTTTATATGCTGCTGATCAGCTAGCCCAAAACAGGCCGACAACAGCCAGAGATGCTCACAACCAGCAACCACAGCAGTTGGCCTGGAAAAAATGCAATCGGCCAGAACTGAACTAGGTCGGGTAGCAACTCCTCCAATCGGCCAGCAAAAGATGACAGCCGACGTGTTGGATTATATCATCTCCAGAGGGTCTACATCACCTTTTTCATGCTTGTATTGGCCATTTATGAGGCCCTGCATTGGCATATCTCAACAGAGATTATTCAACATTTTTCTACCTTTTTTGGGTTTTTAGGCATTTTTGTAGCATTTTATGCTACTGTCATGCTGTCGGCCTTCTATAACTGGCCAACTAGCATCGTGGGGGGAATATATAAGGGTTGACTCCCTTTCGCCCAGTTCATCTCATTTTTCAGCATTTAGTTGAGGTCATTAGCAGCTGCTACTGCTTCTTACCATTGTACAACACCTACGGGCTTCCCTCGTGCTCAGATTTCAGCAATAAACAACAGTTTCCAACATTTACAAGTCTTGTACCTGGGCCTACATCTGTGTTTTATATTTGCTTCACTTTCTTTCATGGTATCAGAGAAAAACGTTGACCTGTGTGAGCAGAAGAAAGCTGTGATTTCTATTTCGAAGTAGAGGCTTCGACAGTTTGCTGCGTTTTCTGTAGATTTCAGCTTAGAAGGTGCTGCGTTTTCTTCCGGGAGCAGAGGCTTCCTCAAGAGTGCTGCGTTTTCTTCATCTAACACTTGGGACTGTTGTATTTCTGAATTTTCAGCAAAGATTGCTGATTTTTCTGATTTTGCTGAAGCCCTCTTCTAGGTGTTGAGGACAGGGAACTACATCATGGAGAGATCTTCTTCCTCTCCTTCCAGTTTCCCACCCTCCCTCCCTTTCTTCTTGTTGTGCACAGCCAGAGAGGAGGACTTGCTGATTTTTTTCAGCCCCTTTCTTCAGAGAAGGTTTCTTGTCAGAGGACATGGCTTCACGAGGTTTCTCTACTGCTTCTCCTTCTCCTGTTGATTCTCCAGCACCTTCACAACCTAGATCCCCTGCTCCCGCCGCTCCACTGGTGGTTCCTATTCCCAATCTTTCCTCCCTGAGTTTCTCTCATCCAGGTCTTGCTCCCACCCCTACCCACATACCATCCTACAATCCTCCCCAAGTCAGTGACTCCATGAAGCTTACCGCAACCAACTATCATACTTGGTCTTTCTACACTGAGTTGTTTGCTGGAAGGAGCCCGTGTATGGATGGCTATCTCCACACCTCACTTGGTGGACCCTACTTTGAGAAGCATATTGAATGCTCGGGCTCGTCTTATCATCATCCATTGCATGACTCCATCCATACAAGCACAGTTTGTCTCCTCCTGGAGTAATGCTCATCAGATGTGGACAGAGATCCAGAGGAGGTATGGGAGAGTTTTGACAATGAAGATTGCCAAATTGGAGTCAGATCTGGAGAAGTTTACCATCACTGAGTCAAATAACCTGATTGAGAAGATTGGAGAGTTTTCTCGTATCAAGCTGCAACTTGAGGAGTACGGGAGCACCATCAACAATCCCATCCATAAACTTCTTGGTAAGTTGCCTGCTTCCTTTGATTCTTTCAGGGATAATATTTATTTCTTGATCCTCTCCTCCCTTTTGAGGAAGTCATGAGTTATCTCCACGACAAGTGCATGCTTCGTGGGGGAAAAGGCAAGTCGGAGTCAGCTTTTGTTGCCTCTAACAAGGGCAAAGGCAGAAAAGGGAACTCCAACAACAACAACAACAACAACAATAAAAACAAAGGCAAAGGCAAAGGCAAAGGCAAAGGCAAAGGCAAGGGTAAAAAGGATTTTAAGGAATCAAAGGACAAAAGCAATGAATGTGATTATTGTGGCAGTACAGGTCATAGTGAGGCTCGCTGCCTTGCTCGTCGTGATGATTCTTGAGCAGCAAAAGCCAAGTATAAAGCCCAGGTCATTCCTCCGGACTGATAATGGTGGCGAGTTTGTACCATTTGATGACTTCCTTGCTTCGAAGGGCATTCACCAATACACTACAGTTCCTTACACTCAGCAGAATGGAGTTGTGTAACGAAAGAACCGGACCTTCAAAGAGATGGCTCGTGCTTTGTTGCATCATGCAGGTCTCCCTCCTGCTTTCTCGGGTGAAGCTGTGGCTACCTGAGTTTATCTCATTAACAGCTCTCTCACAAAATTGATTGAGGGGATGACTCCGGAGGAGGCTTTTCCAGGCCACAAGCCGTCTGTTTCTCATCTTCGTGTTTTCGGTTGTGTTGCTTATGTGCATGAAATAGATAAGAAAAGGACCACACTCGCCCCGAAGTCAAAGAGGATGATCTTCACAGGCTACAGTCTCAGATCCAAAGGGTACCACGTCTGCTAGGATCAGGAGATTGATGACATCATCATTTCCCGTCATGTTCAGTTTTTGATGAGAGCTTGTTTGGCATTGATTCCTCTCCACCTGATGCATCTTCCGAATTTTCGAATGATCCATTCCTGACAGATGCTAGTGATCTTTTACCTCCTCCTTCCCTGCTGCAACCCCGGTGCCAGCTGCTCCTTTATAGTCACCCGTTCCCGTTGCATCAACTTTTGCAGCTCCCAGTCCCTCTACGAGTCTTGCTTTGACTCCGGGGTTACCCTCACCAGTGCTTACCTTATCACCACTTCTAGCAGCATCGGATGAGTTGTCATCAACTTGGACATTTCCCAGTATGAAAGGGGTCTGGTGGACTCCAGGATGTCTAAATATTTGGAAAGTACAAGCTTTGGGAATGGGGGATTATCCTAGAATACAAAGGACCACACTCCTAAAATTTAGGAGAGTTGCTATTTTTGGCCCGACTCCGATGGAAATTCTGTTCATGTCATTACATCTGGAATTGAGCAGATACCAAGAGTTGGCAAAGTGCCTATGACAAAATGTCTACTAGTTTGGGATATTTTTAGAGGTAAAGATTATGGGAGAACCCATCTCTTAGATTGGAACATGTGGCAAGAAAGTGGATCAAAGTGAGACAAGTGGCCTCACACTTGTCAGAAAGTGGATCAAAGTGAGACAAGTGGCCTCACACTTGTCACTCCAGCTATTGTGTGGCTCTCCACTTGTCATCATAGCCTCTCTCTATAAATTGGAGCCCTCTCTCTTCATTAATAGAGGCTCTCTTGCTGCACACTAGCCTCTACCCACCGTTACAGGCTGCCCTAATGATGGCTACTCTCTTTCTCTCTCTCTTGAAGGCTGCCCATGAAGAATACCGATTGTTGGGGACTGTTTTAGAGGCTTCCATCGCGAAGAAATACTAAAGGCAAGGGTATTTAATCATTTTATTATGATTTCCAGCCATTGAACTTGTTGTACCAGTCCTTGTACTTGCTGTACCAACCATTGTACCTGCATTTATACTTGCTGTACCGGCCATTACACCGGTTGTACCAGCCATTGTACTTGTTGTATCGACTGTACCAGCCACCACTGTACCTACTGTACCAACCATTGTACTTGTTATACGGGCTGAATGGAGAGTTGTACTTGCTGTACCAGCTCTATTGCATGAAGACCCGTGGTTTTGGGGAAGAATCAGTACCCACACGGAGGTATATGGATTATATTGTTGGCTCGGCATTTCTACAACCTATGTTCCGGCTTTGTAGCCTCGTGTTGGGTTGTGTTATGGCATTTGTATATGGATAATCCGGCATCTCCCGTGGGGAGAGTAAAGCCCTCAAAGCTTGTACATGATATTATTCTCCTTGGGTAATAAAATACTCCAAGGAGGGGGTCAGCCCATTCCGGCCTCTATGTGGTGTCACATGTGCAAGCTCCATTTTCAGCATTTGTGGATGTTTTGTCCAGCTTTTATGTTTTATGCAAAGTGATGATGGATATGTGTTAAGGTTGTGGCCATGTTTTAATGTTTTAATATGCATTGATGGTATCAACAAGTGAACAACAAGTGTGTCAAAGGCCCTAGTCCCCCAGGCCCCGCGAGTTACATGAGTCCTCTACTGTAGCTGGATCTTCTTCTTCACACTTTGAGAGGAAGGCTGGCCTACCTCGGTGGGTTCAACAACTCTTTAGAGATTGTGGTCTCACTGATGCACAGCTCCATAACCAGATCTCTACCGCCACCCCTGGACCTCGTCGTTCATCTTGGGCTTCCACATACCAGGTCATTAGCAGCTGCTACTGCTTCTTACCATTGTACAGCACCTATGGGCTTCCCTCGTGCTCAGATTTCAGTAATAAACATCACTTTCCAGCATTTACAGGTCTTGTGCTGGGCCTACATTTGTGTTTTATATTTGCTTCACTTTCTTTCACGACAACCCTCCCACACCCAAAAAATGGAAAAATACATGGAAAGTGAGGAAAAATGGGGGAGCACCAAAAATGGGCGAGCACACCTACAACAAAGGCCCTGGTATAATATACAGACAGGAGATGACTGCTAACACCCCCTCTCAGCTCTTGGATGTGGAACCAACCCTAGTGAGCTGGAGTGCTGCCGGAGCATAGCCTGAGGTAGAGACTTCGTGAAGAGGTCCGCCGCATTGTCTTCCGTCGAACAATAAACAAGAAAGATGTCACCAGCCAAAATCTTCTCTCATCACGAACAAAGTGATATTGTATCTCTATGTGCTTGGTCCGGGCATGGAAGACCGGGTTCCGAGCAATAGCGATACAGCTCTGGTTATCACACTGGATGACCATGGGCTCCTTCTGTGGAAACCCAATCTTGCCAAGCAACCTCCGCAGCCACACAACCTTGCAAGCAGCTGCACAAGCAGCTCGGTACTCTGCCTCTATAGGCGACAAGGCAATAGTTGGCTGCCCATGAAACAGCTGCTGAGCCGAGGGTAAATCGAGGGTAAATCCGTAGCCTGATGTGGATCTCCTCGTGTCTGGATCTCTTCCCCAATCTGAGTCACTTGGCGAAGTCCGTCGTTTCCCCTCCAGTGTCGTAGAAGAGTCCAAGATCCTTCGTACCCTACAGATACCGCAAGATTCGCAATCCTGCGTCCCAACATGAGTCTTCAAAGGCGTCTGCATGAACGAGCTCAACAGTCCCACAAGAAAACTCAAGTCCAATCTGGTGTTCAGCAACCAGATCAATGAACCAACAAGCTTCCAATACAGAGAGGCATCAACCAACTCACAAGGATCATTCACTGTAAGCTTCATGTTCGTGTCCATTGGTGACGTGATAGGCCTGCAGTTCTCCATCCCAAAGACCTCAAGCAACTCATGAACATACCGCTACTAAAAGACATCAACCAACTCACAAGTATCATTCACTGTAAGCTTCATGTTCGTGTCCATTGGTGACGTGATAGGCCTGCAGTTCTCCATCCCAAAGACCTCAAGCAACTCATGAACATACCCTCTAGGTCTGCCAAATCTCCAATCCTAAGAAGAAGTGGAGTAAGCCTGAGTCAGTCATCTCAAACTCCTTTGACAAGGCAGTCTTCGTCACTACTATGTGCTCCACATGACCGCTAGTGAGAATGAGGTCATCCACATAAAGGATGATCAACGTGACCAAACCACGTTCCCGAAAGAGATACAAGTTAGGATCTGCAACTGATCTCTGAATCCAATCCGTAGAAAGAAGGAATCAATCTTCTGATTCCAAGCCTTGGGAGCCTACTTAAAACCATACAAGGCCTTCCGCAACCTGTAAACCATCCCCTTTGATCCTGGAACCTCAAAGCTTGGAGGCTGCTCAACGTACGCCTCCTCCTGCAAGTCACCATTAAGAAATGCAGATTTGACATCCATCTAATATACGGGCCACCGCTGAGAAGAGGCAAGGGCAAGAATGGTCTGAATCGTGGTCAACCTCACAGTCAGTGCAACGGTATCCTCATAGTCAATGCCAGGCCGCTAAGCATAACCCTTAGCCACAAGTTTGGCTTTGTGCTTGTTCACCAACCCATCAGACATATACTTGGTCTTAAAGACCCACTTGACACCAATGACTGACCCATAGTTGTCAGGAACGATACCGTACGGTTCGTACGATACGATACCGTATGAGAAAATACGGTACGATATAAATTTTTTTCTTATCGTACGATAAAATACGGTGTTTTAAAAAAATACTTATAAACTTAGGTATTTTCAAGTCTAGAAATGAAGTATTCTAGAAAGGAGGGAAGTATCATAGTACAGAGGAAGCTCAAACAGACATAGATAAGCAAAAAAAAGACCATTATCTTCCAAAAAAAAATTTGGGAAAAAAATATTTTGAATTTTTTTTTTGAAAAAATCCGTACGAATCCGTACGAGTGCGTACAGTATTGTATCGTATGGTATTCTGTACGATAAGGCGTCATACGCCGTACTACGAAAACAACCCTGGACTGACCGTTTTGACGGCCTCAGAACCAACTCCCAAGTTTTTTTCTTCTCTATGGCATCCAATTCCACTTGCATGGCTTTCCTCCAAGTATCTTGAGAAAGAGCTTCCTTTACGGAATTGGGCTCTTTGTCCCGCATGATACGAGATATCAAAGCATAGTTTACCTGTTAGAGCTCCGCTCAATGGCTTTTGTCACGAACTCTATGCGATCTTCGAGGTCCGTCCTCTATGGTCCACTCAGAGGAAAGCTCCGTAACACCCGACTCTCGAAGGGTGTCTAACAACCACATAGGTACTCGAACAGAGCGCGGAGCCTCCTGCTACTGTGCAGGGGCTCAACTCTAGTCGCGGGCTCAACCTCTACAACTAACTGAGGCTATCCAACTAGAATAATAGATTGGGAATCATCATAGACTCATCTAGGTCTCCAAGAAGTGGCGGCTCATCAACAGTGGAAGCTAGAACATGCTCATCAAAAACAACATCTCTCCTGACAACAACCTCGTTCCGCTCCGGGTCATACAATCTGTACCCTTTGAAAAGAGAGTTGTATCCCACAAATACAAGCTTTTGGCACTTCGAGTCAAGCTTCCCCCTCCGCTTCTTTGGAATGTGAACATAGGCATCACTCCCAAACACACAGAAATGGAAGACATCTGGTTTCCTGCCAGAATAAGCCTCAAATGGAGTCATCTTTGGTACTGAAGTCGTTGGAGATCGGTTGAGCATATGAACAGCTGTAGCCACAACCTCTCCCCAAAGTGGACGAGGAAGATCACGATGTTCCAACATCGTCCTCGCCATCTCCATCACAGTCCGGTTCTTTCGCTCAACCACTCCATTCTCTGAAGGCGAACTTGTATTGGCCAGCTCTCGCTTGATGCCATGTACCGCACAATACCACACAAATGCATTAGAAGAGAACTCTCCTCCTTTGTCAGCCCGAAGATTCTTTATCTGCAATCTCGACTCCTTTTCCACCATAACATGCCACTCCTTGAACAAAGCAAAAGCTTGTCCTTCTGGGAAAGAAAATACACCCATGTGAATCTGCTACAATCATCAACAAGCAGCATGAAGTACAAAGAACCTCCCAAGGATGGGGTCTGCATAGGTCCACACAAGTTTGTGTGTACCAACTCCAAAGGTTTCGAAGCCTGCCTAGAAGCCTACTTCCGAAAAGATTCCCTGTGCTGCTTACCGTGAATGCAAGAACTACAGCGTCCCTACCTGCTACCAACATCTAGCAAGCCATCCACCATCTGGCCCCGAAAAGCCCACCGCAGCGCACCCACATTCAAGTGGCCAAAACGGAAGTGCCACAAGTCACCGATCTGAGTGCCTATTAGAGAGGAAAGTGCTGAGAGTTCGTAGATATAGTTCTCCACTCCACCTTCCCAAACAACCTAGCATGTTTCTCTACCCCGTAGAGCAACAGAATGCTCCTCAAACTCCACGTGGAAGCCAGTCTTGCAAACCTCATGCACTAACAATAGCTGAAAACCAAGTGCGGGGACGTAAAGAACACGAGAGGAATGCTTCCCCCCTTTGCCATCAGGAATGATCTCCATCCTGCCCTCACTATGAATCGGTATAGTGGAATTGTCGCCAATGAAAATGCGACTTGACTGCCGTTTAAGATCATGTACGAACTCAAGGGAAGAAGTCATGTGCCTGGAAGCACCACTGAATCCACTCCTAAGTATCCTTGGCGGTGAAGCCAATTGCCTCCTCGCTCAAAGAAGATGAAGCATCTGTGTCCAAAATCTCGAAGTGCACAAAGGCAGAAGTCTTTGCTGCTAAAGCTTAAGAATTAGCACTCTTCCCGGTATTCCGCTTAGGACACTTTCTCCAATAGTGGCCTTTCTCACCACAATCGTTACAGGTCCGCTTGGCCTTCAGTTTCTCACGGTCTGAATCGAACTTCTTCTCGAAAGACTTCTCCGATGAAGACTTCCCTTTGCCCTTATAGTTGTTGTTGTTACGGCCTTTCGACCGTTGGCCAGTCAAAGACTCGGAACCTCCACCCTGTGGAGGGTTCGTAAAACGCTCTTCCTGGTCCAAGACCATAGGCACAAGCTCCTCCCATGTGATGGTGTTAAGCTTGCCACTAGTGATCAAAGAGGAGTAAAATGCTGAGTACTGAGAGGGCAAATGAGACAACAACGTGATGGCCATGTCCTCTGAGGATATCTCCTTCCCAGCCTGAAGAACCTCCTGTTGAAGAGCCTACAACTTGTTGATGTGCGCCCGCATCGTCGAAGACTTTGCAGGATTCATCACCCGTATCTGCACCTCCAAGGAGATCCGCTTCATGGGTGATACCCTGTTATACAAAGAAGCCAAATGCTACCAAATCCCTTTGGCTAGCGTCATATGCTTTATATGATTGATCACCTGTGGTGTGCAATTAAGGAAGATGAAAGAACGCACACGGGCATTGACACGATCCCATAACTATGCCTGAGCCTCCCGTTCTTTCCGTGTAGAGGGTAACTCCCCATCTTCCAACTCCGGCCGTAGAACACCAACTACAATGAAATCAGCCAAGTCATAAGACTCCAAGATGGACTCCATCAGTACCTTCCATATGCCGTAGTTGTTCCTGGCCAACAGTCAGTCCACAGGGAATGTGGGGAGTGTAGGGATCTTGACGTGCTTCTCAACCATCTCAAGCAAGTCTGCCATCTCAAAGGTTCACAAGGTCTTGTGAAGGGAGGGAGGGTGGGAAAAAAAATGAAGAAGAGGCTGCAAATAGTATGCAAGGTGGCTGTCCAACAGTGATGGCCGCCTTATACCCGATCTCCAAGTCCCGAACAGCCCAAGCAATCTCGAATTAGCACCACAAATCAGCAAACCCTCGAGGTCCCACTGTCTCCAAGCTTCAAGCCACCTGGGGCTCTGATACCATGTCAGAATGCACAACGGAAATGAAGACAACTGCTGTAGAGAGCAAAACACAGATGAGAGAGGGAGAGAGAAGCTGTATAAACTCTGTATATACACTAGAAAATCCCCGTAATGGTACAAGATAGTGTGGGAGGGCCAGGGCCATTTTATATGGCACCAAGCTGCTAGTCGGCCAGCCCAAAACAGGCCAACAACAGCCAGAGATGCTCACGACCAGCAACCACAACAGTCAGCCAGAACTGAACCAGGTCGAGTATCAACTCCTCCAGTCGGCCAACAGAAGATGACCACTGACAGCCCTCCCACACCCAGAAAAAATGGAAAAATACATGGAAAGTGAGGAAAAATGGGGGAGCACCAAAAATGGGTGGGCACACCCACAACAGAGGCCCTGGTACAATATACAGACATGAGATGACTGCTAATAGAGGAGTGGGTTTCTATGTGTCCCACAGCATGCAAAAACAATTAACATTGCCATTCGAACGAGGTGGACATACAACTTTCCCCAATGCTTCGGCTAAGAACGATAATGCAAGTCTGCAATACAAAGTCAAGTCCAACACCTCCACCCAAACCGGGCATTTGTGCCTGATAAGATTTTGATAATTCTTGGTTGGCATCCAAGGAAAAACATGCACCAACTAACGACCATAAAACAAGGGAGATTTCTCCAAAAGCATTTGCTTTTACTGTGGCTCAATAAAAATAACATCATAAAAACCACGGACAGCTTTGTAACAGCTTGCAAACAAAGCATCCTTTAAGCAAAGACTTAATCCACTGTGCAACATCCCCCGCATCAGGCATGCGGCCTAGAAAGACGAGCACAACCGCTTTCTGTGCCAAACTCATTACTTGAGCATACAAGACCTGTCCTGGGATAGAAACACGAAAAGCAGGCTCTGGCCCATCCCAAGCTTGCTGAATTTCAGAAAACACTTCTTGCAAGGTATCAGCAAAAGGCTATAATTCTAGATTCACGCAACGAGCAAGCGCATCATCAACCAAAACCTGGCAACGCTTAAGGTTGCCTCTTTGAAAAGTCTTCACAGGCTCCATGAAGAAAACCCTGACCAGAAAATTCACACACAGCTACACACAAGCTGGTTGTACACCCCCTCCCCCCCGCACACGCACACACATACACACATAAGTCGCAGGGGAAAAGGAGTAGGAAGGGAAGATCGGTGATGAGGAGAGGAAAAAACAAGTGAAGAAGAAGAACCCGCACGGCGCAGGAAGAAGATAGGGGAGGTTGCAAACCAGAGGCAAGGGCAGCGCAGGGCTAAAAGCCCTAGGGGGCAGTCACAGCGGCACAACAGGGAATTCTCTGGCAATCTCTCTCGTAGGCACGCACGTCTCCACGACCACACACGCACTCTTTCCCCATGCACACACAGAGACACATAAGAGCATACATTCATACAAAGGTCTGTGTATTGAGTTTTTGTCAGAGCTCCCGAGATGCAGGGCAGACTCAACCATAATGAAGCCTAGCACTAAGGATCATAACAAGTAGAAAGAAATATTACAACAAAAAGGTAGTTGATAGGGCATACGCACCACTAAAGATAGAAAGAATTAACACAATATCAATTGGTTGCAAGAATTAACACAATATCAATTGGTTGCAACTTGGACGAAAACTTCACAATGTGAAATTAGCATGTCCACTAATACAGCATAAAGATACACCTAGATGAATCCAGGAACATGCCCAAATTCACCTTATAAGAAAGTGCAATTTATAACCTCATGGTAGTTATCCACAAGACAATAAACCATCAACTCCATCATGCATAGTATGGACTAGATACTACCACATCCCCACTAACATCATCAATGCCAAATAGTGGGTGTAGAACTTGGTATCAATATATGCTTCCCCCCACACACACACACACACACAGAGGAGTGGATGCATGTCTATCAACCCGTCTCTTCTTGAAAGAAGCCCCTTCAAAGCAAACTGGCATCGGGCATCAGTAAAATGCGAGGGAAGCTCTATGGGAAGTGCCAGTGGGGTTGGAGGATGATTGGCTTGAGAAGAAGCCACAATGCCAATCAACGGGCGGGCGGCCAACTTGAACACAGTAAAAACTTTTCCGTATGTTGACGCAGGCAAAGAAGCGGGAGGGGCAGGAGGTGAAAGAAGTTTTATTCAAGACCACTACAAACAATTTCGAATTCGGGTTTCATCAGGCTGCTCACTGTGGATCCAACTTCTAGTTCCTTGAAGCCCTGTTTCATGTGTCTTTTTGGCTGTAGTCTGGCCTGCACTCCTAGCTGCACCTTTTGAATGGGCTAAAAATTTGTGTACGCTACTCGAGACACACACAATTGCCTCTCAGAAGAATTAAGCCTCCCTCACAGTCAACCTGGCTCTCTCCTCCTTATAGAATAGCAATCTCTCTGTCCACGAACCTGAGAATGATTTGGACACCTGAATTGTGTGTTTTTCTGAAGTGGAGAGGACTCTGCTAGTCACCCTGCCTCAGCACATGAAGGCCTGCAGTTTCTTCAACATGATGTGCGCAAAGCTTCTAGTGATGAAGACCGCACTTGCCTACAGGTGAGGTCACACAGATAGCAAGAGGAATTGAAAACGGTGAAGGTTTAAATCTCCGTGTTACATGCTTTTGATTTTGTTATGAATCTAATTTTTGCTAAGCCAAGCCATCTAACTGCCAATAATCCTACTTAATACTTTTAGGGTTGGAAAAATTATGTCTTGCGTGAAGCATGACTTTCCTAAAACGATTTTTCTTCTTCAAGGTCTCCAGGGGCAATGGGGATGACCGTCCGTGGCAGCTCCGCCACCAGGACCTTCAGTACAATGTCCATGCCTGTGTGATTGTAAACTCGGGTAACCCTATTCCAGCGCATTATCGACTCAGGTGCTCAAGCTGATGATAATGTCCAGCCAGGGCTGTACTTTAGCCCTGATAAGAAGCAGCCAAATCCTCACCCAGGAACACTGGAGAATGGCTGCACCTTGGCTCTCTTCAGAAATAACGTAACTGTCATAAAAGTCCACCAGCCATGAGTGGCTCCTCTTCGTCGGAAAGAACATTGATTCACCCCTCTTCAGAAGAAACCCTCGCAATCTGAGGAGGGATGGCTGCACCTGAATCAACAAAATTCTCTTCAAGAGAAACCCTAATTCTTCAACACGTATGCACCTTGTGTTCCTCTTCATCCATGAAGTGAGTACTATTTGCCAGCGCAAATCCTGATGTTTCGAGCACAAATACAAAACCCTAAGGGCAGGGGGTAACCCAAACCATAATTTCGTAAAAAGTGAGAGAAGAAGGTCATGAAGTCAACCTTATCAGTTTTGCAATGAATGGACCTTGTCACCTCTCTTCTTTTTCTTTGAAGACAAACAGACCTACATTATTAGATTTTACTTCACATAAAGCAGAATACCTATGTGGACTCTCCTTTCAAAAGTGTGGTAAGTATCCTTGGTGCCTCTTGGAAGATATGTTTATTCTCTTGTCGAATATATGCCTTTCACAATGCCCTTTTCTTGGTTTTGCAAAAACCGAGTTGTTGTGAGCTTCCCAGATGGTATTGATGGAAGTAACTCCGATGCGTTGCTATCTAGAGTCCCCTGGAAGTGCTAGTTCCAATTGTTATTTGGGGTTCCGACTGCTATATGAGCCAATTCTTAATGCCTCTCCAAAAGTAGCTAATCATCCAGCAATGCCCAAATAGGTGAAAACTTCCCTCTAGAGCCTTCCTTATGAATGGGGCGTGTTGGGTTGATATCTAACACAATGCAATACTCTCCAAAGTAACAAATTGCACCATGCTGCTGAGGGGGTAGCTTTCCAAATTGTTATTATGTATCTCCTCATACCCTTTTTTTAATCCCATTTTAGAGTTTCAAAGCCAATTTTTGAACACAACGTATGTCACTTCCTTCCAATTCCAATCAAGTTAGTTGAGTTCACAAAAAAAAATTAAAATTAATTCAGAAACCTTTACGCGAGACTTTTAGTTTTTGACACATTAACTATGATATGTTTATCAATTTAAAGGTAAAAATCTTAGCCCCCAAGGGACCCCACCACCTTCTTTTTTTTATTAGCACCTCCACATGTCCCTATGCACAACCAAGTCCCTGCCTCTACCTCCTCTTTCTCTCTACCCAGCACATCCATGAGGGCCCACTTCATGGGTTCTCTATCTCCTTGCTCGACATGCCAAATTACCTCCTTGCATGCTCCACCTACCCACAAGCACTTTGTTCTCCATCTTGTTGCCCCACCACACTATTGGAGTGGAGACAAAGGTAGCAACACACACACACACACCATTGGAGTGGAGACAAAGGTAGCACCACACTTTTAAAGATTCATGTTCTCCATCTCCATGCCCACCACGTTGTTGGAGTGGGGACAAAGGTAGCACCACACTTTTAAAGATTCATATCCTCCATCTCCTTGCCCACCTACACTATTCGAGTGGAGATAAAGGTAGCAACACACACACAAAGCAGTAAGCAAGCAGAGACGGAGATAAGCACAACACTCAAAATAGATTAATGATAATGAGTGAAGTACAAGTGAAGTGACATGTGATAATACACAAGGAATAGCCATTTTGGTGAGCACCCAAGCACCTAACAGTTCCTAGTTTAATGGCCAAATGTGACCGAATGCATAATGCATACTTCGTTACAAATGGTTTTTACAATGGTCCAACTAAATGTACCCTCTATGTAAAGAGAAGTAAATATTATTTTTTGGTCATTGTATATGCGTTGATGATATGTTGCTCACAAGCCCTAATGAGGATAAGATTTCAGTCTTCAAGGCTGAATTACGTGTGTCATTTGAGATTATAAATTTGGGCTCGTTGCATTATTATTTAGGCACATAGTTTCTGTAACATGATGATGGTATTGTGATGTTGTAGTCAAAATACATACAGAGGCTGCTTACACATTTGGTCTTGAAGACTATAAGCATGTTGCTACACCAATAGAGATATGCACTAGGCTTAGTCTCCAAGATGTAGTTGAACCATTTGATGCATCATTTTATAAGAGCAGCTATTAGGTGCCTCATTTATCAATGCAATACGAGGCCAAACATCTAGTTTGGAGTCTCCTAGTTGAGTAGGTTTATGCATAGTCCCGAAAGTATCACTTTATAATAACAGGTTGTTGGGTGCCTCATGCAATAATACGAGGCTAGCCATTCTGTTTGGGGTCTCCTGGTTGAGCAAGTTTATGCACATTCCCAAAAGTAAGCATTGGCAAGCTACCAAGCAACCGTTTCTGATATGTACAAGGCACTCAATTCCTTGGACTATTCTATGCCAAGGGAGGTGATTTTCAGCTTCATGCTTTCAAATTGAGTTGGATGTTATTACACGCAAGTGTCCACTAATGGCTTTGCTTTTATCTTGGTGATTCATGTATATCATGCCTTAGCAAGAAGCAGCCGATAATAGCCACATCGAGCTGTGAACGTGAGTATAGAGTAACTTTTACGATGACTATGGAGTGTCTATGGCTCATACGCTTTTGGTAAATCTTAGTGTTGGACAGCAATCCCCCACCTCCTGTTGAAATATACAAGTGAATAGGGTGTGTACGGAAACAAGCCCTTGGCTAGAGGCTGTAAAAGAGAATCTGTAAATGTGAGAACCTGTGAAAAGGTGAGAAGAATCTACTGGAGAGAATAAAGGGTAGCATGAGGAGATTTAGGAGGTGTGGAGATATTTTGGGAGAGGTGGAGAGGTTGAAATATACAAGTGAATAGGGTGTGTACGGAAACAAGCCCTTGGCTAGAGGCTGTAAAAGAGAATCTGTAAATGTGAGAGAACCTATGAAAAGGTGAGAAGAATCTACTGGAGAGAATAAAGAGTAGCATGAGGAGATTTAGGAGGTGTGGAGATATTTTGGGGGAGGTGGAGAGAATCAAGCAAAAGAGGTGGAGTGAATCAAGGAGAAATCAGTGGGATTAGATGCTTGGATGTAAACCCTATAAATTGAAATGCATTCACCTAAAGGATGAGCAATCGATCACAACTGTCGTAGGGCACTTACCAATGCTTCGAACTTGAGTCCCTTGAGGCCTCCAAGCTCACTTGTTAAGCTCTAGACCTCCATGCTGTCATCATAGAGTCGCTCGCACCGTCGCATAAGGCAATTTCTCTCTCTCTCACTCTCATACAAGCATAGAAGAGGAACAATGTTAGAATGCTCTCTCTCTCAATCTCTCAAGACACAAGGAAGAGCTCTCTATAGCACAAAAGGGGATTGTGTCTTTTCATTATGAGAAAATGCCCTATATACATTTGGCCCTTATTCACACTTGGGCACTCAAAACTTACTTAACTAGGCCTTGGCCTAATGAGAATTTGCTGGTTTTTTATTATCCATGTCTACATTAAGCTATCAACAATTAATTGCTCATTAATCACGTCTTAATTATCGTCTAATCTCTTGTTGATGTTGATTCTAGCATTTGATCCACCATAGCTCAATACATTACTGTAATTTTTACATGGTATCAGAGCCTGGCCTAGAATCCATCAATTAGTGAGCCCATTATCTTGTTAATCACTTGGCTAATTAGGATTAGTAGATAATTATTATTTTTACTTCTTTTTCAACAAACCCTCTGTACCCCCAGCTGGTGGAGGAGCTCTATCTCCCATCATACATCAAATTAGCTCAAGCCACTTTAGGCGATCATAGCTAACACACTTGTGCTCCAACCATCTAAATAAAACCTCAAAAAATACCACGCGCTGCTGCTGATTTTTGTGATTTTACAGGCGTCACTTTTTTGAAGAGAATCTGAGATCTTGTCTTCATCAGTTGCAATGGGTCTAATTCCTCTTGGCCCTAGGGGTTTTCAAGGATGCTCTACAAGCTGGTGAAGTCAGAATTTGATTTGATCAAGTCTACATTGAGATCCAAGCTCTTCATCAAATCTGCATGTGACTTTGGTAAAATAGAGATTAAGCATTCAATGTTTGGTCAAATCTTGTGTTTCTTGGCTTAATCCTCTACTAGACTAATTGCTATTGATGGCCTTGAAAGAATTTGAGCTCATTTGAACTCTAAGACCTCAGATCTGGGCTCCCCGCATACTCTGTTTTCTACACACAAAAAATAGAGGATTAATTTGCTAATCAGTTATTAATCAATACTAATCACTATTTTTGGTGCAATTGAGGGTTCAAATTAACCATTAGGTATCTGATACAGATCCCTATAACTTCAGATTGCAATTCGGAGATGGTTTGATGCTCCAACCATTCCGTACAAATTGGTTACCCTTGATTTAATGTAATTTTTGGTGATTTTATGCTTCTGTTGTAATCATCTCCTAAACACCAGATTGAGTTGTAAAAGGATAGACACTACCCTTGAATCTTGAAATTGGATCAAGAGGTAAGACCCCCTTCACATTATCATGAGTATGGCACAAGAAATAGCCAAATTTAATGGGGAGCAGTTTTACAGATGGCACACAAAAACCATGTATCTGCTCATGAGGAGAAATCCGTGGGGGCTAGTTGAGGGAAGAGATGAATGCCCAGAGGTGAGGGGAAAATGAGTGGAAGATCAATGAAAAAGCATTGGGACTTATCGCACTCAGTTTAAATGATGAAATCATTCATCACATCATGGAGCTACAATGGGCAAAAGATGCATGGGATGAACTCAATAAATTATTTGGCACACAAGCTAAAAATTCAAAGATAAATCTGTTAATGCAATTTTACAAATTGTATATGAAAGAAAGTGAACCTTTAATCACACACTTGAACAGATATAAAAGCATTAAGTAACAATAACTGGCAACTATTGGCAAAAAGGTAGAAGATGATGAGGCACTAGCAGTGCTTCTGAAGAGTGCGGACAAAGGTGAATATGAAAACATTGTAGCAACACTAAAGAATGTACCTAAATTGAAGCTACACGAGATAGAAGGAGCTCTACTAGAGCAAGAGACCAGAGGCAAAGAGAAGAAATGGCTGGACTCAACAGCAGGAGAAGAAAAAGCATTCTTCACCTGCCGAGGAGGATTCTCTCGAGGACGAGGAAGAGGCAAAGTAGGAGGAAGAACCTTCACTTGCCCCCACAACTGTGGAAAGCCAGGACACATGGCAAGAGACTGCTACTACAGCAAACCCAGTGGTGGTGGAGGAGAAGGAACGACATCAGCAAACTTCATGGAGGCTCCTAAGGAAGTGGAGTCAGATCATCTTTTTTGAGAGAGAGAGAGAGAGAGAGAGAGAGAGAGAGAGAGAGAGAGAGAGAGAGAGTGAAACCCCACAACCCAATGTAACCTGCCCCAACAGAGTAAAACCACCTCTGAGCCACCGATGATGTAGGCCATGTGGTAGATGTATGTATGAGCACTTTAGTCAAGGTCACAGGCACTTGTAGTAGCCTTGGACACATAGAGAGAGTGTGTCAAGGAATGAGTTTAGGGACTTGAGGCACTGGTCGCGGACTATCAAGTAAGAGGGAAACTTGGTATAGGGTCCAGGTGTGCTAGGAGTTTTCACTTGAGGGGTGGTGTTGAAATATACAAGTGAATAGGGTGTGTGCGGGGACAAGCCCTTGGCTAGAGGCTGTAAAAGAGAATCTGTAAATGTGAGAGAACCTGTGAAAAGGTGAGAAGAATCTACTGGGAGAGAATAAAGGGTAGCATGAGGAGATTTAGGAGGTGTGGAGATATTCTAGGAGAGGTGGAGAGAATCAAGCAAAAGAGGTGGAGTGAATCAAGGAGAAATCAGTGGGATTGGATGCTTGGATGTAAACCCTATAAATTGAGGCATTGGCCTAATGAGAATTTGCTGGTTTTTTATTATCCATGCTTACATTAAGCTATCAGTTAATTGCTCACTAATCACATCTTAATTATCATCTAATCTCTTGTTAATGATGTTGATTCTAGCATTTGATCCACCATAGCTCATCACATTGCTGTAATTTTAACACCTCCATCTTTACACCAACAGCCAAAGGGCATTAGCCATTGCTGGAAACCCATTGTTTATGCTCATACAAAGCACATTGAGGTGTATTATCATTATGTCAGGGAGAGGCTCATTACAAGAGAGATTAGCCTGGCTTGTGTCTCTATATATGGTGATGTGGCATATATGTTCATGAAGACTCTCTCATGAGAGAAGTTTGAAGCTTTTCGTAAAGCTTTGGGCTTATTGCCATTTGGGGATTGATCAGCCATATGATCTCTGTACATGTTCACATCATCACTCTACAGGGGAGATTTGTAGCCATTTATATGATAGTGATATGTGGACATAAGATAATAATGGGTTGGACCACGTCACTTTTTTCCTCTTTAGGAGGGATTTCTAGCCATTTATATGGTTAGTAGTGATGTGTAGATGTAGGCTAATAATGGGTCAGGCCACTTTTTCCCTCTTTAGGATGTTTTTTTCCCTCGAGGCCATATAAAGCTTTTTTTAGCCTACATACTTTAGATTCATGTGTCCCTTCTCAACAAAACCATGGGCTCATAAATCTCGCGGGTGCAAAGGTTTCATCATAATCTATGCCCTTCTCCTAAGTATAACCCTTTGCAACAAACCTTGCCTTGTAGCAATTAATGCTACCATTAACTTTATGCTTAAGCTTATAAACCCACTTCGTAGTACAAGTGGTACTTTTACCATAAGGCAAATCTGCTAAATACTAAGTGTTATTTTTTAGGATTGAGTTGCACTCATCCTGTATGGCCTGCATCCAATGTTTATTTTCATGTGCTTCCTCAAAGGAAACACATTTCTCTTCATTGCATATAGTGGCAATGAGAGCATGATAATAAGATGCATGATGAGAAGGTGCATGTGTGTTGCTAGGCAAAGTAGTAGCCAATTTGCTATCCTGCAATGTTTGCACCAGCCATTTTTGCATACTGTTGGACACCTATATGGCTGCCCTTTCCTCATCCACAATTGCCTCATCAATAGATTGATGTATGGGATGAAATTCGAGCTAATTTTCAGCCTGTATGGGCTGATTAGTAGCACCTTGTTGAGCATTTATTTGTTCCACATATAGCTGCCCGGCATTGCACGAAGGTAGGAGTATATCAAAGATGTTCTATGGGCATACACTTACAAAGGGTGCCAACTTTACATGTGGACACATTTTCAACCATAGAAACAAAGTGTCTAAAGCATGTAAAAACATGTGACTTTACCCAACGGATACACCCACTAGGGATGCCTATAGTACTCATCAATGAAAGTCATAAATTAGAGATATTCTCAGATCGATGGTATCCTTATAGGACCACATACAGTACTATGTATAAACTGTAATTTTTGGGTAGCCCTTACTGATCCATCTTTTAGGAATGATACTCGATACGTCTTTTCCCAAAATGTGTCCCTCACATACGTGTTTTGATAGGGGCCTCAAGCTTTGGAAACTCTCATACTATCTCTTGTCTTTTAAGGTACAAAAAAACTACCAAAATTCAAGTTACCATAGAGAGCATGCCATAGCACCGAATCACTTAACACATGTGGTAGTAATTAAACAAGAATTATGTGCCAATCTCTGATACATGTCTAACCTATAAAGCACATGGCTTAGATTGCATGATACCACAGCGATGTCTCCAGCACTCTTGTCATGAACTATACACCTATCATCAACAAATATGACTACTAGCCTTAGAAATGGCATAGGCTGACAATATTTTTAATGCCTCGCACAAACAAGACTTTTGTGAGAGTGATTGTCCCACCATTTGTAGCAGGTGAGAACAACCTTACCAACTCCTTTCATTATATGATGAGTTGTTTGCACATGTGATTATGCCTCCTTGAGGAGTAGACTCAAGGGAGGAAAACAAATTATGCTAAGAAGTAATGTGCTTGCTACACCACTCTCAAAATAATATACTTGTTGATCTATCACTGACATGTATACATCATGGATAGAAGGGTCATAACTGTAGTGCACAATAAATGCACCACTCATCATGTGCATAGTTCACTGACTCCTTCTTTTCAGCACTCGGTGTGCTAATCAGCCCACAGCCATGCCTGAATCTTTCTTTTTCTTCTTCTCTAGCCTCTTTTTCTACATTCGTT
Source organism: Cibotium barometz (assembly GCF_041138505.1). Lineage (NCBI taxonomy): Eukaryota > Viridiplantae > Streptophyta > Polypodiopsida > Cyatheales > Cibotiaceae > Cibotium > Cibotium barometz. Next base: position 42,347,041 of record NC_141050.1, read on the forward strand.
TTTGATATAATGGCTTGCGCTTCTTACATCAATTGCATTTTTCTTTTTTCTTGGGCTTATCACCCCCCTTATTAGCATCTTTCCCAAAAGCCTAAGTGGATTTTTCATTTGGCTTGTAACTTCCCTGAGAGAGAAGGCTTTACCTTTAGCTTTTTGTCAAGATTACTCTTATTGTAAGAGCACTGTAACCAACTCATCAAACATCTGAACTAGTATCATCATCCAAAGTACTTAATAAGGCATGCCTCAATACCAATAATAAAATTCCAAAGCCCTTTGGCACAACTAATACATGATGCATCATATAGGACCATAATGGGTAGTTGGTCTCATCAAGCTTATCCTATCAATGAAAAGCATCTAAATACATCACTACATGCCATTTCAGCTTGTAAATAATGAATCTTTGGCACAAAGTGTAAATATCCTAACCACTTTTAGTAGTAGCAGGTACTTTCAATGCCCAATGAATACGACTCAAATGATTGCTAGTAGATCCTTGATAATGAAGAAAACCTGCAAAGTGTATAAAAAATGGCAGAGTGTAGAGATGTTACTACTAGCAGGAATGTAGAAATTGATGGCCATGATGACGATGATGTCAAAGTTGTTTTGTTAATGATGAGCTCTAAGATGTGATGCCAATGATGATGATGGCCCTATCTACACACTAAATGCTACTACTGCAGTGTAGAAAATCCAAAATCAAACAAAGAAAATTTAAACTAACACTCCTCTGAGATGTCTACGAAAACCTTTTAGCATGCGAACAAGCCTTGAAATGCGCCTAAAATGCGTTAAATTGTTTTGAGAATGTAGTTAACAACACACTATAGGGTTTGAAAACTCACTTTTATCCATTTACATAGAGCTATAAAGTTTGTGTATGTATAATATTTTTTTGCAAGTGTGGTCATTAAGTTTGTGTATGTATAATTGTTTTTTTTGCAAGTGTTGTCATTAAGTTTTCACCCTCATATCTCATGAAGTAAGCTAGTTGTTGGAATTTTCTAGCTAGCTTTTAGAGTTATGTTATTAATGATTAGGATGCCAAAAGCATATGGACATGTAGTTTGAAGTTTAGCATTGCTTGGTCTAGTTGGAGCTCAAACTTGGTCAAACATGATCAAAACATGGAAAAATAAGGGCTGCAATTTTTGACACTAAAACGATACTTGTATTTACGTTTTGGAAAATAGTCACAAACATCTGGAAGAAACACTAACAGGGTCAACAATACATTTATCATGTTTGGTGAGAATCTTGTCAAAGTATTGGATGAGATAAACACATTAGATGCATGCACTAAAGGTGATGGGGATGTCAAATCACATGCAAATTTTGGGGCTAAAAGGTAAATAAAATCAAACTTTGGGGCTGAAATAAAATCAAGTGATCCTCATAGTCCATTCACTTTAAATGCATTGGTAACATGGTTTGCAAGGGTTATAGACCCACTAGGCTATGTATTTTCATAGTTTGGAAGGTTGAGACAAAACTAGACAAGGTTGAATATGTTGGTCATGGCCAAAAATCCACTGGTAGATAAGTGCAACAAGCTATCATAAAAACAACTTAAAAACTCATGAATTTCACCACTTAATGAGTTGGTCTTTACACTAGAGTATTTCCAAGTATAACAGATATATGCATGGAAATAATTAATACAAAGAATATGTTTAAACTTTGGTAAAATCGATGCTTAAACTATTGTAAAAACATGGTGATTTTTTTAGAACATGGTGGTTTTTAAAACAGTAAGGTTATGGGCATTTTAGAGGTATGAAAGGGTAAAATATCCCATGTACGAAGGTTGACATATAATGATATATACGGTTAAAAAATAAATAAATCAAGAGCCATATGATTAACATCATCCTAGAATGGGATGAAGGTATGAAGGGATTGGTGCTTTGCAACGTTGCGTTACATTCAAGAAAACAATTAACGGTAGAGCAGGTATAAAAAGATTGATGCTTTTCAATATACTTGTGTTACATTCAAGAAATTAATTACAAGAATTCAAGTTTTGAATTTTGTTAGAATATCTTTAGCATTACCATGTCCAAATAATTAAAACCCAAATTTAAAAAATAAACGAAACCATCCAAACTATGATTTTATATCATTGATGTGTATTTTTATAAAAAAACAAGATATAAAGACCCATAATAGTGTATAGCATATGTTTCCAAATATTGTGATATTTCCATGTAAAATAACCTCTTTGGACAATTATGTCTATGCTAGGTTGTAGACCAGCATTGTCCCAATTGTTGATCTAAGTGTGTGAATAACCCTATTTTGAGTTTGGATGTAGGAGGTGACCTTGAGAAACATAGCAACTCACCTCATTATAGAGCATGAAGAGGGATAATTCATTACATAACTTAACAAGGCTATCCAAGAGCACCAAAAGTTTATGCCATTATATTGATTACTAACTACAACATTTATCTTCTTTAAGCTCACCCCATCAAGGCTTGGATTCCAAAGATGAAACCTACTTCAAAAAAGGACATCATGTTTTGTACCCAAGCTTTTATAATATTGCATCATGTTATTATTTTAAATGTATTAAGTAGTGGGCTATTAACATAAGCCATGGTCATTATTCTATAAGATCCTTAGTCTCTACAAAGTCATTAGTCATGGTTATTAGTCTATAAAGTCCTCGAAGGTCTATAAAATCCTTGTAAGGCTGTGATTATAAAGCTTCTTCACTTTTTTGCCTTTTAAGTGGATGTTTAGCCAAGTGTGAACATGTGGATGTCTAGCCTCTTCACTTTCTAGCCTTTTAAGTGGATGTCTAGCCAAGTGTGAACATGTGGCCAAGTATATAGTTGACTTTTCACTTATCAATTGTAGACTTTACATATAATACAATTGAGCTCTTGGTAAACTCATGTGAGAGTGTGTGTGTGTGTGCCCTTGAGAGAGTTTCTTCCTATATGTTATACCTCTACTAACACTTACATTTGCTTGTGAGTGTCAGAGATAGAAAATCTAGACCTAGTTGAAAGCTAAGGAGGATTAAAGTAAATGACCACCTTCATAAGGAAAAGATTGGGTTAATTAAACTTGATTAAATAGAGTGTACACAATAAGACACTAATTATCACTAATGATTCAACGACCTTCACTTGCATTAGCTTGAGGCTCTTAAATAGCCAAGGATGGATACATCAAGGAGGGCCAAGTACATTCCTCAAATCATTTCCTAGAATCTCTCATGACCATGTGATTCCCCATGTGCTATCCATGTGGCTATGGCATCATTGCTTATATCATTTGAAATATTCCCATCTCCTTTTACATTCACCATTTCCCTTTTACCTTTGGACCATTTAACCTTTGATTTGTGGAACTTTAAGCCTTACATAATTTATTTTTCTCTAAGGTGCATACTCCCTCTCGCTCTCACAATGTACCCTATCATCAACTTGTATTTCTTAACACTCACCCTCAAGTGATGATTCCATGCCCCATACATGTGATTCATTGTGTCTATACTCCTAGTCACGTGCTAGAGTAGTCTAGCTCCGCTACCTTTGTTTCCTAGGCTCACTATGTTGGTTTTAGTTTGAGAATTTACACTTGGGTAGGAGTTAGGGTTACACATGGGGGTGAGAGTCATGCCCCTTTTCTCTTTACCACCTTTAACAATAATTGATTGTTGGGTTTATTGGCTTATTCTTTGCTTTAGACTCTAAGGCTTTGAGCTTGGTCTTCTTGTTCTTTTCTTTAGACTCTGAGGCTTTGAGCTTGGTCTTCTTGTTTGTGCAAACAACTTAGTGGTTGTGTTCCTAGACTTTCTTGAGAGCTATTTCTTTTCTCCCACACATACATAAACTCATTCCACATGTGCTCATTGTTTGGCCATGGAATTACATCACTTTTTGACTCATGGTTGATTCTCTGCCTACTCATATTAGTAGCATTTACAAATGTTATAAATTTTTGGTGACTTTTTTTTTTCATGTCAATGATGCACAAGATGAAGAACATGTTGAGTGATGATGTCCTTTCTAAAGACATGTAAATGGACCCCATGATACCCACGTACAATAGGTTTTTATTTCCCATGTGAACAAGGGCCTTTTTTTAAAAAAACCTTTCACATTTTTCGTTTACGATAATCTTAGGGTTAGTGAACCATGGAATGAAAGGGAAATAGCTTTGAAGGTTGCCATAATTGTATGCTAATGCAATTGTAACTTAACTATTAATGCAATCAAATTACAATTGGAGGGGCTCCACTATTGGTAAAGGCTCTAGTTCTCAGATTGTATGGAATCAATAGCTTTGGAGGTCAAGGGACTGTGAGCTTTGTTAGGAGGTGGTATGTTGCCACAATTTCTACTCGTAGAGCATGCTGTGGAAGAGCTTGCTATGCTATACACGAGCTAGCTTTGAGTGTTGTTGAAATGAGTAGCTTTCAACTTGGAGTGCTTGACTTGCACCAAATTTCTACTCGTAGAGCATGCTGTGGAAGAGCTCGCTTTGAGTGTCGATGAGATGAGTAGCTTTCAACTTGGAGTGCTTAACTTGCACCAAAATCCCCACTCTATGTGAACTTCTTTATTTGGAAGATTAACTACTTTATGATGTTTGAAGGCAAGCCTGCCTTGTTTTTATCCTCCATGATGATCTTAGCGATGGTGGTGGGCTGGCTGTTTTCAAGCCTATCTGCTTCTTCAAATCATGAATGGCATCTGGTAGAAGCTAGGGAAAGTGGGGAAGATATGGAGGATCTTGGATCTTTCATGATTCTTCTCCTTGAAAGCCTTTTTTGGGGTTGACTTGGGAGCTCACAGAGATGCACCACCCATGAATGTTGTAGTGAAGTTCCAAGTCTAGTTGTTGTGTGTGCAAGCTTTAGATGTGCAGATTGTTAATTCTCTCTTGAATTCAATCACAAGCACAATCATAAGCAGATGCTTAATTAAACCCTAATCACAAACCTTGGTCAATCCTAGGGGATCTAATTACCTCCTAACCTAGCTATGCAAACCCCAAGCTTTGATACCAAGATAAGAGATCTAAATCTAGTTACAAGCTACTAAGGGATTATTTGGCCTTATGTATACAAGCAACTGTGGTGAGTGACATGCCAATAGAGTGCACTAAGGGGTTAGAGTGACCAAACAAAAGTAACATCTTAGATCTTGTCTCAATGCGAGTAACAGAGATCTGTAGAGCTCTTTTATGCATATAGGTCTACCACTCATCTACCATCACTCTCTCTAACATGCACCACCCTTGTAGCACTAAGGGGTTAGAGTAGGTATACCACTCGTCTATCATCACTCTCTCTAGAACTAAGGGGCTAGAGTGACAAACAAAAGTAGCATCTTAGATCTTGTCTCAATGCAAGTGACAAAGATCTGTAGATCTCTTTTATGGATATAGGTCTACCACTCGTTTACCATCACTCTCTCTAACACACACCACCCTTGTAGACACAGAGATGCCCCATCCTAGTGGCTAGGGCCCACATGGGTAAACATGTCCCACTGCTAGGTATGGTAGCAGCTAGTTTGGTTAACATCATAGAGACCAAGGCCACATGCGAGGAGAGGACTACCCAATTATTTCACCTTGACCAACAAGTGCACTGCGGGGTTAAAGTGACCAAATAGAAGTAGCATCTTAGATCTTCTCCTGATGCGAGTGATGAAGATCTCCATAGCTCTTTAATGGATACATGTCTACCATCACTCTTTCTAACACATGCCACACATGCAAGCATAGAGATTCCCTAGACTAGTGGCCAAGGCCCACATGGTTAAACATGTCCCACTACCAAGTATGGTAGCAACTAGTCCGCTTAACACACACCACCCTTTGAGGCATAGAGATGCCCCATACATGTGGCTAAGTCCCACATGGGTGAGCATGCCCCACTGCCAGGTATGGTAGCAATAAGTCCTGTTAACATCACAGAGACAAAGGCCACATGTGAGGAGAGGACTACCCAATTATTTCACCTCGACCAGTAAGTTAACATCAGAGGGGTCACAAGCTTAAAATATATAGGAAACCCTGGGGTGGATCCATGAGGTAAATTTTCTCACATATAAGCTCTTTAATACACCTACACTACTCCAAGAGATGGTGGGTAACATCAACATGTACATAGATACACAAAAAAAGTAGTGCAATCTACATAGCAAGCCCTCCTTCTCTCCCAAAACATAACGTGAACTTTCTCACACATGAGCTCTTTAATGCGACCATCAAAAATACTCGTGTGAACTTTTTCACACATGAGCTCTTTAATGCAACCATCAAAAATACTCATGGGGCCACACTACTCCAAGAGATGGTGGGGAACATCAACATGTACATAGATAGACAAACGGAGGAGATGAGGTCTACATAGCAAGCCCTCCTTCTCTTCTAAGACACTTGCTACCAGTTGGAGCCATAAAGAATAGCCATTAAACAACCAACTATGAGTGTAAGTCCCAGAGGCCAAATAAAAAATTTCAAGCCTGAAATAAGTATAGGGAGAAAAAAGTACTACAAAAACAGAGCTTGAGGAAAACTAGGCGGCTAGTAAATCAAGCCTAAGATGAGTTCAAAAGGACACAAGATGAGTTCATATGCGGTTATCAAAGTAAGCCTAAGATGCATTCACAAAACACAAGATGAGACAGACACAGCAAGCAAAGCAAGCCTAATATGAGTTCACAACAAGGACACAAAGGTTGAGAAGTATACTAAACCAACTATTAGAATAGAAAGAAGCTCTTTACATAAACACTTTGAGGGAGAATGATAGAACTATCCAGATAACTTGAGGAGAAGCTTATAGATGCGAAGGACATCCAAAGAGGATGTGCTGATGGATGTGGTGACCAACCTCCTTACCCTCACTATTGAAAAGATACAGGGAAGAAGGGAGCTTGAGCTCTTGCAAAAGTACACACACACTCTCACAAACCCTAGAAGAACACACAAGGTGAGAGGCTAAAAATTCTTCTTCTTCTTCTTCAACAAAAGAGGTCTACAAAAGAGATAAAGTGACTAACACACATACTAGAGTATATACAATCGATCCATAATGTGAACACACTAAAGTGGAGTAGGTAGGTGTGGACTAGTCAGTGTAGTCCCAGCTGTAGAATCTCTGGCAAAGATATGTCAGTGCTGCCAACTACCAAACCCGCCAGTGATGTGAATGTCAAACGGTCATGCAGGTGCCTCGTGAGTGTCATCTCATGTTGAGCTTGACATCTCAACACTCCCCCTCAAGCTCAACTCCAACTCGTGAAATCCAAGCATATCTCAAAATCTGTGGAGCTTCTCAGCTCCCAAGGCCTTCTTCAAGATATCAACGACCTGATACTGTGTGCTGACATAGGCCAAGTCGATGTCACTGCCAAGACTCTCTCCCTGATGAAGTGGTAGTGAACCTTTAATGTGTTTTGTCCGCGCATAGAAAACTGGGTTCCTGGCCAATTATATATTACTAAGATTGCCACAATATATGACAGCCTTTCTCTCCATGTGCAACCCCAAATTAGCAAGTAGATTACGTAGCCAAACTACCTCACACGTTGCCACCGTAGCTCCTCTTTACTCTGCCTCTATACTTGGTAAGGCAATTGTGGGCTACTTCTTACCGCTTCATGTCACAGTAGCACTCCCCAATGAAAACATAAATCCACTGGTAGATCTCCTATCATCTGAGATGCTACCTATCCAATCTGCATCTGTGTACCCATATAGCTCCAATAGTACACCCGATGCATAAAACAATGCATAATCAATAGTGGCCCTCAAATACCAAAATGTGCCCCTTAATTACCGAAGTATGCGTCGCACACTGTCAAGATGTGGTTTGCGTGAAACCTGCATAAACTGGCTCTCTATGCCAACAATGTAACTCAAATTTAGCCTGCTGATCGTGAGATAGATCAAACTCTCCACAATCTTCTTATATATAGTGGGGTCCTCCAACACATAACTTACATCCACACTGAGCTTGCCATTTTGATCTAATGGCATCAATATTGGCTTACAACCATACTTGGTCAACATGTCCAATACATCCTCTCTGTGACACCCAAATACCATCAGGTGTGCAAATGACCTCAATGCCTCCAAAAAGTAGTGTAGATCTCCAAAATCCTTCATGTCAAACTTCCTTTTGAGATGACTTTTCACATGCTCAATCTCTTCCAAGTTGTCACTCCCAATAATAAGATTATCTACATAGATGGTGATGATCACAATACCCTTATCACTCTTGCGCACATACAAAGAGTGATCTACATCTGTCATATAAAAACCAAAAGTGACAAGATACTTAGCAATCTTGTCATGCCATGCTCGTGGAGCTTGCTTCAGCCCATACAAGGCCTTATGAAGCTTACATACATACTCTGGGTGACTTGTATCCTTAAAACCAGGTGGCTGATCCATATACACTTCTTCTTGTAAGTCACCATGCAAGAATGCATTTTTTACATCCATCTGATGTAAAAACCAGCCTTTAGCTATAGCCACCACAATCATAGCTCTCATAGTTTCCATCTTTGCAACCAGAGCAAACGTCTCCTCATAATTCCATGTGTCTATGCATATCATTTGGCTACCAATCTAGCCTTGTATCTACTTACACCACCATCACTGTTATGTTTCACCTTATATACCCACTTATATCCAATATCTTTCTTGCCTTCAATGGCACCAAATCCCAAGTCTCAACACTCTTGTTTGACCTACATAAACTGTTGTATTCTTTGCAAAACGGTACTATGCTAGACTCAAACTGTCACAACCAGTGATCTCAACTTGCATACATACACTCAATAGCACCTACTGTAAGGCGCCTCTTTATAGTACACACAGTGTCTGCACAACCAATCACCCTTCTTGCAGTACCAAAAATAGAATTCTACAGAGAATTGAAACTTACCCGCAGTGCCCGTGAACGCTTGCGAACTGAAAAACAGAGATCCAAACGCGCCCAAAACGCGTTTTCAGCTTGGAATATTTTATCCAAAAGACCTTATAGTTGCTCTTAAGCTCCGCTCCCGCAAAGAAAGTTTCTCAATTGGAGTTTGTTTTTGTCGATGCTTCCTGAAGAGCTCCCGACAAGGGTGTAGTAGCCAACACAAAGGGGGAAGAGTAAATGAAGTTCTTATCCTCGTACCGCTTCTTGTGCTTCTCTTGCTTGCTACTAAGATCTTAGCATGAACCAGACTCTAATACCATGAAAAGATACAGGGGAGAAGAGACCTTGAGCTCTTGCAAGCACACACACTCTCCCAAACCCTAGAAGAGAACACACAAGGTGAGAGGCTGAAAATTGTTCTTCTTCTTCTTCTTCAACAAAAGAGGTCTACAAAAGAGATAAAGTGATTAACACACATACTAGAGTATATAAAAGAGGTCCATAATTTGAACACACTAAAGTGGAGTGGGTAGGTGTGGACTAGTCAATGTAGTCCACCTTGTAGAATCTCTAGCGAAGATATGTCGGTGCCAGCTACCAAACCCGCCAGTGATGATGAAAATGTCAAACGGTTATGCAGGTGCCTCATGAGTGCGCTCATGTTGAACTTGACATCTCAACAACTATCCCTCAATAACCCCCTACAAACCTGCTTGACAACTACAGGTCCTTTGCAAACTACACTTCTTACATCATAATATCTTCACCAAAGATGGCATAACCTTTATTGCTTACACCCACATCCTCTCTAAGGTCCTTTACACCTCCTAACCTCCTCCACTATTACTTACAACCATATCCTCTCCAAGGTCTCCCCATATACCTCCTTACCCTACCTTTTCATGATTTATTATCTCCACCAACCCCACAACCCTCTTTTTATATGCAAAGCCATAGTCTAGCCTTTGCTTGGAGAGTTGGTGCCACATCATCACATATTTAAAAAATTTGGATGAGGGGTTCATAGTGCCGAAGGGCTATTGTATCTTACTTTCTTTGCCCATCTTCTCTCTATGATCATCAAATGGACCACATTCATCTTGAGAAGAATGTGAGGGAGAGGGTGAGCTTAAGCTCCTTGCAAGTAAACACAAGATTAGACAAGCATACAAGAGAGATGGATAGCTGAATTTTCTTCTATTATCTTCTCTTCTCTACATAAAGATAAGAGTATATACTATAAGGGAAAGTACTCTCCTCTTATAACATACTCTAGTAAACCAAAATGAATTTCACTTAGCTTGTAAACCATTGGTGGAATATCATCGATAACATAAAGATAAGAGTACATACTATAAGGAAAATTACTCTCCTATTATAACATACAAAGGTCGGTCCAGAGCGTGTATAGGAGCTGTTATCCTAGCGTATCACCCATATCTTCACTAGTTGAGCTCGATATATTAACACTTCCTCTCAAGCTTAACTCCAGTCCTTACACTCTAGGTAATCTCTTGAACCTGCATGAAGCTTCTCTGTACCTAATGCCTTTGTGAAGATATCAGCTACCTGATCCTCTGTGTGTTGACATACACCAAATCCACATCACCTACTAGAACCTTTGCCCTCACAAAGTGATAATACACCTCAATGCGCTTTGTTAGCATGATGCACTAGGTTACTCATATAATACCCATGTTGTCACAATAAATAACAATAACCCTATACATGGGCTCACCCATATCTACCCTAGCAGCTTTTACAAAATAAGCTACCTCACATGCTTCCATGATGCAGCACCCCTGTATTTAGCCTCTTTACTTGACAAAGCAACCATCAAGGTTGCTTCTTGCTGCTCCAACTAATAGCAGCACTCCCAAAAGAAAACATAAAGCAAATCCCATCATTTCATCTAATCACCTCTATACCCAGACAATATCGTACCTCACCCAAATCCTTCATTTCAAACTTCCTTTTAAGAAGTTCTCATCTTCACCTCATGAATGTCAATGTCACTTTTCCCTATGAATAACAATGAAGTCATTTTAATATAGATGAGTACTAGAACAATGCCCCTGTCAGTCTTTTTCATATAAAGTAAAAAATTTGATATAGATATATGAATGACAATTAAGTCATTAATATAGATGAGTACTAGAACAATGCCCCTATTAGTCTTTTCATATAAGTAAAAAAACTGATGTAGATATATGAAATCTAATAGCGATAAGGTATTCTCCTATCTTTATATGACCATATTGTAGGTGCCTATTTCAACCATACAAGGCTTTTCACAACCTACAAACAAAATTTGAATGTGCATGGTCTTTATATCCTAGTGGCTACACCATGTAGACCTCCTTCTCTAAACCACCATGGAGAAATGCATTCTTTACATCCAATCTAATATAAAGACCATCTCTTATATGCAGCCATATCAATGAGATTGCTCAAACCATCTCTTGTATGCAACCATATCAATGAGATTTCCATCCTAGTAACTAGACTTAGGTCTCCTCATGATCAATGCCATAGATCTATGCATATTCCTTGGCTACCAATCTTGCCTTATACCTGCTTATAAACCCATCTAAATTTTGTTTTATTTTATAGACTCACTTGCATCTAATTATCTTCTTCTCCTTATGTAGCAAAGGGACCAACTCTGATGTCTCATTTACATCCACCAATGCAATCATCTCTTCATTCATGTCATCTTTCTAATGTTTATGTCCAAAAGCCTCCTCAAAACATGTGGGCCCTATCCCTTGTATTTCTTTGAGTATGTAAGCATAATGATGGGCTATATATCCATTATATAATCATAATGATGGATTGTATACCCATTATATCTCAACCTATCTACTGGATATTTGATCCTCAGATACTTGCATGCACCTGGATCACTACCAAGTGTTCTAAACACTACTTTAGCTCTTTGTATACCTGGTATAACAACAGCTGTGATCCCATACTTCTTATCAATGCTTTGTTCTAAGCCACAATCCTTATCAACAAATGAATGACTCGTTAAACATCAAGTATTATGAAAGGCTAATCCACCTTCTCTTTTCCCTTACGTGATACATGTGAATTTATTGAATTCTCAGCACTTGTAGTATCACCAAATGACGCGACATAATTTTGGAATTCTTCCTCAACCTTCTTGACCAAGATCTAACAATAGACCCACTACTAGAGAGCTCTCCAAGTTCACTAAGTACATGTGATTGGCTGCTCTTATAGCCACATTATTGTTTACATCAACCTTTATGGAATCCTTTACTGGAGTATACCACCTACTCGTCTCATCAAAGATAACATCCCTGATCACTCACACCCCATGTGAGTAGTGGGGTTAAGTATCTAATAAAGATACATTTTTGTACTTTAGGACCTAGTTTTCTTCTCACTTCATTTGGCACATGTACATAGACAATGTAGCCAAACACTTTCAAGTGTTTCAAATCTGGTTTTTTACCGCAGTAAACTTTTGTTTAGGCATCATGCCATGAAATACTAGAGTGGGAGTCATGCTCATAATGTAAATTGTAGTTGCTATAGCTTCAACCCAAAAATAATGTGGCATTTCTTTCTCATTCATCAATGCACAAGCAACTTCTGTAATATGCATGTTCTTTCTTTCTGTAATTCCATTTTGTTATAGGATGTACTTGCATGTAAATTTTCTCTTTATTTCATGCTTTCTTAGATAATCATAGAATTAATTGGAGAAATATTCTCCCTCACTATATGATCTTAAGAATTTTATATGCATGCCTTTGTCTTTCTTAACCATAGCCTTAAAGATATAAAAGTGCATAAATACTTCACTTTTCTCTTTTCATAAAGTATCGCTCACATCTCTATCATGTGGAAATGTATACTTAGACTGTTTTTCCAATAGGCATGCCTCACATACTTTGTGCATTTGTCCACTTTGAACTTTAGCAAACTTGTAATAATGTTTTAGGTCTGCCTATTTTGAAGCCCTGCTCAGTATTGACATGGTCATTCTTACTAAGGAGCATTATTAATGGAAATGAGACTAGAACCATTACTCCTGCTATAGATACTCCAAAAGGCAAGTTAGTAAACCTTGGTGGAGTCTCTAATGGAGAGACTTTACAAAGTGCTACAGAGAGAAACAAAGAAGATTTGATAAAAAGAGATGCATACACTCTTTGAAAAGATTGGGAGAGTAGAGAGAGCTTGAGCTCTTACAAGCACATACAGGAAAGAAACAAAGAAGATTTAATAAAAAGAGATGCATACACTCTTTGAAAATATTAGGGGGGGAAAGAGATCTTGAGCTCTTGCAAGCACACACACACACACACTCTCTCACACAATAATGGATAAGAGATGGAAGGCTAAAATCTTCCTCTACCTATTGCTCTCAAAAGAGGTCTACAAAAGATAAGTGAAAACCAACATAAGTACTAGAGTACTATATGTATAAGCGGTCCATAAAGTGAACATGCTAACTAGGTGAGCCAGCGAGATAAGTGAAAACCAACATAAGTACTAGAGTACTATATGTACAAGCAGTCTATAATGTGGATACACTAAGTAGGTGACTTAGCAATATAAGTATGCCATAACTCGATTGGACTAAGTAGTCCAGTTGTAGAATCACTGGTGAAGATCCATTGTGTCAGCTACCAAATGCACGTGGTGTAAAGATAGAACAATCACCCAAGCACCTCATGAGTGTCAGCTTGTGTTGAGTTGACATACCTGCTCCTTTGTGCTGGCGTACATGATATCAACATCTTCTACTAAGACCTTCTCTCTAATGAAGTGATAATGGACCTCTATGTGTTTGGTCCGTGTATGAAACATTGGGTTCCTATGGCCAATTGTATGCTACTAAGATTATCACAATAGATGACAGCTTGCATGTCCACATGCATTCCTAAATCTCCAAGTAGCTTATGGAACCAAGCTACCTTACATGCTACTATCTCGTAGCACCCCTATACTCTGTCTTCCTCTGTACTCGATCAAGCAATCGTCAAGTGGGTCAGGCTGCTTCTTGTTGCTCCATGTCATAACACCGCTTCCAAAGGAAAACATAAGACCATCGCTACTAGTAGATGCTACCAGCCCAATCTCTGTATCAGTGTATTCATACACTTGTAACTATATATAACAGCCTCATAGAAGTGGCCATATTCCACTGTGGACCTCACATATAGCGTAGTGTGTAGCTCACACTATCCAAATTCATTTTCCACCGAGGAACCTCCATATTGGCTCTCCAACCCAATTGTGTAGTTCTTGTCTAGCCTAGTGATCATCATGTAGATCAAGCTACCCACTATCTTCCTGTACATAGTGGCATTATCCAAAATCTCACATGTGGTTTGCACTCATCTTGCCATTATGATCCAATGATACAAAAATGAACTTACAACAAGCCATGCCATATTTGGACAATATACCCAATGCTTACTATCTGTGTGAGACAACCATATGTCCTTACGTATCATGAGATGACCTCAATGCCAAGAAAGTATCTTAGCTCACCCAAATCCTTCATGTCAAACTTCTTAAGGAGACCCTTTACATTCTCAACTTCCTCTTTAGTGTCACCCCCAACAATCAAGTCATCCACATAGATGATGATGATCATAATCCCCTTATCACTCTTTTTGCACATAGAGTGAACTATTAACATCTACCATATAAAAGCCAGTGGTGATAAGATACTATGTAATCTTATCATGACATGCTCTCGGTGCCTACTTCAAGCCATACAAGGCTTTACATAGTCTACACACATAGTTTGGGTGACTCAAATCCTCGTAACCAGGTGGCTATTCCAAATATACGACTTCTTGTAACTCACCATGCAAGAATGCATACTTTACATCCATTTGATGTAAAACCCAACCTTTTGATACAGCCACTGCAATAACAGCTCTCATGATTGGCATCTTAGCAATGGGGATGAATGTCTCCTCATAATCAATGACATAGGTCTAAGCATAACCTTTGACAACCAATCTTACCTTGTATACCTACTAATGCTTCCATCTGAGTTATGTTTCACTTTATAAACTCACTTACTTCTAATAGCCTTTTTACCCTCAGGCAAAGGCATAAATTCCCATGTCTTATTTGCATCCAATGCAACCATTTCTTTCTTCCAATGTACATGCCTAATACCATCCTCAAAACATGTAGTTTAACCTCCTTTGCCATGTATGCATAATGGTGAGCTACAGAACCATCATATGTCGATAATTGAATAGGTTTTTGACTCTACTCAACCTACATGGTCGTGGATCTCTCCTTGGTGTCCTTGCGACGATTGCCTTAGTCTTCCTTGCACACCAGGTGCCTGATAGAGCTGGAATCCTAAACTATTTATCAAGGCTCTAATGTGGTCTTGGATCTATCCTTGGTGTCCTTGCGATTGTCTCAGTCTTCGTTGCACTAGGTATCCTGATAGCTGAAATCCTAAACTCCTTTATCAAGGCTCTACTCTCCATCAACTTATGAATGCCCAACTGACATGTCAAGCATACCAAGAGACTCATAAACCTTCTCTTTAGCTTTATGTGATGTACTTATTGAATCTACATGACTGATAGTTGGAATCCCAAACTCCTCATCAAGGCTCTACCTATGAGTCGCTAGACTCTCCATCAACATATGAATGCCCTGATCACATGTCAAGCATACCAAGAGACTCATCAATCTTATCTTTATCTTTATGTGATGCACTCATTAACCTTATCTTTACCTTTATGCACTTACTGAACCTATAGGATTGATTTTCTGATGCAACATGCCACTCCATGGTCTATCAATAGACCCATTGTGAGAGGACTCTCTTGGTCCACTTAATGACTGTGATTGTTAACCTGTATTCTATGCAACCACCTTCTCTACATCAGAGTCTTTTATAATACCATACCAATTGTTTATCTCATCAAAGATAATATCCCTACTCATCCTCATCTCACGTGGGACAGGGTTATAACATCTGTATCCCCTTTTGCTTAAGGAAGCAACCAATGAACACATATTTTTTAACTTTGCGTATCTCATCATGAATGTGTACATATGCAATGCATCCAAACACTTTTAATTATGACAAATCTAGTTTTTTGCTAGCATACTTCTTCTCTGGAATCACACGATGCACTGCCACACTGTGGAGATCTCGTTCCTAATGTAAACTACTTTAGCTCAATAATGGTGAGGCATGCTCTTCTTAGCCACCATCAATGCACGAGCAACCTCTCAATGTGCTTATTCTTCCTCTAAATAACACCATTTTGTTGCGGAGTGTACTCACTTTCTCAAGTACTCTCGCGTTGAACTCATTGAAAAAGTACTCTCTCCTCTCTCCATCTGATCTTAGGCATGTGCAAGCCTGTTTACTTTTTAGCAACATTTTAAAATTTTGAAAGTAAGTAAACACTTTACTTTTCTCTTTCATGAAATAGACCCACACCTTTCTTGTGTGGTCATCATCAATGAAAGATACATAGTAACAACATCCTTCTTGATACTATCTTTACATCTAAGTGCACCACATCATGTTCTCTTACTTACATTCCTATCATGTGAAAAATCATTTTTTGTTTGCTTTTCAAACTGACATGCTTCATATACTTTATGTATTCCATCCACCTTAAACTTTGACAAACCTGTAATAATTTCTAAATTCTACATAGACTTCAATCATTTTCTCCTCATTCACATGACTAATACGTTTGTGCCAAATATCTGTATCGGCCACTACACTTATATCTTGTGTAAATATAGCAACTTTCACCTCATGCATGCTTATATTCAAAGTAAACATTATGCCCACTCTTTTGCCTTTTACAAACAAACAACATCTGTTGTTGTTGAAGTCCTCAACATAGAAGCTCTTAAGGTTGAAGCTTACTTGCAATCATCTGTCCACCAACAAAAACCAAATTCTTTGTTATATTAGACATATGAAGTACATTAGCCAAGTATCTCATCTTGCCATCTTGATAGCCAATAACACATTCCCAATGTGAGTAATAGGATGAGCCATGTCATTTTCTCTCTACATAACTTGGTTTTTTCAAATTTTTAACATCTCTAAACCACTCACTATGATAGGTCATGTGATTAGAGGCTCTTGAATCCATATACCATACATCATTAGTGTTTGTGGATACACATGCAATCACAGTAAATTTAACATGTGCTACATAACAAACAAATGTTCACATGTATCTTCAACCTACTTGCTTAAAGATGCATAATTGTTTTGCAATAACTTGCTACTTTTTATGTCACTTTGCTTTGTGACATTCTATTGAAAAGTGAACTGGTTTGCCACAATAAAAGCGATCCTTTGAACTTGATCCTCATTATTTTTGCCAATTGCCTTGATCTCTCTAGCTTCCCTTGCCTTGAGACTAGCCTCTTCCACCTATGTGTGTTTGTTGCTGCTCTATGAGTCATTGGACTACTGCTATCTATAATTTTAATTTTTAAAATAGCTGTTTGTTGCTGCTCTACGAGTCATTGGACTACTGCTATCTATAATTTTGATTTTCAAATTAGCCACACCACCTTGGCCTCGACCGTGACCTGTACCTTTATCTAAATTTGAGTATAAGGCCTATTCTGAAGTGTTCTTGCTTTGGGACAAAAGGTCTTCACCCAAAGACTTCTCTTCTATGATTAACATAGACACCAAATCTCGAAAGTTGAGAACATTCTCTTTTATAACAATAGAGATCTTGAATGAATTGTAGTCTTTGCCAAGCCGATTTAGACAGACAATCACCAAGTCATCGTCTTCCATTACTAAGACATTAATAGATATAAGAGATTCAACAATACTCTACTCATTGAGACATGTTTTTCTTCTCCACTGTATACAACTCCTGCTTTAGCTACAACTTGCTTGCCTTTGTGTCATCTTCCCCAAGTTTTGTCATGCAACTGTTAGAGTGTTGACATCTTGAATATGTCTTATCATATTGTATGTCACACTAATTGAAAGCCAATACATGACTTTTCTTGCATTATGGTTCTAGTCTTTGAACACCTTTATCTCTACTGAAGTAGCGTTATCTTTAAGCAATCCCTAAGGCTTCTCATTGTCTCCTTCAACAGTCCCAAAATCCTTTTCCCATCAAGAAATTGATCATTCTGATAATTTGGTTGATGTTGTCGAACATCTTTGCTTACAACAACCAAAAATCTACATACAATTTCTATATACAACTTGTAATACAACACTATCTATTGTAACTCATATAGCAACACTTTTGTACAATCTATATGTCACAACACGTGACCAGAGAGTAAATGCACATACTCATAATTAACAATATATATGTAATCACTGTGTCTACACACCCAAAATACAATATTGTAATATACTCACCAGAGTTTGAATAGAGACAATTCCAAACTAAAACTTTCCAAATGTGTCCAAAAACACCTTGCAATGGATAAACAAAGGACGAAACGTGCTCGAAACATAAATACGACTGCATAACTTCAATACAAAGTACTACGCACAATACAAGTACCTTCGCACCTGTGAAGCTCCTCAATATTTAATGATTAATTAAAAGATAGTTATACAAGGTATCTCTTTAGTGACTGATTAGAAGGTAGTTATACTTGGTACCTCTAGATTGAAGCTTTCATATAACCCATGATCTCACATTTAATCATAATTTTTCTTAAACAAGCCCATATATTTTTTATGCCTCAACAAAGTAAGATAAGTATGATAAAATCTTGTGTTTTTTTAATTACTACTTTAATACATAATATATTTATATAAATTATTTAAAAATGTAACTTTTAAAAAAATCATGTGACTTTAAAAAAGCACTTTTTGTTTTTTTTAAATTGTGTTAAATCTTATTGAATTTTAAATACATTTTAAACAATTTTTTAAAAGAATCTTTTAAAAAAAACCTTCTCACAAGTCACCCACTCAACTTGCAACAATATTTTTATGAGAAATCCTTACAACCTAAGAAGTCGGGATCAATTTTTTTTTGGTACTCTTAGCTTACTCTATTATGTAGTCTATGTTTCGTAGTAACAATATTGAGAATGAATCAGGATTGATGAGTTTCGAAGAAAAATTCACCTAGAATGTCCTTGATAGGACATTGAAGAGGTTGGCAAGTGAGCTAGCAAGGCTTTCCTTAAGCTGAATTCATGTTTAAGGCCTTGGAACCTGACTCTTGATCAAGTTGTGCACCCCCTTTTTGTTTGGTCTTCCTCAACTTGCCAAAGGCAGTACGGTAAAGCTTTAAAAAAACTAATCCTATTCCAAAAACAATATAGTTTAGATATAATCAAAGTTAGCAAGATACATTTTCAGCAAGGTTAGAAGTCATTATTCCTAACTAAGAAACCACAGCTTTCCAAGCATTCTATCTTTTGAAGATAAATTGCATATGCTTATTTTGCTTACTAGTGGGGAGACCCATTGCTGCAACAGTGGTGATCTGTCCTCCCTTGTACACTCCTCCCACATGACAAAATGAGATAGCCACAGAGAGTGGCACGTGGGTGCCACAATAGCAACAACTGACCTCAAGATGGTTGGGGAGCCTTTCTCATGTAGGGGAGCCGACTGGCAACATTGCGCATAGCTAGCCTTTCTCATGTAGGGGAGACGACTGCAGCACCCAGTAGTTCTATACGCAGTTGTACTACACCGTACCTCGAGTATAGTTAGTTAAGTTCATTCTCAATCCACAGCAAAAGATCTTCGCTACAATACAACAGCAACACTACTGGCTTCAAGCTTCATACAAGCTTTAGAGGCAAGCTCTTCATGACTAGAGGTGGTCAGTATGGGTATGGGTTGGATGCCCTACCTGCTCTCGCTTTTGGATCCATGGAATAGATTGTCCACCTTACTATCTAGGTGGAACTCCCAGTATACTCACTTGTTGATGTTGCAACTGGGGAGCAACTACTGTACAAACTACTGAAATACCTTTGCTACATGTAGAGTCCAATCTTTTGTTGGAGCCTAGAAGAGCTCCTTGTTGGTGGCAACTCAAAAAACTGCTCTTTCTTCTAGAGGAACGAACCTAACGATATTGGCAAGGAGGCTTTCTCTCCATATAGCAATTGCCTGTAGCTCTCTCTCTCTCTCTCTCTCTCTCTCTCTCTCATCTAGATGCAACACAACAATAAAGAAAAAACACATAAAAGAAACACAAAACCCTAACGCAAATGGTAGATAATGAAACCCTAATTACTTGCTAATAGCCAACCTACCTTGGAAGACTCAAATACAACTTAAGTTTTGACACAAGTGTCAAACTCCACGAGTAACACACACTAACGACACACTATTCACACTTAATTTACCACAATAATTAGTATAAACAAGAGACGATTTCATATTTATTTTCCCACAACTCCACAAATCACTACATCTTCCCTTGATTATCTTAATCACCCAAATTCCCTCAATCATATGATTATCTCTACCTTTTACAATGTCACCAATCAATAACCTTGGGACAATCAATCTTTGCCCTTACACGATATAATTTGGCATTGCCAATTGAACCCAAATTTCAATAGGGTATGGTGACCAGCCCTAGAGCTCCAGACCGCAACAAGACCATGCTTGTCACCCAAACCCCAATGTCCCATACCACCAAAGCCCATTGTCTAGAGACATGGCCAAGGCCTTGCATGGATCTTGATCCCTAGGTATGGAAAGGAATATCCACTTATGTGCCTATATCCATGTATATAGATAGGGGCTATGACAAAAGCAAGGAAGCGCACTGAGGAATAAATATACCAACCCATGGAAGAGCTTGTGAGACTAAATACATGTAGTGCCCCTAGCCTCAAATAATTACCCAACACGTTATGACTTTTGAAGCCATAATGCCTAGAAAGCACCACATACCAGCTGCTGCCATTGTGAGCATAGTTGTTTCTCGTACGCGTACGAACCTATTCGTACGTACGAGTCGTACGGTACGATACCGTACGAATTCGTACGATATCGTACGGTACGAGTTAGGTTTTTTTTTTTTCCCCAAAAAATTTTTTTCCCTTGAAAAAAAATTTCCAAATGCTTAAAAAAAATAGAAACCCTGCTTTACGAAGATCCCAAATGCTCGCAATACTTCGCAACTTTCGTGTCCACTCAGTATTCCATATGGGGTTGTGGAGAGACCTAAAAAATCTGGCGAGGTAGACTGGTAGTGTACACTTGATTGGTAGGATGAGAGAATCTTGCTACATCACTTGGGGATCCCTGGTATAGGTAGGCTAGACAATTAGATTCTCAAGTTATGCACAAGGGAGAACATTTGGACATGGCCATTTTGATCTAGAGAGGAGTCCCTAAACTTATCAGTGATCACCCTAGATGCACTCCTCGTATTTGTGCAAGGACGGTCCCTTAGTCATAAACGCTACACTGGGAGACCTTTGGTATTGCATTACCCATCCAGGTTCTTTTTTGGAGACAATCGGGAGATCCAACCGGGAGAGACACATATCCATGTACTGGTTTCTCAAGCACTGTAGACTCCTCCCCTCCCAACCTTCCCTCACATTCAAGCTTGAAGCTCCATAGCTTGTAAGTGTAAAAAATAAAAACCGTATTTTATCGTACCGTATCCCAAAATTTCATATCGTACCGAATATTCCCGTACGGTATCGTACCGTACCGTACCGTATCGTATTTTCGTACTGTGACAACTATGATTGTGAGTGCAAGTTCGTTGATGTCTGCAATCAAGGGAGCAATTGTTATAGTAGCTACTGAAATAGTCAAATCTTCCTTAAGAGTTGTTGCAGCCTAAAGAGCCCCTTGCTGGTGTCAACTCAAGAAACCCATGTTCTCCTCGAGGAATGAACCTAATGATAATGGTAGGGAGGCTTTCTCTTCTTATAGGGATCGTGTCTACAGTGCTCTCTAGCTCTCTCACGCATGCGTACACACACACGTTTCTTTAAGAAGCTAGATGCAACACGGGAATCAAGAAAAACACCCAAAATAAGCAAATCCTAACACGAATCGGAGATAATACAGCTTAAATTGCTAAGAACCAGCTCTGATATATCGACTTAATTTTTTACTAACCTAGAAAAACTCCATAATTAAGACAATAATGGCACTTAATTTGACATAATAATTACAACGCATCTAGATCCAATTTCTACTGCTTGATTCACTCCACCAAAACTCCAGAAATCACTCATCTTACCCTGATTCTCTCAATTACCCAAATTTCCCCATTCACATGATTCTCTCTACCTTCAACAATGTCACCAACAAATAACCTTCGAGGACAATCACCCTTTGACCATACACCATATAATTTGGCATTGCCAAGTGAACCCAAATTTCAATAGAGAGTGGTGACTGCTCACCTCCCAACCATAGCTCGATCCGGAGGGAAACCCCAGATATCCACTTATCAGCCTATATCCATGTATGCAGGAAAATCAATAAATCAGGAAAGCACACTTAGGAAACTAACCCATGCAAGAGCCTTGAGTCACTTAATAATACCTGTAGTATCCATATCCAAGGCTAGCCTCAAATGATTAGCCAACACGTTATGATCTTTGAAGCCATAACACCTAGAAAGCACCAAGTGTGAACCACCAGCCAAAGAAAAAGATCAATTTTTCTCAGGTAGAAACTGCTCCACAGCCTTTTCATAAATAAGAGAGGACATAGGGTGAAATACCATGGGCTCTCCAATGCTGCGCAGCAACAGGGTGTTCATTCCATGAAGGTGAACTCTCCTTCCCAATCGGGAAGGGTACGAAAACAAGGGTAGCTAGAAAACTCTAGGGTAAGGCACTTGCCCACACGGATCCCACCGTAACCAGATCAAAGGGGAGTTCTCCCAGAGCCAAAGATGCGCCGGGGAGGGGGGGAGAGGGGGGGTTAATTCGTAGAAGCTTACTACTTGGGCCCACTGGAGGGAGGAGCTGCAATTTCCTCAGAAGGGGGTAGATGGCCTTACTGGCTGACCTCAAAAGCCAGCTGGGGGAGGGGATTGTACCTTTGCCAAGGCCTGTGTAGACAGAGCGTGATGATTCAAATAGGCTTCGCATCCCCTTAATTGCATGGAGTCCCAACTCTCTAAATGTGGTACATATTGGTCTTAGCCTTAGGGTTACAGGCCAAAGCTACATGCTATGGAGGATCGAACTCCATCATGTATGTGTGCTGCTGTAGAGAGAGAGAGAGAGAGAGACAGAAACTCACTGATTTGGAACGTCCAGCACAGTATCCTAGAACACCATCACGATGGTGCCATCTGCGCAATCCTCTGCCATGCTAAGACTGAAGTTAGGACTTCCAGTGCACCATGGTGGCCAGTCTCATGGTGTGTGTGCAAAGTTCAAATGAGCAAACAATCATATTTAAAAGAAGACTTTGGGGGACAGAAGTTGTTCAAGAAGCATTTCTAGCACTGATACCCTGAGTCATTCAGTGAGACTGCCTGATGTGACTGTCACTGTGCTGCTAAAACACCCCAACCATGCAAATTAGGCTAAGAAGAAAGTGACAACAGAGAGTTCTCGCCCTTTGGTCTAACATAAATGCATTGCCCTGTCAGATCTACACATTCAGGCCACCTCTCATTAGAACTTCCATCTTGCCATTAGTCCTCTAACCCATCTTCCCACACCAAACTCTTTGCATGGCCATAACTTACCAAAAAAACATGGCTATAAATTTACAATTCAAATTTTAGATGGAGGCAGTAGTGCAGCATGCTGTTTCAGGACTGGGCGAATAAGCTCTTCGTAACCCTCGGTAACAGGTGACGCATTCAGAGGATCCTTCCAAGCTTCCTTGTAAAGGTTGGTATAAACATCACCATCATAACGGCCTAATGTGGAGCCTAGAAAATGGTCCGTGTGATCAAAAGCATCAACCAAGGCAACAGCATTTGGCCGTACCTGGAGAAAAGCAGCTCCTTACAACATGTCAATGGACTCTGAAATAATTGAACAGATTAGCAAAAATAAAAAATAAAAAAGAGGTCAACCTACAATACCTCACGAAACAGAGCTCTTAGCTGATCTTTAGCCAGAGTAACTTGTTGACCAGATAGGTACCCGGTTGATAAAAAGTCCCCTGCATGAGCCGTAAGTAAAGATAAAGCATAAACTTTGCAAAGAATTTGGAGCTGATTTTTCACTCCTCTCCCTGGAAAATCTTCTCTCAAGGCCTCCATAAATCTGGGGGAAAAGGAAAAAAATGGAAGATTAATAACACATGCACACAAAAAGAGCTAGAAGCTTGGTTGAGTATTCTCTCAAAGCTAGCATATTTGTCATGGTAGATCACTAGTTTATGTTTCTTACCTTGTGACAACAATAAGCTCACAATGAGCCCTAGCAGCTGCGAGCAACTCAGCAGATAATTCAGCAAATCCTGTAAATGTTATCCAATCAAACACGAGGTTCAAGAGAGCTTTTGAACATTTTGTTGTCATAAGCACACGTAACAGAGTCTCGCATATAGCTTGCCTGTTTCCTGACTGACTGCCTCTGCAATCTGAGTGGCACAATTAACAGCAAGCCTAGCTGACCTTGCTTCAAAAGCATGCTGGAGTGCTATTGGCTCCATCCAGTCAGCTCCTACAGTCACGAGTGAGTTAACATTGGTTATGAAACGAAGGCATGCATGCGTGTGCGCACACTCACACATGCCTGCCCACACAGCCATGTAAGGAAGGTGAAACTATTCTTAAACCAGCATATTGAAAAGGAGATTTGCACAAGCATATTGAAAAGGAGATTTGCACAAGCATTCTGATAGGTCATTGTAATGCTTACTTTTGGTCACTTTGCAGTTCTCTATCATGAGAAGTCTCATGTTACCCAAGTAGGCAGCAGTACCAGATGGCTTTTTCCCTGATCGCAGTTGCGAAATAGTCTTCATTAAAAACCTTGCAACCTGTCCAAAATCTCATTACTGGAAATGTTGAATTCACACCCCTCCACACACCACACTACATGCAGGCAGGCAGGTGTGCGTGTGCACACACACACACATACATGCATACAAACATACAAAGATATACAACCACGACCGACTGCCCGATAGACATGAAAAATTATGCTAAAACAACAGTATTGTTCCTTTGGTATTCAGGCTGTGTCAAGCAAACCAAAAACAAAAACTCACTTGTAGCAATAGGATAACATTGTCACCCTCGTATGTGCAAGCAGGTACATACGCAGCATACATTTCTGGAAGACCACTTGCACATAGATAGCCATGGCCTCCACATAGTTTCCTGCACTCCTCTATTCCATCCTGATACCCCAAAAAAAAAACCAGTGTAAAAGTGTTTACTTTTGATGAAAATAACATTATGAATATAACTCACACCAAGCAACTTACGGCTGTCACTGATGTGGTTATTGACTTTAACCCTGCAGTGCAGGCATGCACTTCTGGCAATGTTGAGAAGTCTTTATTCTCGAGACGAGCCATTACATCTGAATACAACCATGCCATCCACACACCCAAAAATCGATATGCATATGCTGTTGCAAGCAGTGGGAAAAGTCGATTTTGCTGTGTCATGTAATCCAACACCTGGATCTCAGGTTGTCCTCCTTGAGACCCAAATTGTCGTCGCACTGCACTATACCTCACTGCTATGGTCACAGCCCTAGAGAGGTAATTAGAAGCATCTAGAACGATGGATTTGCGCACATACACCATGGCCCCATATACCAGTTGCCTTGGCACATTGGATTGCACATATTTTCCTTCTTTTGTCACTGTTGCCAACCTGTAAATATAACATGTTATATACCCATAAAGTTCACCCTGATTCATGTTGTTTACATATAACTCCTAATAACTTCAAGCCAGACTTTAATAGCGTGCACTTAAGTTCATTAAACTGTCCTAGATCTTCCTTTGGACTAATGCCATGTATGAAGCAAAACATAATAATATTAAAGGCCCCAGGAATCAAACCTCATAAGCATATTATCCCGTGGAATTCGGACGTGATCAAAACGGAGAAGGCCGTTATCCATGGTATTGTACCCTCCATTTCCAAACTTTACACCAATATCAGCAACCGTCACACCAGGTAAAGCTTGATGGTCATCAAGGCTTCGAAGTTGTGCAATAAAAGCTGTTTAACATGAATCAGCAAAAAGTACAACCAATAAGTCACACCACACCAAGGAAACTTTTGTCGCACTGATAAGAGAATGTTTACAAATTGTAACACTCACCATGGACACCATAGTCAATCCCATCTGTTAGCAGACGTGCATAAACAATAGCATGTGTTGCAACCTTCCCTAGACCTCCTGGCCACCACTGCCAATTTCCAAGATCAAATAGCAATTGCCTTAACATGAACTTTTCAGGAATCATGAGGGGAAAAGAAAATGATGTGCGTATGTGTGGTGTGTCAGGCATCAAGGGAAGTAGACTTGCACTGTACGCATAAAACTTACTTTCGTGGCTGTTAAAGTTGGAGTATGCAGGACAAACTCATTGGTAGAGGGTTCAAAAGTAGCTGTAGTTTCCAACCCTTGCACATTTGATCCATGGCCAAGCTCTGTTTGGGCATAGCATCCAATGATTGCTTGCTTATATGCAAGAGGTAACCACTTGCCCTGTTGTGCATCTGTGGCCTGGCCTTTGATCGCAGGAATGAACATGCCCTGTGAAAAAACAATAAGTTAAAATTTTGCCAAACTTTTTCATGATTTTGCATAAGTTCAAGATAATCCAAAAGCATCCAATTGCATGAATCAGAGCAGGGCTTTCAAATTCCACCATATCAAATGCCGTATATATGAGCTCAAGCCTGCCACTTTTGAGCAAGCCCCTTGCTTTGGCTTAGGAATATGAGGCTTTTGTGCTCAAAAAGAAGGGCAGTTCTCTTATTTAAAACTTAGTACAGAAGGAAAAGATTACAAAGAAACAGATCAGAAATCTTTTTCCAGACATAAGAAAGATGCTTCGATTGTCATGAAGCGGGACATTTCAAAAGGATTAACTCTCTCAGGTACAACACACATCAGGCACAGATCGCACTGTCAGCATCATGTCCCTGTGTGTTCCAATTCAGGAGGAGGGAATCCATAATCAAGGCGTAGTGCTCTTTGATCCATGTGGTACACAAAGTGATAACCCTCCCCGTAGTGCAAGCCGGTGCACCTGCGCTGGCTCCAAAGCCACCATGGCCATATTTTCACCAAAGAACTCAAGTTTTAGGAGCCAAATCTTAATCAACAACGTCAATGAGGTGTCGAGCTCTATCACTGAGGACCCATCTAGGGTAGAGGACTGGACTGCTAGTGTGGGCGGTGGACTGAGAGAGAGAGAGAGAGAGAGAGAGAGAGAGAGAAGTTTATCAATATCTACTGGCTTTCCATGATTATTGACCAGAGCAACCAGTTAGATCCTCCCATAGCTATCATTTTTTACAGCCCATAAGCAGTTTTTTATTCCCATAGGCGATGCCGCAGAGGAAGCACCTTGTGGGGTGTTGAACCAAGGACCTCCTAGTCCTTATAGACAAACACCTTTACCATTTGACTCTTGAGCTAAGGCGTAGATGAGGCACACTATATGCTGCCCAGCCTACTATGAGGTAGGGAGGAGATTCCACTGCCTTTTCCTGGAGGGTTTCAGCCCACTCACACAAGTGATACAAAATGAGAATAAGTGATGCCTGGGCATGTATTGATGGATGTCAGACAACACTCAGAGAGAGGCCTGACACCTCTGAGAGAACCATCACAGATTTCTTCGCGACATAGGTACCAACATCCAAGTCCACCACCCATATCAGTGCCTCTTTTCAACATGAAAGGCCACCACTCATACCTGCACTTCAGCTCCCTCCATCCGACAGAGACGGATCCACGAGATTCTTCATCGATATGACATGCTCCCATCATAAAGACTTGACATTCCCTCCGCCATCAGATCAGTTCTAGCCCAGGCGGGTATCGTCATTAGCTGATCACGGCATCTCTCACCACACAACCATATGGTGTTATAACTTATCGCATGCACATACGCTAATGATAGTTGTTGATCTCTCTCTCTCTCTCTCTCTCTCTCTCTCTCTCTCTCTCTCTCTCTCCCCAAGTGCCATCGGCATTTTTTGTATCAAAGATAGTTGTTTATCATCCTAGGCTTTTCATTAATCCTTTGCTTGTGCCTAAGTGCACACCGAAGTACATTGTAATCACTGTGAGGTACTGGTTTTTGGTCCCACATGCCTTCAAGGCATTCCGTGGACGTTAATATGACTCTCTCTCTCTCTCTCTCTCTCTCTCTCTCTCTCTCTCTCTCTCCGAGTTATATTAGATAAAACTCCTTGGAGGAGTCTTGAGTACAAGTTCTTAGAGCTAGAGAGCTTCTCGTCTTTTTACATGTCTCAACACTGAGAGAATAGTTGAATTTATAGTTCTTGCCAAAAGCACTTGTGAAAAGTGCTTTAAAACTCACTCATAGCACAAAAAGCATTTTTTTAAAATAAAAGCTCTTCTCTTTTTAGTATTTAAAAAGCTTTTAATCTTTTGCTTTCCAAAAGCTAGTCGCGTCATTCCAAGCTTGTAAGGTGGCCTTGCATTGCTATCCTGCAACGTGTCAGTGCCACGTCACTTTTTTTTTCCAAAACTTTTTTTTTCAAAACCTTTTTTTTTTTTGCGCGTTGCGTTTTTGCATATCAACCTGTATTTTGATGCTTCGGTGACAATTTACACATCGATTGTAATTGATCAGCGTAGAGTCATATAGAGACTTATAGAGGAGACGAGAGCTTTCTCCAATAAGCACGGGTGTTCTATCGTTTGAGGTTTTTAGTTTTCTAGGCGATCAAACAGCTCGTAAGCTTCCGCCACCCTGCGCATACGAAACGTCTTGGTACATTTAGCGCAGTTACTGGGGATCAAGCTGACTTCGAACAGCCTCTCAGATACCTGCGCCCCCTCGTGGTACCAGGGACGGCCGAGGGTCTCACTCAAGAGCACACGATCTACACTCTGCCACCAAGGAGTTGAGACAAGAAGCACTACGTATGCAGATGCCAAGCATACTATGAGATTTGTAGGCAACTTTATTGCCTTTCTCGGGACAAATTTGGTCTCCTCTCTAGGATCATGGACTTCCCAGTTTAGTAATGCCTAGGGATTTACTGATGGAGTTGTCGAGACACCGAGACCTTGGATAGGGTCCACAATACCCCCCAAGCCTTCATCACAAGCTTCTTTATTGTGGCGCAAGGACAAGGCAAGAATCACCCATCAAGCAGACCCAATCCCCAAGGACTCCCAAGCAACACACCATATCGACTTTGGAGCTCCCAGGGGTCACATTGGGACGAAGCACTCCAGCTACATCGCACTAGACGCTCACAGCCCAACAAAAGGCACCCATCTGCATGCCAACTTCAGATCCAAGAGATGCTCCAGAGATTTGGAGATGCCCCCCAGGAGCAATGGATGTGGAGAGTCACCATGAGGTCATTGATTTGGCTCCACTAACGGTTCCTGGATTACTGCTACCATGTACTCATACCATATTACAAGCTTCAGCCACATGGCTATTGTGTATTCCTTTTTCATTCTCACATGTTCACATCATAAGTAGCTAGTTTCTTTTTTTCAGTTTTATCCATGACTCGGTATTCTCATGAATTCATTGCATGGTTACCACGCGTTTCAGAAAATGTGTTTTATAAACCATTTATGCCCCTGCCAAACATTCCATAACGGTTGGGATGCAAGCTCCAACAAGAAACTGTCTATGCATTATTGATTGCTAGACAACATGGAGAACATTCAAAATGTTCATGAATTATTCTAAAAACATGAATAGATCCCAAACTCTACCTGTATGGGGGCTGGGGCCTTCCACCAAGCTCCAGACTCTAGCTTGCATGCTTACTTCCGTAACCAGTTGCATGAATCATTATCTAGATTTCAAACTGAAACAAGCCTTCATACAAGGTTGTGGCACAAGTACTTATCTTGAGAAAATCTGAATATAAACAAAAGAGAGAGAGAGAGAGAGAGAGAGAGGGAGAGAGAGAGAGAGAGGACACCACACTAGGGGTCGAAATAGCCTTGCCCCCACTCCCCCCCCCCCCCCCCCCCTCCGAGTTATATTAGATAAAACTCCTTGGAGGAGTCTTGAGTACAAGTTCTTAGAGCTAGAGAGCTTTCATGTCTTTTTACATGTCTCAACAATAAGAGAATAGCTGCATTTATATAGTTCTTGTCCAAAAGTACCTTAAAAGTCACTTAAGGTGACCTTGCACTGCTTTCCTACCACATGTCAGTACCACGTCACCATCTCCACACCACGTTTTTTTCCCCAAAAAAATTAAATAAACTTTTTTTTTCAATTATGTATGAAAAGAGCCCAAAACTCAATTTCTTTTTTAAAAGGGCTTGTCTGAGAAATACGCATGAAATAGTTACAAAATGTTTTTGTATGAGAAATACGCATGAAAGTTACAAAATGTTTTTCATACCTCAGCTGAGGTATGAAACATGTTTCATTGCAACTATGGTTCAATGTACTACTTTTTGATCTCCTAACCCTTTGGGTCTTTTGTACACGTTTAATATAACTCTTTCCTCTCTCTCTCTCTCTCTCTCTCTCTCTCTCTCTCTCCCACACACACACACACACTCACACAAAAGAAGGTAGTATCTCAAGTATGAATTAAGATAATGTACCCAATGTAGGTCTATAAGCTAGTTCATCTATAAAATGACTCAATTTACGAAATGTTTCATACCTCAGCTGAGGGATGAAACACGTTTCACTGCAACTATGATTCATTGTACTACTTTTTGGTCTCATAGACCCTTTGGGTCTTTTGTACACGTTTAATATAACTCTCTCTCTCTCTCTCTCTCTCTCTCTCTCTCTCTCACACACACACACACACACACACACACAAAAGACGGACATCTACTAGTAGTATCTCAAGTATGTATTAGAATAATGTACCCAATGTAGGTCTGTATAAGCTGGTTCATCTATAAAATGTCTCAATTTGGAGGCCTCTTCCTCTGCAAGATGGAGATAAAAGAGTCAATGAACATAAGCTCCAGCATGGAAAATTAGTAATAGCAGTAAAACTTTATGACGGAAAACAAGACAATGAATTATTCCACCTCTAAGTTCTTAATTTTTCTTTCAAAAGAATGCTGTGAAGAACGCTGTTTTAATGTCGTAGGAACACTCCCAAGAGACCTAAGAAGATCTATCCGACAGGAGTGAGATTCGAACACAAGACGTGTTGAATAACAACTCCATGAGCTAACCGATCTACCACACATTGGGTGATAGAAAGGTTAGCCCATTTTGTTTATTTACTCACACACCCAATGAAGAACGCTGTTTTAATGTCGTAGGAACAATCCCAAAAGAGAGTACTATAAAGCAAACATTATACCTTTTAGATGCAAAGTCTGTATAAGATTCCATGCATGCGCTGCTTTCCTCAAGGTATTCTTGAAAAGCTCAGTCCGGCTTAGTCGTACTCGGTCATCTTTTCGAAAGACCTAACCAGCCAGCAAACACAACAAAATTGCCTTTATCAGTACTTGAGGGCAAGCAGTTTCAGGCTCTTTACAAAGAAAGACAGCGGGCTCTTGCAATGGCCCAGCCTGCTGGCTCCAGCTGAACTGTTGGCGTGAATGGATTCCCTAGAGACAAGGGCTGCCTTTACTCTACAATTTACCCCAGCAGCTTTTTTGTTTTTGCAAGGCGAGTGTGATTGAACCTAGCATCTGTGCATCAGCCCCCCTTATCTGTACACTCTTGGGAGGCTGTGCTGCCAGTGGAGTCCCTGAGCCCACCATCAGCCAGCTTCCCTCTCTAAAAGCCGGAGTGAATGTATGCGGGATACCTAAGCAGCCTTTGTAGGCCTTCCATCCACAGGCCCCTGCATGTGGGCTTAATCAAGCACCTCCCCAGAGCCCGAATCCTGCTACACCCATGTGAGATTCACAACTCTCAATCTGGAAAAGTAGAATACGGTCTTTCTTTGTAAGGCCATTTAGCTAGCAATGGAGCCATGGTGACAGCTCCAACATGATTTTCTGTTGCTGTCACCTAATTGCTGCCGACCTTACATCCTAGTCATTTCCAAAACTATAAGATAACTTATCCTGATTAGTGGCTGCCATGATTTCATGCATTAGAATATTATCCAAATCAATTTAATCCCTAACTATGTAAAATTGATAACATGATTTGAACCGGATTATATAAATTCTGATTAGATTATTGATGCGTAATTTTTATGAATATATATTGGCTATGATGGGTCATGAGATTATCAATGCTTTTTTGCACAATTATTAGTAGCCTAGGGTTTTCATAGGTTACAGATCTTACAGGATCATTGGCAACGAGCTGAGCGATACGCTGCGAGAGATCAAGCTCTCTGGGTCCACCGGCCCACACGACCTTCATGGCCTGCACATCGAACTGGGCCTTACGCCGCTCCTGCACCAAGTGATCCGCAGAGGGTACCTCCTTCTCCGGAGTCATCGCCATGGCTTGTAACGGTAAGGGTTTGCAGGTTAGGGTTCACAGGGCCTTGTCAGGGGCTCGCTCACACGCACACAAGAAACGAGGGAAGTTGGTGGTGAGGCGACTACGACGAGACTGATTTTTTGGACTTGCCTGAGTCTGGTTTGTTTTCCATCCGCCACTTCTAAATATTTATTAGCGTGCTGGTTCTTTTTTTTTAAAAAAAAAATTGGCGAGAAACACCGGTTTATATATACTCACACACCCAACTCCGGTTACAAGGATGCGCAACACCGTAGAGAGTACGGATCGAACCTGCACCACCGGCTGGGACTTCGTCTACTTTAACCTGTTCGCTCCGCGTGCTGGTTCTTAAAAAAGCGTCACTCCTAAATATTTATTAGCATGTTGTGTTTCATGTTCTTACTAATACAAAAGCGCCCATAGCCCAGTTGTAAGGTGTTTGAAGTCCATGCATATCATTTTAAACCTGTTGCATGCTTGACGTGGTGCCTTGTAAAGATATGTGCGTAGTAGTTTTTAATTCTTCAAACTTTTAAAATCTAAATTTTAAAAAAAAATCTATGTTTTACTTTATGGGCAACATTCATGTGTTAGACCCCAGTTTGAAAAACAAAAAGAAAAAAATGGTCTCAGCCTGTCAAGATAGAAAGAAAGAGCCCCGCTCTGTAAGAGGGCAGTAGGGATAGCATGCGTTTGATGTGGTAGACGTCATCCCACAAGAAGGCAATAGGGATACATACAAAAATTATAGCTTAGCATCCTAGTTTTTCACAGGTTTAAGCTATTCTTTAGGAGGCTTGAAAATACACACGAGATGTGTGGAAACCTTATTTGTTCTTCACAGGTTTAAGCTATTCTTTAGGGGGCTTGAAAATGCACACGAGATGTGTGGAAACCTTATTTTTGAGAAAAAATAAAGCAACCCTTGTTAACCCTGCTACTAACGCTAGCGAGACATAGCTCTAATCTTGTGAGAATAGGAAGGGTCAGAAGCTATATTTACTATCTAAAGCCTCTGGCATTGATTTTCGATTCCCTCTTGCTAATTAAAAAGCTTGCAATTTCTGTTCTAGTAGAAGCAAAACCTTGTTACCCGTGTAACACCTTTCACAACACATCTCTTACCTTACAGCCATTTGCCCCTAGTAGGACGGGGATCCCATGGAGTGCAAGCAAGCTTGACATTTGACAACTCTGTCATGCTTGTTTTTGGGCATTTTGGTCATCTAATTTGGAAAATTTAAGGGCTTTATTTAGAATTAAATAGGCATTATAATAAAACAATACCATCAGAATGAAGGGTGAGGGCATCCATCAAAAAGTCACCTTAAGTATAAGTGAGATAATGTGCCTCTCAATTGAATGGCATTGTTACACTCGCGACTTGAATTTCTTGCAAATTGACACCCACCCACCACCAACTACAGCCCATTCACCTAAGGTTAAAATGGTAAAGATAAAGAGCAAATAAAGCGGGTCGTGACTTGTCTTAGAAAATTAACAAGTCAAATTTTACATTTTGCGACGTATATTATGGTCGACTTCTCATAGGTGCATCAAGTGAAACCCAATGGACTAATTCACATTTTCCATGTTATAGCTAAAAATCGAGAGATTCATAAACTATGAAGCACTTTTAGCATCTCTGTTAGATAACCGTAACGCCGCTACGGGCGTTACCACGAGAGGGGACGGCCTCTGGCTCACCACCCAGCCATAGAGGAAGAATGAGGATTGCCCCTCATCCCCCAGGCTATATAGTGTGTGGCCTGCCGTCCACACTAGCCTGGCCGCCCATGACTCCGCATGGGCGTCCTCTCCCACTGAACCCCGGATATGGCCATCCGGTCTGCCGTCGGTCACAGGCATTACAGCCTACGTGACAATCTCTGTACTTAAAGGGGAAATGCTTGAGCTACTATGTTAGAAGCCCCGAGTTCTTTGACTAGCATCACCCCATTTGTCCGCAAAACAAATCCATGAAGCAAGTATAGATTGAGTATTTGCCTTCATTGGTTGAAGCTATTGGCAGCATATGTGCATACATCAATGTGTGCATGTGTACCCATTTCTTTGAGCATTGCACTTGAGATATAGACTTGAGTGGGTGTGGGTGTGTGTGTGTGTGTGTGTGAGTTAAACTTGAGTGGGTGTGGGTGTGTGGGTGTGTGTGGTGTGTGTGAGAGACACAGAGAGAGAGAGAAAGGGAGAGGGAGAGGGAGAGGGAGAGAGATTTTTTTTAGGTTTCTTTTTTACTTCCATCGGGGTGTGTGTGTGTGTGTGTGTGTGTGAGAGAGAGAGAGAGAGAGAGAGAGAGAGAGAGAGATTGTTTTTAGGTTTCTTTTTTACTTCTATAAATCGATTCAACACCTTCAATATGTGCATACTCATTTCTACCAAACATGGTGACAAGTTCTTGCTAGCCTTATCTTTACACGAAACCATAAAGAAAAAGTGAGGATAGTGAAGGATGCAAAGGAAGCTCGCATGTAGTCTAATGTCAGGTTTCAAGAAATTGACTTTGCAACAACCACAAACCTTTTAACTTGGAGGCTCAACATAGATTATAGTGTGCATATATTCCTATGAACTTCCCCTATGAGGTTACCAAATCAGTTGCTTATAGGGGCTAGGTGAAACCATTTTTGATCCAGTACTCCAAGTAAGCCTTGAAGTCTAATGTTAACTCATTTTTATCTTGCTTCCGTCTCCAAATCTCCTCAAACCTTTGCATTTTAATGTGAGTGAGAGAGACAATACTATCTTTAATCATAAAGAAGATCATCTAGAGACAAGTACCCATTCAATTAGCTGGTCTTCACTTTCCATGGGAGTATCATCTTTTCATCCCGCCAATCAGTACGATGAGCATATGTGTGAACCTTTCATTTATCCTTCCATATATGTATTTTTGTCAGATGTACTGTAAAGGCATCTCACTTTTTCCAAGGTGTTCCAAGGTCTCTGACATGGAAAGTTATCACACACATATTCCAAGGTACATGTTAGCATATGTTTATAACACTCCTAGATAGCTCTTAAAGCATTTTGAGATTAACAATGTCCTCATGGTAAAAAAAGCCACTAGAACATTATGTGAGTTCATGTAGCTAGCAAAAGTCCATAACTGGTGTTATGAGAATGTATTTTAAGCTCTTTTAAAAATATTATTCTACTCTTTTAGATAATTCGGGGACGCTTGGATTATTTTTGCATCATGCACAATTATGTCAATATCATGGGTGAAGTCATTGTAAATATTAATATGTTTAGTATACATTGACGTATATTTGGGGCCTCCAATGTTTGTTACAATTGGTTTGTATGGGGCAGGGTGATTCTTGGATTACTTACGCCTGGCGAATATGTGTGTGGTGACGGTTTGTATGCTTCTGAAATATTTGTCTACCAATTTACTGTTGGATATTTTATAGGTGAAGAGGATTCATAAGATTGAGGAGGATGTGCACATTATTATTTGATGGCACACATTTTTAGAAACAAGCTTTGTATATATTTGTGCTAGCTTGTGCACATTTTGATTTAATTTAAAAGCTTAGATTTATCAAGCTTAGACTTGAATATTCAAACTTCAATACTTTTGCAAAGCATTATATGCTTTAACTTTAGCCTCAATTTATAGACACTCTATTTTGAGCATAAGAGAGTGCCATGCAAAGAAAAACATCTTTTTGTATTTTGGAGACTATGGCCTATTCTTGGAATGAAATTACGAAAATACTCATGTGGGGAGAGGCCACACACATGAAGGGGGGAAATTGCACCCGTTGTTGTATTGCTTTCATGAGCTAAATGTCTCGTAAGTTATTTATTCAATTCTTGAATGTGTTGAACTTGTGGTTTTTGATTGAGTAATTTGGGTTGCATAATATATTTTCTTGTAAGTCTCTATTTTTCTAGAAGTGGATCTATGTCAATGGTATCAAAGCTATGGGTCTAGGAAGATGGAGGCAAGATTTAAAAGCTTGAAGGATTAAATCAAAGGTTTGAAGAGTTGCAAGTTTTTATCCAAAGGGCAAAGACCACAAGGCAAAGAAGGTGGTACCACTTTGCATAAACCAAAACCACCCTTCTGCATGAAAAGTGGTTTTTTCCAACTCTTAGCCTCTCCATGATCCGATCATACAAATGGAATCGGCAATTGATAGAGGCTTAAGCTCAATTTTCAGATTGATAAACCCATGGCAGTGTCAGATAATGGATGGCTATGGTGGGCTCTCAAGTCAATTTGAAGAAAAAAAAAAGAGAAATCATTTTTCTTCACATATTTGATTTCTTTAATTAAAGCTTAATTAAGCTTAAATTCCAAGCATTAAAGTAAAGAGGAGACAATTTGGGTTTTTTTTCTCCTCCTTTCCTTCAACGAATCGACGTTGGCGAAACGAAAATCCCTCATAAGCTACCAAAAAAAAATTAGAGAGTTCTTCGTTTTCCAACCTGCATAATATATGCAGTAAAATTTCAAGAAGATTTACATTCACCCTTTAAAAAATTGTCAAGCCTCTTGTAACTCGGCAGGCAATACAAAAGGAGGTTAAATCAAAGGTTTTGGAGGCGCTCTTGCAAGTTCTGTTTGAGATAATCCTTGGAAGCTCTCCACCATGTAAAGTTCCTTATTATCGAGTTAACATGCTTATGTAGAAAGATATTTAGAAACAAGTAGAGGAATTGTTAGAAAAAGGACTGATTAGACACACCATTTAGTGCTCCAGTTCTTCTCATAAAAAAGAAGAATGGGACATATCGATGAATGTGTATCGCCCACGATGGCTTTCATATTATTGTGTGTTTCTAACTCTGCATATGATTATGGGTTAAGGACTTGATGGAAACCCATAGTATGCTCTGACCATAATATTCATGTTATCAACCTTTGAAGGATGATAGGATACAGACCTCTCGGGGTCTCCTATCTGGGATTAATATTTGGATGATGAAAATATGTTCTTTGGTTTCTTTTGAAATTATTTCAATTTTGCATGCTGCACTCTGACTGTTATGCGTGATTAACATTACACCTGCTCTCCTAATATGGGCATATCTTGATGTTATGGATGCCCTAAACCCCCTCACACATGGAGTGTTGGATTATTGATGATACTACAGGGTTGCGCTTAACTGGGAATTATATATGATGCCCTGGCTATTTTTTAATACAAAAATAAGTTTTTAATAATCTCTTTTTGTCTTGCATAACTATGGGTTTTTGATGGTGACTCATTGGGCTTGCTCTATTGAGATGCTCTCTCCGTCCTATAGGTTACACCTATGGCAGAGTAATTAATGGCTATTATGAGATTAAAATTTCACTTGACCCTTGCTGACAGGAAGAACCGGGATCTTAATCTTGACATAGGACACCCTAATTCCTTATGCACACATATTGTGTGATTATTGAGGATACAAGGTTACGTATAATTTACTTTTGGAACTGATACACGATGTCTGGCAATATGATTTAATAGCGGCTTACTGCAATGATACTGTCTAAATGGCATTTTGATGTTTTATTTTCATATGGCTTTACATGGATGATTGCATATACTGTTGATAATATAGCTCCTATTCTAGTATGACAAAATGGATGCTTTTACGGGTTATAACACCACAAATGCTCATAACACGACATTTTCAGATCTTAATACTGCCTCTTATATGGGCATACATGCCTCATGGTCTCTTTTTTGAATATTTTCTAGTAGGATAGTAATACGACAATCATTTGTCTAAATCATTTGTTTATGAGTTAGGGTATTCTATTGAGATACACGAAATTTTGAGATAAACACATGCTAGTTTCTACTTACATGATAGGAGATATATTGAATATCTACTAGGTTATTGGGATTACTATAAGGCCAATTGTCTTGATAGTATCTGGAAGCCAACTGTCTTCCATACTTATAGATGGAGATAGGGTTTGATCCCTTTACTTAGGGATGATACTAGGGTAACAATCCTAATACATATCAAGGGACTAGATCCCATCACCGCATAAATCATAAGATATTTTGGGTGACATCTATAATATGTTGTAGATCTTATGACACCTGCAAGACACACACGAGCTAACTCTTTGTTTGTATGTTTGGATGGATGCAGGTAACAGGATCTATTCTCTCAAAATAACTATGGGTTTATGCTCTACACCAAATGTTTGCAAATATTAGAGTCACAGGCTCCATGGACTTGTAACATGATTATTGTATAAAAATCTGTTGTTATATAATCATGTTTAATATTTTATTGGTAAAGTTAGATAAGGTTCTTGGATGTTTCCGACTGTGGATATAGAAGACTGAAAACACACACTATAATTGCAGTATATATATCTCCTTTTTATGGAGATATATGGAACCTCTAGCTTGATATTACTGACCTTAGAAGTCTAGCTCTCCTCACTATCATTGTTGTCTTTGAGCCAATAGATATTAAGTAGGTGGCTTTACTTTTAAGGTGAGATCAGGGCTCACATCAATTTTGTGCTGTATGCTAGTTGAATGAAATCCTCATCTCATTCTTACTACTCCTTGTAAAAGTACTCACCACAAAGGTTAAAGATAATCCTAAAGCTAAACCATTAATTCCAATACTCCCTCTTGGATTAGCTTGACCACATAGGGCAAAAGCTCTCACACCAAGTTCAAGTTCTTTGAAAACACACAAAAACATAAAAATTTCCACTGGCTAAAAATATTTACAATGTTTACTCAGCCCTTTGCTAGAAAGCATAGTCTGAATCAATCATGATCGTGTTGGCCTCTTCCTTGCCTTTGTCCATGATCTCCTTCAGCTTTTCTGAAAGTAGTCTTTGATCATATGACCTTTGAAGTAGAAGCAAGGTTTGGGTCCCTTCTTCTTCTTTTTCTTCGCTTCCTTGGACATCAATGGTAGATTTTGTAACATGTACTTCCACACTTGAGGACTCAATGCTATCAATTGAAATTCTAAGTCGAGCTTCTTCCATGACCAAATGAGATGCTGCACTAACAAGGGTTGAGTTTGGTTGGTTGGCAATAACACCAACCACATTATCAAACTTTGGGTGCATTGAAGAGAGCAACACAAAGACTTCTTCCTCGGTAATGATTATCCCCGTCCCTTAAAGTTGATTCATAAGACTTCTTATATTGCTTAAATGGGTTGCAAAAGCCCATGCTTCATTGGCTGAAGCAGCGCTTGCTACCTATGGTATTTGAGTGTCATCTAATCCTTTGACAAGGAAGGCCAGAGCCTTCATGTCAAGTGCTTCCTAGACTTTTTGTGCCTCTGCATCCCTGGTTGGTTTCTTGTAATCACACTTTGTTATGGTCCAATAGTCCTTCTCTATCATGGGGCCATTTGCATTTTTATGGACCATGTGTGATACTTTGTACCAAATCTATCACTCTTGTCAAAGGAGTCCTTCCCCATCACTAAGATTTTGAAGAGCAAGATTAAGCAAAATCAAATAACTTTGGCTATATAGAAATAACTGAAAGATTAATACAAGTCAAACGGTGTTAACCCAATTCTAGGATTAACAAGAGCTACAGCCATTATCTTACATCAAGGAGTCGCGGTAGATACACCAAAGGGTCATACATTCAAGATATGAAGCAATGGTGTCCAAAGCTACAACTTGGATGGGTGCCCGTAATGGTGTGACAGAGTATTTGGTGATTCCCACTTCAAGAGCGTGTGGTAGCAAGTTAGGATGAAGTCCTAAGTGATGTACTTCATGGATATATTATGAGAGTAGTCATTGTAATAGCATGAGAGTAGTTATGGGCGCCCGTAATGGTGTGAGAGTATTTGGTGATTCCCACTTCAAGAGCGTGTGGTAGAGCAAGTTAGGATGAAGTCCTAAGTGATGTACTTCATGGATATATTATGAGAGTAGTCATTGTAATAGCATTAGGCCTCTTATGAGCCTAAAGTGCCTGGTCGGCCACAGTTTAAGTGAGTGTGAACACTTATGGCCATGTATATAAGTGAATTTCTCTCATAATACAACATACTCTCCCATTTAAGTCTTGCTCTTGCTAATCCTCTTGCTAATCTCTCTCCCTAATGCATGCTAGTGAGTGTGTGTGAGTGAAGTGAGGTGAGAGGAGGGACAAGGACCCGTAGTGCAAGGCGACGGTGTGACAACGCTCGCGGGAGACGCGGTGGAATTGCTTCTCAAAGAGTTGTAGAGTTTGGAGACCTCAAGGGTTACAAGCTCGGCCATTGGAAA
Organism: Cibotium barometz; assembly: GCF_041138505.1. Taxonomy (NCBI): domain Eukaryota; kingdom Viridiplantae; phylum Streptophyta; class Polypodiopsida; order Cyatheales; family Cibotiaceae; genus Cibotium; species Cibotium barometz. The sequence goes on from NC_141050.1 coordinate 42,387,751, forward strand.
GATCCTCCACGACAGTTGCAGTTCACTAGGTAATCTTTTTTTGGATGTGTTTCAAGGAGGGTTCGGGTGAGCCATAACAAACAGTAAAATAAATGTTTTTAGAGTCCATCACCACACCCATAGAGCTTTATATTAGAAGCTAAGAAATCTCCAAGGCCTTGAGCTAAGGCAGCCTTGTAATACAACGGCTTGTCTTCTGATTCTCCCTTCGCTCTCTTTTTGAATTTTGATTTTTAGGTTGTCGAACTCGAAGTGTATAAAAATGACTTGTCCTTTTTTTGGCAGTTTGTTTTACTCTAGAAGTCTGCTTCCTTCTTCTAGATGTGACCTCCTCTGTGCTTTGAGCTACAAAGTACTCCCTCTTGATCCGTGCTCGAGTATTTTGAAACTCAATAGATGAGTTTGAGGATACTTCCACCATCCCTTGTACTCTTGATTCCTTGGTATCTGAAGAAATTTCTATTATGTTCATTTCATCATACCCAGTAAGAACTCTTTTATAAGTGATTTTACTCCTTCCACACAACATTGAGTGTACACAAAACTTGCCCCAAATAAGACCCTTACATAAACACACTATGGTTGACCCACCTACCAAAAAATACTCTATTGAAACCAAGCCGTTGTTTTTTTAAAACAAATTTTGGAAGACCTTCTCATGGATTTTCGAATATTCTTCCCACTTTTGGACTTTCCTTTTTGGTGAATGATTCCAACTCACCACTTGTCAGTTGGCTGATTTCACCCTCACCGTCTTCAAGACTTGTGCCTCCTACCAATGAGCGCTAGTTTAACTGTTAGAGTGTTGGACTCTAATCCCCAAGGTCGTGAGTTCGAGTCTTGTGGGGCCTCATGTGGTATCATCTCCCTCGATGGGAGATTTATAAGTCCAAAGTTGATATGTGGGCGGCCTCGGCCCCGGCTTGTGCCAAACCCGAGGGGGTGGGGGGGTGTGTGAGTATTTCTAAAAAATTTCCTGTACCTGCTTTTTTTTAAAAAAAAGGACTTGTGCCTCCTTGTCAACAATGGGCCCACGCTCCACTGCCTTGAGAACTTGCACCTCCTTGTTAGTAATCGGCCCATGCTCCACTGCCTTGAGGACTTGAGCCTCAACCTTAATGGAGTAGCCTTTGTGGACTGGTTTTGACAGTCATTTGGTTGTCGTTGGTCGCCTGATTTCAGTTGCCATGCTACTGCATCTCGGCTATAACTCTTAGTCGCCTCTCTCAGTCGCCTTGTTATTGCCACTTGGTTGTAACTCTCACAGTCACCTTACTGCTTCACAACTGCCTTTGACTGCCTTTATATGGCCACCATGCACAGAGCGCTTTAGCATTTTGTTGGCCACGACGAAGCACTAATCCTCGATAGTTCGTGGTGGAGAACCATAGCACACCAACCTCAAGCTTTAAACTGTGCTTTTACTAACCAGAGCACACAATCAGCCAATCAGCCACCACTATGCTTAGCAGTGTTGGACACAATTAACAGCTACACTTCAATGGTATCAGTAGAAGCAGAGTATGTAGATGACCAGTCGAAGAAGAAACCAGAGAAAAGCACTTTGTAGATCTCCCCCTTCAGAGAAAACCCACCATCTTGTCATTCTCCCTCTCTCTCAATAAAAGAAGCTACCGTTCTCTCTCTAAGAGTAGAACTCTCTCTCACTGAAAATTCTCTCACTCAGAGTAGTAGAAACTAATCTTGTTGAGAATGCTTAGTAGAATATTATCAATAATGCTTCTAATTATGTAAGCCTCATAGGATTAGAAAAGCATGATTAGAGAGACATGAATCTTAATGAAGGAGTTAATCATTCAATTAGTCCCACACACACATAGGATACTTCTTTCATGAGGATCCCACTCAAAACATGAATTAGGAACTTAACACAAAGTTAATTTCTACCTCACATAGAGTTTCCATGAAATATGGCTCTGCTACCATATTGGAAATAGACCCAAAAGTTGCAAGTACTTTATAAGCATGTTAAGCAAAATAATAACCCAAGAAGACACAAGATGTAGTCTATAAAGAACTAGGCACATATGTAGCCCTTTTACTCAAGTGCTAATACAAGGGTTATACAATGGTTGCAAGGAGCTAAGTGTAACCTCCCAATTTATAGGGAGAAGGAGAAGGAGAAGAAGGCGCCTACTTCAATGACATCATCCATGATGTCTAGTGCCCCCTTAAGAGCATCTAAGGCCACCTCCAAGACCTCTTCAAATAGGGTGCCCACTTGACCGATGCCATAGAACACCCATGCCACCTAGACTACTATTTTTGACTAGCATATCTAGTCCTTTTTACTCCTTGTAAAAGCACCCACCACAAAGGTTAAAGATAATCCTAAAGTCAAACCATTAATTCCAGTATGGCACACCTAGTACTTTTACCTCTTTTCTCTCCCCCTCTTTTGGCTATGTCTCTGCTAGAAATAGATCAAAATCTTTTACTTCAAAAAGTCGCGGGCGTGGTTTTCTCGTCCGAAACTTACAAGACATGTAATTGCGGATTTTGGGTCCACAGATTTAAAAAAGCCACACCGGAAGAAGGATTCTTTGTATCAAGGATGATATGCAAAAGGATAATTTCTCTCATTGCCTTTTTACTAACAAATTATTGGAATATGCATCTGCAAAAGGAGTATTGATTGCACCTTTTGACTTAGTTTTAGGAAATCATAATGCCTTGCTAAATGTCAAAATCAGTTGGAGATATAGTGCTAGTCTAAAGAGATTTTTTGTAGACATTGATAGAATGTGCATTGGAAGAAGGGAAAGTGGAAACACAGGAGAGAGAGAGAGAGAGAGAGAGAGAGAGAGAGAGAGAGAGAGAGAGAGAGATGGAGAGGAAACACAGGTGAGCACTTGATCTCAATATCATCACCAAAAGGAATATATGTCCCGAGCAAGAGGGCAGAACCTCGTATGTAAGGGATTGCAGCTAAACAAGCAGTGAGATATGAGGGAGGCATGCTGGCTATATATATGCCTACATAAAGGCAGTCGACTGGTGATAAAGTGCCTACATGACTGGGAAAATACCCAGGACCATAAAATGGGAAATAAATATGGGTAAAATATATGTGAGGGGTGACCAGCCCCTCTGACTAACATGGTCAGCCCTAGAGGCTAAAATAGGACACCAGCAAGAAGGGGATGATGTCTAACACCCCCTCTCAGCACCGGATGCTGAGTGAACTCCAAGAAGCTAGAGACATCATCCTCAATCAAAGATGAAAGACTATAGAATTAAATAGGTACCAAGAAAGCTCCACAAGCAATCTCATCAACAACTCAGCTACAAAAGCTACAGAACAAGCTGCTACGTACACCACTCCTCTCGAAGAAAACAACCATATAGGCTACAACGTGTTGCTCCAAATAATGGTTCCAAACCCAAGTGTAAGAACACTCCTCGAAGTTGAATGTCGTGTATCCAGCCTGAAGAAGGTATGAAAAACCTTATAAACAACCAAGATCAGATCTTGTATATAATCAATCCTGGGAGAAGCAAGCTGCTCCTCACTAGAACCCTCAAAAGAAAAAGAGTCAATCTACTCCAACTCTGTACTAAGAGTAGCCGAATGCTGTACAAAAGCATCCTCTGAAAAGGTCGGCATCGCAAGATGTAAAGACTCTGTAGTAGAAAAGATGGGGTCCATTTGCTCAAACTCAGTACCATGAGTTGCCTAATGCTATACATAAGTACACGCCACGGAGGTGGGCATGAAAGGACTCCACATCCCCCTTTGAAAAAAGATACGGCGGACTAATATAAGCCCAACTGATCCAAATCCAAAAAACTTTGGGAGTACCACTGTGCCCCAAGCACAGTTAGCAACCACAGATCCAAAGCATCCCACCGGGTCCAAAAAACCATCCTCCAAAACAAACCTGTAGAACTGACAGGGGGAGGGGCATCCTCAAAAGCATCACAAAGAGAGGCAGAGGTAGACTCCTCATAATGAGGAAGGGAAGCAGGAATATAAACTGCAGTGGTAACAAAGTCCTCAAAAGCATCACAGATAGCAGAAGACTGTTCCAGTAGTAGAACCAGATCCCAAGAATCAGCAAAACAAATAAATGATTCATGTGAAAGGATCACACCACAAGGGTAAAACACCCTCCTTGTTCTGCAAACGCTGCAAAGAACACAAGCTGGGACAAAATAAACTCTGATCAGGATCTCTGAAAAGATCACTGCTCTCCTCCAAAATCTATAAATTCCTGTCACACAGAAGACAGTCTCCACAAAAACAAAAGAGCTCCCAAAACTGATCCTCAAGTGAAGTAGCTGGAGATAGGCCCCCTCTGAGTGTAGAAGACTCCCGTGGGAAGCAAAATGCAGCCAAAACATTGCTATCCAGCAAAAATAGCACTCCATTGCCAACAAAAGGCAAGGAACATGTAGAAACCGGGAAACCGTGTAGGCTAGGAACAAAACACAGGTATAGATGCTCCAAAATCAGCAAAACGTTGATTGAAATCTGAAATTCAGAATCCTCCTCAAGGACCAAATTGCCTCCAAAGCCACAATCCAAACAAGAAACCCCCTCTCAGCCAAACATTTGGCCATTGGTGCCATTCTTAATTGTCTGGCAAACATTGCCAGTAAAATCCAATTAGAGTCTTCACAACTGGATGCAATTGTAGAAGTTGTGCCTCACTTGTTCAAAAAAAAAATAAATGGATCCCTAGAAAATGGTTATTAAAAGAAAGCTCCTAGATCAATCTTGGCTTTTTACACTCTGTAAAAACATTACTTAACAAATTTATGATGATTGGGTTAGATAAAGCACCCAATAATGTATCCATCATTTGTAAAAACTTGCCTACATAGTAGGTAGTAGAAGGCGGTTAAGTGAAGAAGAGTTTTACAAACTCACTGACAATTCGTTCAAGATTGCCAATGATCTACTGAATTAAGAAATATGAATATTGATACGCCTAACATTAGGATACCAGTATTGGTCCCTATGTTCAAAATCCATAAAAACAAATTTAGATGGATTTCTAATGCAGCTAATTGTATCTTCATAGACCTGGTACTTGATGACTTTTATATAATCTGTGGCATAAAGCAACACGAGATTAAAACCTCTTTAAATATATAGACTAATCCTTTTTGGATTACCAAAAACTCCATAGAAGTAATCTTAAATCTCCCAAACTCTATCTTTCACATCTTAAACTGCGGACATCACACAATGCTATGAGAATATCCCATGGATTGGGGAAACGAGACTCATGAACATACTATACAAAGTATGTACCATGATTTTTGAAAAAAGAAAGAGGAAAGGATTTTCTAAAATATCCCTTAGCCATAACTGTCCTAGATGGGTTAAAAGCCCATCAGTTAAATTCTTGGTTATAGTTGATGATATTGAAATACAACATTTGCTCTTTTGGCTCTTTAACCATAATTTTATTCAACTAGGGTCACAAGTCTTTAAACAAACTAAAGGCATTCATATGGGGTTCTCATGTTTCCCAGTAATGTGTTACATATATTTTGCTTATTTTGAATATTGCTTTGTTACATCTCATGCGAATATTACCCATAAATCCATATGGTAGAAGGTATCACACATTCCTTCCGATACATAGATGATATTCTGAATCTTAACTATCATGTGTTTGCTTCTTTGCTCAAAGAAATTTATCCAACTAACTTTATCTTAATAGAACCCACTGGATTCATGGGATAAATACCAATGAAACACTTTTTATCACTAAAACTAACTATATGAATATTAAATTCTCCTTGGTAAGCCCTTATACGGGTAACTTCATCACGAGATATACGTGGAAATGTGAAAAACTCCCTATCATACCTTTCGAGTTTGTTAAAAGAAAAAGCAACCGTCCTTTCGTCCAAAGCCTTAAAATGATCCTCGGACCCTTTCACCTAATAATTTATTCTTCAAAACTAACCCATTTGTTGCCTTTGAGGAGACATCCAAACTAATCAATAAATTTTGCAACAATGGATTCAGGAAGAAAGATGTGCTTAAAGTTATCATCACTGAGAGTCTAGCAAGTAATGGAGTGGGGCCAGATTCAATCCTTCTTCACTTAACAATATTTTGAGGTGGTAGGCCCATACTCATGGGGCCTATTGCCTCAAACATCTATGAGTATGGTGCCTCGGAATGGGTGGGTGCACACACACACACACACACACACACACACTCCCCATCTATCATAAAACTCACATGAATAATCTCTCTACTTTTCACTTACTCACACACATACACACACACACACACACACACACATACACACACACTTACTCTCATCTAGGGTAAATCTCTTACTATTGGTGTGTACGGGTAGGGTATGGTTTCACACAAACACCTAAAAGTAGGGTATTATTCACACATGTACAACTACCTAAATCATATCTCTAACACCCTGCATGCGATTTCTGCCCGCTTGACATTCATTCACTCTAAGCATAGCTGGCCATGGCTAATTGTGGATTAACATTTTGTGTATTGGAATGACGCATGACATGAAATTCATTGTGGGCATTAACCGGCTATGGCTAGTTATGATTAATACACTAAGGAGTGGAACGACCTCGATGAAGAGCTTTCATGGTGATAAACTGGCTGCATCAGCTTGACTCCACCTATAAAAAGCAGCGCATGGTGAGTGATTTCATGCTCACTTAGCCCATGTATTAGTGTTCTTACAGCATGTCTATTGTGCTTGCAAATAGTAGGGAGTTCTTCTTCCTCTCAGGTAACTCATAGTAACTTGCTATTGATTTATGGAATCCCACAATGGCTTTCATATTATTGTGTGTTTCTAACTCTGCATATGATTATGGGTTAAGGACTTGATGGAAACCCATAGTATGCTCTAACCATAATATTCATGTTATCAACCTTTGAAGTATGACAAGATACAGACCTCTCGGGGTATCCTATCTGGGATTAATATTTGGATGATGAAAATATGTTCTCTGGTTTCTTTTGAAATTATTTTAGTTTTGCATGCTGACTCTGACTGTTATGCATGATTAACACTACATCTACTCTCCTAATATGGGCATATATTGATGTTATGGATGCCCTAAACCCCCTCACACATGGAGTGTTAGATTATTGATGATACAGGGCTATGCTTAACTGGGAATGATATACGATGCCTTGGCTGTTTTTTAATACAAATAAGTTTTTAATAATCTCTTTTTGTCTTGCATAACTATGGGTGTTTTATGGTGACTCATCGGGGTTGCTCTACTGAGATGCTCTTTCCGTGTCCTATAGGTTACACCTACGGTCGAGTAATTAACGGTTATTATGAGATTAAAATTTCACTTGACCCTTACTGATGGGAAGAACTAGGATCCTAATATTAACATAGGATGCCCTAATTCCTTATGCACACATACTATGTGATTATTGAGGATACAGGGTTACGCATAATTTACTTCTCAAATTGATACACGATGTCTGGTAATATGATTTAATAGCGGCTTACTGCAATGATACTGTCTAAATGGCATTTTGATGTTTTATTTTTATATGGCTTTACATGGATGATTGCATATACTGTTGATGATATAGCTGCTATTCTAGTATGACAAAATGGATGCTTTTACGAGTTATAACACCACAAATGCTCATAACATGACATTTTCGGATCTTAATACTGCCTCTGATGGGCATACATGCCTCATTGTCTCTTTTCTGAATATTTTCTAGTAGGATAGTAATACGACAATCATTTGTCTAAATCATTTGTTTATGAGTAAGAGTATTCTATTGAGGTACACAAAATTTTGAAACAAATACATACTAGTTTCTACTTACATGACAGGAGATAGATTGAATATCTACTAGGTTATTGGGATTACTATAAGGCCAATTGTCTTGATAGTATTTGGAAGCCAACTATCTTCCATACTTATAGATGGAGATAGGGTTTGATCCCTTTACTTAGGGATGATACTAGGGTAACAATCCTAATACATATCAAGGGACTAGATCTCATCACCACATAAATCATAAGATATTTGGGTGACATCTATAACACGTGGTAGATCTTATGACACCTGCAAGACACACACGGGCTAACTCTTTGTTTGTATGTTTGGATGGATGCAGGTAACAAGATCTATTCTCTCAAAATAACTATGGGTTTATGCTCTACACCAAATGTTTGTAAATATTAGAGTCACGGCTCCATGGACTTATAACATGATTATTGTATACAAATTTGTTGTTATATAATCATGTTTAACATTTTATTGGTCAAGTTGGATAAGGTTCTTGGATGTTTTCGACTATGGATATAGAAGACTGAAAACACACACACACACACACACACACACACACTTAGAGGCTTCCCATGAAACCTGCTAGAAGAGAATAGGTTAACTCTCCACCCAACCTGGATATAGACCCTATTCGGCTAAATTGGGTGAACCTTGGAATGTTCTAGGAGAGCTAACTTGTAGGCAACTTCACCTACACGCTTAAGGATTGTGAAAGGTTCACAATACCTCGGCGATAACTTTGGCACTTTGCCCATCCTCAAAGTTTCCAAACTCGGGGGGGAACCTTGAGAAATACTTCGTCACCTTTTTGAAATGTGACCACTCTACGGTCTTTGTCCACATAATATTTGTAACAATCTTGGGCCCGTTTAACATTTTCCTTAGCGATTTACAGCATATCATGACAATCTTGCAGAAAATCTTTAACCTTTTGAATTCTTTCAGTAGTAGTAGCTAACCCTATAGCTACTAGAGATTAGGGTTGAAATGTTGAGATATCGAGCTCGTATAGTGAGGCGGTGGACATTGATGACCCGCCTGGGGGATAGGCCCCACACTTACACCACTGGCATGGTTGGTGAGATCTTGGGTGATATGCGGCCAGTGGGATGACAGGCTGTGTGACAGCCATTCTAGAGACTGGCATAGTTATAGCACCAGCTCATTTAGTCGGGTTCACACTATAGAGAACCCGTGTATGTACTGGTTGAGTACCTTTCATATTATGTGTACTCTTATCTTGTATATGGTGTGTTGAGTGTTGAGTAGAGAAGAAGAAGATTTTCAGCCTCTCACCTTGTGTGTTCTCTATTAGGGTTTTGTGAGTGTGTGTGTGTGCTTGCAAGAGCTCAAGCTCTCTTCCCCCCTGCATCTTTTCATGGTATCAGAGCCTGGTTCATGCTAAGGGCTGAGCTGCAAGCAAGAGAACCACAGGAAGCGGTACGAGGGTAAGAGCTTCAACTACTCTTCCCTATTGTGTTGGTGACTACACCCTTATCGGGAGCTCTACGGGAGGCACCGGCAAACGATCTCTGATTGAGGAGCTTTCTTCGCTGGAGTAAAGCTATAGGGTAACTACACAGTTTTATCGGACTAAGATTTTTAGGCTGAAAACGCGTTTCGGGCGCGTCTGAACCTTCGTTTTTCAGAAAGCAGGCGTTTTCGAGCACTGCGGGTAAGTCATCGATTCTCTGCAGAACTCTGTTTTAAGAACTGCAGGAAGACAGATTGACTGTGCAGACACTGTGGGTGCTGCAAAGAGGTCTACAGTTTCCATCGGGTGTATGTATGCACATTGAAGTCACTGGTTGTGACATTTGAGAGTACTACAGTATTGCTGTGCAGAAAATACAGCAGTTTGTGCAGAAAAACCAGAGTGCAGTTTCTGGTGAAATTGTGTGTTTGGCAGAATGTCTAATGATGGCATAACACAGATTGTGGGAGAAGCTGGATAAGAATAACTTCCATGCTTGGAGGTTCAGGTTGACGAATTTCCTGATGGGAAAAGGCTATTGGGACTACATAGAAGGTGAGCATGAAGAGGCACCGGAGATACCGGATATAAATCCAACTGCTGCAGATGTGAAAGAGTTTAAAGATTGGAACCAAGGAGCCAGGAAGGTTATGTATTGGCTATCCATTAGTATACAGGACACCATGATTGGGCACATTCAGGATGCCAAGTCCCCCAAGGAGGCGTGGGACACCTTGGTAAAGCTCTATGAAACAAATACCAAGGCACGTAAGATACAGTTGAAGAATGAACTTCATACTGTGGAGAAAAAGAGCATGTCTGTGAATGACTATGCGCTGAAGATAAAGGGTATTGTGGAATCCCTTGCATCTATTGGTGTGTCAGTAGATGATGATGACAAGGTGGAAGTCTGTCTACGTGGTCTCGGGCCACAATACAAGGCGTTCAAGACGTCCATTCAGACTCGGGAAAACATTCCCAACTTTACAGATTTGGTGTCTATGCTGATTATCGAAGAGAAGAGCTTGGGTGAAGACCAATAGTCTTCACAAAGCAAGAACAGTTCAGAGCAACAGGCCTTCTACACGAGTTCAGGAAGAGGACGAGGTAGAGGAGGCCGTGGACGCGGTCAAGGAGGTGGCCGAACAGGTAATCAGAATTATGGCCAGCAGCACAGCAGCAACAACAACAGTCCTAGAATCAACAACAACAACAACAACACGCAGGTGGAAGAGGCAAATTCAGAGGCAGGGGGAGTCAAAGAGGCCGTGGAAATTGGCAAAGGTAATATAATGATGCACGTGAATGCTATTATTGTGGTAAGCCTGGACATGTGCAGGCAGAATGTTATAAGAAGCAGGCTGACATGCAAAATGGGAAAGTGCAGCAAAACAACTATGCATCCTCAAGCAGAAATAATGAGGATAATGAAAGGTTGTTTGTTATGCAGCATGTCGTGAATGCCATGTCTGAAAATGTTGATGCAGCACAAAAAGATAATGTATGGTATGTGGATTCAGGCGCTTCGAACCACATGACGAGTCATGGGGAGTGGTTCAAGGAGATGAAAAACCCGAAAAGACCAGGTTTTGTGGAAACAGGGGATGACACTACTCATCCAATTGCCCACATTAGAGATGTGCCATTGTCTATGCAGGATAGCAACAAAGTGAAGTACCTTGCAGATGTACTTCATGTACCGAACATAACAAAGAATCTGGTTTCAGTTGGCCAGATGATTGAGCAGGGTTTGCAGGTTCGGTTTAACCCTGATGGGTGTTATGTTGAAGATTTCAAAGACAAGTGCAGGTTGGTTGCAAAAGGCAACAGAGTGGGCAGAATGTTTACATTGAATGTAGACATGCCTGAAATGAGTGCTGCGATGTTTGCAAATGGTTTAGGAATTGTTGCAGACACAGACATTTGGCATAAAAGGATTGGACATGTAAATGTGCAGAGATTGAAGTCTATGCACACAACAGGAATTGTGACAGGGCTGCCTAAATTTAAAGTGGAAGGTATGCAGAAAATATGTGAAGCATGCCAATTTGGGAAGCAAACAAAGCATGTGTTTCCACGTAACAGATATGTGAGCAGAAATGCACTAGATGTTGTGCATTCAGATGTATGGGGTCCTACGAAGACCATATCTATGGGAGGCTGCAGGTATTATGTGACTTTCATTGATGACCACACAAGGAAAGTGTGGGTATATTTCATGAAGGAGAAGAGTGAGGTGTTCACTCACTTTCAGAATTTCAGAGTTTTAGTTGAAAAGCAAACAGGGAAATATGTAAAGTGCCTAAGGTCAGATGGAGGGGGAGAGTACTTCTCCAATGAGTTCTCTGAATTTTTGAAGAAGAATGGTATTCGGAGACAGTTTACATACAGATACACTCCGCAGCAAAATGGAGTTGCTGAGCGGAAAAACAGACACATTGCAGAGATTGCGCGAGCATTGATGGAAGAGAAGAATATGCCGCATTGCTATTGGGCTGAGGCTGTTTCTACAGCAGTATACATCATGAACAGGACTCCAACTGCAGCCATACATGATGTAACTCCAGAGGAGAAGTTTACTGGCAGAAAACCAGATTTGTCTCATCTGAAAGTCTTTGGATGCATTGCATATGTGCATGTGCCAGATGAGCTGAGAACTAAGCTGGATCCGAAAGTTAAAAAATGTGTGTTTATTGGATATTCCCTTGAGCAAAAGGGATACAGGTGTTATAACCCTGCTACACGTGAGTTGAGGGTAAGCAGGGATATTGTCTTTGATGAGATGAGCAGCTGGTATGCTGCTGAAAAAGAAGCTGTTGGGGCTGATGTGAGTGGAAGTGTGGTTGCACAGACTGCAGGTCAGCAATCACAGTCTTTGAGTGGACCAGGAGAGTCCTCATCTAGTGGGTCTGTTGATAGACCATGGAGTGGCAGGCTGCGTCATAATACCAGTCCTGCAAATGTGATTAGTACATCACGTAAAGGAAAAGAGAAAGTGGTTGAGCCCCTTGGTATGCCTGACATTTCTGCAGGGCATTCTCATGTTGATGGAGAGTCTAGTGGCTCAGATATGAGCCTTGATGAGGAGCTTGGGATCCCACCTGGTGTAAAGAAGGCTATGGAAGCCATGAATGAAAAGTTGCGAAGATCTGGGAGAGTGAAGAACCCTGTGCAGAGGTATACTTATGATGGTTATGTGGCACATCACTATGCATATATGGCAAAGGTTGTGCAGGTTGTAGAGCCCACATGCATTGATGAGGCTGTTGGAAATGTGTGTTGGGAGAAAGCTATGGATGAGGAGATGGATGCACTATATGGAAATGAGACTTGGGATTTAGTGCAATTGCCTGAAGGCAAGAAAGCCATTGGATGCAAGTGGGTGTACAAAGTTAAACATAACAGTGATGGAAGCATAAACAGGTACAAGGCTAGATTGGTAGCCAAAGGATATGCGCAGACATATGGGATTGATTATGAGGAAACTTTCAGCCCAGTTGCCAAGATGGCAACGGTGAGAGTTGTGATAGCAGTGGCTGCGTCAAAGCAATGGTCTTTACATCAGATGGATGTAAAGAATGCATTCTTGCATGGGGATTTGCAAGAAGTTCTCGCTGTATGTGAGACATGGTGATAGAGGGGTTGTGCTTGTTGTCATCTATGTAGATGACTTGATCATTACGGGGGACCATGATGCAGAGATCTTTGATGTAAAGATCTTGCTTAGACAGAAATTTGAGATGAAGGATCTGGGGGAGCTCAGATATTTCTTGGGCATTGAGGTGATTAGGTCACCACATGGTATTGGATTACTGCAGAGACAATATGGCTTGGACATGTTGTCCAAGTATGGTATGACAGGCTGTAAGCCTATTTCTGTGCCATTGGATCAGAATGGCAAGTTGAGTGCAGATTCAGGAGAGATCTTGGAGGATCCTACTATGTACAGGAGCATAGTAGGAAGTTTGATCTACATGACGATCACCAGACCAGATTTGAGCTATGCTGTTGGGTTGGTGAGTCAGTTTATGCAGGTTCCACGGAAACCACATTTAGATGCAGTGAGACGCATACTGAGGTATGTGAGGTCTACTTTGCATTGTGGACTATTCTATGAGACTGGGATAGAGATATGTGTACATGGGTACACAGATGCTGATTGGGCTGGTAGTATCTCAGACAGAAGATCTACCAGTGGCTTCATGTTTTCTTTGGGGAGTGCTGCTGTGACTTGGAGCAGCAAGAAGCAGCCTACAGTTGCTCTAACGAGTACAGAGGCCGAGAACAGAGGAGCTGCTATGGCAGCATGTGAGGTAGCTTGGTTGAGAAAGCTACTTGCAGATTTGGGTCTATCAGTGGATAGACAAGTTGTCATTTTCTGTGACAACATTAGCAGTATACAGTTGGCCAGGAACCCAGTCTTTCATGCTCGTACGAAGCACATAGAGGTCCACTACCACTTCGTTAGAGAGAAGGTCTTGGCAGGAGATCTTGACCTTGTTTATGTCAGCACAGAGGATCAAGTAGCTGACATCTTCACGAAAGCATTGGGTACAGAGAAGCTCCGCAGATTCAGGGCTTCGCTTGGTGTACATGAGATGGAGTTGAGCTCGAGGGGGAGTGTTGAGATATCGAGCTCGTATAGTGAGGCGGTGGACACTGATGACCCGCCTGGGGGATAGGCCCCACACTTACACCACTGGCATGGTTGGTGAGATCTTGGGTGATATGTGGCCAGTGGGATGACAGGCTGTGTGACAGCCATTCTAGAGACTGGCATAGTTATAGCGCCAGCTCATTTAGTCGGGTTCACACTATAGAGAACCCGTGTATGTATTGGTTGAGTACCTTTCATATTATGTGTACTCTTATCTTGTATATGGTGTGTTGAGTGTTGAGTACCTTTCATATTATGTGTACTCTTATCTTGTATATGGTGTGTTGAGTGTTGAGTAGAGAAGAAGAAGATTTTCAGCCTCTCACCTTGTGTGTTCTCTATTAGGGTTTTGTGAGTGTGTGTGTGTGCTTGCAAGAGCTCAAGCTCTCTTCCCCCCTGCATCTTTTCATGAAAGCCATACATAAGCATGGAAGGACTAAAGCCTATAGTGACATGCTTCGCACTATTATAGGCAAGTTCTAAAATTGGTAATAAGTAATCTTCCCAATTTGTTGGCATTTAGTCACATATGACCTTAGCATATCCTCGAGTACTTGGTTGATCCTTTTTGTCTGACCATCACTTTGAGGGTGCTCAGTAGTGCTCTTACTAAGCATGGTGTCCAACCTTTTTAACAGTGCTCACCCCAGAAGTGACTATTAAACTTTTGATCTCTATCACTGACTATATTGGCTGGCAGCCTCAGAGACGATATATATTCTCAATGAAAAGCCGAGCTAACTCTGGCGTTTTCACCGCGGTTTTAGTCAGAATAAAGCAAGACATCTTGGTCAACCTGTCTACTACAACTCAAATGACATCATGGCCTCTGCTAGTTGTAGGTAGACCTGCAATAAAATCCATAGAGATGCTTTCCCACTTACCACATCAGGGAGCTCTAAGGGTCGTAGCAGCCCGCCTATCTTAAGATGCTCAGCCTTATTGACCTGGCATTTTTGACAATGCAAAACATATACTTGGACGTCCCTGTGAAGTCCAGGTCAATAGAATTTCCTTCTCACTAAGGCATAGGTTGTTAAGGATAACATGCTACCTTGCACACATGGGGGAAAGAAGAGAGGAAAGATGCATGCAAGAGTCAAATCTGGAGAATAGCACTTGGCCAACCTTCTGAGGGTTAACTCCTCGATGTGAAGCCGCTGGGGGCTCACTCCACACTCTCCTTGTGTCACCCAAGAAAAGATCCAATGCTAGGTAGAGAGCAAGAGGGAAGGAGCTATGGAGAGCTCAACCTCTACCTCATGCCACTAGTTTGCAAAAAGGACATGGTAAATAGTAATGAAAAGGTAGAGAAGGAGAGCATTACCATTCCTACTTACATACATCGACAATCAAACATGCAAGCAAGCAAGAACCCAAGCAAACATGCAACCACAAGCTTACAATGAGAGAAAGAGAGAGAAGGCAAACTCCAGTGAGACAAATGATATTGTCCCTTTTCATATTCCATAAAATGTCTTATATACACGAGCTCATATTTACAATGTCTGGCTGCCCATTTACAAGTAGGGCCCCAAAACTAGTCTTCCTAGTTCTCTAGTTCTATGTATATCTATTCCTCACATGATCGGCATTACACAAGCCATAAGCTCGGTCATCCCATGTCTCGTATAAAATTAGCGCATTGCGCGGTTACAAAAAGATAAAGGACAAGGGGTGTAGCTGCGCGAAAGGTCATGTTAACCGGAGTGGTTAACATAGGTCTTCCTAATGCCAGGATGACTTGCACTTGGACTATCATGACACTGATAAAGTATTTAGCGCTTGGTGTCGGAGTCCGAGGGTACACACACTCTTCTTTTGTGTAAACAAGTACCCATTATCGATAGAAAAATGCTTCCAACGATTAAGCTCATCCCTAGAAAGAGAAGAGCTGGATGTGGAACTATCATCTGCACTCGCTACTACTGCGGAGTGGGAGGGATCCCTGCGTGTAACACATTTCCATACCTTTGCATTTGACTGATCATATTTGCACTTTCATTTGAGTGAATCTAAAAATTAACTTTTCAACTTCGTGAAACTCAATGAGTTGACTTGAAGCATGCGACTTAAGGCATCAACCACGGCATTGTATCGGCCCTTGCAATACCTTAATTGAAAGTCAAACCACCAAGCTTAACAACCTTTTAGATTAGTTTGAGTTGTCAACCATTTGATGCTCTCATGATCAAATAAAATCTTAACTTAGCACCGTAGGGATAATGTCTCCACTTTCCTAAAGCATAAATGATGGCATATGCTCACGTTCATACGTAGAATAATTTCGTTGAGCACTATCCAACTTCTTACTCTTAAAAGCTACCGGTCTTCCTCCTTGAAGAAGCATAGAACCAATTGCATGATCACTAGTATCCGTTTCAACCACAAATGGTTGATTAGGATCTAATACTGCCAAGCCAAGTGCGGTAGCTATGGCAACCTTAAGACGATCGAAACTTTGTTGTTGATCAGCACCCCAAACAAAGTTGTGACCCTTAGATTTTAATTGGTCTGTCATTGGAACCACTAACTTAGCATAATCTCGGATGAATTTATGATAGAACCCTGTATTCCTCTAGAGTGGTTGGATGAGGCCACTTAAGGATTGCCTCTACTTTTGTAGGATCCATCTAAATGCCTGCTATCGAGATTATGTGACTCAAATAATGGATCTTTGAGACAAAGAACTCACACAGTGCAGTTTGCCTTTGCAAGTCAAAAACTAATCGTAAGTGTTGCAAATACTCTTCCTCTCGGTGCGACTAAAGATCAAAATATCATCAAGAAATACTACAACAAATTGACCAAGGTGGTACGGGTGTAAGACGTTATCCATAAGCGTCATAAACGTAGGTGAAGCATTAGTTAGACCAAACGGCATAACTAAAAACTCATAATGCCCAAATCTGGTACGAAAGCTTTCTTAGGCACATCCTCCATGTAGATGCAAACTTGATGATAACCGGATCTTAAGTCAATCTTGCTAAAGCATCGTGCACCTTGTAGTTGATCAAAAAGCTCATCAACTCATGGTAACAAATACTTATTCTTTATCTCGCGATTGCATTCAAACCATGATAGTCCATGCATAAAGGCATAGACCCATCTTTCTTCTTCACCAATAAAATTGGTGATGCCCATGGCAAATTGCTAGGCCTAATGAAGCCCCTGGTGAGGTAGTCAGCAAAAGCTGATGCTCTATCTCAATGGCTTCACTAGTGCTAAGCCGATACAGAGCCTTGCAGAGACTACTTTAGCATTCTTGAGCACTTCAATGGCAAATTGCTAGGCCTAATGAAGCCCCTGGTGAGGTAGTCAGCAAAAGCTGATGCTCTATCTCAATGGCTTCACTAGTGCTAAGCCGATACAGAGCCTTGCAGAGACTACTTTAGAATTCTTGAGCACTTCAATGGCATGCTGGACATTGTGCTAAGGGGGCAAACCATAGGGCAAGTCGCTTGGAAACACATCATGAAATTCAAGCAAAAGACTTTGCAAAGAATTAGAAACTTGTTGAGTGAGCTTATGAAAAATGTGAGTTTGTTCATTATTATGCATAGCACTAACATGATTTTCACATATGACAGAATTGAGAGATTTAACACTCAAACTAGAATTAAAATCACCGCCACTAGCATCATCATGAGACAAAATTGAAGGAGACATGTAACATAAAAAGAGATTTTCTATTTCATGAGCATGTACAATGCGGTCCACTTCAACAGAACAAATGAGTGGAGATGGGGGCACATCGTGTTCACCTTGCAAACAAACATGTTTACCATTGACCTCAAAATCAAAAGTATTATCTAGATAACGAGAAAGAGATGGTCCTAAATGAAACAACCATTTACGACCCAAAATAACATCAGCTCTAGTAATATGCATAACCTAAAAATCTAAGTGCATTTCATGTCCCTGAATAGTGAGTGGTACTTGCTTAACCACCATGTCCCATACATGCTTATCATGCCCATTAGCAAGAGATGCCATGTATTTATGATCACTAGGGCTTTGTGGCAATTTTAAATTTTTAACCAAGTGATAATTCAGAAAGTTATGTGTAGTCCCATCGTCAATCATGGCATGAACTCTTTGTCTGTTGTGTTGATGTGTCTATGCATCATGTCATTAGGCTATACTTTAATCACTTCTCTGCTAAAGCTAGGCTGTTTGTGAGAATTTCTTTCGTAGATATTCTTCCCTCTCTTTATGTTTTCTTAATTTTCAATTAGCTTAAGCATGTATTTTATGCTTTTAAGAAGATTAGATATAGTCTACCTTCCCTCTCTTTTTGTTTTCTTAATTTTCAATTAGCTTAAGCATTTGTTTTATGCTTTTAAGAAGATAAGAGATAGTCTACCTTCCCTAATCTCTCAAATAGCATAGAGTTATTCCTATTATGGTTATTGTTTTATAGTGCTGTGGTTAGAGGTTTGCATATGGTTAATTAGGGTAAGGGTTTTGTCACTCTTTAAGTAGAGAAAGGCTAATTTTAATTGTAAATTGTGAATGAGAGATGATGAAACATGAATTTTGTGACAGTGTAGGAGATTAGATTTTATTTCTTCATTTAGTAGAGAGCTTGGTGTCCATTGAAATGGATTGTCTTCTCTTAATCTAAGTCTTCTGATTCCTGATTAAAGAACCACAGTTTCTCTTTTGAAAGTAAATTGTTGAGTGAGTGTGTGAAGGAAAATTTAAAAGAACATGCAAATCTTACTTATCATAGCTCCTCATCATCATCAGAAACCACATTTGGATGGTGTGAGGTGCACACTACCCTACGTGAGGTCCATAGTGGATTATGGTCTCTTCTATAAGGTTGGTACCAAGTTGCAGGTGTATGGATACACTGATGCAAATTAGGTTGGTACCAAGTTGCAGGTGTATGGATACACTGATGCAAATTAGGTTGGTAGCATCTTGGACAGAAGATCTACTAACGGATTTATGTTTGGATACACTGATGCAAATTAGGTTGGTAGCATCTTGGACAGAAGATCTACTAGCGGATTTATGTTTTCCTTTCGGAGGGGTGCTATTACTTGGAGTAGCAAGAAGTAGCCACCAACAGTTGCCTTGTTGAGTATAGAGGCAGAGTACATGGGTGTGCTGTGATGGGCAGCATGGGAGGTAGCTTGGGTACGTAAGGTACTTGGAGATTTGGGGTTGCATGTGGACAGGAAGGTTGTCATTTATTATGACAAACTTAGTAGCATACAATTGGCCAGTGGCCAGGAACCCAGTGTTTTATGCACGGACCAAACACTAGGTTCACTATCACTTCATTAGAGAGAAGGTCTTGGTAGCCTTACTAGCATGCAGGAACCCAATGTTTTATGCGCGGACCAAACACATAGAGGTTCACTGTGTTATTGGAATCAAAGTTATGGTTAAGTTGTTAAAATAAAGGTTAACTCATCTATTAAACATGTTATTAAGAAGGAATAACCCTCAATTGAAAAAAGTCCAAGGAATAAAATTGTTAAGAACACTCTTCCTTCAGTATATTTTCTTTTAATTCCAATGTTGAATAAATAGATTTTTGTTTAGTTAGTTAAACATAGTTCTTACCAATAAGACTAGATCTACGTAAGTGACAAAGATTTATTTTAGTTGATTTCTGAAGTGAAGATGTTTAAACATAATCATGGTAGTATATTGATGTTAACTACATATATTAATCAAGTTCTGTTTGATCAAGGACAATGGATTCGCAATGTTTAGGTATATGAAGGGTTGGCAACAATGATTTAGACATAGGAAAAGATTTATGCTTCTAAGTCAATAAGGATTTAGAGAAACTATATCATGAAGTTGGGCTTTGACTCGTTTAGATGACTTTTAGATTGGTTAGACTAGCCTAATATATTGAAAGGAAGATTGATCTCATTTTTTTGTAGTAAAGTGTGGAATAAGCTAACCTCTAGATTAAGTTTCTTAAACACAAACCTACTCTTTACTCACATTAAGTTTTTTTATTATAAATATAGAATACTTAAACCAATGGTCCTAAATCCTCACACTTACCTAAGAAAAATCGTTCTTAGATAAAGAGATTAGAATTAGGAAAAAGTAGATATTCATTCTAAAAAACTATAAACTACTAAGACTCCCATGTGAATCACCGTATTCTAATGTCTCTAAAGTGGTTAAGACTTACAGCTAGAGAGAAGGAGGTAACTTCCTCGAACAACTCTTGGAAAACAAGGCTCACGAGAGGAAGCGGACCAAATTAATTATGGGTAGTGCTAAGGATACTATTGTCCCTTGGAATACCAGGTTAGATTCTTACTAAGTATTGTGGAATACCAGGTTGGATTCTTACTAAGTATTGTCGAATCTAATTTGAAATAATAGGTGGTATTAGGATGAAACTAGAATCAAGGCTAGAAACCTAGCTAAGCATGTAGACTCCCAAGCTTACCGAGCTAAAATGAAAGTGAGGAAAACCTAGCATGGAGCACCTCAGTGAAAGATAATTAAGTTGTCAAGAAAAATTTGATCCCATGAAAGTCTTAAGTAATAGGCAACACCTAGCTAAGAGACTATAAGAATATAGTAATGATGGATTCATGAAAAGAATGCTAGAGGGTAAATTTCATTACACCCTAGGAGATGATCTCCAAAATCAATCCCCTAAAAAGTTGAGACCTCCAATGTAAATTTGAAAGTCTTGGTCGCTTGGAAACACATCATGAAATTCAAGCAAAAGACTTTATAAAGAATTAGAAACTTCTTGAGTGAGCTTATGAAAAATGTGAGTTTGTTCATTATTATGCATAGCACTAACATGTTGTTCACATATGACAGAATTGAGAGATTTAACACTCAAACTAGAATTAAAATCACCGCCACTAGCATCATCATGAGACAAAATTGAAGGAGACATGTAACATAAAAAGAGATTTTCTATTTCATGAGCATGTACAATGCGGTCCACTTCAACAGAACAAATGAGTGGAGATGGGGGCACATCGTGTTCACCTTGCAAACAAACATGTTTACCATTGACCTCAAAATCAAAGTATTATCTAGATAACGAGAAAGAGATGGTCCTAAATGAAACAACCATTTACGACCCAAAATAACATCAGCTCTAGTAATATGCATAACCTAAAAATCTAAGTGCATTTCATGTCCCTGAATAGTGAGTGGTACTTGCTTAACCACCATGTCCCATACATGCTTATCATGCCCATTAGCAAGAGATGCCATGTATTTATGATCACTAGGGCTTTGTGGCAATTTTAAATTTTTAACCAAGTGATAATTCAGAAAGTTGTGTAGTCCCATCGTCAATCATGGCATGAACTCTTTGTCTGTGGATGTGTCTATGCATCATGTGATTAGGCTATACTTTAATCACTTCTCTGCTAAAGCTAGGCTGTTTGTGAGAATTTCTTTCGTAGATATTCTTCCCTCTCTTTATGTTTTCTTAATTTTCAATTAGCTTAAGCATCTATTTTATGCTTTTAAGAAGATTAGATATAGTCTACCTTCCCTCTCTTTATGTTTTCTTAATTTTCAATTATAGCATTTGTTTTATGCTTTTAAGAAGATAAGAGATAGTCTACCTTCCCTAATCTCTCAAATAGCATAGAGTTATTCCTATTATGGTTATTGTTTTATAGTGCTGTGGTTAGGGGTTTGCATATGGTTAATTAGGGTAAGGGTTTTGTCACTCTTTAAGTAGAGAAAGGCTAATTTTAATTGTAAATTGTGAATGAGAGATGATGAAACATGAGTTTTGTGAGAGTGTAGGAGATTAGATTTTATTTCTTCATTTAGTAAAGAGCTTGGTGTCCATTGAAAGGGATTGTCTTCTCTTAATCTAAGTCTTGTGATTCCTGATTAAAGTACCAAAGTTTCTCTTTTGAAAGTAAATTGTTGAGTGAATGTATGAAGGAAAATTTAAAAGAACATGCAAATCTTACTTATCATAGCTCCTCAGAAACCACATTTTGATGGTGTGAGGTGCACACTATGCTATGTGAGGTCCATAGTGGATTATGGTGTCTTCTATAAGGTTGGTACCAAGTTGCAGGTGTATGGATACACTGATGCAAATTAGGTTGGTAGCATCTTGGACAGAAGATCTACTAGCGGATTTATGTTTTCCTTTTGGAGGGGTGCTATTACTTGGAGTAGCAAGAAGTAGCCACCAACAGTTGCCTTGTTGAGTATAGAGGTAGAGTACATGGGTGCTGTGATGGGCAGCATGGGAGGTAGCTTGGGTACATAAGCTACTTGAAGATTTGGGGTTGTATGTGGACAGGAAGGTTGTCATTTATTATGACAAACTTAGTAGCATACAATTGGCCAGTGGCCAGGAACCCAGTGTTTTATGCACGGACCAAACAATAGGTTCACTATCACTTCATTAGAGAGAAGGTCTTGTTAGCCTTACTAGCATGCAGGAACCCAATGTTTTATGCGCGGACCAAACACATAGAGGTTCACGATGTTATTGGAATCAAAGTTATGGTTAAGTTGTTAAAATAAAGGTTAACTCATCTATTAAACATGTTATTCCGAAGGATTAACCCTCAATTGAAAAAAGTCCAAGGAATAAAATTGTTAATAACACTCTTTCTTCAGTATATTTTCTTTTAATTCCAATGTTGAATAAATAGATTTTTGTTTAGTTAGTTAAACATAGTTCTTACCAATAAGACTAGATCTACGTAAGTGACAAAGATTTATTTTAGTTGATTTCTTAAGTGAAGATGTTTAAACATAATCATGGTAGTATATTGATGTTAACTACATATATTAATCAAGTTCTGTTTGATCAAGGACAATGGATTTGCAATGTTTAGGTATATGAAGGGTTGGCAATAATGATTTAGACATAGGAAAAGATTTATGCTTCTAAGTCAACAAGGATTTAGAGAAACTATATCATGAAGTTGGGCTTTGACTCGTTTAGATGACTTTTAGATTGGTTAGACTAGCCTAATATATTGAAAGGAAGATTGATCTCATTTTTTTGTAGTAAAGTGTGGAATAAGCTAACCTCTAGATTAAGTTTCTTAAACACAAACCTACTCTTTACTCACATTAAGTTTTTTTATTATAAATATAGAATACTTAAACCAATGGTCCTAAATCCTCACACTTACCCGAGAAAAATTCATGTTGTTCACATATGACAGAACATAAAAAGAGATTTTCTATTTCATGAGCATGTACAATGTGGTCCACTTCAACAGAACAAATGAGTGGAGATGGGGGCACATCGTGTTCACCTTGCAAACAAACATGTTTACCATTGACCTCAAAATCAAAAGTATTATCTAGATAACTACGAGAAAGAGATGGTCCTAAATAAAACAACCATTTACGACCCAAAATAACATTAGCTCTAGTAATATGCATAACCTAAAAATCTAAGTGCATTTCATGTCCCTGAATAGTGAGCGGTACTTGCTTAACCACCATGTCCCATACATGCTTATCATGCCCAATAGCAAGAGATGCCATGTATTTATGATCACTAGGGCTTTGTGGTAATTTTAATTTTTTAACCAAGTGATAATTCAGAAAGATATGTGTAGTCCCATCGTCAATCATGGCACGAACTCTTTGTCTGTTGATGTGTCTATGCATCATGTGATTAGGCTATACTTTAATCACTTCTCTGCTAAAGCTAGGCTGTTTGTGAGAATTTCTTTCCTAGATATTCTTCCCTCTCTTTATGTTTTCTTAATTTTCAATTAGCTTAAGCATCTATTTTATGCTTTTAAGAAGATTAGATATAGTCTACCTTTCCTCTCTTTATGTTTTCTTAATTTTCAATTATAGCATTTGTTTTATGATTTTAAGAAGATAAGAGATAGTCTACCTTCCCTAATCTCTCAAATAGCATAGAGTTATTCCTATTATGGTTATTGTTTTATAGTGCTGTGGTTAGAGGTTTGCATATGGTTAATTAGGGTAAGGGTTTTGTCACTCTTTAAGTAGAGAGGCTAATTTTAATTGTAAATTGTGAATGAGAGATGATGAAACATGAGTTTTGTGAGAGTGTAGGAGATTAGATTTTATTTCTTCATTTAGTAGAGAGCTTGGTGTCTATTGAAAGGGATTGTCTTCTCTTAATCTAAGTCTTGTGATTCCTGATTAAAGTACCATAGTTTCTCTTTTGAAAGTAAATTGTTGAGTGAGTGTGTGAAGGAAAATTTAAAAGAACACGCAAATCTTACTTATCATAGCTCCTCATCAGAAACCACATTTGGATGGTGTGAGGTGCACACTACGCTACGTGAGGTCCAAGTGGATTATGGTCTCTTCTATAAGGTTGGTACCAAGTTGCAGCACTCCCAAATGAGAACATAAAACCACTAGTAGATCTCCTGTCTGCATTTCCTGTCTGCAATACTACCAGCCCAATCAGCATTTCCTGTCTGCATTTCCTGTTTTCAATACTACCAGCCCAATCAGCATCTGTGTACCCATGCAACTGTATCTCTGTACCAGCGTCATAGAAAAGTCCATAATCAACTGTGGACTTTATGTACCTGAGGATCCGTCTAGGCGCATCCAAGTGTGGCTTCCTAGGGGCCTACATAAATTGACTCAGAAGTCCAACAGCATAGCTCAAGTCTGGCCTTGTAATGGTCATGTAGATCAAACTACCCACTATGCAAATGTATGTAGTGGGGTCCTCCAAAAGCTCACCTGTATCTGTGGAAAGCTTTGTGTTCTGCTCCAATGGCATTGAAATAGGCTTACAGCCTGTCATACCATACTTGGACAACATGTCCAAGCCATACTGCCTCTGCAATAGCAAAATGCCATGAGGTGATCTCACCACCTCTATGCCCAAGAAATACCACAGCTCACCCAAATCCTTCATCTCAAACTTTTGCTTAAAAAGCATCCTGACATCATGTATGTCTGCATCACTATCACCAATGATAATCAAGTCATCCACATAGATGACTAATAGCATGATCCCTCTATCTGTCTTTTTTACATATAGTGAAAAATCTACATTGGATATCTGAAATCCAATGGTAACAAGAGACTCCCCGATCTTGTTTGACCATGCTCTGGGTGCTTGCTTCAAGTCATACAAGGCTTTGCATAACCTGCACACAAAATCTGGATGTGCATCACTCTCATAACCTGGTGGCTGCATCATGTACACTTCTTCTTACAAATCACCATGAAAGAAATCATTCTTTACATCCATTTAATCTAAAGACAAACCCTTCGCCTGCTGCAGCCATAGCAATGACAGCTCTCATGGTTGCCATTCTTACAACCAGGCTGAACGTCTCTTCATAGTCTATGCCATAAGTCTGCACATAGCCCTTGGCAACCAATCTTGCCTTGTACCTACTCTCATTGAACCATCAGCATTGTGCTTGACTTTATACACCCACAGACGGAATGCCAAGCTTCTCATCAAGGCTCTGCTCAGAGCCACTAGAGTCACCATCCACATATGAGTGACTTGCTCTGACAGATCAGACACAAAAGGTTGATCTACCTTTTCCTTCCCTTTCCGTGACATGTGTACCTGCATCATTCCTCAACTTGCTTGACCATGGGCTTACATTGGATCCACTACTCGAGGACTCCCCAGGTCCACTCAGCACCTGTGATTGCTGCTCTACATGTGGTGCAACATCATCACTTCTAACATCTGCATCTTCTGTTGCCTTCACTACTAGTGCATACCAGCTCTACTATCTCATCGAAGACATCTCTGCTTACTCGCATCTCATGAGTAGTAGGGTTATAGCATCTATAACCTTTTTGCTCCATAGCATAACCAATGAAGATGCATTTCTCCACCTTTGGATCCAACTTTGTTCTCACTTCCTCAGGAACATGTACATATGCAATACACCCAAACACTTTCAAGTGAGACACATCCGATCTTATTCTTGTAAACTTCTATTCAGGAGTCATACCATGAATAAATGCAGTGAGTGTCTTGTTCATAATGTACATAGCAGTTGCTACTGCTTCTGCCCAAAAGTAATGTGGAATATTCTTTTCAGTGCCCCATCAAGGCATGTGCCACTTCTGCAATGTGCCTATTTTTCCTTTTTGCAACACCATTCTGTTGCGGAGTGTACCTACACGAGTGTACCTACACGGACGTAAAGTGCCTCTTGATTCGCTGCTTTCTTAGGAAATCGCTGAACTCATTGGAGAAATATTCCCCCCCACCATCTAATCTTAGGCATTTTATTTGCAAGCCTTTTTCCTTCTCGACCAAGGCTTTAAATCTTTGAAAGTGAGCACTTTTCTCCTTCATGAAATAAACCCACACTTTCCTAGTGTGGTCAGAATGTAACATAGTACCTGCAACCTGCAATTGTTGTAGTCTTGGTCGGTCCCCATACATCTGAATGTATGACATTCAATGGCCTTGCACTGACATGCTTTTCATGTGGAAAAGCATGTTTGACTTGCTTACCAATTTAGTATACTTCACATACCTTATGCATATCGTCAACCTTTGGCAAACCTACAAACCTGCAACAATATTTTGGGCTTGCATAGACTTCAGTCACTATACATTCACATGAACAATGCACTTATTCCATATGTCAATATCTGCAATGACACCTGTTCCATGCGCAAACATGGCTGCCTTTATCTCAAGCATGTTCACATCCAAAGTAAACATCCTGTCATTTCTGTAACCCTTTGCAACCAAGCGACACTTATTTTTGAAGTCTTCTACAAAACATCCTTGAGGATTAAACCTCACTTGCAAACCCTGTGTAACCATCTGTCCAACAGAAACCAGGTTCTTTGTAATATTTAGAACATGAAGTACATCAGCCAAGTACTTCATTTTTCCATCCTGCATAGACAATGGCACTTTACCAACATGCATAATGGGATGTGCAATATCATCACCTGTTTCTACATAACCTGGTATTTCCATTTTTTGCATATCTCTAAACCACTCAGCATGACTGGTCATGTGTTTAGAGGCGCTAGAATCCACATACCATATATCTTGAGATCTGAACACATCCCCTGTTATGGAACTAAGCATGTGCTGCATCACAAACAGCTGCTCACTTCTATCTCATCACCTCCATGTTTGCTAGATGATGCATAGTTGCCTTGCTGCTGCAACTTCCCACTTTTGGGGGTGGATTAATGAATGCGAATGTGTATGTGAAATGATGTCACGTTGATATGAATGAATGGATGAGATGTGATGACATGTGAATTGGGATGTGAATAAATGATATGTGATGTGAATGAATCTGATGTGATGAGAAGGAAAATGAAGTGATTGGATGAGAATGAGTACGAGCATGAAATGTTAAAGAGAAGAGTGGAACCACAGTGCAATTCTGTAGCAATCAAACAAAGAAGACATGAAATGTTCTAAAATGACCATTGCAATAATTTTTTTTTCGAACCAATGGTGCAGATACAAAAAATCACTATTAAACCCATATTGCTTGGCTCGCTAAAAAGATATTGAATCTATAGTATTCACAATGTTGGAGAGCCATTAGCAAACAAAAGACAATAGACAGAAAAATTTATAAAATAACCAAAACATTTCCAAAACAAGTACTACGGTTTAGCTGGTATGACATGACCCCCATACATATTTCAACTAAAGTGGATTGCAGGTTCCTAAAGCTGTTGAGGATGACTTCTAATAGACTTAGTTAGCATGTCTTTTACAATTCTCTCAGAAATACAAACTTGATGAATATGCATATTGTTGTTCACATCCTGTCCAAGAATCATTAAGAACACAAAGTATATGTGCTTGCATGCAAGATATGGTCTTTTCTTGGCCACTCTATCTCTGAACTCCACACATGAACACATTGGATTCTTCTGAATAGTGACCTCTATCAGAGGTGTGTCTTGGCTCCCATTGGTCAATGGATTAATACTAAATGTTTCCTTTACCCCTTCTATATGTATATGGCTGCCTACAACTTCTGCATGCATATCTAAGGCTGCAGTGATTTGACCAAATGCAGCCTTTGAAATTCCTCGTCGATATGGAAATTGTTTCACCTCCTTGTTTGTCTCGCTAGTGCCTTTTGCAAGCTCCTTTTCTAGAAAAAACTCAAGAGGAATACCAATGTCATATCCTGCTCTAATAAGCTTGCAGGCTTCTTTCACTTGTAACTTGGTACCTTTAGCAATGGGCCAAACACAAGGGACATCCTCTGGTGGATGTAATATTGTCTTTGTAATTTTCCAAGTGTGCCTAACATCTGTATTACAAAAATAGCAATACTTCTCCTTTTTCCAGGAGGATAGTTGACAATCACTCCAAAAACAAGGACTGACATCACCCCCTCGCAACCTTGAGCTACACTTTTTCCCTGATGCCCAGTGGTTGCACTCAACTTGATTCACTATTGGTATCCTCCGCAAGGCCCACTTTGTATCATGCACATCACTTTCAAGGCTCTCTAAAACTTTGCATTGCTCATCGACCTCTATTGCAGGCTCTAATCTCTCTCTTGTCACATAGTTAAACGCAGGCCTATGGCTAGAGTTGCCAAAGTTTTCTTCTGTCGAGTCGTGTAGTGGCCTTTTGGCTCGAATAGTTTTATTCTCACCCTTGAATTTTACCCTATTTGAAAACATAGGGGTCCCCGCCACCACTGCATCATCCACTGCTCGTGAGGTAGCTATTGGGGATGGACTTGCTTTCTGTCGAGAAAGAGCTCTCTCAACCAAAAGCTCCAATGTAGGCCCACAACCTGTGTATTTTCCTTCTAAGAAAGCCAGTTGTCTGGCACATTGGAAGTAAGCATTGATTAGATCTGTCACACAAGCATCATAAAGACTAATCTTTTGCCTATACCCCTCCCCTGCCAACCACTAGCTTGCATGCTTGGTCTCTGACATATTTTTCCTTGGGACAAGAGCATTGACAATAGGCTCTCCATCCTACAAGAGAGTGGTAGAAATTGATTAAAAACAATGTAGTGCACATAAGTAGGAGGCACACAATAATACAATGAATAATCTCTTACAAACATTATCTTTAAAATGAAATGACCCCATCGACTAACCCTATAGTGCCACCAACTCAACCAGCTAAGAAGCTTAGGGATGTTTCTATCAGCTGCCTTGCCAGTTGCCCACCATGCTCGTATCCTGCGAAATTGCTGAAGGGCACTTTCTTTGTTTGGGACAGTCCTCCACTTCTCACACATCTCCCTGTGCTTTTCTTGATGTGGGCTATAGATGTACCTCTGCGTGTGGACACGAAGGTTGTCTTCCCAATGCCATAAACATGACCTTTCCCTTTCAATCATCTCCTTTCCGTCGTTGAAGACACGTCTCACTGCATTCCAGTTAGCGCCAGCCTCATCCGCCATAAACCCAAAAAAATTTGCTACCTTCCCTGTGTGCTCCACCATTACCAAATTCATATTTTCCCAAAACATGACTTGAGCATCCTCATCCTCTTCTCTAAATTCACAAGTTGATATTGTCATAGCTCACCAATCCTGCATGCCACAAATGGAAACAGAGTTATATTAAAGACACAAATTAAGCAATGCTCTCTACCGCTTGTAACTTACATGTGGTCATAAACATGTGCTCCCATTGTATGCCGATGCACATGATCAAAGCAGACCCATGCTTGATTAAGATCCCCATTACCATCCTTGTCCATTCGCCGAACAATGTCAATCCCAGAACCAGGTCCAGTAGACATCTTAAAGATAAAGCAACGCTCAGTAGTAGTGGTGGCTTGCAATGGAAATCGAGAACCATGGAAGAACTCAAAATGGCATGTTCTTTTTAGATTAAGAATGGCTTCATATCCTTCACCCAGAGGCCGTGTTGTTTTTTGTGTTTGCATTACCATCTTCTTTACCCTGCATTCATAAAGCATACTTAGTGTATTAAAGATGATAATTGCATACTATTCTTTGCTAAATTGCACTTCCTACGTACTTTTTGACATTTATCAAACTTTGCAACTCTTGCGACATCTCCTATAGCTCCCTCTCTGTCATGAATTCTCCCTGTGCCTTGTCATCATCAGCGAATGCTCTTAGAACCACCTCCCTTGCCACAATCATTTGTACCTTTCTGGGCCCAGCGTTGTGGTCGATGCCCACTGCACGTGCTACAAAGGCCTTGATATTTCGTATCGATGCTCGGCACATTCCCTTGGAAACCATGTGTGTATGTTTGCCATAATGAATAAATAGTCTGCTATGCATTGATTCTTTTGGCATAAAATAATAGACACAGGCAGGACATTCTTTAAGACACATTGGCACATGCTTGCAGAAAAAACACTCAAGGTTCCCGAAGCTCCCAATTGCTAAATTCCCATATTTTGGAGATTTTATCAGCTGCCCATTCCAATGGAGTTTGTTTGGTTGATTCATACGTGTCCTAAAGGAGCAGTGCTCATTCATGCACTGGAAGGTTCCCCCGCAGAAGCTCTTCCTAAGAACAAAATTTTTATTGGCCCTAGTTTGCGTTTGTGGCTTTGTCCAAATGTTGCCCTCGTATTTTTGCTCCATTCCTTCCATACCTTTCCCACCTTCAAGCTCATATGTACTGAACTCTGGGTACACCTTGGGAAGCGCTTTTACCTTGCCTTTGTAATCACAATCATGGATTAAAGTGTGCAAGACATCAGTAGGAGGTAACATGCGGATTATTTGAAAGCAAGAGACCGCAGTATTAAACTGAACATCTTCCTCTTCCAAATGTTGAAAGCACTTTTCCACAGGAGAGACCTCTATCTCCTCTTGCAATGACCCATGTGCTTGGACATTGATTTCTTCTATCTCTTCAGTGTCCAAGTCACTGTAAAGCACAATGCTCTCTAATTCAATGCACAATGCAAAACAGAAAATGTTAAAGTCAAAGTTAATGCCACTTACATTGGAGTACTCTTTCGAGAACCGGGAGGAAATATAGTTGAGGGGCCTTGTTCTGGGGTCTCAAAATAATTCTCTGATTTGGCAATATATACAGAGGACAATGAATGCTCCAGGATAAAATATGCCTCGTCTCCAATCCCTGCATACAAGTGTAAAGGACAAATGGGCTCATACTCTCCTCCAATTTCAAGTAAGGCCTCCACATTTATCCCACCAATAGTTCCAAGCTTCCCCCGGATCATGTTGATTGACACAAGACATTTTCCATTCAAGAAGGGGACTCGGATGCATGCACCCATTGTAGAATGGAGGAAAACACGAGCCTCCCTGCATAATGCAATCACAACAACAATTAAGGAATTTACATTGAATATTAGCCAAAAATATTTTAATACTAGATTTTCTTGCTCTAATCAATAGCATATACTAGCCATAATACAATTTTACCAGGCTCATTTTAAGACTATGGGTAGAAGCAAATAAAAATATTTATTGCAAAAATAGTCATAATGAAGGGTATAAAAAAGAGTACATGTATATATGTATATATGTTTGTGTGTGTGTGTGTATGTATACACACACACACGCACACACACACACACACACACATATTTGCTTTGTGTTAGTTCTTGCGCTTTTTCATAATCTCCTGTTAGATTTCAAAAACTCTACCAGTTGGATGCCATAGCATAACTGTGCTATAGATTTAAAAAAATCAGAAAAATATTGACCAAACCCTTAAATTTTAGTGTTGAAATTCATTAGTGTTAGAATAAAAAAATTTGTCCAGTGCCTAACTTAGGGTTTTTAGTAGTCGGCTACTTCTTATGAAGCAATTACTTAAGGCTTTTAGTCGTCCTCCCCACAGAGAAGCATCTTCCCTCGAACACACACGCAGAGAAGCGATCATGAAGCATCATACGTCTCCCCAGCAAAGAAATGTTGATCTCATGCGCAGGGCCCTCTCCCCACTCCAATCTTTCTCCCCAACAAAGAGACACAGAAAGGTATCATCATCCATGAATTTGTGCTATTTTGCCTGAATGAATTTGTGCGCTCAGCGCACAAAATAATAGGATGTTTTGCTGCCGCCACACTCCACACACAGTAGTATGAGATGTGCAGCGTTACTTCTTGCTATTTTTCTTGAATGAATTTGTGCGCTCAGTGCACAAAATAATAGGATGTTTTGCTGCTGCCACACTCCACACACAGTATGAGATGTGCGGCGTTACCTCTTGCTATTTTTCTTGAATTAATTTGTGCGCTCAGCGCACAAAATAATAGGATGTTTTGCTGCCGAGCATTGAAAAAATCATCACGATTTTGAGTTCGTTTCAAGCTTCGGGGGCGCTGCCCCCGAACTCCCCCGCCAAGGGGGGCCTAAATGGCTGCCGCCGGCCCTGGATCCCCCCGGCGGGGCAGAAATTTGGAGAGAGTAGTGTAAGAACATGCTATCTATATGGTGCTGTCTCAAACACATTGCATAGAATGTCTCTCTTACTACTGTCTATATTATGCAGACTTTGTGTATACAAGAAGCTCAAAAAACTCACATTTGATGTCTTCTTGGTTGAGAAACGGCTCACACAGTCGAGAGAGGAGACCAGCAAACATGTGCATCTAAAGAACAATAGCACAAAAAGAAAAAAGTTTGTCCTTAAAAAAGTGTTGGATTGCGAAATATCACTTCTAAAGTTTATTAGTACTCAATATTGAATGCCTTCAGATTTGGGCTACCGAATCTTTATATATTTTTCAATAAATTTGAATGCCTTGAATTGAACACCTGAAAAGGGCTCCGTAAATATTTTCCAATGGAGATTTTTTTTAAATATTCAATACGGCTTTGAATGCCTTGGAATTTGGGCCAAAGCACTCCATATGATAATCTCAAAGATATTCTGTTCGTTATAATGAGTTGGCCGTTTTGTTGGATAGTGAATGTGCCACCTTTGTTTGATGATTGTGTTGCAGTACTGAATTTAATCTCTTTAGTGAATGTGCCACCTTTTCTTTAAGTTTGTGTCGTATTACTGAATTTGCTGTTAAAATAATCAATTAATTATACAATACGAGTAGAATACTATTTGAAGATTTGTTCTTGTATTTTTGCATGGCTATCTGGTTTTCAAATGAGTTTGAGTCATTTCACTAGAGCATCTTGCTTGAAAGGTTCTTGTTGTGCAAAAATGGATGAGTTACCTCTTGCTAAGCGGAAAAAGAGTGTGCAGGTTGGCCCAGGTGAGAGCTCATCGAGACACACAAGGAGGCAAGCTGATTTTTCTAGCACTTTGGAGCAAGCCGCCTCCTCAAACCCTACTACAGAGCATGCGGTACATATCATAGATGACACTAACCTGGAGGTGGATATGGATAGGCAGCATCTACATAGTGATGAAAGAAATGAGGAGGATGGACAAAATGTAGTGGGGGCAATTGAGGAAAATAAAGGTGATCAAAATGAGGGTGAGAATACTCAAGGTGGTGATAATGAGGATGAAGGTGAGAATACTGAGGATACTGGGAGAGAGATAGAGGGGGAAGAGAACACACATCCACTAGAGGATCAAGAAGAAACAGTTGTCACAACCCAAACTGAAGGAAGCAAGCAGAAAAAAAATAAGGTTGATATTTTTGGGAAGATTCTTGAGACATCTACTCCACAAGCCTTTTTAGATAGGATAGGAGTCAAATTTAGGTCTCCACCTCCACGTGTTCCTCTCTGTAGGATGATCCAGACGGAGGCAATCCGAAAGGTTTCTCCCTCAACAGATTAGTCTCTTACTCGAAGCTTCAAAAAACTAGGTGGGTACATTGAGAGCATGGGAGCTTTCACAGTATCAATTATGGACTTGGAAGGGGAGGAGACACCATTGACACAAGAGAGAGAGGAATCTTGGGATGAGCATTGGAGGACTGTGAATCAACAATTTGAGGAAACTCTTGCACTTGACCCCGATTGGGGTCCGTACTTGAGCCAAAAACTGGTGCATATTCTTGATGGTAATAATCGACACAATGCTTGGATGGACTGCATTTCTACAGGTGAGTTCTCATTTGGATGTTATAGTTTCTTATGCTTCTTTGTCCTTCTTAATTTTGTGTTTTATTACAGGGTTTCAAGGGGATTTGTCCATGCATTGTTGTGTTCTCTGTAAATTTTATGTGTTCGAGCGGAGGGATGTGGGTGAGCTTTTGTTTTCATTGTCCAAGTTGAACAAGTAAGTTAATTTGTTATCAGAGTCTCCTTCTATGTCAAGTAAGTTGTTTGTACTCAAGAATATTAACATATTTTTTCTTTGTTTTGTAGGACGCATGATTATGCATTTGTGCTAACCACATTTGGTGATCATCTATTTCAACTAAGAAGATTGGGAGAGTCCGACCTAACAACTCTCATGGCACATTTGGACAATGAGGACAAGCTATGGGTTGAGAGAGAGATGCAGAGTGCATCTGCCAGAGGAAGGCCTAGTTGGCTTCATTTGCCAATCCAGATTATGACTTGGCTCTTGTTCAAGGATGAGATGGAGCAAAAAATTGATGAGGCATCAAATGGACCACTTGCCGAGTCTGCTAGGGAGAATGTGACTCGAAAGGTAGAAGTTCTCTACAGAGGAAAAACATCAAAATATGCAAGGATTGCTGATCCCTCCAACGGTGAGGCCTTTTGGTGTGCAGTGCTCTCCCTCCCATGGCACGCGTCAACCAATCATGTGGCCACAGAGGAAAAGCTCAATATGATAGGTTCTGCTTGCATCAGAGACACAGATAAGGCTCACATTGTTAAGCTATTGGACAACTCTCAGGCTGCAGTGCGATCACTTGAGGGTATGCCAAATGATAAGACAAAGGTTAGGGAATGGCTGCACATGTACTCCTACTGGCTTCAAATCACGGAGCTGGGTTTGAGAATCCAAAATGATATTAAAAATGCCGATCGAGTCAGGTTGCCAGGTGAGAGCCGATTCACCTCTTTTGTTGTTCTATGCAGAAGAAAGTACTTCAAAAGGGCTTTCAAAGTGCACGAAGGAGGCATAAAATTTAGCCATGATATTGACCATCAACCAGGCCTACAAAGTGCTGCACGGCGAGTCGTTTATAGGTTTTCCTACAACATAACCCAGATATTCCTTGTTAAAAAACATGCATGCTTCTTTCTGTGTGTTGTTTTATCATTTGGGCTTTGGCTTGTAGATGGTTGCTTTCTGAAATTGAGGAGCACCAATTGGATATTTTACCCCCTCTCGCTAGTGTGTGGCTTTGTGTTGACAATCAATCTTATATGTATGCCGATTTGAAGCTTGGAAGAGTAAGTGATTGAATTTGTCATTTTGAATCCATGATTGAGAAACATGTTCATATTGAGGGTGAGTTGTGTTTACCCATGTTTGTCATTGAACAGGCCATGTCAAGCATAGAGTCTTGTTTCTACCCGTGGTGGTTGGACCTTGAAAGAAACCATGTGCCTGAGGAGGAGCTTGATCTGTATCGCCAACATAAGTCTATATTGGAGCTTCGTAGCCAGCAAATTGATCATAATGAGGCCACATCCACATCACATGCAACATCGATTGCATCGGCTTCTTTTCGTAAGTCATTGCCAGTGAATTTAGGGAGGGAAATAGTGAATCGTGCATTGGAGGTGAATTGAGCAATGGAAGCAAATAGGGAGCAGAGTCAACAACAGACATCCAATAGTAGGGCAGGCGAGATACAACCAACTGACATCATAACCAAGACATTGCAAGCTCCAGGTATGTGAGCTTCCTACCTCATCTCTATCGTGATCCGATTGTTTTGACTTGAGACTATGTGTGTTAAATGTCAAAAACCTGTCTATAGGAACCATTTATGCCTTCAATGTCAGTATTGAGGACCTTGTAGCTACTTTTGTGAACATGGAGGATGCATCCTCATTGGGAAAGCAAGTGCTTGATGCCATGAATGTTATTTGCACAGTAGGGAATGTCAAGAGTAGAGGGTCCGATTACTGTGTGGAGTTGATATTTGCAGACTTCCCCTCAAATATCATCATTGGAGGTTGTGTTGCAAACAAGGTTCCATATTGGAATAAGATTGGGAATGGCATGTATGACTCTACTTTTAAAGTTGTTGATTCTTGTCTCTCGGATCGAGGCTTCTTTACATGCCTTTACACTATGGAAGAAGGAGTGACCATTGAGCAGGTTGCACAGAGCGTTGGGTTTGGCATTTATCATAGACAGGTTGTGAGGTGTACTCCACCTATTGGGAAGAAGATGGGGCAAATGATTACTACCCAGGTATTGGTGTTGTTCTCTTTGGGGCTGTCATTTGTGCAAATCTTCTTTGTCCCATTTAAGGTGAAAATGCATGAACAACCAATGTGTCTTTGCTTGTAGGTCACTTGTCTAATATTGGCTGTTTTTGTTCGCTCAACATCTCCTTCTACAAGCTTTGTGATGCATGGGGATCAACTAAGGGATTTGGCACTAGGTGATGATCTTGATGTAGGGCAAGATCTTATCTTTGACATGTATGTATGCATTCAAATCAAGATAGAATTTAAAATGATTTTTGGTGATCTTTATGGCATATGGTTAATGGTTTGTGTGCGTTTTCAAGAGTGCCATTGGGGGATCTGGTGAAGAGAAAGGGTAGACCATGGCGGGGCGGTTGTCAGAGAGGTCAGCGGCTTAGCAAATACATCGTCTCCGTCTTCAGTCGTCCTGGGGACACGATTTTGGATTTGTTTACTGGCACTAGAACTCTTGGGCTAGTGGCAGCATTTATGGATCGCAATGTCATAATGTTAGACAAGGATGAGCGGATCTATGATCACCTGTTAGAACCATACTCAGCAAAGGTATGCATGTTGAAAAGATAAATATGTTAGTAGAGAATAATTTTGTATTGATAAAGCTTATTTTCTTTTCTTTGTGTCTCTTGCAGTTATGAGGATCACATGTCTACATCGGAATGCCATTAGAGATAGCCTTTTTTTTAATTGAGACAATCATTTTTTTGGGACTATTGGAAGTAATGTTTTGATGGATGTTATGCTTCTGAATGTTTTTTACAATAGCATGTAGCTGATTGTTGGACAATTTTTATTTAGATTATAAAATTTTTAAATCCTATGGTTATGGTTTCTAAAGAGTATTATATTGTTGTGTCAGTGGTATGGCTATTAAAATTGGTGTGCATCTTAATGGCTTGATTTCTATGCTCTCTGGTCGCTGTGGTTTCCATGTGGTTGTAAACAATAGTTTGTTTCTATTAGTAGCTCAATGACCAATTCAACGTCTTTTTAGCGAGCCAAGTAGTATGAGTTTTGTAGTGATTTTTTATATCCGCACCATTCATTCGAAAATGCTTTATTTGCAATGGTCATTTTTAAACTTTTTTAGTCTTCTTTGTTCTGTTCATTATAGAGTTGCACTATGGTTTCACTCTTCTCTTTAACATTACATGCTCGCTTAACATCATACCATGCCCCTACTTGCTCACTTTCACAAGGACTTTATTTCTACTCACTGCTCTGTGCTCACTGCTCTTGGCTCGCTAAATAGACGCACCCCCCACTTTTAATGTCATTTTGCTTTTTGTAGCTGTCCTTTGCCATGTGTCCTGGTTTGCCAAAGTAATAGCACTCTATGCTATTTGTATTTTGATTTCTTTGCCAATCACTTCAGCCACTTTAGCTCCCCCTGCCTTTAGACTGGCCTCTTCCACCTGTGTATGATTACTGCCTGCTGTGAATCATTGGACAGTTGTTGTCTAGAATTCTGATTTCCTTGTCGGCCCACCACCTTGGCCTCGACCACGGCCTCTACCTCTGCCTCTACCTGAATTAAAGGCCTGTTCTAATGTGTTCTTGATTTGTGAAGAAGAATCCTCACCTAAAGCCTTTTCTTCTATGATCATCATAGATATCAAGTCCCGAAAACTGGGAATATTCTCCCTAGCTACAATGGAGGTGTGTGTGTGTGTGGGGAAAGAAGAGAGCTTGCAAGGAGCTTAATCTCACCCACTTTCCTGCATTCTACTCACCCTTTTCCTTGTTGCCTTCATGTTGCTACCTCATTGAGTATGCTGACAGGGGGGCCTTGAAAAAACACATAATAAATCACAAATTCCAAATTCTTAATGCTATTGTTGTTGTGAGAGATGAAAACATCTTTCACACAGACTCCACACTAGCATGTGTACGTGCGTGTGCACGCACTCATGCTAGTGTGGATCTCACTTGAGAGAGAGAGAGAGAGAGAGAGAGAGAGAGAGAGAGAGAGAGAGAGAGATTCATATCACTATATTGCTACATGTCTTTTTTAAATATGAGGGAGGATACTGCAATTACATGCCATAACTTTTCACTATAAGATTGGGTAGATTTGAATTTTGTGTCTTCCTTTGGAGAGGCAAGGGAACTACTGTTGGGATAAGCCCCATTAGGCATCTTGCTGCATGTTGAGAGTTGATTATCTTTCTATGTAGGATTCTTTCCAAATGGGGAAGTGAAGAAAAATCTTCACATAATCTTATAAAAAAAC
This sequence comes from Cibotium barometz, assembly GCF_041138505.1. Lineage (NCBI taxonomy): Eukaryota > Viridiplantae > Streptophyta > Polypodiopsida > Cyatheales > Cibotiaceae > Cibotium > Cibotium barometz. Next base: position 42,426,103 of record NC_141050.1, read on the forward strand.
AAGTTTTTTTAAAAAGGATGCATATTTCAAGTTTAACAGATTTCCCTTTGGCACCAAAAATTAGGGCATTGAAATCTTCTTGAGCGTATTTTGATAAATTTGACATGATATTCTAGTGTTTATTTTGCTTTTCAACCCTTAATACAATTTGAAAAAATACACAATAAATCACAAATTCCAAATTCTTAATGCTATTGTTGTTGCAAGAGATGAAAACATCTTTCACATGGACTCCACACTAGCATAAGTGTACGTGCGTGTGCACGCACTCATGCTAGTGTGGATCTCACTTGAGAGAGAGAGAGAGAGAGAGAGAGAGAGAGAGAGAGAGAGAGAGAGAGAGATTCATATCACTATATTGCTACATGTCTTTTTTAAATGTGAGGGAGGATACTGCAATTACATGCCATAACTTTTCACTATAAGATTGGGTAGATTTGAATTTTGTGTCTTCCTTTGGAGAGGCAAGGGAACTATTGTTGGGATAAGCCCCATTAGGCATATTGTTGCATGTTGAGAGTTGATTTTCTTTCTATGTAGGATTCTTTCCAAATGGGGAAGTGAAGAAAAATCTTCACATAACCTTATAAAAAAAACAAGTTTTTTTAAAAAAAGGATGCATATTTCAAGTTTAACAAATTTCCCTTCGGCACCAAAAATTAGGGCACTGAAATCTTCCTGAGCGTATTTTGATAAATTTGACATGATATTCTAGTGTTTGTTTTTAGGATGTACTTTTGGTTTAAAAACTTTTCAAATACTATCGTGCATGTGTTTCATCTCCCTCTCCCCCTGCATATGTATAGAGTATTATTATGTGTATGTCATGGCCTTGGCCTCTCTCTCTCTCTCTCATGCAAGGAGACTAATCAACCTCCTCCCGTTCTCTACATACAAAGAGTTCACCAATCCCTATTTCCCTTAAGATGCTTTGTGGCAACATCAGGCTAATTCAAAGGAGAGGATGCATTACCTTCACCAAAGACTCATGGAGGAGGTTTACTGCACAAAGAGATGAAACTCTCTCTCTCTCTCTCTCTCTTCATCTAACCTTATAGAAAAACATTTTTCAAAAAAGGATGCATATTTCATGTTTACCAAATTACCAAAAATTAGGGCACTGAAATCTTCTTTGAGCATATTTTGATCAATTTGATGGGATATTCTAGTGTTTATTTTGCTTTTCGACTCTTAATACAAATTATTGTTAGGATACACTATTTTTGGTTTAAAAAACTTTTCAAATACTATCCAGCACTTGTTTCATCTCCCTCTCCCCCTCCATATGCACAGAGTACTATTGTGTGTAGGTCATGGCCTCTCTCTCTCTCTCTCTCTCTCTCTCTCTCTCTCTCTCATGCAAGGAGACAGATCGCTCTCCTCCTTTTCTCTACATGCAAAGAGTTCACCAACCCCTATTTCCCTTTAGATGCTTTGTGGCAACATCAAGCTAATTCAAAGGAGACAGTGCATTACTTTCACCAAAGACTCGTGGAGAAGTTTTACCGCATAAAGAGATGAATCTCTCTCTCTCTCTCTCTCTCTCTCTCTCTCTGAAAAATGAGGGTAAAGGTAACTAAAGGTGGTGGTGGAGACAAGACGGTTGGGAGAGGCATAAGGAGAGGGGGATGGGGATGCAGAGTTTCTCGTTGCCTCTAAGGTAGCTTAGAAAAAGGCACCTTAGGGTATCAATGTGGGAATTCATTGATACCCAAATAGAAAGCCAAATAGAAAGTGGGTAAATAGGATATACCTAAAACATGCCTTGAAAACCCTCTTTTTTCAAAACAAAGGAGGAGGGGAGGGAAGAAGGGGAGAGAGAGAGAGAGAGAGAGGAGAAGGGGGCAGGAGGGGGGTTTGGTGCAAGGGTTATGGTTTTATAATATTTACCAACCAATGTTTAGGAAACCTTACACCAATTGTTGTTGATATAGGGGTTGAAGAGGATATTGGCATTTTTGAACAAGCACTTTCTTCATGCTTTGATTGAATTATAACTACTTGAAAATTGTAAAAGGTGTTTTTCCTTTTCCTAGTGAAACCCATCTTTTCTAGCTTTCCTCCATGTGTCACCAACGCTATCGAATTTTAATTTTATATAAGTTATGATTTTAACCCAAAAAATAATTTATCAAAAAGGGCAAATTATTCTTGATTCATGTGCTCTTTCAAAAAGTCTACCAGAACATAAAAAGCTCTCCTTGGTCAAACATGTGAGTTGATACACATGGACTATGTATGAACCAACACATAGGAGTGCTCTATAAAAAAAAAGGGATGAAACTAAGCTTTTCCAATGAGAGATTGGCCTCATGCAAAGTGGTCTTCACGCTCATCAACATTCGACAAATTAATATCATTGCATGATATTTTTTTGCAACATGATTTGACTACAAAGCTTTTCTGCTTAGGGTTTGGTGCCTTGCTCCCCTCATCTGCTCGCCACACTCCTTTTAAGTCTTAAACAACCTATAAAAAAAAAGAAGAGAATGTAAAAAATCACATTATCTTAAGCATAATTGATGGAGCTAAGAAGAGCTAAAACACCTTAAGCATGACTAAAGGAGCTAAGAAGAGCTGAAACAGCTTAAGCATGAATATAATTGAGCTAAGAAGAGCTAAAACAACTTAAGCATGATGGACCATGCGAATGATTAATTATGAGGGTTTGATTAACCTAACTGCAAAGAAGTAATAGGGTGCTTTTTGTGAAGGTTAGGTTGGGCTGGTTGGACGAGGAAGGGAAGTGGCGAGGTCGGCGCTCTCTCCAACATTTTTTGAATATCCGCAATCTGCAATAAATAAATAAATAAATATATGTATATATATATATATAATATATAGCCGTTAGCAAAAATATACCAACTATATAAATATGTTACCTTTTTCTTCAAGTCCTTGTTTTCCACATCCAACTGCTTCTCCTATTTCATCCGAGGAAATTCAGGTTTATTATTATTATTATTTAATATCTTTAAAAGAAAAAAGGATACAAATTCTATCCTTCCTTACTTTCCGGTTCAAATCTTCCATCCGTTCTAAGAGCAGGTTATCCTGAAAGCCAAATTTAAAAAACATATATATATTTATTACAGATTTATCATGGATAAGGACGGGAGAGAAAAAAAAAACATCCTAGATAAGAGGAAAAAATCCCTACGTTTTGCTTCTTAATGTCTTTTCCATACCTCAAGGGTTGAGTACTAATAAATATATATATATATATATATATATATATATTACTTACTAAAAAAACATATATATATATATCTAGATTTTTTAACCTAGATATATATCTATGTTTTTTTTATTTGATTAAGTATATATATCTAGGTTTAAAAAATCTAGATATATCTATGTTTTTTTTAAAAATTAAGTATATACTTAATCAAAGAAAAAAACATATATTTTTTAACCTAGATATATATCTATGTTTTTTTTCCTTTGATTAAGTATATATATCTCGGTTTAAAAAATCTAGATATATCTATGGTTTTTTTCTTTGATATATATATATCTAGGTTAAAAAACCTAGATATATATATATATCTAGGTTGAAAAAACCTAGATATATATATATATATATATATATATTCTTTGATTAAGAAAAACATATGTTTTTTTCTTTGATTAAGTATAATATATATATATATATATATATATATATATATATAACTTAATCCAAGATTTTTGGAGAAGGTAGAAATTACCCAAGCTTACAGATGACCCTGAGGTACATGGTTTTTGTGTTTTGAAAAAAAAACTGAGGAAATTCATTTCTCTCGCCTAACCCTTGCCTCTCACCTCTGTTCAGACTGCCGGGCTGGGCACGGCCATTGGCCAAGCTCAAGAAGCAAGTCCAAGTCCCACGTTCCTGCATTGGAGCGTGGGCTTGCCAATCAAGCAGCAAATTGGTCGGGACAAAACCACACGTCTCCGTGGGCTCGGACATAGTGTGTAACCAGCATGCCATACCAATTAACACTACTTTCTAACTTATGGCTATATATTGGGCAAGGCAATTTTATGGTTTATCTTGTAACACTGAGCTTGTTGCTGAAAGAAAAAGAATTACATTCTCCCACTAAAAAAAAAAACACCCATCACCACCATTATTGAGCGTCGAACGTGTATACGATCTTGCGTTAGTTTTTGTGTATTTATCTGTTCTTGTGAACTTCTTTAAGTCTTCTCATCTCTCTCTTGTTCATTAGCTCTTTAACAAATAGCCTTAAATTTTGGAATCAGAGCTTAAGGCTTATCCATATTCTTAGACAAATAGCCTTACATTTTGGAATCAAAGCGTTAGGCTTATCCAAATTAGTACTTTTCTAGCCATTCTTTCAATGTTGGTTGCCTAATGCTAATGCTTAGGGCAAAGCTTGTTAGGACCTCATATTGGTAAACATAATATCCTTTACTTGAGGACAAGTTGGAAATTATGTTGGTCTTCAAGAGGTGTTGGGTCTCAAGCAGGGACAACAAGAGTACCAACATGATGTATCCAATTTCATACCTAAATTCAAGCTTTGAAAACTTTATGGCTGCATAGGGACTAAGGAGCTACCAACAAAGTGACTAACTTGCTCAAGATAACTAAGACACAACTACCCAAAACCATAAACTCGCTAACCTAGTACAATGTTTTTTGTTTTCTTTTATAGGTAAAACATTACAACTTATCCTCCTAATAATTGATGGCATTGTTAGACAACTCACATGCTATTCTAGAACATTATATAGTTTTGATATATTTATTGAGGAAGATACAAGGGAGCGGAGTTATTATCACAATCAAAGCTTGTGGTTAACAATATTGCTTGTGTTTAAAAATATTGGTTGTGGTTATTTTGAGATTTAAGCAAGCTTTCATGTTCTTCAATATAAGCCATAGATAAGGAAATCTAATATAATACATGACATGGGCAAGAACAAAGTACAAAGAACAAGACATCTAATAGGGGAATCAAAACAAAAAGTGACAAATGACTGGATCAAGCATCTAGCACTACTATGAGGACAAAGGAAGTGAATTCTAAATCTTTAACAAGTGATGATGATATGATCAACTAGATGTATGTACAAGCAATGGTAGGCAATGTAATCTTGCAATATTACTTGAAGCAGCAAAGTTTTGACTTAAATCTTATCTTGATTGGGATTCAAGGTAATCATTAGTTCCTATAAGCAAACAATGAATAGGATCCCATTGGCTTAAATGACTTTAAAATCTTCGTGATTGAACTCAAAGATGATCACCATTCACTAAAAGAAGGCAATAAATATGATCCTGTACATCAACCCAATCAACACAAATCTAGGATTTACTTCATTTAAGGGACTATGTAATTTTATCTATAAATAGATGCTCACCATTCACTATAAGAAGGCAATAAATATGATCCTTTATGTTAGGCCAATCAACACAAATCTAGGGTTTTGTACTTCATTTTGGGGATTATGTAATTTTACCTATAAATAGAAGGTTGTGCTTATTTGAAGGTTATAGTGTAATGTTCTTCATCTTTTCATTTTTTGGCAAATTAAGTCTTATTAAAAATAAATTATTAAGTTTCATCATTTCCTTTTTTGGCAAATTAAGTTTTACGAAAAAATAAAAAAATTACAAAAAACCAAGTTCAGGCAAAGGAGCGAAATGGACTTGTAAATAAGACATAAGCCAAGTTTGGGCAATTCCAAGTTTAGTTCATTGTATTTTGGGCACTTGCAGGCATCACACCAAGGGTTGGGTGCTTGAAAATGTTTCATACTACAATTTCAACACTACAAAGTGGATCAAGAATCTGTTGGAATAAGCATCTTCAGCCCCATTTGATCCCTTTTATGCCCTCTTTTATTTAGCATATTTATCTGATATTTTTTGAGTATTTTTCCCACCTTTTATTAGGTGCTTTTCCTAGTTGTGGACTTTGTCCTCAGTCACATGGGTTTTTATGTTGGCCGACTCGCCCTTCATGATGTATATAAGGATAAGCCTTATTCATCATTTTTGCTTAAGTGTTGGATCATTGCTGGTTGCTCCATGTCTCCCCTTTGCTTTTGCTTGCTGCCTTCAATCTCTCATGGTATTAGAGTGCCGAGGTTCTCAGGCTCTTGTGTCTACACTCTCAGGAAGACTATTAGCCCCACTAGCGTTTTTTTTTTCAAGCCCTCCCTCCCTCCCTGTAGTTTAACACAAATTTTTTGTAGCAACTCTAAATTATTATTTTTTGTATTTTGTCCGTACCCCGGACTAGTTGTAGCACCCTGCACTTGCTTCATTAGCCTCTCCCTTCCTTGCTTAACTGCACATTGGATCCACTCCCGTCTTCACCCATGTGCCTTGATCTCCAGAAGGAGTAGAATTCTACATCTTTCTTTCACCTCACCTAGTATCTAAGGAGGAGTGGGTAGCCCCTGCTCGGGTACCTACTTGTAGTCGAAACCTTGTTGTAAAATCAAGAGGAGGATTCCATGACTTCAACCCTAACTGCCATCTCTTCATGTATCCCCCAACTTCCCAAGGAATCCATCCTATATGCGACCAACTAGATACGACCAACGACCTTGATTGGTCTTTGTAAATGAAGAGTTACTTTTGTATCATCAGCGAACGATAGGGTATTGTTACTGGATGCCCAACCAATTGCAACTTCTCCTCAGGCTGATATTGATGCTTGGCTTGATAAGGATGCTTGGGCACATCTGTTCATCATCTTCAACATCATACTATATATTGCTCGTCAATTTGATGACAATAATGATGAGATTGCAGAAGATTTGTTGGATGCCATTCAAAGGAGGTCATAGAGAGAACTCTACTCAGAAGATTGCCTTGGAGAATCAGCTTGCAAGCCTGAAGATCTCTGATGCTACCAACATCATGGATTCCATCATGGAGTTTGTTACTATCCAGAAGCAATTGGTCTCTTTGGGGAGCAAAACTTTGTTCATTGGCTCCTCACCTAATTGCCCGAAACTTTCTCATCTTTCTATAATACTATTTCACTTCTTCTCTCTACTCCCGATTTGCATACTATTGTTGCCATGCTTAGCTACGAGGAAGAAAACAAGCCAAGGTGCTTTCGAGACCCTTCTTTAGGTTAAGGGCAAGGTTAAGGGAAAAGGCAAATGGCAATCTAAGGGTTCCACCAACAATAACAAAGTTGACTCTAAACCTACTAACAATCCTACTCATAAAGGATCTTACTTGCCATTATTGTAGTCACAAAGGTCACATTCAGCCTGAGAGAGAAGGTGGTTCTGCAAAGAGGCCCACCAATCAAGCTCCTCTATCTACCAACCAATCCTAGAGTTCCTCTTCCACCAAGGAGAACGTCTTCATCGGCATTGTGTTTCTACCACCTCACGTCTTACAGATTGGGTGGTTGATAGTGGGTGCACTACTCACATGACTAATGAACAAGTCCATTTTGCATGATATTCATCCTAGCTCTTTGAAGGTGTCCATTGGTGATGCTTCCAACCTTGAGGCCTCTTGTGTGGGTAACATGCGACTTAATTCTTCTCTTGGTCAGCCTTCTACGTGATCTGCTCTCATTGTTTCGAACTGTAGAGAAAGGCTATGGTGTCTACTTTGACAGTTCAGTTCTTTAGATCATTGACTCTAGCGCCTTGCAGATTGTTGCCAAAGGTGTACAAGAAGGCGGTCTTTATAGGTTGAAGGACTTTGCGACCACACAGAAGGTTCAACAAGTCCATTCAAACAATGGAGGCGAGTTCATCTCCAAAGCCTTCAACAACTTTTGTTCACAGAAAGGCATTAGCCGTCAATTCTCCACACCTGGAACTCCATAGTAGAATCTTGTGGCTGAATGCAAAAATAGGACTGTTTAGGAGATGATCATACTGTGCTTTCTTCTTCCAATCTTCCTCCCTCTTTCTAGGGAGAAGCTATGCCCACTACTATCTACAGCATCAACCGTTCTCCATACTAGAATGTTGTGGTTGAATGCAAAAATAGGACTGTTTAGGAGATGGTCGTACCATGCTTTCTTCTTCCAATCTTCCTCCCTCTTTCTGGGGAGAAGCTGTGCCCACTACTATCTACATCATCAACCGTTCTCCCACAAAGGCGATTGCTAATATGACACCGGAGGAGGCTTTTACATGATAGCAACCTTCAGTTTCACATCTTAAGGTTTTTGGCAGTGATGTCTATTCTCATATCCCTAACTCTGCTAGGTTCAAATTTGATCCCAAATCTAGGAAGTGCAAATTCCTTGGTTATAACTCTCAATCCAAAGCTTATAGATTATGGGATCCAGAGACAAAGTCCTTCAAGATTTCCCACAATGTTCACTTTGTTGAAACCTTGTCTGATGGTTCCTGGTCTCACCTCGAGCTTAGTATAGTCATGGTCTTATAATGCTATGAATTGCCCATTGAATGATGATAGATTAAGCCAAGTCAACTTCCCATCATAGAAGAGTGTGGTTCACTCATTTGTTGTAGGAAACTTGTATTTAGTTACTACAGATGCTGAGAGAATGGTTGAAGCCAACAAAAGTGGAAGTAGAGGAGAGACTTAGAGCAGCCAACAATGATCCAACACTTGAGCAAAAATGATGAATGAATTATGCACAGAGGCCTGTCCTTATACATCATGAAGGGGTTCGTTGGACAACATAAAAACCCATGATTGAGGACAACGTCCATGACTAGGAAAAACGCCTGATAAAAGGTGGGACAAATACCCAAAAATATCAGATAAATATGCTGAATAAAAGGGGGCATAAAAGGGATCAAATGGGGCTAGAGATGATCATTCCAACACCTCCTCTCAGCTCCAGCACAGTGGTCCAACTCCCATACAGGTAAGGAGCTTATCAATAATATCTTGAGGAAGAGGTTTGCTGAAGAGATCAGCTAGGGTGTCCTGAGAGGGACAATACTTTAGAGAAATGATGTCATCAGCGCAATGACCAGCTTACAAACAAAGTGAAAATGAACCTCAATGTGCTTGGTCCTACCATGAAAAGATGAAGTACGTGTTAATGCCCAGGCACTCTGGCTTTCTATAAGAATGCAAAGTTGTTGTAATCTCTGTGCCCATGTCAAAGGTGCTATTGAGGAGTCAGCAAGGTGATAAAGATCAACATCTGAGAGATGAGAGTCACGAACAGTGGCTTCTAGCCCATCGGGGAAGCCTGGGGGCAATCCTCCATTTCGCATAGATGCAAGAGAAGTAGGAGTAGCTGGGGGGCAGAGAAGCTTGGGATGGAGAAGCTAGGGGTGGAGGAGCTGAGGGGGGTGGGGGTACTAGGGAAGAAGAGGAAGAAGCAAGAGAATGAGGGCCCGATAACATGGCTAGGCTTAATTATTTTTTAGAGAATACAGAGGTAGAGAGCTCGGCTAAGGTGCAAGTAAGTTTTGGGCATAGGACAAGTGTGAAATGCCCATCACTTATCACTTGTATATAAGTCATTTTCTCTACTTTCTAATGGACCACTCACATATTATCTCAAATTATGTATTGTAATATTGTAGCCCTCTTGCTAATACTCAACTCTATGCTCCATTAATGTGATGCTTCTAAACGATTTTGCAAGTGACATTGTATTTGTGGATGTATTAGTTCCATATGGAACCCAATAATGGTTCATATGCAATAGTATTAGTGAGTCTAGATTAAGAAATATCTCTATGGCAATCTATGTATGAGGTAGAATGTATAGAATGGGCCTTGAGTGAAGAAGCTTTATTCTTGTCTATACTTTCCAAGATTGAGAGAAGTGGAGTGGAATAAGTAATAGAAATTGTGAACATGAGAGGTGATCTAGGTAAAGCAAGGCAAGAAGTAAGGGAGAGGGAATGAAGGTGATTTGAAAGAATGTGGGAATTAATGGTGGGAGAGAAAAATATCTTCCATTGTGCTAAAACTTAAGTGAAAGGGAGAAGAACAAGCATTAGGAAACATTAACATAGCAAAGGGAATCAAAGAGGGAAGAAACTCGTATTCAATAGAAAAGTGTGAATGCTACATGTGGTATTCACGAGCGTGAACCAAATACATAGTGCACATAGCATGAGTGACACATGGCATTCACGCTGACCTTTAGTGTGAACAATGAGCTTATTCACACATACACCTTAAAGTGAGTAGTGTGTTGTTGCCTAAGTATTCTCCTAGGATGAATACAACACTTGCAATAAGATAGGAAGGAAGGGTGTGAAATAGGAGTAGAATGTATCGTGATATAGGCACACTGCCCTAGTAACTTGGCACTAGTCTGGGTAGTAGCTAGAAGATGGAAGAACAGGTAGTCTTAGAATCTAATGGGATGCCTTAGGCCTTGTCTAACCACACCACAAGTGTAACCAACCCCGCAAAACTACTAGGTAGTAGCTAGAAGATGGAAGAACAGGTAGTCTTAGAATCTAATGGGATGCCTTAGGCCTTGTCCAACTGCACCACAATAGTGTAACCAACCACGCAAAACTACTGATCACAAACCCTGAGAAAGATAATTGTGTGCCAATAATGATCGGGTTAACAAAATTTAGAGAATTTAGAATGGATTTTTGTAATTATTATTACTCTAAAGAAAGATTTGTGTGGAATTTCATCCCTTGAAAACATGTACCAAGCAAGGTCATCTTTCCTTACACTTCTAAGATGAAATCTTTAATTAAGTTGCAGGACATGAGAAGTACAACATATGTGATGGCTACTCTGATTATTTTCAAATTTGGATTGCAGACGAAGACCAATTGAAGAACAACTTTGTGACTTCTTGGGTTGCTTTCCTTAATCAATGATGCATTCAGATTGACTGATGCATATACTAATGCATGCACCTTTCAAAGATTCATGAATGCCATCTTTGAGCCATACTTGGGTACGTTTATTCATGTCTATATGGATGATTTTTTTATTTGTGGAACATCTTGAGAAGATTTATTTGGAACATCTTGAGAAGATTTATTTGGAACTTGAAAGGGTAGATAATGCTCATGGAAATCTTAACCCTGTAAAGTTTCATCCTGCTAAAGACAAAGTGGTGCTTCAAGGACATGTTGATTCTCTTAAAGGCACTACTATGAATCCCAAGAAGGTGGAAGAAATCTTAACCCTGTAAAGTTTCATCCTGCTAAAGACAAAGTGGTGCTTCAAGGACATGTTGATTCTCTTAAAGGCACTACTATGAATCCCAAGAAGGTGGAAGAAATCCTTGCTTTACCTATCCTAGATACAAAGACCAATATCCAATTCTTACTTTACCTATCGAGGATAGGTCTCAAGGTTTACTTTGATGGGCAAGAATCTCTATCATGTTGAATGAGATCTATACATAGAAGAGTTCTTGACTTGAGGAAGCAAATTATGTATTGCATGATTGCCATGATGGAGTGTGTGGAAGTCACTTTGATCATGATGCAGCAATAAGAAAGATACTTATTGCCAAGTAGTATCTGCCAAGTAGTATCGGCCAAGTATGCATAAGGATGTACAAAATTGGTGCCACTCATGTGAAAGATGCCAAGTGTTTGGTCACCAAAAATTGGTGAGTGGACCTCTTCGTCCTACTATAGTGATTTATTCGTTGTTTAAGAAGTGGGAGATTAATTGGGTCCTCTTCCTTTCTCTAATTGTGGTAACTATTACAAGTCGGTGGTTATTGATTCATGATATGATGGTAAGGTTACTACCAATGCTAAGGCAAAAATTGTGGCAAACTATTTAATTACACTTCGTTCTCCATCAGAGACTGTGATCGATAATGGATCAGATCGGTGATGATCTTGAAGAACTGATATGAAAGCTCTCATGAAGCTGATAAAATAATGGAATATTGTGTGGTATAATCGTGTGAATGGGATAAGTGGCTTCATGCTACTCTATCGGGATATTGGAGCACTAATAATGTGCCACATTATTACCCATGATGCAATGTATTAGTGGAGAAAACAATGGGATGTTGTGTGGTATAATCTTGAAAATGGATAAGTGGCTTCTGACTACTTTATGGGGATATTGGATCATGTATAAGGTTGTATTGGTATACATACCATTTCTTCAAGCCGTTCTTCCTATGGGAGTTGGAAGTTTTGGGTCTTTGCATAGAATTGGAGCAAAATTGAAGAGATAAAGAAGATCTTGAACAATGCCTTCTCCAATTGGAAACTTTGGACATGGTTTGTGATGATTCCCTTTGCAACTTCAAGAAACAAGCTACGAAGACCAAACCATGGGTGGATGATCAATATAAGAAGCAAAAGATTGTTTGGTTCTTTACTAAAAGAAGCTTCTTATAGGGTGGAAATGTTCATTTCAAGTACATAAGCAGTACAAGAATGGGTCTTATCAGTTGAAGGATTTGGATGGTACTCCTCATGTGAGCCATGTTAGTTATCACTTGATGTTTTCATCAAACAGAAATCAAGAAAGACTCCAACCTCTCTAACTTAACAAGTGCGCAAACTTAGAAATTTAAAGGGATACATGTTAGGATTTTATTATGTTGCAAGTCTTTCCTAAAAGATAGTGTGAAAGTGTGTATGTATTTATATGTAGTGTGAATTGCCCAACAATTGTGCGTTTTTTTGGGGTGATGAACACTTTAGCTTTATTTTTTTGATATGGCTTTTAGAAAGGTATTATTGGCTCAAAACCTTGTATATAAAGCCCTCAAGGGTCCAACCTTGTTAACCAAAAGAAATAGAGAAGAAATCTAATGTATATGAGTATTTTAGAGTAAATGTTTTTTATTTATTTTTCCTCTTCAATGTGTTCTATCTCAGGGCTCTCTCCAATAACTTTGAGTTCTTGCAGACTTTTCTTTAGAGCAAATAATGAAAGCAAGCTCAAAGACTGGTAGCAATAATAGGGCATTGGGAGCTAGTCAAGGTATGACGCAATGGGATTACTTGTGGACTTGGAAAGCACTGAGAGCTAGTTCTTTCTAGCCAAGGTTCAATGTCAAGAAACATAAGCTTGGTGGCTAGATCTTCGGGCTGGTTTTGTGGGGGTCATGATTTCAAACCTTGATTGTAACTCTTGTAATGCTTTTGGTGTGGGTGCTTATTGCATCATACTGTGGTTGTGTGGTGGTCTTTTGTGTTGAGATATCAAGCTCAACTAGTGCTACGGCGGTGGACATTGATGACCCGCCTAGGTGATAGCTTCCGCATCTACACCACTGGCATGGTTGGTGAGATTATGGGTGATATGTGGCCAGTGGGATAACAGGCTGTGTGACAACCATTTTGGATTACTAGAGACTGGCATAGTTATAGCGCCAGCTCATTTAGTTGGGTTCACATTATGAACCGACCCTTGTATGTTGTAGTAGTTGAGTACTAACCCATATAGTGTGTACTCTTATCTTTATGTTATGTGGGTTGAGTAGAGAAGAAGAAGATAGAAGAAAATTCAGCTATCCATCTCATAAGAAATGGGAAGAGGCCATGGATGAGGAGATGGCAACATTGGATGTAAATGCAACATGGGAGTTAGTGCCTTTGCCTAAGGAACAGAAGGCAATTGGATGTAAGTGGGTGTATAAAGTCAAGCACAATGCTGATGGTTTAGTGAGCAGGTACTGTTTAAATTACAGCAATGTGATGAGCTATGGTGGATCAAATACTAGAATCAACATCATTAATAAGGTGATTAGTAAATAATTAAGATGTGATTAGTGAGTAATTGACAAATAGCTTAATGTAGGCATGGATAATCAAAAACTAGCAAATTCTCATTAGGCCAATGCCTCAATTTATAGAGTTTACATCCAAGCATCTAATCCCACTGATTTCTCCTTGATTCACTCCACCTCTTTTGCTTGATTCTCTCCACCTCTCCCAGAATATCTCCACACTTCCTAAATCTTCTCATGCTACCCTTTATTCTCTCCCAGTAGATTCGTCTCACCTTTTCACAGGTTCTCTCACATTTATAGATTCTCTTTTACAGCCTCTAACCAAGGGCTTGTTTTCGCACACACCCTATTCACTTGTATATTTCAACACCTACCCTCAAGTGAATACTCCTAGTACACCTGGACCCTATACCAAGTTTCCCTCTTACTTGATAGTCCGCGACCAGTGTCTAGCACACCTCCCCTCAAGTTAACTTAGCACACTTGGACCCTGTACTAAGTTTCTCTTACTTGATAGTCCGCGACCAGTGCCTCAAGTCCCTAAACTCATAGTCCTTGACACTCTCTCTCTCTATGTGTCCAAGGCTTACTACAAGTGCCCCCGCGACCTTGACTAAAGTGCTCACACATACATCTACCACGTGGCCTACATCATCGGTGGCTCAGAGGCGGTTTTACTTTGCTGGGGCAGGTTACATTGGGTTGTGGGCTCTCTCTCTCTCTCTCTCTCTCTCTCTCTCTCTCTCTCTCTCTCTCTATCTCTCTGAGATTTTCACATGGCTCCTCACTCTTTGGAGCCTCACATCTTCTCTTGTCTTCAGTCTTCTTGTCGTGGTAGCTTCTCTTCACGCATCCATGTCTTCCTCTTCTTTCAGTCTTCTTGTTGTGGCAGCTTCTCTTCGCGTGTCCATGTCTTTCTTCAGCTTTTCTTCTTGGTGTGGATCCTCCTCTTGGAAAGAGATGTTCTTCTTCTTTCATGGCTAGGGCCATGAGCTTGCTCCATGTGAGCAACATGTTTAAATGTTTTGTTGACAGTTCTTTTGGGCTTTTGATGTTTATCTTGTGTCATTATGCAATGCAAATCCAAATCTATGCGGGAGGTCTTACCTCTTGCCTTATTCTGGACAAGGGCAGTGTTTGATCCCATTTTTACACTGATGTAATGTGCCCAATACATAATGCATATAGCATTCATTCTTATGCACATTCCAAATGCAACTCTGGCTGTGAATAATCTTGAATTTGAGTGTGATTTGCAAGCATTAACCAAGGTTTAAATGTAAAATGATGATTACCATAAATTTATCAGTATAATTTTACCACAAATTACATTAAATCAAGGATAACCAATTTGTACGGAATGGTTGGAGTATCAAACCAACTCCGAATTGTAATTCTGAAGTTTTAGGGATCTGTATCAGATACCTAATGGTTAATTTGAACCCTCAATTGTACCAAAATACAGTGATTAACATTGATTAATCATTGATTAACAAATTAATCCTCTGTTTTGTGTACAGAAAACAGAGTATGCGGGGAGCCTAGATCTGGGGTCTTAGACTTCAAATGAGCTCAAATCAAGGCTATCAATAGCAATTAGTCTAGTAGAGGATTAAGCCAAGAAACACAAGATTTGACCAAACATTGAATGCTTAATCTCTGTTTTACCAAAGTCACCCGCAGATTTGATGAAGAGCTTGGATCTCACTATAGACTTGATCAAATCAATTTCTGACTTCACCAGCTTGTAGAGCATGCTTGAAAACCCCTGGAGCTATGAGGAATTAGAGCCATTGCAACTGAGCAAGAAGAAATCTCAAATTTCCTTCGAAAAAACGGTGCCTGCAAATCTGCGAAAATTGGGAGCTTGCGTGGGCGGTTTGCTGCGCTGATTCAACTGGCTAGAGCACAGATGAGTTTGCTATGTTGGGCTAGAAGCAATGGGGCTAATTTGATGTGTGCAAGGAGATAAAGCTCCTCCACTGGCTGGGGGTGCAGAGACTAGTTGAAAAAGAGGGAAAAATTATAATTAGCTACTAACCCTAATTAGCAAAGTGATTAGCAAGATAATGGGCTTACAAATTGATCGATTCTAGGCTTGGCTCTGAATACCATGTTAAAACTACAGCAATGTGATGATGGTGGATCAAATACTAGAATCAACATCATTAACAAGGTGATTAGTAAATAATTAAGACGTGATTAGTAAGTAATTAACAAATAGCTGAATGTAGGCATGGATAATAAAAAACCAACAAATTCTCATTAGGCCAATGCCTCAATTTATAGAGTTTGCATCCAAGCATCTAATCCCACTGATTTCTCCTTGATTCACTCCACCTCTTTTTCTTGATTCTCTCCACCTCTCCCAGAATATCTCCACACTTCCTAAATCTTCTCATGCTACCCTTTATTCTCTCCCAGTAGATTCTTCTCACCTTTTCATAGATTCTCTCACATTTACAGATTCTCTTTTACAGTCTCTAACCAAGGGCTTGTTCCTGCACACACCCTATTCACTTGTATATTTCAACAGGTACAAGGCAAGATTGGTTGCCGAGGGCTATATGCAGACTTATGGCATAGAGTATTAGGAGACATTCAACCTGGTTTGCAAGAATGGCAACCGTGAGAGCTGTCATTGCTATGGCGACAGCGAAGGGTTGGTCTCTACATCAAATGGATGTAAAGAATGCTTTCTTGCATGGTGATTTGCAAGAAAAAGTGTACATGATGCAACCACCAGGTTATGAGAGTGATGCACATCCAGATTTTGTGTGCAAGTTACGCAAAGCCTTGTATGGCTTGAAGCAGGCACCCAGAGCATGGTCAAACAAGATCGGGGAGTATCTTGTTACCATTGGATTTCAGATATCCAATGTAGATTTTTCATTATACGTGAAAAAGATAGATAGAGAGATCATGCTATTAGTCATCTATATGGATGACTTGATTATCACTGGTGATAGTGATGCATACATACATGGTGTCAGAATGCTTTTGAAGCAAAAGTTTGAGATGAAGGATTTGGGTGAGTTGCTGTATTTCTTGGGCATAGAGGTGGTGAGATCACCTCATGGCATTTTGCTATTTTTACAGAGGCAGTATGGCTTGGACATGTTGTCCAAGTATGGTGTGACATGCTATAAGCCTATTTCAGTGCCATTGGAGCAGAACACAAAGCTTTCCGCAGATACAGGTGAGATTTTGGAGGACCCCAATTCATACAGGCGCATAGTGGGTAGTTTTATCTACATGACCATTACAAGGCCAGACTTGAGCTATGCTGTTGGACTTGTAAGTCAGTTTATGCAGGCCCCTAGGAAGCCACACTTGGATGTGGCTAGATAGATCCTCAGGTACATAAAGTCCACAGGTTATTATGGACTTTTCTATGAGGTTGGTATACAGAGATACAATTGCATGGGTACACAGATGCTGATTGGGCTGGTAGTATTGCAGACAAGAGATCTACCATTGGTTTTATGTTCTCATTTGCGAATGCTGTTGTGAGTTAGAGCAGTAAGAAGCAGCCAACAGTTGCCTTGTCGAGTACAAGGGTGCTTCTATGGCACCTTGTGAGGTAGCTTGGTTTTAGAAGCTACTTGGTGACATGGGAGAGTCCGTGGATAGGACAGTTGTCATATATTGTGCAGTTGGCCAGTAACCCAGTATATCATGCTAGAATGAAGCACATTGAGGTGCATTATCACTTTGTGAGGGAGAAGGTTTTAGCAAGAGATGTAAATCTGGTATATGTCAGCACACAGAGGATCAGGTGACTGACATCTTCACGAAGGCATTGGGCATAGAGAAGCTCCATAGGTTTAGGAGCTTACTTGGAGTGCAATGTGTGGAGTTGAGCTCGAGGGGGAGTGTTGAGATATCAAGCTCAACTAGTGCTATGACGGACATTGATGACCCGCTTGGGTGATGGCTTCCACATCTACACCACTGGCATGGTTGGTGAGATTATGGGTGATATGCAGCCAGTGGGATGACAAGTTGTGTGACATCCATTTTGGATTACTAGAGACTGGCATAGTTATAGTGCTAGCTCATTTGGTCGCATTCACATTATGGACTGACCCTTGTATGTTGTAGTAGTTGAGTATTAACCCATATAGTGTGTACTCTTATCTTTATGTTATGTTGGTTGAGTAGAGAAGAAGAAAATAGAAGAAAATTTAGCTATCCATCTCTCTCTTGTGTGTGTATGTGTTTGCTTGCTAGGGTTTGAAGCTCTCCCTCTCCCCCACAACTAAATACTGGCATAGTTATAGCGCCAGCTCATTTAGTCAGGTTGACATTATGGACCGACCCTTGTATATTGTAGTAGTTGAGTACTAACCCATATAGTGTGCACTCTTATCTTTATGTTATGCTGGTTGAGTAGAGAAGAAGAAGATAGAAGAAAATTCAGCTATCCATCTCTTTCTTGTGTCTTGCTCTCTCTTGTGTGTGTGTGTGTGTTTGCTTGCTAGGGTTTGAAGCTCTCCCTCTCCCCCACATTCTCTTTATTTTACTTGTTCTTCTTGGGTGGTCTATGGTAGAATTTTTTGTGTACTATAGCTATAATGCCCTATGGCCACATTTACTTCCTATGGTCTATGATGTCTTAACCAAGCCAAGAGAGGACATCCTCCTCTCACAAACATTTGTTTTTTCTTATTTTTTCATGATATAAAAAGTCATAAGTAAGGCAATGCACTAGAAAGAGAAAAGGAAAGAATTGGAGGAAACTTTTTTTCCCTTGGAGATGATAGTGTCCTAAGGTTTCGGAGGTATAATACACTATAAATCACTCACGCAACTGGGTATTTATGAAATGGGACAAAATATTTAATTCCTAATTTTCCTCAAACTATCTTTGAGAATATCTTATCATAAAAGACTTGGCTTTGGCTTGTAGTTAATACACTGATGACTTCTTGTGAAAAACCATGTGTTTAAGTGCTTGATCATATCATTAATGTTTACCAATGCTATTTGATATCTATATAACGTCATGATAGCTTAATACAAAACTTTAGCAACAAGTTTTTCCTTGTTGTCCTTGAGAGAGAACTCCCACCCATTTGGTTAGATGATTAGTGGTCACTGGGGATATATTGACTTTTGGTATATTGAAAAGAATTATTTGTGAGCCAATGAATCCATTCCCTATTTTGGAAGGGTTCTAATGGCATAGTTGGATGATGGGGCATTTGATCAGTAGGAGCTAGCTAAACAAGTCTTTGATAGACATCACACTCCTTGTTAAATTAATTTGCATCTTTGATCGAAGTCTTTGTAACTAGACCATAGATTTTCCCAAACATCTGTAACTTACTTAGATATCCTAGTACATTATTTGATTGCATGATCTAACTCATCTATAAAATTGTCCATTATAAGGGTAGGGTATGGTCCTGCTTACTAGGCCTCTTGTATCATCGTTAGTGTAGTGTACAGAAAGTTCTCTTGAATCATACCAATCAATATTATTGATCCCAAACAAGGATTTTATATAGAGGGGGACTTCTCATCAAATAACACAATTATGCTTAGAATGACCATTTTTACCCAAGAGTCATAGAATTTCGTACCTTTTTATTATGCCTATATCTCAAGGCACTTCTTTTACAAATCCTTGGGACTGACTTGGTCCTTTGGCATCTGTTGTTTGGATATGAAATTCACATTTAATAGGTCTAAATGAGCATCTATAAGGTCTAAATATGTCTCAAATGGTGCTATTACTTTTTTAAATTATAGGGTCTAAATATACCTCAAATGGTGCTATTGCTCTTTTGAATGATACTAATAGTGTCTAGATGGTGCTAGTATTATTCATAAAATAACATTAAATGATTCCAAGAATACATTAGTATTTTTTATAAGTCACATGATTATCTTCTTATGATAAAGCATCTACTTTTATCTAATGGTAATATCATTTTATGATGTGTGAAATTATTTTAACTGATTTATTTCTTAGCGAATTCCCAATATCTAGTGCATGAAAAGGTTGATAAAAGGTTATTTAGCCTGCATATCTTTAAAAATATTTCTATTGATCACAAGAAGTTTTGAACTCGTAATAGGTTGACTCCTAATTTATAGTACCAGTTGAATGAATTTGAGTGAATGGTGTAATTATTTAAATGGTAAAAAAGTGACAAAGCTTGCACTCAAGTGCAACCATAATGCTTTCTAAGATTCATTTTTTGTGTAATTTAACTTATAGCTTTCCAATAATTTCAACTATCTTGTCACATTTCATACACAACCAACAATAACCACCTCCCCCCCTCAACAAAAGAAAAGAAAAACAAAGACAACAATAATGCTCCCCTCCCTTAGGCCCAGTCTCAATACTCTTCCACCTCTCTTATTATTTGAGATAGGTATTTTTCTTCATATAATAAAAGTGCAAGCATTACCAATGCAAGAAATTCATGCAAATTCTTACAAATGACATTATGTTTTGTAGCCATGGCTTTGATATTGATGTAGGATTTGTAACTATCTAGTATGATGCATTTGAATTCTTTTTTTAATTAACAAATGTATTTTTTCTTCAAGATGAATGAACTTGTTCTAGCTTGCTAAATTAATATTTTTCTTTTAATGATCATTAGCAACTTGTAGTTTATAGAAAACATGATCAAATTCATATATTACTTGAATAAAATAGCCCAAAACATCTCATCATTCACCATGTAATATTAAGAAATATAATCATATAATCATGTTAGTTTATGAGTTGTAGCATTAAGCTTACTAAAATAAAAAAATGTCAAAGATTAAAAAGTTAACAGGAGAAATTATTATATAGAGACCATATAGAGGCCTTTTTGCTATTGAAATCATTTCCAATGTCATGCTAAAACCTCTCTAATAGAGTACCTATAATTTTATCCATTGTACACACCAAATCATGATATTTGAGTGAATAGTATAAAGATAAACTTATATGGTATGTTCATTATCAATAGTTATGTGCCTTAAGCCTCTATGCATAGAATCAAATATACGGTGAAACCACCCCTATAATCATACTATATACATTAGCAAGTTTGGATATCTCTTGTGTTATATGTACAATAAACGTTGAGAAAATTGAAGTTCTAGCTTAGAGTTGGCTCACCTATATGGTGAGGTTAATAAAAATGTTGATCATTCTATGGCAAGTTTCTAATGGATCTTCAACTGTATGTTATATTCGTATGATTCAACGGGGATTTAATCAAACAATTATAAGATTGTTTATTTTTTAAATAAAAGTTTTGATTTCAAATATCATCAACACACAAGAAGACTCTAAACCATTACACACAAAAATCCAAGGCAACAATTGATTTAAGATATCCTCATAAACTTAACTAAATTAAAAATTTATTGAACTAGACACTAGAAGATTGGGTAAAATATCCATAGCCTCTTTACAAGGAAAATCAATGGCCTATCGAGTATAATGCACTTTAGGATATTCTCTAGGGTCTACCATAAGGTCTTAACCTACTCCATTTAGGATATTTTTTAGGGTCTAGCACAAGGTCTTAAACTATTTCCTTGGGCCCCAAACTTCAATCTTGGAGCCTGAAGCCTCTAAAACGTAGAGGTTATGGCTTGAAATCATTGTGCACACCACGTCCCATCCTTATAAGAAAAAAAATTGTCTAAATTATGGTGCATATAAGTGGCATGTGTGGTTATCATACACATGATTTGATAATTACCAACTAGAAAGCTTTTCATTGCCATCTTCATCTCTATGCCGCGTTTTGATAACACCATAGGTCAAGAAAGCAATTGAATCCTAATGAGAATATTGGGATCAAGTTTTACAATGGACACTCTATCTGTTACAAATTTTGAAGAGTTCTCTAGTGTTGGTTATTTGAGACTTCCTCCTTATTAAATTTATAATTTATAACGTACCTCAAAGTTAGTAAATTTATAGTAAAGGTTATTGTAGTATAAAACATCTTATCGAACTATATGGAAATTAGAGAAGTTAAATTAATGTCTTATTGAGTTATCAATGAATGTAAGGATGAGCTCCAAGGGAGTCTAAAAAAGACCTATACGTAGTGGTTTGGACTCCAAACTCAAACTAGGGAGACCATGAGTTTGATTTCTTGCATTTCAAACATTTGGGAAAAGTTATGTGGCATCCTTGAACACACACCCACACCCATGCTTCATACTTCATTCGTCACAAAGCCTATTTCAACTCATCCTTGTATGCTTTGACAACACCTTAGATAAACTTCATTGAACATCAATTGGTGATATTTTTACATCTAGAGCGTAGGGATATTTAGATACCAATTTATTACACGAATTTCTTTCATATAATTTCCAAGTGAAAACTAATAAATTTATATTTTAAAGAGGGTACTTCATGGGTCAAGGATAATATCACGTTTAGGGTTAGTTAAAAGAAATATGGATCTAACTTTTATAAGGTAGCATAAAATTGACTTTCATGGAGGGAACCATAATTTTATAAGGAATCCTAATCCATAGAGCTCTATATTTTTTATTTTTTATTAAATTTTTAGATACTAATTATAATTATTTTATGGATTTATTAAAGGTGGATTATACTTTTTTATTTTTTATTATAATTTTTAGATACTAATTACAATTATTTTATGGATTTTTTTGAAGGTGGATAGATTTAAGATATGATAGTGGCTTTTGAGGTGGATTTTTTTGAAAGTGGATAGATTTAAGATATGATAGTGGCTTTTGAGATGTAAAAACTTCTAAGATACATTAATGTTCTTACAGTGGGAAGAAATGTAATGAGCAATCACTAGAAGAGATCTAATTAGTGGATGCAAATGTGTAATGAGTGATCACTAGAAGAGATATAATTAGTGGATGCACATGTCATCTTTCATTTCCACAACAACTTCACATTTATATAAAAAACCTTAGAGTTCTAACCTTTTGAGCTCTAACACGACTCAAGCCTATATCCATTTGTTGCTCCAAAAGATGTAGCTCTTGTAGATTGAGATTTAGAATGTCTTCCCCTATCATGTATCTGAAAGAAATGGATATCTCATTAGCGAGAAATTGGCATTTTTAATTGAGTTTTCAGAACATATAATAAAACATAAATATATTGAACTACATTTAGTCTAAATATCATAAAGTGAGGTACAAGAATGCACATTCTTCAACGTGCTAAAAGATACTCACTTGCATGTGGACTGTAAAGTCTCTACTTGCTTCATGAGATTCCTTATTTCTTGATGCCACTGTAGCAAGCACCGAGTTTTCATATTATTCATAAGTATTTGATGCGGAAAAACCCATTGAAATGCAATTAAAAGTATAAAAACATGAGCCTATGAAGCCTATTTCATTTATGCACATCAAGAATGATAAATGATATCATGAAAACACTATTAACAGTTTCATGTTTTTGATTATCATTTGATGGTGTGATGAGAACTTACATCATGATCATCCTTGTTATGATGGTCCAAGACTTGTTTTTCTTCCGTGCACTTCATGTATCGTTCGATAACCTTTGTCATACTTTCAACACAAAATCAACCATATTAACCCCCAAAAAAGGTTTGCACAAGTTTTTTGAAAAGAGAATACATAATACAAAAAAGTAGTTAATGCCTTAATTGGGCTAACAAGTCTTGTTAATATCTTGATTAGGCTAACAATACTTGTTAATATCTTGATTAGGCTAACAATGCTATTATTCATAAACAAGTTAAAAAATAAAAAGAATTAAAGCTTCATTCATTTAAAAAAAGATTATAAGTAGTTATTAGAATACACTAGATTGGGTATCTCCATCGTGGCATTCTTTGTAATAAATAACCATCTAGTCACTACAAGAAAGGAATGTGAAATCATACAAGACTAGAAGAGAGAAAGGTAGTGCACACAAAGCGATATAAAGCTTCCAAGGATTATGGTCAAAGATCAGGGAGAGATGGTGTGAGGGGAGATGTCACTATGTACAAACCCCATAGGGCATGTACATCCAAGGGAAAATTTAAAAACCCTTTACCATCAATTTTTAAAGTTTATTCCCCCAATTTGGTTATTGCCTTACCTGATCTTACCATTTTTAAATGAAAATATTTGAAAAAGGCTAAGATATCTTTATAAAAATATGTATTTGTTTTAATTTCATACAATTTTAACAACTGATGATGACTTGTTTGACTACATAATATGAGAGAGAGAGAGAGAGAGAGAGAGAGAGAGAGAATTAAGCTACATGAATAAACGGTAAGGTAGGCAAAAGGATAAGTTTTTAAAAGAAGAGAACCTTAAGCTGTTCTTCTAGCTTTAGCTTTTTTACTGTTCTTCTAGCTTAACTATTCAGGTTGAGCTACAAAACTAATGGGACATTCCTATGGTAGAGATAACATAGACAAAAGCTTTTTTATTATTACTTTTCAACTTGAGCTACAAAACTAATGGGACATTCCTATGGTAGGGATAATGTAGAGAAAAGAATCGGTGTAAAAATAAACAAATTTCTAAAGTAACACTTCAATTGTTTGACCATACGAACATAAGCCCGAAAAGTTTTACAATTGGAAAGCTATCATAATGTCTACCTCTACAAGGTAGGCCAAAAATAATTTTTTATACATTAGAGAAAAAGGAGTGCATTCATAAATGGGGCTTGTAACACATTATCTATGCAAGGCTTGTGCCTTGAACACCTTGGTATAAAGGCCCTTATGTCACCCACTGTATGAATAAGATAGGCATAAAAAGCCAACTAATTTGATTATCTATCTAAAAGGACTTGGCTTCATATCTCATGGACACCATGCATTCCAATTTATAAACTCATAAGAGTGCATTCATAAATGGGGCTTGTAACACAAATGATAGATATGTGCCTTCAACACACTTGGTACAAAGGCCCTTATGTCACCCTACTGTGTGAATAAGATAGGCATAAAAAGCCAATAAATTTGATTGTCTATCTAAAAGGACTTAGTTTCATATCTCATGGACACTATACATGCCAACTTATAAACTCTTAGTGTGAAAGATCACTAAACCTATGCCTATAAATCTTTTACGATGCCCTAATAACTATCATTTGAACCCTGAGATGGTATCGACATGTAGTTGAGAGAACAAACCTTGTCATAAGCATGAAATTTAATGGCTTCCACCACATCAATAGCTTTCTGTATACATGTTTTGTGGTTGCAGAACAACAAAATTATTAGTTAATAGGTTTCTCATGTTACACCAAAATGGACCTCGATGTTAACATAGGATGTGAATATCATGCACACATAAGTGTAGAAGATTCTAGATGGATTGATCTCAAAAGATTCAATCTTGGACAAGAAGCCTACAACCTCCAATTTTTTTTTTGGTTTTTTGGGAATGTCTTTTCAAAGGTAGACATTGTGATAGATTTTTTGTCAAATGTTTTGGACCTATAAGGCACTATAGTCAAAAAGTTTGACCTTGTCTTTGCAAAGGTAGGCATTGTAATTTGTGATAGATTTTTAGTCAATGTTTGGGGCCTATATGGCTCTATAGTCAAAGAGTTTTGGGGCCTATATGGCTCTATAGTCAAAGAGTTTTGGGGCCTATATGCTCCTATAGTCAAGGAGTTTGACCCTTCTTTAAGGAGTTTGATTATTCAAACACCATCTTCATCTTTGAAGGTCCAAAGAATTATTTTGTGATTTTTTATATTTTGTAAGTATTAAGAGCAGCTTGACACAGTAATTACAGCTAAAATCTAGTTACTAGCTGGATATTAAGAGCAGCTTGACACACTAATTACAGCTAAATTCGAGTTACGAGCTAGTTAGGGTGCGCCGAAGGTTACACAGTAGTAAGCTTTGACGAGGGGAGTTGAAACCTGTGCAGTTGATTAAGAGCAGCTTGACACACTAATTACAGCTAAATTCTAGTTACTAGCTAGTTAGGGTGCGCCGAAGGTTACACGGTAGTACGCTTTGAAGAGAGGGAGTTGAAACCTGTGCGCAGTTGATTAAGGAGTTAACTAATCTACTATTGGCTTATATGGGCTTCAAGCTTGGACGTGAGATTAAGGAGTAATTATGTTGTGATTAGTACCTGGAGCTGGCAAACTCGAACTTCTTTCCTGCAGATGAGAAAATGATGAGCCCCACCTCCGCATCGCACAGTATGGAGAGCTCCTGGGCCTTCTTCACCAGCCCCACTCGCCTCTTGGAGAACGTCACCTGCCTGCTGCTTGAATTTTCAATCCTCCGGATGTCAATCTTGCCTCTCCCCATCTTCTATCTTGCTCTAATCACAGATATTAATCAAAAGCTTAATCCCGGCTAAGGTCTAGCTGCAGCGCTAGATTCAAAGCCTAACCCCAATGCCAACCTCAAGGGTTTATCTCTAATCAGAAGCTTAATCCTACGGTCTAGCAGCAGCGCTAGATTCAAAGCCTAACCCCAATGCCAACCTGAAAGGTTTATCTCTAACCAAAGCTGAATTAGCTATAGCCAAAGCTTTATCATCTTCAAGCCTTCCTCAGAGTGTAGGTATAATCAGAGGCCTCCTGCAAGGTCCTGTCATAATCATAGCCTAACCCCAAGGTCTCCCTGTCAAAGGTGTAGCCAATGGATGCAGCTTGCTCAGTAATCAGCTCTTAATCCTACAAGCTCTTGCTCTAATCAGCTAGGAACCCTAAGGTTTGCTAATTTGCTCGTTTGAGAAGGAGTTTAACATAAGTATATGAAAGCTCTCTTGACCGATTCAAATTCTGTCAAGCCCTGTTGGGTAATTATTTGCAGGCAGGAGATGCCATCACGCCACCCCATGATAGGAAAGGAAGGTTAATAAGGCAAGGAGAGTGGAATATAATGATTATTTTTCTGCTTTTCTGATGCCAAAAATTTTCCGTAGGGGGGATTGAGATAAGGGGGAAACTAAAGAGTGGTTGGTTAACAAGTGGATACGAAATGTGGTAGGTGAAAGCTCAACACAGTGATGGAAGGCTTGGCACAGACAAGACAATGGGCAGGTACCGATGAAGGGTTTAGGTGTGTTTTGGGTGTGTGTACAAAACACACACACTCTCTCTCTCCAGACTCTTGTGTGTGTACACAACACTCTCTCTCTCTCTCTCTCTAGACCCTAGTGTCTCTCTAGACCCTAGTGTGTGTACACAACCCCTCTCTCTCTAGACCCTTGTGTTGTGTAACAACTCTCTGTCTGTCTCTCTCTAGACCCTTGTGTTGTGTAACAACTCTCTGTCTGTCTCTCTCTAGACCCTCAACACTCTCTCTCTCTCTAGACCCTCAACACACTCTCTCTCTCGACCCTTGTGTGTGTACAAACACTATGTCTCTCTCTCTCTAGACCCTTGTGTGTGTTCTCTCTCTCTACCCTTGTGTGTACACTCTCTCTCTACCTCTCTCTCTCTAGACCTTTGTGTATACACTCTCTCTCGACCCTTGTGTGTGAATACACACTCTCTCTCTCTCTCTCTCTAGACCTTTGTGTGTACACTCTCTCTCTACCTCTCTCTCGACCCTTGTGTGTGGATACACTCTCTCTCTACCTCTCTCTCTCTACCCCTCTCTCTCTAGCCTCTGTCGTGGGCAAGAAGACAAGGAGCTGTGTCTTATAATAAAAGAGCCATTTTAAAAAAAAAAATTTTTGGGGGGGGGGGGGGGGGTGTTTGTTGGGCGACTGTGTGCTTGAAGCAAACATGTGCGCAAACCTTTCCTTTTCTGTCATTTACTGCCTTTTCCGTCCAACAATAATTCAGCCTTGCAAGTCCCAACCATTCACGTGTTCTCGCAGCTATCACGTACCATCCATCACACCTCTTCTCCACTTTCCTCATTTTGACAATCTTTCGTCCTCTCTCTGGCGCCATGACTCATTATGTCCGAAAGCGACTTTTTCACTCTCGAAATCTCCACCTTCCATTTCTCCCAACTACCAATTTAAAGAACCTCAATGTGGTAAATAAAGGCCTAGTTTCAAACACGTTGAACCTTGTGCTTTCCTTTCTCCCTCCTCTCTCTTTGGCGTGTGCGTTCTGGTTTTGGTTTGTGTTTTTCCTTTCTTTTCTTTTCTTTTTCGCAAGAGAGGAAGGGGGGCTTCTTTTTTTTGAAGAGAGGAAGGGGGTTTTCTTTTTTTTGTTTGGGGTTTTTTTTTTAATACAAGAGGGAATGGGGGAAGGGGAGAGGAGGATGAGAAGGGGAGAGGAAGACGAGAGAGAGAGAGAGAGAGAGAGAGAGAGAGAGAGAGAGAGAACCAAAAGGGAAGGAAGGAAGGTGGTGTATGGAATGGTCCTTGCAAGGCCTATTCCAAAGGCCCCTTTCTTGGAAAACAGGCTAACCCATAGCCATTTATGGCCATCATGTGGTCAATGTCTTGCATTTATGCATTGATAGTTATCGACAAAAAAAGAGAGAGAGAGCCACAATGGATTTTGATAGGTAGAGGTGATAATGGTTTTGGTCAAGGAACGATCATGACAAGAAGGCATTCTATGCCATGTGCATTATGTAGCCGTGTAAGTGATTTTATGTCTTATTATCTGTGTTGTAGATTATGTGCTTGTAGATGGTGCATTTGTTATCTTACTATAGGTTTCTACTTACAAATCGGGTGGTTCCCATAGCCATTAAAATCTTCAAAGGAGGTTGGGAAGAGGCAATGGAAGCTTGGCGACTCAAGCACAATAATACCCCCCCTCGCCATGCATTTGTAATCTTAAAGGTTTCTACTTATTACGGGTGGATCCCATAACCATTAAAATCTTCAAAGGAGGTTAGGAAGAGGCCATGGGTGCTTGGGGGCTCAAGCACAACAATTACCCCCCCCCCCAACACACACACACACACACACCCCAAACCTCCTCCTTTGACTTCCCATTCCATAGGGAATTTCATCATTTCGACATTAGGATTCCACACTTCACATGCTCAAAATTTGGATAGGTACATTAAAAGCATAAGGAGAAGCCATTACAAGTAGGACTATTGAAGTGAAAATCATTGGTAATAACTTGTTTTACATGTATATGGGGCCTTTATACCTTTACCTACACCACTCTTAGCTAGCTCTTCCCTAAAGAAAAGAAACATAGCATGAGGAGAAAGCCTCTTATATTCAAATGATATTAGTGCAATGTGAGATTTTTATTATAAGGCATAGCACGTGGAAAGCCTCTTATGTGCAAAATGATATGAGTGAAATGTGAGGTCTTTATTATTAAAAAGGAAGTAAAGCTAGTTTGAGATATTTCAACTTGAACTATCACTTATTTTTGTGGACCAACGTAATTTGAAATCTTTCAACTTGAGCTATAACTTGTTTTGTAGACTTATGTAGTTGTCAACTTGTTTCGATATTTAATTGAATTAGCATATTGATGGTGAATGGCATTCATTAATAAAAAATCTTTACATTAATCACTTCATTCAACAAGTTTAAAATCTTCTTCTCATTTTTTCTAGGTGCAGTACAAAAAATATATATTCTTAACAACCAAGATGATGAATTAAGGGATGCTACACATGAGTTCTCAACCAATAGAAGGTTAGCTAAGAGATTTTTCCTAAGCTAGCTTGTTAACCATCCAATAACATCATCCACAAAAATTATTAGGATGATTAACCACCATGGTGATAATCTTAACGTATTCAATGTATTTAACCAAAACTATAAGAATTGAAATCATTGATAGAACCACTCATAAACATTAAGGCTAGGAAACTACGAGCAAAGTAGAAGCACACAACACGTTGTGTGAATTAAATTGTTGACAATGAGTGGGTAGATGAAACATCAATTGGGCTTGGAAGAAATAATAATTATGCATTAATATACATTACATCTGAACCATAGACAAAAGATTGTGGAACACCCAAAATCGGCTCTTTTCTTTTACAAAAATAATCTTAGTGCCAAACACACTGGCTTAAGCCCTTGAAAATAAATATTAGCCATGGCATATACAATATCACTCATACAAATATAATGCTAGGCCAAGGCATAAAACCAAACCAATTACTAAGACTGCCAACCAAGATAGTACTTTGTATGACACTATAGTAAGTGTTTGTGCACTATGTATAATCCATCATCAATGCAGCACCTTAGTTGGCACCATTGCACACTGCTCATGACCTATCTCATGACCTATCTCACTAATGTTAGATCATGATAATTACCTATCTCACTTATATCATGTTGGATATCAATGCTCCTTCGTTATGAAGAGTAGCCATGGTTGAGTAGCCCAGGCATCAAGCACCCCTATATTCACATGAGATGGTGGGGTTTAGAGATGGCTTAGATTAGATTTGGTTATAGGAGGTATAATATTTTCTCAACAGTTTCTAGTACCTCTTTATAGGCCGAGTCTACACTATAGACGGTGGCATTGACTATGACCATGGACCTACATGGTCATGTTAGGGTTGCCTCATGTATACATGCCTATATAGATACACAGCAAGCCCCTTCTCCACCACACAGTTCATCAGTCATCACTGTGAGTTTACTCCCTAGCTTCTACTAGCATACAATCTCTATCTTAGAGCGATTCCAAATCGCCCACCATCAAAGAGCACAACCATGTCATTCTATTACTTATATAATATATTAGATTAGACAGTGGAGTTTAGCGATTTTCCATCTATTGCATTACTTCAGTAATATATTATTTTTTTATATCTCTGTCATTGTACAATTTGAGTTTTTAAAGTTTTGTGCTATGAAAGATTCTTCTTATGAGTGTTCTCTTGTATACACCGCATGTTGTATTTTCTTACATGGTATCAGAGCTTCGTCTTGGTACAAACTTCTTTTCTAATTGTTTCCTCTAGTAGTTTCTTAGAGAAATGGTATCTCATGCAAGACCCCACCCACCACCATTTCATGCTGATGGAAAGCTTAAAATCTTAATGGCACCAATTATCCTCTGTAGAAGTTCAAGCTTAAGGCTTTGGGACACCATCATTTGTGTTGATGTTATTCACCCCCACCATTGCCAACCTTATCCAAGATTGGAGACGAAGGGATTCAAATGCTCTCTGTGCCATCATCATGAGAGTGGAAGATAGTGTGCTAACCAGCATGTCTCTAGCTGTAGAAACATGGACCTTATTGCAGAGCCAGTATGAGACCACAAATCCCTCAAAGATTCAGAATCTCAAAAAGCAGCTTCAATAAGAGAATCTGGATGAAGGTGAAATGGTGGACGTGTTTCTCACTAGAATTGAAGATCTCCATGACCAGCAGATAGCTATAATTGACATGAGTGTGCTCTCCCTAGATCTCGCTCGTCACTTTGTAAGGGTGTTATTGCTGCCTAAGTATGATAGTTTTGTTACATCTTTGAATGTTGGTGTCAGGCCTACTTCTCTCACATTTAAAGAGTACAACTCAGTACTTTTGGGGTGAGGAGATATGGAAGCAGAGTTGCAATGGTGGGGACCAGGCTTTCTATGCTAACATAAAGAAGAAGGGTAAGGATTCTCACTCTTCAAATCATAATAAAAAGGTTAAAAGCATTTACTATAGCAAGAAAAGGCACATAGCCAAAGACTACAAGAAAAAGGTTAAAAGCATTTACTATAGCAAGAAAAGGCACATAGCCAAAGATTGCATGAAAAAGCAAGTAGATGCCAAGAGAATGGAGCTATAAAGACCAAGGAAGAATCTAATCGTGCTATAGAAATAGAGCTATTTGATGCCATTGAAGAAGTGTGCAGTGAGATGGCTAATGTTATAGCACATGATGATTATTGGATCATAGATAATGGGGCTTCTAGTAGGCACATGACCAGTTGAAAGGATTGCCTAAAGCTTATGGGAGATGACATCATGGTGGTAGTGGGCAAGGATGCAAAGTGCCTAATAAAAGGATGAGGTACTATTTCACTTATGTCTAAAGAAGGTTGTACAAAAATTCTTTCAGATGTTCTTTGGGTTTGAGATATGAAGAGAAACCTCCTTTCTGTCTCTTGGCCACCATATCATGGACCATGACTTGTAGGTTCACTTCGACAAGAATGGTATAGTCATTCCTGATGGAGATGATAAGGTCATTTTGCAAAGGGAATTTTAACAAGGAATACCTTGTATGATCTTTTGGCGGTTATAGTCCAGACCGCCGACTTGAGTAACAAAAAACTTTGGTATGAGAGATATGGGCACTCAGTATTATGAAGACTCTTTTAGAGATGCATAAAGGTAAGCTAGTTGAGCATTTTCCACCAATTTTTAACAGTCTAGATATATATAAAGCTTACATGATTGGCAACAAACGCTTTCCACAAGAGGCTAGTTTTAGGGCCAATGCTCCTCTTCAGCTTATACATGCTAATCTCTATGGAAAGATGAGTACAATTGCACTTAGAGGTTCTTCCTATTTTTTCACATTGATAGATGATTACAATAAGAATATTTGGGTGTATTTTCTTAGCGAAAAAGTCTCAGGATTTTGGAAAGTTTAAGGAATGGCTTGCATAGACAGGAACAAAATTGACACAATTTAGAATAGGCCGAGGAGAAGAATTCATGTCTAATAAATTCCTGGGTTTTAACAAAGAAAGAGGCATAAAGCAACAGCTCACTACCACTCACACTCCATAGAAAAATGATGTTATAAAGCGCAAGAGTCGTGCAATTGTTGAGATGACAAGGAGTATGCCTAATGGTAGGAATCTACCTAAATCCTTTTGGTTAATCCTTTTGGGTTGAGGTAGTTTAGCATGTGTACATTCTTAATAGGAGTGCAACAAAGGTTGTCAAAGGGATTCCATTATAGGTCTACTCAAGTAAGAAACCTTTAGATGCACACTTGAAAGTTTTTGGTTGTGACATGTTCTAAATGAGCCAAATTAGATTCCAAAAGCTAGAAATGCATCTTCTTAGGTTATAACATGGAGTTGAAGGGATATTAACTCTATAAATCTCAGGGAAGACCATAGTGAGTCGTGATGTGGTATTCCAAGAACAATCATGTTAGAGGGAGGAGGAGCTTCCTTCTTCTTCATCATGCAACAAGGAAATCACCAAAGTAACACAGCCTCCACATGCAACACAAACTTCCTCGCATTCCGATGGAGGATAACCTACCCCATTTCCTTTGGACATGGATTTTAAAGATAAAGAACAAGAGCATAATGTGCTACAAAAAGGCATACCATTCCCTAAGTGATACATGCAACTTTTGGGATGGAGCAAAGCCTCTAGCTATCGAGGATGCACCTTAAGTTATTTGTAGATCCATAAGGTTAGAGGAGAAAAACAAGGCTCGAGAGAATCTTGCAAATTTTTCTTTTTTATGATAGAGGTACTCAGGATTCAAGAGCTAACCACCTTTGTTGAAGCACAAGGGGATTCAAAGTGGATGGCAGTAGCCATGCAAGCAGAATATGATTCCTTGTGCTGAAAAACCACACTTGGGACCTTGTAGATCATCCTCCAAGGTGTAAGGTAATTGACACTATGTGGGTTTACAAATAAAATATGGATCTAGTGCTACTTTGGAAAAGAATGAGGCACAGGGCTAGTTGCCAAAGTTTTACATAGTTGAAGGTGTTAACTTTTAGGAAATATTGATTCTATCGCTAGGCTAACCCAATCCACATTGTTCTTGCATTAGCAGCACAAGAGGGATGGTTTGTTTCCTAAATGGATGTAAAATTTTCTTTACTCAATGGGAACCTCGAGGAGGAGGTATACATGGAATGGGTTTGTGGTTCTCGATTTAGAAGAAGCCAAATAATGTTTTTATCTCTCAACAAAAATATGTAGGTGAGATACTCAAGGCATTAGGCATGACTACATGCAAGGTAGTTGGTACCCCAATGGAAGTTGATCTGAAGCTGTCCATCTCAAAGACACCTCTCAGACCTTGTGGATGAGACCTTATACAAAAAATTGGTTGGTAGTCTTATCTTCTTGTGTAATACTAGACTAGACATCAGTTTTGTTGTTGTTA
This sequence comes from Cibotium barometz, assembly GCF_041138505.1. NCBI lineage: Eukaryota > Viridiplantae > Streptophyta > Polypodiopsida > Cyatheales > Cibotiaceae > Cibotium > Cibotium barometz. Next base: position 42,459,691 of record NC_141050.1, read on the forward strand.
TTTTGTGCAGCAAACCCTAGGAGGATCATTGGAAACAAGGTATATAGGTGTTATGATACATCTAAGGTCCTTACGAGTATGGCATCACCTATGACGCAAGCAATACCTTTAATGGATTTTGTAACTCAGATTGGGCAGGTAACTTTGACACACCAGGCACTCAGTAACTAGGTATATAATATTTCTCTTAGTTCGTGATGTATTTCTTGGATCAATAAGAAACAACCCACAATTGAACTCTCATCCGCCGATAGAGGCTAAGTAAAATCTTGCATGCTTTGCATCATATGTGAGTCATTGTGGCTAAGAAGGATTTTACAGCATATGGGAGTGATGCAGAAGTAGCCTACAATGATGCAATGTGACAACCAGAGTTGCATGGCCATTGCTCGAAATCCTGTGTTTCATGGTCTCACGAAACACATTGAGATTCATTACCACTTTGTGCATGAGCACATAAGGTTTAGGAAGGTCAAGATGGTCTACTTAACAAACAATAGAGACTCTGTGTAGGACTCTTCACAAAGACTCTTAGTAGGGATAAGATAGAGTGGCATCCTCATCGACTTGGCATCAAACTACAGAGGTAGATTACCTTTGATGGGTGGACATTGAGGGGGGTATCAATGCTCCACGCTCATATTATATTGTACAATCACTAGCTGGCTCATGTTTGTATGGCCCCCATTATGAGAAGTAGCCATTGTTGAGAAGCATGGGTGCTTGACATGCCCGTATTCACACGAGAAGGTGGCCTATAAGGTCAGATGCTTTTAGTTATGGCTTGGATTAGCTCATGTTTGTCTGGCACCCTAGTATGAGGAGTAGCCATTGTTGAGAAGCCTAGGTGCTCGACATGCCCGAATTCACATGGGAAGAGGCTAGATGGTTTTAGATATGGCTTAGATTAGATTTGGCACATTGCCAAATAGGCTACATGCTACACTCGACCATTATCTCATAATGATCCACACATGGAGTAGGTAGACTTTACTCTTGGACACCATGTCCTAATATTATGGAGCTCGAATGGAGCCCCATATGGAGTAGGTAGACTTACTCTTGGACACCCCATGACCTGATATTATGAAGCTTGAATGGAGCCCAAGATGAGCTCGGATGGCCGTGGGTGGTGGGTAACTACTAGGAAGTTTCTAGTACATTATGGGCCGAGCCTACATCGTAGACAGTGGCACTACTATGACTATGGACTATGTAGTCATGTTAGCGCTACCCTGCGTATACATGATTATATAAAGCATGACCAACCCTTTCTCCACATAGTTCATCAGTCATCCTAACTTATACTAGCATACAACCTCCATCTTATCAATTCTAGATCAGCCCCATTAAATCTCGGTGTGGGGATTTACCATCTATTATATCACTTCAGTGATACAATATTCTTCTCTATCTCTATTATTATGCAGTTTGAGTTTTTAACATTTGTGATATGAAAAATCCAGTGTCCTCTTGTATACACCACACATTGTATTCTCTTACACGTCACAATCATGTTAGTTAAATCCACACAATCAACCATGTTAATTAAACCAATTAATTAAAATCCATAGAGTCAACCCTAACCAATTAATTCTTGTGAGTGTTCTCTTGTATACACACACTGCACATTGTATTCTCTTATAAATCAACTATGTTAATGAAAGCAATTAATTAAAATCAGCATGTCAACAATGTTAGTTAAACCAATTAATTAAAATCCACACAATAAACCCCAACATAACAATATAAAATAGGCACAAACACATACACCAAAAACACTGGCTCGATATTTAATATGGTGATCACTCGTAATACCAATAACATTAGCATGGCCCCAAATGTATATAGCAGTAACACTAGCCCCCATAGTATTAATGTGGTATCACCTATGATAATACAACTACCATGTTAGTTAAAGCAATTAGTTAAAATTCATATAATCAGCCTTGACATAACAACATAAAATAGGCACAAACATTTACACCAATAAAACACTAGCTCAATATTTAACGTGTAATCACTCACAATACTAATAACACAAGCCTATTAGTATTAATGTGGTATCATCCATGTTAATACAACTACTAGCATGGTACAATGGTATCTCAGGCATCCCCAATCAACCATAAAGTGAACTTCCTACCATCTCTCTTGCGTGTGTTTGTACTAACCTCAGTTTCATGTTTGCTTATGCGAGCGGCTGAGGTCTTGTGACAAGTGTAGAAAAACTACTCATGTGCCCACTGAGTATCCTATCTAGGATGTAACTTCAATGAATATACGGTATAATGTTAACTATAAATATCAAATCATGAGTTTCAACATCAAATGACATAGGTGAACTGGTCTACTAAAATACTTGATTTATGTATAGAAAACAATAGGGTGTGTAGAATTGAATTAGGATCAACATCTTGGCATGCTAGAAATGTAAGAATGAGATTAATACCAATGAAAAAGCTAATTATTAAAATAGATCATAATAACAAGGTAAGAGGTTTAGCAAAAATATCATGTACAAGTGCCTCATAGGCTAAAATGTTAGCCTAGGGCCTATATGTTTTACACAACTGGGGTAGGAATATGTAAATGAGTGGGTTTAATGCAAGGTGAGAGGGGTGCCCTCTTCTATTAACTAGAGGAAAAGTTCTAATAATTATCCTCCTTCCCCTTCACTTGACTCTTCTTTGATTATAATGTTTGCTTGAGTGTTGTTTGGAGTCTTCTTCTTGCTCCAACAATGTCTCTGTTGTCTGGCTTGCCACAAAAGTTACACTTCACTCTAGCTCTTGGTCCTTTGGTGAAGAATTATTTCTCCTCATAGTGTAATGAAGGTCTACTCACTTTGACTTTGGTCGTTTCTCCTCTTTGAGTATTCTATTATATTTGGGCTCCCTTCAAACCTTTGAACCATAGTCTATGACTTATGCAACTTATACAAATGTTTGAGGGTCACATACCACTCCCCCTTGCTCCTAACATTTACCCAACATCACTTGCCATTTCAACACAAATCGATTCAACATCATTATGTAAGTGAAACGGTTCTAGGACTACAATCAAGTGTCTATTGGTCCATATGAACATTGTGACTATCGAATTACCTAACATTATTACCATCCCATACCAATATGATAATGAGAATTTAAAAAATAATTAATTGTTATTATCAAGTTCATTTTAACATCTATATCATCCCATACAAGTATAATATCAAGAAAAAGGACAACAACAAAGGTCAATGTTCTAAAAGTTTCAATGTGAAAGGGCAGTAAGTAAGTTATACTCATTAGTGATTAATTGTTAGTTTGTGCATCATTTTCTAAACACACATCAAGATTTTGATGATTCAGATCTTCATAGCAAATGATGTTCTAACATGTATCTTCTTCCACATTCTAGAAGAGATAAACACACTAGACATCATACTACCATGACTGTGAAAGTTTGTGTTTCCCTCAAGTCTCTGAGTTAGGGTTCTTGTTAAACAACATTTGGAAGCATATCTTTTCTCCTAGACTAAAGGTCATTTTAAGTTTGAACTAGACTAGGAAAGTTTTTTTTTCCCTCAAGTCTTTGTTAAAGAACATTTGGAAACATATATTTTCTCCTAGACTAAAGGTCATTCTAAGTTTGAACTAGACTAGGTCTTTCATGTATAGTGGCACTAGAAATTTTCTAAACTATGTTTTTGGCTGCCATTAATGGTCTCTACCTCTTACTTAACAAGAGTTTTATCATGTGGTTTGAGTCAAAAGTTTAGAGTTTTCTTTTTCACACTAAGTGTGATGTGTTACTACTTAGTCTCTAGGATTTCAGCTTTACTTGTTCAATTTTTATCTCATTTTTGTGATTTAGTATTTTGGGGGAGTTCTCTAACTTGTAGTATTTTCCTCTCTTGCTTAGTAATAATGACACCTATTTAACTACGGTCAATGATATGGATTTTTCCTTATAAGTGTTATTAGCTCAATAGTCTATTTTAGGGGATAAGTTTTGATATCTCCAAAACATAACCAAAATAATACCTTCTTCTACAAAAGTACTACTAATACTTCTTATTCTTACATGTCTAAGACAATTTTTATGTGATACTAGAAAATGTACACTTAACTTTATAATGCAATCCTAATATGTAAGAATTTCAAAAGATTGTTCAAAACAAAATCATGCAAACTATTATCACATGCAAGGAAATGACTATCTTTACATTATTAAAACTTTTTTTATTTACAAAAAAGCATGTTTATTACGTACCTCTATCATCAAGATTAGAATGAATTGAAGTCAGTCAAAAGTATGTATCCCATTACATAGATGATTCATCCTTTGTCCTTAATCATAGGAACTCTCTCCACCACCAAGTTTTCACTACCAAAATGGCTATTAGGTTATCTCTAAAGTTATGGTCACTATAATTGCAATTCTTCTATTTTATATCTTAAACTATTAGATATTTAATACATAAATTAAGTATTAAAATATAGAAAGGTTCTCAACATTATTGTCGACATGTCAAATGCGAGATCTATTTGGAAAATCTATTCATTTTTTAATAATATTAGTAAATTCCTAACAATTTTAGAGGATCTATTACTTCTCACTCATTTTTAACTATAACTGCAATTCTTCTATTTTATAGCTTAAACTATTAGATATATAATACATAAATTATGTATTAAAATATAGAAAGGTTCTCAACATTTTCATCAACATGTCAAATGCGAGATCTATTTGGAAAATCTAATCATTTTTTAATAAAGATTAGTAAAGTCCTAACAATTTTAGAGGATCTATTACTTCTCACTCATTTTCAACTATAACTGCAATTCTTCTATTTTATAGCTTAAACTATTAGATATATAATATACAAATTAAGTATTAAAATATAGAAAGGTTCTCAACATTATCGTCGGCATGTCAAATGTGAGATCTATTTGGAAAATCAATCATTTTTTTATTAAAGATTAGTAAATTCCTAACAATTTTAGAGAATCTATTACTTCTCACTCATTTTTAACTAATCTCATCTAAGATCATGCTTGCCAACTTCTAGCTATTTCATTAAGTAAACTTGCTGAAAACTATATGCATTTAAGGGTATAGGGTCAAGGCCCAGATTACATAGCCATAGTGCGTATTTTCACCCCACCTTTATAGCCATAGCCGTGGTGTTTCTTTTCACCCTACTTCCATAGACATCAGTGGTGGTGTTAAGAAACCTCTTCACACTCCCACTCTCACCATTTCTTTACTCAATGGAAGAAGGCCAAGATCCATGATTAGCAACAACACTCCTAAGCAAATCACCCTTTGTAGACTTCATCTTAAATCAAATACTCAATTATGGATATATATGGGGTTTCATTAGGTCTTATATCATGATGTATATATGGGGTTTCATTAGGTCTTATATCATGATGTATTTTTCTTAAAGTATTATATTATACTTTCAACAATAGCATATATCTAAACTATATTTCGAGAAAAAATATTAATGAACTCTAATGAATTATTAATAGAAGGAAAGGATAGAAAGTCCCTAGACATCAACTATAAATTCATAAATGTTGCAGTGTTGTGCAAATCAACTACAAAAGACTCAACACAAATAGAGCTCCAAATTCTAATAAAAGACCAGATCAAGAAAGACTGAAATCTTGGTATGGGTATTACTAAGATTAGTATAGCATAAGGTTTAATTTCATATCCTATCACAATAAGTGCCTTGATGTCAAATCACAGAGTAAATCGAGAGTAATATATACACTAGCACTAGCAATCTAGAAAAGATCCATAAATATAATAAAGTTGAAAACTCCCTAGTAAGCTTATTAATTCAAAGAGCATGAAAATATTGTCTCGTGGCACTTTGAAGTATGAAATATGGGTGCTACTGGTTTATCCCCCATGATTTGAGAATTAAAGAGAGAAGAAAAGAAAAATGAAAGCAACAAAAATAAAATTAAAATTTCTTATCTCACTCAAAATGGTGGAAGAAAGCTTGATGCCTTGTCTTGAGTCAAAATTCCTACCAAAAGTCATGATTCGGACTTTAATCATTAACAGACAAGATGATATTAATAATCTATACATCTAAAAGCTTGAGTGATAACAAAGCTCATCACACTTCAAGACGCTTGCAAGAATTCATCCTTATGGTGTATTAGAGAGCAAAGATGATAAATATGGAACTCGTTGAATTTTTCTTTAGTTTGAAAGCTCCCAAAATTTTACATAGGAACACCTCTTGTATATGGCCTCCCATTTGTGAAAAGAAGACTCTTTTTGGACCATTTTTAAAGTAGGAAAAGGGTAAAAGGCTTAACCCATAAGCTTAATCCCTCTTTTAGTGATTAGATAAATGTAATTCCACTGAGAAAAAAAAAGCTAGAGATAGATTTTGGTCGGCCGGCCCTTGAGGTAGGAAGCTTATTAGGAGTTCTATGTTTTACTCACTAAAACTTGCTTTTTTGGCATATATAAATTTCCCAAGCTAGATGAACTCACCTATATAATCTATTCCTGTAGAGGTGAAGAAAGCAAGTTTTCATTGGTGGCCATTCCATTATAGGGCATCATTTTCTTGAAGAGAAATTTAGTTATATTGTTAGATTTGCATCCTTCCAAAAGCTAACAATTATGCTATTTACTTTTCCCAAAGGTCCTCCCTTTTTCTTTTCCTTTTCCAAAGTCCAAGCAAGGGTTACCTAGATGTCCTTCTCTTCATGGTTTATGTTGTAGGCTTTTTCCTTCCCCTTGCTATTTAAAATTATCTCCAAGCTCTATGTGTATGGCCTTCTCATTGTTATTTCCAATTCCTTGAAGGTTGAAGCTTAATTTTTCTCTTCCCCATACACGCATACGAAAGCTTTGTACTGAAGTTATGATACATAACCATAGAAACATCATTAGGTTGGAGGAAATAATAATTACGTATAAAAATGTACAAATCAAAACCATAGACAAAATATTGGATCAAACTAGAGAACAAGACAAAAGCATTGGTGCAATCTCCCCCAACATGAATGGCTCCATCTCTGTCAAGTGAGCATTTTAATATTATATTCTCAAATTTGACCATGGAGCCAATAACAGCCTAAACATCCAAAATCTTGACTTTTCTTTTGAAAAAGTAACCTAAGTGCCACAAACGCACTTGCTTAAGAACTTAAAGCATTACTTGGAATCCAAACAATCAATCCCAACATGACAACATAAAATAGGCATAAACATATGCATCAATAATACACTAGCTCATTATTTTACATAGTGATCACCTGTGGTACCAATAACACTAGCATGGCCCTAAATGCAACCAAAATACTAATAACACTAGCCCATTAGTATTAATGCGGTATAACCCATGACACCAACTACTAACATAGTGGTATAATGGTATCTTAGGCATCACAAATAAACCATAGAGTGGACTTCCCAACAATAGAGAGGGTATTCGCAGTGTACATGGGAGAAAGGGAAGGATTTTGAGTGAAGTTGGTTATTGATTTTTACAATGTAGAAGTTGTATAATTTGAAGGATGGGAATCCATCATCCCAAATTGTAATCTTCTAAGAATATTTACAAGTCCTCTAGTTCTTTCACTAAATACTAGGGCTGGGCTAATCTATGATCTTAGATGAATTTAAGTATAGCCTTGATGTGGCTTTAGTTCATAGCGATATAAAAGATGCATATAGAACCTTGATGAGTTACTTGATCTTAGCTTAGAACCTGAGTAAATTATCTTCGAGTGGGTCTAGTTTGGGACTAAGCTTTAAGATAATTATCAAAATTTAGTTGCAATTAGTAATAATCCTCCATTCACATTAGTTCCTTTTTTTTATAAGTTAACTAAACTATGAGTAATTTTGGTTAAGACTAAACCACAATTGTCCGTTGTTGATAAAGCTATGAAAGTCAAATTTAGAGCTTGCCTTCTTGATAGCTTAATTTATTACAAGGTTTTGATAGTTTATTTGAATGCTTTAGAGATTATTCACATGCACATCTAATGCATCCATCCGTCGATGTCTTGCCCACCAAGCTATTCAAGTATGAAGGAAAAAGGTGACCAAGGTGGTTTTAAGCACGAAAATTAGATGACCCTTAAAGGGGCTAGCAAGTTTAGCATTGGAGGCTTGGGCGCTAGGTGCTTGCAAGCAAATGGGATGAGCGAAGGAGTAGGGGTTGATCTCTTATTCACCTCCAGTGTGAACCTTTCATAAGGCACTCACCACCACATTATAGATGAACACATCATCATCTATTATCAATGTGAATGATTTAGAGCTATAATACAAGTTGAGTACATAACGTACCAGTACAAGTTGAGTGCATAATGTACCAAACTATTCACCTCCCTAGGAGTGGCCTTGCTCATGCTAATCATGATAAATTAGTCTAGAGCATAATTCTTAAGTTTAAACTAGTAAAAATGAGAAGAGACATGTGTCATATATATCTTGCTTTTCATCAAGCTATTAATTAAGATAGTAACATCATTACTTACTCTTTTACAAAAGTCACCATAACTTTTAGCACACATTTGCTATAAATGGTGCACACACTTAATCCTTCATCATCATGTATCTCAGTAGTTCATAACTCCACTGAGTGTTGTCCTTAATAAACCCACCATTTTTTTAAATTTACATTAAGTTAAATAGGGTTGTTGTAGCATTATCCCAATCTCTTATAACTTATGTCCCAATAAATTCCCATCTTGAATAAGTCAAGCGACTTAAAATTTATTGGATAGCCTTGTTAGTATTATTTAATCTGAAATTCTTTTATTGAATTCTTTTGTGCTAATTTTGAAATCTATCTTCTCTCTCTCTCTCTCTCTCTCTCTCTCTCTCTCTCTCTCACACACACACACACACACACACACAAATAGGAAGTGGGGTGGACATATTAGACATGGATTGGGGGTTCTTTTTCTAGATCGAACACAGATTGGGGGTTCTCGTTCGAGATTAAACATAGTTTGGGGGTTATGTTTCCAAACATGATGCTAATTATTTTTTTTCCCCTTTAGAGTAGAACTTGTATAACAGGAAGCGAGGTTAGAAAAACCCTTCTCTCTTGTTCTGATAAAGGCAAAGAATGTATTGATTGTAGTGGAGAACCATTCTGTTGTGTTAATAATAATGGCAAAAATTATTGGTAGTGGTCTTGGGGGGTTTACTTAATGACAGTTACAACTTAGCACCAGATTGGAATGGCATACTAAGTAAGGAAGTGTGACTAGATAGATAGATAGATATTCACACTAAGGAATGTCCCTTACACAAGAAGTTGACGTTAGGACTATGAGAGAGTATCATTTTAGGCGAGAGATGGTGGTGTAAAGGTGGATTCTTTTTTTGCCATAAAGGGGATGTGACAAAGTCGCTTCACACGCAAAAAGAAACGAAAACGTCACGTCCCGGCGCCGCTGTGGTGTCCCTTCCCTCCACTCGCGGGTACGGGCTGTCGCTTAAAGAAGACCCGGTTCCCACGCTAATATGCCCCCCCCGTGCATTGCTCTCATTGCCTACCTTTCCTTATTAAGGCCCTACTTGCCCGCCAACATCATCGCCCTACCTTCTTTTAAACCTCTGTTCCCACGTCCATTCCTATCCCCCCTCCTGGGACCTCTCAAAATGGTGCACCACCCTTCACTTTGGCACTCATCAATCATTCACACCGAAAAGCACCTTTCCTAGTGATCACCTTGGCTTCAAGGGGGAAATGGAAATTTCGGAAAAAGCATTTACCACATAACTCTTTTTGAGAAATTATGAGGCTGCATCCTTCTCTCACCTTGGCTTGAAGGGGAAATGCATATTTTGAAAAAAAGCATTTACCACATAAACTTATCCAATTTTTAACTCTTTTTGAGAAATTCTAACCATTCATCCTTCCTTCTCCCCCATCAACTTGAAGCAAGATTTTCCCAAAACGAATGCAACAAACCCACCTTCTAGCTTTTATTCTCACCGTTGACCCATACAATCCTCATCAACATCCCTGGTTTCACAAGAGCATGCCTCTATGCATGTCACCACTAGACTTTAATCCAGAATCATCACACGGCATAGTCAAACGCCTTACCACTACATTACATGCCTGTCTACATGCCTTTGATCATTCTATCCCCCACATCATTAATAATTTTAAAATGTAGTGACCCAAAGGAATATTACTTGATGTTTTAAACTTTTACAATTTGATGTGAGTAAATTGATTTACGAGTGCATATGATATTTACGAAAGTACAATATATGTGTTTTTATGATCCATAAGCATTGTGACCCACAAGCATGAGTAAACAATCTTTTTTAATAGATGCCGATTTTTAATCCACGAGATTGTGATCCACCAAGCATGATACACATGTGCACACATACACATTTACACACATATACACAGACCCACACACATAGACACATATACATACTCGTGCATTGGCACATACATGCATGATATAAACACACACACACACACACAATGTGTGTGTGTGTGTGTGATAAACTAATCAACAGACCATTGTGATCTAAAATTTTATTAAGGTTGGGTCAAAGGTTCCTCGAGAGGGCACCCATAATAACATTAAAGTTTGTTTATTTGAGTAAATAAGAAACTTTTGAACATTATGTTCTTTTAGATATTGTCTTGCCTTGCGTGGAGTTCATTAACATCTACGGATTAATATTATGTCCCAAAAGATGTTGACATGTGCTTGTGATCAATGATAAAGAACTTGTCTTACATGATGATATGTTTATTATTGGCTTTCGTAATGTGAAAGTTACAAATGTTAAAGGTGGAGAATCTATGATCCTAAATTGCAACGTTAAACATGGAGAATCTACGATCCTAAATTGCAATCTCCTAAAAAGATTTGCAAGCCCTATATAGGCCTACCACTAAACTCTATGTGGGGAGGTTGATCCATTCGCGGAGACCATGTGAATTGAACTAGCCTCAATGATTACCAACATGTATGATTTCTTGTAAATAGATTTGTAATAATAATGATACTAAATGTCCTACAAAGATTTTATTTAAGACTTTGAGTAGTATTACTTTTGTGCAAAAGGTGTACATGTGGAAGCATACATCAAGTGTCTTTATGAAGTGTGAATGCTTACATAGTTTAGGGATTCATGAGTGCTCTTTGAAGTTAAAAGTAGACACTTGGAGCAAACAAAGTTACCTCTATACCTAGAAGTTAAAAGTAGACACTTGCAACAACCAAAATCAACTCTATACTAGTTTTAAGTAAATCCCAATCACCCAAAGCATCTTTCATGACATTCAAAGAGCTAATTATTATCAGTGTGGTTATTTTAAGAACATGTATAGGATGGAAATAGTTTCATATGAGATGGGTATATAGAAGCTTTTCGATTTGTTTTAGTGCCTATATAAATTATATTCAAATGCTTTGGTTGGGACTAAGCCATGTGACAATTATCCTCTTTACACATAGTCTTATCCTCCATTCACATCAATTCTCCTTTCTTAGGATCCATGAATAGTTTTAAACATGAGTTAATAGTACTTTAATCCATTCACATTATTCTCATTTCTTATCAATTGAAAGGAGTCTTGGTTAAGACTAAGACATGAGATCATTCTCCTTTCTTAATAGTTGGCACTTATCTTTGAATGATATGATTCTTAATAGTTGGCACTTATCTTTGAATGATATGATTCTTCTAAGAAAGTCTTAACCATGGTAAAGTGGGTATGTATACCCAATTAAACATAATGGTCATGACTTTGGGGTTGTCTTTGCAAAAGGAATTTACTGAGAAATAATGAAAAAGGGGTGGTATTTTTAACTTGCCTTTGTAAAAGGAGTGGTGTTTTTGGCTCTCCATTGTAAAAGGACTAGTATTTTATACTTTGGTTAAGTAAAGAATCAAAATATCACTCCTTTTACAAAGTAAAAAATGCCACTCCTTTTAAAAGGAGTGGTATTTTTGGCTCTCCATTCTAAAAGGACTAGTATTTTATGCTTTGGTTAAGTAAAGAATCAAAATATCACTCCTTTTACAAAGTAAAAAATATCACTCCTTTTGCAAAGGCAAGCCAAAAATATGCTCTCTCTCTCTCTCTCTCTCTCTCTCTCTCTCTCTCTCTCTCTCTCTCTCTCTCTCTCTCTCTCTCTCTCTCTCTCTTAACCCGATTGTTTTCTTTACAGGTGTATAAACCTCTTTCTCGAATTTGTGGTTACTAGTTGTGAATGGCTACATTGCTGTGGTGTGACTAGACAAGACCTAAGGTGTCCCCAGGGTGGTGGGATGACCCGTTCCTTCCTGTTCTATTTGTCGCCTAGAAGAGCCAGTGCAAAGTTACAATCGTTGTCATGATAACACCACGACTACTTCTACTCTTACTCCTAATAGTTCCCACCTTCTTTTCCTACCTAGCTATAAGTGTTATTTTTAACTATAGGAGAATTCAGGGACTAGGACTCACCTTACTGCTCACTTCAAGGTGTTCAAATGTGGATAACGTCACAATCAAGGCTAGTGCAAGCACCACATGGCATTATCTCGTGCAGTGGTGATTACCATGTGGCATTGGTTCATGGCTAGTGCCATGTGCGATGGGTGGTACTTTAAAAAGTAGAGAAAATGACATGCACAAATGGATAAGTTAAGTGATCAGAGTTTCACTTGTCCAAAACTCACTCATACTTTAGTCTAGATTTCTTCATAATTTTAATCACACTTTTCCAAAACTCACTTATACTTTAGTCTCGATTTTTACCCTTTTATTCTCTATAATTTAAGTAAGACTAGGCACATTATCGGGCATACTCTAGAGTGCTACACATTATCCACTAATTTGTAGAGCTTGTCTTCCGGGTTAATGTAATTACTTGTATCCACCTTATTTTTATTGAATTTGTGGTGTCAAACCCTCACGATGCCCAACCCTTGGTGTGATGATGGCCATAACCTTAAATAACCTTCTTGAAGCCTTGGATCTTGCTAAAAGTTTGTTCGTATATTGCCCTTAACTCTCTGATAGTGGCATGTCCAGCTTTAGGAGTGACTTATGCAAACTGTTATTTTTAGTAAATGATATGAATCCAATCGTTCGAAAGTGACCCTTCTGACCTTTGTTGGCCCTTTAGGAGGTTAAGCCTCTCTCTCTCTCTCTCTCTCTCTCTCTCTCTCTCTCTCTCTCTCTCTCTCTCTCTCTCTCTCTATATATATATATATATATATATATATATATATATATGCGTGTGTGTGTGTGTGTGTGTGTGTGTGTGTGTGTATGTATGTATATGTGTGTGTGTATGTGTATGTATGTATGTATGTATATGTGTGTGTGTGTGTGTGTGTGCATATATATATGTGTGTGTGTGTGTGTGTATGTGTGTGTGTATGTATGTATGTATATATGTGTGTGTGTGTGTGTGTTACATTCCCGTAACGTCGCTAATCTACGGGCGTTACCACAAGAGGGGACGGCCTCTGGCTCACCACCCAGCCATAGAGGAAGAATGAGGATTGCCCCTCATCCCCCAGGCTATATAGTGTGTGGCCTGCCGTCCACACTAGCCTGGCCGCCCATGGCTCCGCACGGGCGTCCTCTCCCACAGAACCCCGGACATGGCCATCCGGTCTGCCGTCGGTCACAGGCATTACAGCCTACGTGACATTACCCCCCCCCCCTTAAGAAGAGTTTTCGTCCTCGAAAACAAGCTGGGGACTCATCCCTATCTGTCCATTTAACAAGTACCTCCTGGTACACTTTATGTCGGGTTTGTCTGTCACAATACTATAGAATCTTTTCAGGTTCATGTGGTATCTTTGGTGGCTCTATCAAGTCCACCAAAATCTCTGGAGAAACTGCGTTCTCTAACCCGTGAACTGATTTCTTCAGTTTACTGACATGGAAGACAGGATGGACTTGAGAACTCTCCGGTAACTCAAGTTTATATGCTACGTCCCCAATCTTCTTAAGGATTTTAAAAGGACCACAATACTCAGAGAAAGTTTATCAAACTTTCCTATTTTCATGGTTTCTGACTACACAGGAACCTTGAGGAATACAAAGTCACCTTCTACAAAGGTCACCTTTCTTTGTCCTTTATCCGCATAAGTTTTAGCGCGATCCTGAGCGCTACAAATGCTCTCTCGTGCGGCTCTGAGCATATCATTCATATCTTCAAGGAAATCCTTGACAGATTGAATCTACTCCTTTTCTAGGCCTACAGCCATCGGAGATCTCGGCTGGAATCCATACATTAACATGAATGGTGTAAATCCAGTCGTCGCTGAATGCTTGGAGCTGTTATAAGCAAACTCCAATATGGGCAAATATTCTTCCCAATTTGATTGCTTCTTACTTACATAAGAACGCAACATATCCTCTAGAATTTGGTTAACTCTTTCAGTTTGACCATCAGACTCCGGATGATCTGCTGTACTCATACTCAGAGTAGTATCCAACTTTTTGAAGATTTCCCTCCAAAAATGACTGTTGAACTTTCTATCTCTATCCAACACTATATCTGCGGGCAGGCCATATAGCTTGTAGAGATGTTCAATAAAGAGTTTGCCAACTCTGGCGTTTTAACAATTTTCTTCGTGGCAATAAACTTTGCCATTTTAGTTGTCCACTACTACCCACACCGAGTCATTCCCTCGACTCGTCTTGGGTAAACCGGTAATGAAATCCATGGAAATGCTTTCCCATTTCCCTTGAGGAATCTCCAGCGGATGGAGTAGTCCTCCAACCTTAAGACGTTCATGTTTATTGACCTGGCACTTACTGCATTTCAGCACATAAGTCTGGACGTTCTTAAACAAACTAGGCCAATAAAACTATCTTTTTACTAGTGCATAGGTCTTCTGAATCTTAGGATGACCCGCACTTGGACTATCAAAACTATACCCCGAAGACTCGGCTAGCCTCTTCGGACTAACTCTCGCCTCGCTACCCGCCGCACCTACGGCCAGTCTATCCGGACTAGCATTACGTGCCGGCAAGGAAGGTGGGCGAGGCTGTGACAGTGTGTACGCGTACAGCGCGCCAGACCACTGTAAAGACAGGATCATGCTCACACAAGCCATGATTTGGTATTTCAACCAAAACCCCAAGGCAAATTTCATGCCTTGATTTTGCATCATGTCATTAGCACAGAAGCTAATGTATTGGAGAGCATTCTAGTAGCGCAAGTTCTTAGACTATGCTACTAGATATTTGTAGACTACGCTACCATGTTGCATCACCAACTTGTTAAAACTTCTCCTTGGAAAGCTCTACGGCCATAGGAGAAATAAACTAGAGCCAATTTAATCATGCATCACAAGGATTAGTTCCAAAGCTGAGAGATACTTTCTCTCTTAGAGTAACATCTTTGCACAAGCATATGCTCTAGAATCTTGTTGAGTTTCTAACTACCATCAATCTACGGATGGTTAAACTCCACTCTAACTCAGAGTAAATGTAACTTTTTTGAAAATTTCCCTTCAAATATAACAATCAAACTTCATATCTCTTATGCCATACTATATATGCGGGCAAACCATATAGTATGTGGAGATGTTTGATAAGGATTCTTGCACCACTACGGGTGTCTGGAGTTACACCCAATCACTTACAACTCTTTGTTGCTATTACCAGACACATCCCTTCAAGTATTGTCTGGACTCACACAACTATTCGAGTTTATGTGATATTTGAGGATATCCCTCCTTTCCCTAAAGAAAGGTTTTTGTCCTCAAAATTTTACTCTCAAGCGGACTACGCGCTAGTGTCATAGGTCCAAGAACAAGTCTAGACCGTGTTTAATATATTTTTATTCTTGAGTCCTTCCAAGAAACTTTTAAACATCTTGCAACGAAGATGTGGTATAGTGTCTACGCACATATGGTGGTACTATTGATAAACTGCTTTGCAACATATCAGTGGTTTCACACTTGTAACAAAGTGCTTCATTGTTGCATATTATTACCCTTCATAAGTGGTTACACACTTATGAATTATTTGGGTGGGTTGTACCATTTATCAAGAAAATTCCAAACTACTAATAACCACATTATCAATCCATAGATAATGACTGAGCTTGCTGCGAAGCCATAGGTTGCTAGATAATTGATGGTAATTACACAAGCCCAATGTCTCATTACATCATACATTCAATATAAATGCAAACATCATAGTACTTCGTGATGATGAACTTAGGAATTTCATCCTATCCCTGTTTGGTGTTGGTATGAAGTATAACTATGAGAACATTATTTGCTGCCTCCTCATTATAGCGGCAAAGCTACCTACCCATCACAGGTGGCAATCTCTACCAAGCTATAACCAATGACAAGCAAATAAACGAGTACTCTTGTAAGAACTTCATAACCATATCTCACATTAAACTCATAATCACTACGGATTAAATGCCAGGGCTTGCAAAATTGAATGTTATCTGATAGGTAGAGGGGATCATCACACTACGGATGACCTCGACAACTCACTAGGACTAGTGATGTGTAACTTTTAAGTTACTCCACTCTCCTTGCTTATTCCATACCATCGAACAAATCGGTCCCTCGATTTAAGCAACGTCAACATATTTATGAGTACCTCGATACTCATGGATTGTGGTTCGGTAATTTAAAATGTTGATCTAGAGTATTTCACTCGAGGATCTTAATTTTATTAGCAACTATGTATTAGTAGTGAGTAACTACGTACCCACTATCATCACACTAGTAGCTCCATACTAGTTTGTGAGTAACTCCGTACCCAATGGCGTACCTCCCCCGAGTGGGAGTACCATATACAACCATCTATAACAAGATACTTAAGTCACTTGCTGCTAAGAAGTGACTACACAAATTGACCCCTCCATCGCACATTGCAGTACAATTTCTGGTATTACAACACAATTTTTTGGACGTCCTTATCATAGAGGTCAACTTAAAAACTAGTGCATAGGTCTTGTGGAGTCTCGGCTGACCTAACCACACCACTGGTGACTTCCTACAAAAAATGTGGCGCCGAAGTCACCACCTATGTACTTTAACTCCGTAAAGTACATGGTCTTCATCTATCATCTATGGAAAGTTGTAAAACATTCCTGCGATGGATTTTTATCACCCTAAAATTATTGTGCACTATTTTAGTGTGAAGAGCTTTTTTCCTGGGTACCATGGTTCACCCCAAGCTCATCTTTTGCTAAATTCTCCGCTTTAACAAAAGATATGTCTGCCTCCGAACACTCCGGTTCAGCCCCAGACTTTGAGTTTACTTCTTAACACTCCGGTTAAGTCAAAACTCACCAGATACAGTAGGATTTACCACTAAGCTCTCCGGCTTAGCCTTCTATCCTAACTCAGCCCGAGTTTATGTACACTACATATGTCGGATCCGATACTAACAACAACCAGGCTCATCTGGAGTGAGATACTACTCACTATTGCCATGTAAAACCTTATTAAATCCTAGAAATGCTCCACTCATTTCCCAGGGTCATACGACTATAGGGTTTACACGCACATGAACTTTGGAAGCAAAATAGCCTGTCATGCAATATTACAATTGCTTATGTAGGAAAGTAATATGTTTCCCAAATTCATATGGTAGCAACTAAAATGTGCTCACAATCGCACACTTATGTTGAACATAGGCAAGACTATGCTTGCAAAATGCTATAGGGCGTCCCCCATACATGAAACTGTCCAACCAAACTAGTCTTACTGCTAACCTCTAGATTTAGATCACTCCGGAACTAAATCACTCTGTTAGCACTAGTACACCATCATGGTCTTGCTACCTAGAGCTTCTCCGAACTCTGTAACTGGGTTTTATCCCAACTTATGGCTATATTTGGTAATTTTCAAAGTTCAAATTTTATCTTGCACACTTTATCACTACAGACAAGTGTACATACAGACCTGTCAAAGAGTCAAGTTACATGCACAAGCCTTGGCGTCTCGATTCCGTGAGAATTTGATGTCCCATACCATCAAATTACCACCAAACCAATTGATGTGACATATAAAAAGGCTCTTTCCCCCCTCGAAAGATCACCACAAACTCTCGAGCAGTGGGATGTCGATGCATGGCAATAGTCAGAAGAGAAAACCATGCTAGTAAGTTTAAGAACAGTTCTCTTCGTTGATCAACTTCGATAAGGGCATTGAGCATTACATCTCAAGACTATACCCCTTCAGATTTACCTTTGATTTTTACAAATCAATCCTAAATCTGCTATTATTATCTAGGCGTATGCTAATCCCTCAGATTAGTACTCCTAGATAACACTCAACTGAGTACTGCTAGCAGCACTGCTCGCCCCTTTATCCCAAGTAATACACACCTTAGGGATTACTTAGGCAATTTCGTGACTAAATCAAACTAGTCACTAATCTCTAGGCCCAAGTAGTGACAGTATTTTGTTACTACCAACAAGGGCCAGCTTGCCTCTACGGGCCAAAGCTCTCTTGTTGCTACAAACAGTAAGCAACTTGTTTGGACACAAGGCATAACCACATCAAGACTACGCTTGTACATGGTTCTCATTTGCCAAAGATTATCACAATCTTCTAGCATCTGTTAAAAGATTGTGAAGGGTTATGAGCACTACGGCTCAATTAGGCTTACCTTGATTTCTCGTGATAAGCACTTCGTCTAAATTGGGCACAACTGACGCCATTGCCGGTCGTCTTAGCCCAAGTAAAACACACCTCAGTTTTAGATTTACACTAGCCAAACTACGTGACTTTGATTGTCAACACTAAGTCTATGCTCAGCTTAAATTTAGTTTCTGAACCAAATGTGTAATCACCACATGTGCTACTTTCGAGGCGCTACAATCATAGACGTGTTCACTAGGCACAACGGCCATAGAACAGCTCTGTTATTCTCGAGGCGTTACGGCCATAGACGTGTTCACTAGGCACAACGGCCATAGAACGTCTCTCTCAAAGGACTCGGCACTACGGCCGTGGGATTCGTCTCTCTCTTAACACGCGACGCTACGGCCATGTGCGGTGGGTCTCTTTCGTGGAAAACGGGCACTACAGCCACACTGCACGACGGCCGTGTTGGGTTTGTTTCGTGGGGTGTGCCGTTATTTTTTTTTAAAAAAAAATAAATAAATAACGGGCCGGGCCGGCCCTTGCCGCTTTGGGCGTGGCCGCCCGCCCGTGGGGAGCGTCCTTAGGGCCGTTCGCTTCATTTTTTAATTAAAAAAAATGAACAATTAAAGATGTTTTTTTTTTGCTCGTGGCGTTTGGTGGCTGGCCGCCGCCACCCCTGGCTGGCCGGCGTTGCCCCTAGCTGGCCGCCGCCGCCGCTAGCTGGCCGGCGCCTAGGCTGGCCTGGCTGGCTGGCTTGGCTGGCCTGGCTAGCTACGCAGCACTGGCAGAGGCGCCCCCTCCAAATGAGGTTTCCATTCCCCACACAAACGACGCGGCGCAAATGATTCTCTCGTTCCACATGCGTTTCACCTTTCATTCGTGCGTCCGTCTTCGCCTTCAGCAGCAGCTCCACACACCTGCGTAGCCGCTTGGGCTGGCCCTTTGCCCCCTTAAAACGGCTCTACGTTGAACACGTAGATTTACAACGGCGCATAGCTTCACAGTGTGTTTACGCCTCACACACAGCAGAGCCGCACGCCTGGGCTCTACGCCCCCACCCACTCGACGTAGTCTTCGCCACCAGCCGCATTCCTGGGTTCTACGTCCCCAGCAGTCGTGGGGCTGGTGTCGCCCCCCCACACTGGTCATTATTAGCAACGGGCACTCTTCGCCCCCCCCATCTCCCCCACACACAGCATAGAGGCGCTTCTCTGTCTATGAAACGCAGACAATTTCAACGCAGAAAAGAAAACGAAATTCACTTACAAATTCGCTTACTCCAATTCGCTTGCTGTGTGTGAAGGGGAGAGAGAGAGAGAGTGAGAGAATTCTTCCCTTGCATTCTTCCATGGCCGCCTCCCTCCACACCCTCCATTCCAGATAAGGATAAGGAGACGAATGGTCGAAAACCATCGAGTGGGCTCCGGTCCCCCGGTCACGCGCGGGCTCTGACAATCCCATCGAACCACGCTCTGATACCAGTGTTACATTCCCGTAACGCCGCTACGGGCGTTACCACAAGAGGGGACGGCCTCTGGCTCACCACCCAGCCATAGAGGAAGAATGAGGATTGCCCCTCATCCCCCCCAGGGTATATAGTGTGTGGCCTGCCGTCCACACTAGCCTGGCCGCCCATGGCTCCGCACGGGCGTCCTCTCCCACAGAACCCCGAACATGGCCATCCGGTCTGCCGTCGGTCACAGGCATTACAGCCTACGTGACAGTGTGTGTGTGTGTGTGTATGTATATGTGTATATATATATATATATATATATATATATATATGTATGTATGTATATGTATATATGTATATATATATATATATGTATCTATCTATCTATCTATCTATATATATGTATTTATATGTATATATATGTGTGTGTGTGTGTGTGTGTGTGTGTGTGTGTGTATTAATATATATATGTACATATATATATATATATATATATATATATATATATATACATATATATATATATACATACACACACACACACACACATATATACATACATACATACATACATACTTATATATATACGTATGTATATACGTACATACATACATACATATATATAAAAAATGTGTGCCAGATACAAAAGATAAGTACACACCACAAAATGAGGAGATAAGAGGGTGTACATATGCACGGGGGAAAAAACCTCCTAGTGAGGATAAAAGTGCCCCAACGGTCGTAAGTGTGTTCAGACACATCACTACCATATAATGCTACAAATCTCCCTTGGAGTGATGATGTGAACATGTACAGGGTATAGCCGATCAATCCTGAAAAGGCAATAAACCCAAAGCTTTACAAAAAGCTTCGAACTTTTCACGAGGAAGAGCCGTCGTGAATAAATCTGCCATGTGTCATGTGTAGGTACAGACCAAGTTGATCTTTGTTGTAGAGAGTCTTTCCCTGACATAGTGGTAATGCACCTCAATGTGCTTAGTGGCCACTGTAGGCTGCTTCTTGCCTGAGCCATGATGTGCATGAATCACCAAGGTGAAAGCAAAACCCACTAGTGGACACTCGTGTGTCATAACATCGAGCCCAATCTGAATCACTGAAAGCATGCAGTTGTGACTCACCCCCCTTTGGATAAAATAATCCAAAATATCGAGTGTTCCATAAATAGCAAAAAAATCCACTTAATAGCATGCCAATTCTTCGTACCTGGGCTATGCATAAATCTGCTCAACTGTGAGATCGCATACTATATATCTGGCCTCATGTTGCACACATAAGAAGGGATCCAACAACCTGCTGATACAAACTAGCATCAAAAGAGTCTCCTGCATCTTGAAGACTAAGTTAAGTACCTATCTCCATAGGTGTAGCCACATGTTTACAATCTTCAAGATTAAACCTCTTCAATAGCTTCTGTATATATTTAGACTGCAACATAACAATGCTATCATTGCGTTGCATAAACTGAATCCCCAAATAGTAATACAAGGGCCCCAAATTTGACATCTCAAATGATGACTGCAAATCAGCCTTAAAGGATGAAATATGATCTATATCAGGTCCCGTAGCAGCATATCATTAACGTATAGAATGATAGCAGCATATCATTAACGTATAGAATGATAGCAGCATATCATTAACATATAGAATGATGACCAGAAATGTGTCCTTACTCCTCTTCACATAGAAGGTACTCTCTGTTGGACTATTGTAAAAATCATTTGCAACTAAGTACGTATGAATTTTCTCATACCATGCTCTAGGAGCCTACTTAAGGCCATAAAGAGCCTTTTTTAACTTGTATACTTTAGACTCTTCTCCTTTCACAACAAAACCAAGAGGCTGCGATACATACACCTCCTCATGTAAATCACCATTCAAGAATGCAGTCTTAATGTCCAACTAATGTACATCCCACCCATGATGTCCTGCCAAAGCAATGAGACACCTAATGGTAGTCATACGAGATGTGGATGTAAAGGTCATATCAATGCCCTTTTGATGGGCATACCCCTTTGCAGCAAGTATGGCCTTGTAGCGATCAATGCTACCATCTGCTTTGCGTTTTAACTTGTAAACCCACTTAGTACCAATGGCCTTCTTGCCATGAGGTAGATCTGTCAAATACCAGGTGTCATTCTTGATTATAGAGTTATGCTCATCCTGCATAGCATGATTATAGAGTTATGCTCATCCTGCATAGCATGCATCCAATTATCATCATCCTGTGCTTCCTCAAAGGAACATGATCCACATGAGAATAATCTGCATGATGAGAACCTACATGAGTTCTGCTAAGTAAAGGAGCTGCCAACTTGCTATTTGTCAATATCTGCATAAGCCATTTTGGCATATGCCTAGATTCTTCTATGGTTGCCCTCTCCTCATCTACTACATCCTCAATAATTGCCTCATCAAAAGGCTGATTTGCAAGCTGATTTTGCACCTACAAAGGCTGAATTTCAACACTTGGTTCAAACATGTCATGAGAGCATACATTCTGTTGTTTTTTTGCAGCATGAAAGAATGGGCTGAACTGAGTTTTCAACAAAAACAATATCTCAACTTACCAAAATCTGCTTTGAGGCCGGATATGGTAGAGTCTATATCCCTTGCTTTCTGAACTGTATCCCACAAATATGCATTTAACTGCCTTATCATCAAGCTTTCTGCGTTGTTGCTCAGGCACAAGAGCATAAGCAAGACAACCAAAAACACGAAAATGAGCCACAGAAGTATTCCTGCCATGCCAAGCTTCATAAGGAGTTTTAGATTGCAAGGCCTTGGTAGGGCATTTGTTCAACACATAGTTTGCGCACATAGTTGCCTCTAACCAAAAACCATGAGGTAAATCTTGGGCTTTCACCATACATCGTGCCATCTCCATGAGAGACCTGTTCTTCCTCTCAGCCACACCATTTTGCTGAGGTGTGTATGGCATTGTACATTGATGCCTTATGCCTTTTTCAGCCATATATGCATGAAATTCCTTGGACATATACTCCCCCCCCCCCTCAATGTGAACAAAGGGTGCCAACTTTACATTCACATGCATTTTCAGCCATGGATACAAAGTGCCTAAAACACATAAAAACCTCTAACTTCTACTTTAATGGATACACCCAACTATATATGGAGTAATCATCAATAAAAGTGACGAAGTAGAGATATCCCCAAATAGATGGTGTCCTCATAGGACCACATACATCACTATGTATAAGCTCTCACAGCTCCATCCTTTGGAAATGATGCCCGATGCATTTTACCAAGAATACACCCCTCACATAAATGTCTAGCAAGGGTCTCAAAAGTGTTGGCAACTCAGACACCATATCATGCCTTTGAAGGCGTAACAAACTGCCATAATCATGCATGCCATAATTCTACATCACTCATAGCACGAGTTGTAGAGAGTGAGCAAGCATCATGCTACAACTTCTCAATACATCCATCTTGTATAGGCCATGAACAAGGTACCTGAGACCATGATAGAATAACCATCGTTTCTATCCTGAACTATACATCTGTCATCCACAAATTTCACCATCAAGCCCCTGACAAGGCTAAGGCTGACACTAACAGTAAGTTCTTCTTAATGCCTAGCATATATAAAACTTTAGAAAGAGTAAATACGCCCCCATTTGCAGCACAACTCTACCAATTCCTTGGACAGGATATTAGGTACCATTTGCACATGTGATAGTTCCTACACTTAGGACAGATTCCAGAGATGAAAACAAATTTTTTTGTGAAGTAATGTGCTTACTAGCACCACTATCAAAGTTCCAAGTATCCAATTCTACCACATTGACATGCATACATCATAAACAGAAGGGTCATAACTGCAATGTACAGTCCATGCCCAATCATCTTCTTGAGAAAAACTTGTAGATTCCTTCTTCTCTACACTTGTTGTTGCAGATGCATCAGCCATAGCTATGCTAGATTCTTTCTTTTTCTCCTTCTTTAGCCTTTTCTTGCACTCATTTATGTAGTGCCCTGGTTTCCTGTGCAATAGTGACACTTTCCCTTCTTTTTAGGCTTATCACCTTCTTTCTCTGCATCCTTACCTGAGGATTCTAATTTTGGCTTATAGCCACCATGTGAAGAAGCTCTACCTTTGTCTTTCTAACTAGTAACAAAAGCTTGGACACCAACTCGCATAACAGATCTGTTTTGCCTAGACTACTCTTCTTGTAATAGTACTGAAACCAACTCATCAAATGTAAGTCCATTTGGATTTCCTTTCATCATGAGTCTAAGGGTAGAGGCAAAACTCTAATAAGAATCTGGCAATGCATTGAGAATTGTGGGTACTAATGTACTATCAGGATATATCTCATCCAAACTAGCGAGCTGCTCCTTAAAATCTAAACTAGCGAGCTGCTCCTTAAAATCTTTGATCTTGGTCAAGAAGCTGTCCATAGAGCCTCCTTCATTCATGTGCTCAAACTCCAACTGTTTGCGCCGCAGATATGCAACATGTGCTTCATTGCGCACCCAGTATAATGCAGCAAGTGCATCCCATGCCTGTTTTGAAGTTTTACATGACCGAATATGAGGAATAATGCCTCGCTTCACAGAAAGTGTAAGCAATGCATGTGCCTATTCATCTGTTTCATCCCATCTCATTTGAGTAGCAGTAGGAGGTACTGGTGGTGCATGTGGAGAAGCCACATCTATATCAGATTCTACTTCAGAAAGTGTAAGCAATGCATGTGCCTATTCATCTCTTCCATCCCATCTCATTTGAGCAGCAGTAGGAGGTAGTGGTGGTGCATGTGGAGAAGCCACATCTGTATCAGATTATACTTCAGATATACCTGGAGAACTTGGTTGCACTGGTTGTTGTGAAACAGGACAAGTTTCACTACCACACTGACCAAAGGCCTTTAGCAACCAATACTACATGCCTCATCATATAGGACCACAATGGGTAGTTAGTCCCATCAAGTTTGTCCTCAACAAACAACATGTTGAATACATCACTACTACCAGCCATGACTGTGTACCAAATGCAAAATCTTTCAACACACTAAAAGTACTTAGAATTCACACTGAATGCAACCCCAGATAGCTGCCAACTAACTGAATCACCTGCCAGGTGTATGAAACATAACACAGAGCAGAGAATAGAGTGTTACTGGCAAAAGTATGATGGTCGATGTTGTTGAAGACACTATAGATGCTGCTGCACACCAAATCTTTACCGCCGCTACATAGCCCAAACACCCAAAATCGAGCAGAACCAATCCAAAATGACGCCTCTCCGGAACGTCTACATAGCAGAAACCTTGCGGTGTCCGAATCTATATATGTATATACATATCTATATATGTATATACATATCTATACATATATATATGTATATATACACACATATATATATAATACATGTGTGTGTGTGTGTGTGTGTGTGTGTATATATATATATATATATACACACACACATGTATATATAATACATGTGTGTGTGTGTGTGTGTGTGTGTGTGTGTATATACACACACACACATGTATATATAATACATGTGTATATAATACATGTGTGTGTGTGTGTGTGTGTATACACACACACACATACACACACACATGTATACACACACACACACATACATGTATTATATATATATATACACACACACACACACATGTATTATATATACATGTGTATATATATATATATATATATATATACACACACACATGTATTATATATACATGTGTGTATATATACATATATATATGTATAGATATGTATATACATATATAGATATGTATGTATATGTATTGTAGCATGCTGTCCACGTGGCAGGCAGGAGGTTGTACTCATTCGATAAATAATAGAAGCCAGAAAAGAACTGGCAATTGTTCACGGGTTAACCCACTGGTAGTTGTACAAACTAGGCCTAATTAAGAGCTAATTAGTTTAATTAATTACATTAATTAACAGGTTTCACACCGTATTTTGGTGGAGACGACGGGCTCAGATGGTTGATATAATCAGTGTCGAAGCTATGCAAGTAGATGTTCGTGTCGAAGAATCTGGCTAAAATTCGTTCCTCGTGCAGATACATTAGCGAGATAAACAACACTAATCAGACTTTAGCCAATCTTTTGGCTAATCCTCAGAATCAGCACACAGATAGAAGAGTCAGACCAAGAAACGTCTCGGGTCTACCCATCCAAGACATTTTAATATTTCGGAAAACAACTAAGCGAGTGGGTTTTGGGAGAGGCTCACCCGCAAATTCAAGCCTCCCAAGTTTCCAAAAAATTAGTTTTTATAGTTTTATCACTCATTGGTCAAACCAATGTGGAAATTTTACTTTTGATACATGCAGTTCTTTTTCTTCAATTAGTTCACAACAGTTAGTCGGTCACTTAGGTTTACAAGTTCAGCCAGCTCCAGAAATTTCAGTTCTTTTTGGAGATCACAAAACAGATGTACGCAACTAGTTCAATTGTTAATGTGTCTTTTCAGCTGGTGTATTCAACTTTTTATCAGACCTGCTATGTGCTGCCTCGGCAGAGCTGTTCAAAGTTACATTAGGATGTGATTGGTTTATACATAGTTGTGCAAAGTTAGATTTCAATCAACAGAATTTGGTATTGCCCATAACCTTTTTACAAATTAACACTTGGGATCATTATGTGTGAAAAGCGACGTACAACCGAACAAGGCTCTCTTCTCTCTCTCTCTCTCTCTCTCTCTCTCTCTCATGGAAGGTGGTGCGAGACTGAAGGTGGTTGCTAGAGGTACAAAACTATGGACTAATGTATCGCTGTTTTTTTGGCTGCAAGTAAGGGAAATTTGACTATGTTGTTCAAGGCCTCATGAATGTATTTTCTTGACATAAAGGGATGCAGGTTTGTGTTTTAGAATTAGCACAAGACTGTGCGAGACTCCTATGCTGAGCAATAGTGGTTGCAGAGAAGTGGCATAAAATGTTACCAATGCCTAAGAGAACTCTTGAGGAGAAGCAAGCTTTATTGGATGCCAAGAAATGCTTTTTTTGTGCCAAAGAGGGACATATGTCTTTCAATTATCCTAACCGTAAGTCTAACAAAGACTCTGACACACACTAAAGGCGAGCCCAAGCCTAAGACACCAAAGCCTTCTATAGGGTTAGTTCCTGATCTTGTTGGGGAATAGCCAGGTGGTGAGGAGACAGAGTTGTGCAAAGCATCGGGCAAAGTCAGAGATCAGACCGCTTTGATTTTCTTTGACAGAGGTGCTAGAGCCAACTTTATCTCACCAGATTTAGCTGGCAAATTGGGGATCTGTGTAGAGAAATATGGGGCTTACATATGAGGTAAATATGGCTTGTCCTGGGTATGCAAAACCCGTTACCCCTATCATTGGGAAGCTAAGGCTTCATGTGCAGGGTTATGTTGACAATGAGGAGTTTTATATCATGCCACTCGATGGGTGTGATGTTTTGTTGGGTATGCCATGGTGCCATAGGTTACATGCAGTGGTGGATATGCACAACATGAAGATTACTTCGACTCATAGAGGGAAAGAACATATTTTGGATGTAAAGCTTAAAGGGGAATCTATTCCTATTGTATCGACTTCGGCCATTTCATCAATAATGAAAAAGCATCTTTCGTGTACTTGGTTTTTGTTAAGGATGCAAAAGATGATGAAACTCAGTCTAATTTGTCTACGTTAGATAAAGACTTGACCAATTTCCTACGTAAGTACCAAGATTGTTTTTTCGAGT